>NC_133413.1:23777500-24457500 GCF_049350105.2 Macaca mulatta | reverse complement strand
CATGATCACACCACTGCAGTCCAGCCTGGGAGACGGAGTGAGACCCTGTCTAAAAAAAAAAAAAAAAAAAAAACAGTGCTTTCAAATGTTAGCCCCCTAAGGCAAGGGCTTTGTCTAACTTGTTTATTGCTGTACACCCAGGGCCTAGGACAGTGTTTAATGAAGAGTAAGTGCTTATTAAATGTTTGTTGAATAAATTAAATACGATAACTTAAATATTGGCTTCCAGGAGTCTGCACTGAGTTACACATACATGTGATGAATATATATACACTTCTGTGGCTGCCTTGTGAATATGCATTATGTGTTTGTACGTAAAATATGTAGAGGACCCTAAAATGAATGTGCACTCGTGTGCGCGCACACACACAAGCACGCGCAAACGCACAGAGAGCTTGGGAAAATATCAAAAGGAGAAGCCCACAGCTTTCTCGGTAGTCAATCGCACCCTTGGAGAAGAGGATTCCAATAAAATAGAATTTGGATGGTGTCACAAATAAATTTGCCTTTCTAAAAGCTCCCAAATTAAAATTTGAGAGAGGGTTGAGCATGAGGACAGGATGGCAATGAGCAGATATGAATTTGCTTTATTTGTACGGCTCAAAACTCCTCTCTGTACCATTTGCGGGTGAGGAAAGAAGACTGCAGGACCGGAGACAAGATGAGAAGCTCTGAGTCTGCTCCCTTCTCTGCTCCTCAGCCCGAGCTTCTCTAGGAGCCCACTAGATATGGCAGCCCCTTCCCCTTGCACCCCCAGAAGCCCGTGGAATCCAGCTCTTTCTGTGTGTGTATGGGGTGGGGAGGTTGGTTGTCTGCGTGAAGAGGCAGCCCTTTAGGGCAATGGTGCAGCAACATTACCCAGCTTAGATCTCTATTCCTGTGGTCCTCTGGCCAATCAAAGGGTAGTGGCTGACTACCCCCATCTCCCTTCAGAAGTAAAGTAACGCTGTCATATTGTTCCAGCATCTTAAGCCCTGGGGGGTCATCGTGTGTCCCAGTTACTCACAGAGCCCAGTGCCGCCTGCTAAAGACTGTATTTAAGGGTAATATAAACAGTTTGATCTTTAAAGTACCCTGGATGCATAATATCTATACATAGTTCTTGAATTTTTCTTCTAAAAACAATTAGCCAAAAAGCCCTTTTTATATGATATTTGCAACTACACTGACAGTAACAGCAATTAAACCCCGTCTGTTTGCTGAGAAAGGAGCCAACTCTTCATTTCTCCAGAAGCCTGTAAAATGTACAAATTCGGAACTAGAACACTGAGCCTTCAAAGGTAGCCACAAGACCCTTCAAGGTCAGGCCCCAGCCCAGCTTTTATTTCCCCCTTGATCCCACGTAATCCCATCATCCCAACCAGCCCCAGCAACCCCAAGATATCCCTGGTGTTTTCTGCCCCTGCTAAGCTGTTGCCATGCTTGGGGGCCTTGCCAGGGATGTCTTCCTCCTCCGTGTCCCTCTTCCCCCAACCGTATGTCAAGGCACGGTTCAAATCCCACCTATGTACGCAGGCTTCCTGGTCTACCTCAGCCATCAAGGCTCTCCTCATCCCTTGAATTCCTGTATCTACCCGCTTAGGAAGTGCTTCCACATGGCCTGAGGATAAGCGGTTCTATAGGTCTCTGCCCCCACTCTGGGCTGTGACCTCCTTAAGGGCAAAGCTGCACCTAGCTCTCTGCCTGCACGTGTGATGAATAAATGAATGAGTGAAAGAAGGAAGGAAGGAAGGAAGGAAGGAAGGAAGGAAGGAAGGAAGGAAGGAAGGAAGGAAGGAAGGAAGGAAGGAATCACCAAACAGCCCATGCAATGGTTGAAGGATGACAAAAGGGAGTTAACAGGCCTATGAAATAAAGACCACAGCTCTGGGGCTGACACTTAGAGAGGGTTGACAGGGAGAAGCAGGGAGATCTGCTAGCAGGCTATGCAGTGGCCTGGGAGAGGGATGACGGTGTGGCCATGGGGGTCAGTGGGCCATGGGACCAGAGAAGAGGCAGTGGACTCCCCATCCTGGAAGGCCAGGCCCGACACCCTCTCTCTTGCATCGGAAAGCATGCTACAGAATTACCAAATCAACATGGACTACAGGGCATCTGCCGTTGCACCTGTCCCTGGAAAGTTGAGCTCAGTGAAAATGAAGTGCTGTCTTTGCATTGGAGGGTTAGCAGAGCGGGAGGCAGAGAGGAATCTTTTTTGGAGGAATGAGAATCATGTCTGTCACAAAGTGTTTGACAAGGTGAGCATCCATTTCTTGGGAAGACAGTGAAACCTAGCTCTGGGCCACCCAGAGACTGATTTCCCTTTGGGGCACTGGATCCGCTCGCAGAGGACCCCCATGCTGCTGGAGACATTGCCCCAGAGCTCTGCAGTGGGCCCACGTACCTTCCTGTGGCCTGGAGCAGCTTCAAGCTGCGTAGGTCTTCAGGGGCTGGGAGGAAGAGAGGGGCCCACAGCCCCACCTCAGGGGGCTTAGGAATAGAGTCATCTCTTATGTATCAGTGGGGTCTCTCTGAGGGGTGGCAAACATATCAGCATAAACTGGAGGTTGCAATACTCTAGTTCGAGGCTGGCACCCACCCCCATCTCTGACTAGTCACTGTCTAGACTTCACTAGGAGCTTGAATTTCTTCGTCTTGAAAAAAGTGAGGTTGGGCCCAACGATCTCTAGGGGTGATTTCCGCTTCTAAAATTCTATAGTTCCAGAATTTCTCCGCTTCCTTGACTCACTGACAGCCTACTCTCCATCCTAATGACTTAAAAATTCCTGTGAACACACTTAGTGTATAACTGTCTTTCTGTTTCATTTTTTAGTTACATTATTCTAGATAATACTCTTCTTGCTTGCCAAGAAAAGAAAAAAAATGACATTAATTAAAGATTTGGTCTGTGTCCTAATCAAAAATTTTGAAAATGAATGTATCATACTGTACATTCTGCAATGTAGCCTGCTTTCTTACTTAGCAATATATCATTAACATTTTCCCATGTCAACACATAATCTTCTAAACCATGATTTTTAGTGCAGAAGTAGTTTACCATATGGATGTACTATAATTTACTCAGCCAATCCTCTACTATTGGACATTAGGTTGTATCTATTTTTTTTATATTATCACCAACGCTACAATGAACAAAGTTGTGAATACATAACTCTTCATTCACCTCTGTGGTGACTTTCTGAGAATAAATTCTCAGGGGTCAAAGGTTTTGCATATTCAAAGGCTTTTTGGTACATGTTACTAAAATGCCATCCAGAATTTAGAATTTCTATCAATGTAGAATCCTTGTATCAATTTAGAATTCATAGCATATGAATAACCATCAGGACAGTCATATTTTAGAGTTAAAAAGAGACCTAGCAAGGCTGTGGTCCATCCCCTCCAGTTTACAGGTGAGGAAACTGAGGCCCAGGCTGGGAGGTGCGTAGGTATTTGTCCTGGGCACTCCTCTCAGTATGGGTGAGACTCTGAACGCCACCAGGACCCTGCTTGTGCCCTGACCTGCCAACCTCGGTCCCCACTGCCATAACTCAGGGCTTCTAAAGCCTTCCCTCCCTGTGTCACCTCTCATGGGCCCTCACAGCCACATGGCTTCCTCCTAAGAGCAGGCTGCACTCGCCATTTCTCCCTCTTCTCTTCCCATTTGTCTTTCCCTGCTCCTTCTTTGTCCCCCTGGCAGCCACTTCTGATGGAAGTGTGCAGTTCTTGTCCCAGGGGTTTCTCTGTGATAGTTAGAAGCCCTCTCCCATTTTGAAACCCCTCCCCTCTTTCAGCTACCTGGATCCCACTGCCACCTGCCCTTTTGGCCCGTTCTTCTCAACATCCTTCCCAGGTTCCCTCCCTCTACCTGGCTTCCCGCCTGATGATCCCGGTTCTCCCAGCATCCCCCTTCCCTTCATATGTTCCCAGGATGAGCCGATACATCCCTGAAGGCTCCAGCCACACCCACTTTTCCTCTGCCAGAGCTCCAAGCCTGTGGGCCCATTGCACACCTCCCGCTGCACACTCCACAGGCCCATTCACAACGCGTTAGCAACAAAACGTAAACCCTTCCCTTCCCCAGCCCTCACCTCGACCCCCTCATCTACCTAGATCTTCTTTTAAGGCTGAGCTGAAACATTTCACCCTTCACAAGGCCCTCCTGTGACCCAGCTTCTTTGGGGCAGCACTGAGCCCCCTCTCGTCTAGGAAACTCCCACATTCCCCATCAGGGAACTTAGCACCGTCACGCAATTACTCATAGTCGAAGCCGTAGGAGTAGTAGTGGTGGTTTATTTCTCTGACTCCCCAACCAGACTCAAGTACTTGAGAGTGGAGGCCATGTTTAATTGGCCTTACCCCCAACAACTGTTTGTTGACTGAATAAGCAGTGGCAGAGAGAAGCAAGTATTATCCTCAGAAGGTAACTCCTCTTTTCTCTTTGCCATCACCAGCCAACTGGAAATCTGTACTGAGTCATTTCTGACTACAAGGAGAGGGTATGGGTGCCATGGGATAAAACTCACCCATCAAAATATTGGTATCCCCCCTCCCCCGCCTCTGCCAATTTCCAGACCTGATGGAAGGAACATTGTCAAGGCTAGATCAGTTTGAGATTGTAATACTCAAGGTAATTCTTGCCCTCTGACCACTTCTCCAGAACAAACTCTTTATGCTAACCTGGCTGGTGTATCTAAAGGCAGACCCCAACTCTTCAACTCCACTCATTATATTTCATTCTTTTAGAAAAATACGACCCCTCTCCTCACCTGTGCAAATCCTACCACCCTCCACGATAGTGTTCCTAGAGGAACCCACCCCTGCAGACTCCTCTCCTGCCCAAACATCAGAATCCCCATTAGAAGGGACCAGCCTTCAGCCGGGCACAGTGGCTTACGCCTGTAATCCCAGCACCCTTGGGAAGCTGAGGCAGGAGGATTGCTTGCACCCAGGAGTTCGAGACCAGCCTGGGCAACACAGAGAGACCTTGTCTCTACAAAAAAATTTTTTAATTAGCCAGGAATGGTGATACACACCTGTGATCCCAGCTACTAGGGATGCTGAGGTGGGAGGATCACTTGGGCCTGGGAGGTTGAGGCTGCAGTGAGCCGTGATGAGACCACTGCACTTTAGCCTGGTTGAAAGAGCAAGACCCTGTCTCGAAAAAAAAAAAGGGGGGGGGAGTGGGGGCCAGCCCTCTTTCCTGCATAGGAGTCCCTCGGTATTGACAATCCCTCGGTCCCTGGCATGGAGCTTTGTATGAAGTGTGCTCTGGTGAACAAGCTTTGATCACTCAAATGAAGATTTGATGACTGTTAGAAGGACTGAGGAGAAAGAGAAGGCTTCCTTTTTGCTCCCCCAAGCTGCTGCCCTAGCAACTTTTTAAAAAGCCACTAATAGACAGGGTTTCAAAATCCAGAGGGGTCAGGCATGGTGGCTCATGCCTGTAATCCAAGCACTTTGGGAGGCCGAGGTGGGAGGATTGCTTGAGCCCGGGAGCTCGAGAGAAGCCTGGGCAACATGACAAGGCCACCGTCTCTACAAAAACTAAAAAAATTGCCAGACATGGTGGCATGTAACTGTAGTCCCAGCTACTCGGGAGGCTGAGGCCAGAGAATTGCTTGAACCCAGAAGGTCGAGGCTGTAGTGAGCTGTCACACCACTGCTCTCTAGCCTTGGCAGCAGAGCAAGACCCTGTCTCAAAAAAAACAAAGAAAGAAATATACCTAGCCTCTTACCAGAGGTCCCATCCTAACTCGAAGGAACACATGCCCCAGAATACTAGAATGTACTAGAGTGTTCTTTCCATGGTACCACTAATCCAGAGCCCCTCCAGAACGGACGGTTTAGTGTTTCTATTGCTGGGAGACAAAAAGCCGGATGAAGGGGGTAGGAGGAAGGGAAAGAGAGCCAGGATGTGTTCAGTTTCTACTCCACGCTGGGCACTTTCTAAACATGCATTATCTTATTTCATTCCCACTATAACACTGCGAAATAAGTACTGACCCTACTTGACGTACAAGAAGGCTGTGGTTCAAAGAAGTGAATCCACCTATCCAGGGGTACAGAACGTAGTAAGGAGCAGAGCTGAGATTTTAAACCTACATTCTTTAGAGTAGCCCCGTTGTCTCCAGGAGGAACAGTAGCAAAGCCCAGAAAATGCAGCTCCACGTTTGCCTGTCGGTCTGCTCTTTTCCTCCTCTCTTCACAGTCGTTGACAGCTTCCTTGATGCCAGACTGCGGTGGCTTCTCCGAGGACCTGGCATGGTCGCTGTTGCTCCTGTTTTGAATGAGGACTCAGGCTTAGGGAGGATCAGTAACTTTCCCAGGCCATGCTGCTAGCAGGTGGCAGAGCCCATCTGACTCCTTCACACCCCGGATCACCCCTGCCTCCCTCTCTGGGCTTGTGTCTCAATCCTCCTCTCTCAGGGAGCAGGAGCAGGATCTGTGGCCAGGCAGCACATGGCGGATCTATTCCAAACCAGACCACCGACCTCAATGTGCCTATTAGAACCTTACCCCATTCCAGAGATAGGGCGTCTCCGAGAGGACACGTTGGAGGACATCTGGGGTCTCGATATGGCTGTGGCTCTGTCCTCGGCACTGGGCAGGAAATGCTGAGGGGCACCTGGGCCAGATTCCCATAGGTGCCCCCAGGAGGGCAGGAATTTAACTGAGGACACAGCAGCACTCAATTCCGGTTCCAGTATCCTTGGTTGAAGACAGTTGAGGGCCAACAGCTTTTTTCCTCCAAAAAAGAATTGTCAGGGCACCACATGCTGACCTTGCTCCTAGCTTCCCCTCATTTGAGGAAATGCAGAGAGAAGTTGCCAGGCCCCCGTGGGTCTGTGCTGAGCTGCCCTGTCATCCCACTGCCATGGGAGCAGCATCTAGGCCTGGGAAAAGTGGGTCCAGAGTGGGCAGCATAGTGTTCCAGACACACTGGGGTCTGAGGAGCAGGCCCGGACACAGCTCACATGCACAAACTGTGCACACGTGGCCTGTTCCTGTTCCTTCACGCAAGCCGTGTCCCCGGCACCCATAAAAGGTGACGCCCAGATGGAGCCCAAAGCGTCCCTGACGGTCCCCCCTCCAGCTCGCTGCCTTTCTCCTGATGTCGCTGTTGACAGAGGGTTATGTAACCTCGAAGGAAGGGAGGCCTGGAGTTCTCCCCAAAGCGGCGAGTGAATCAGTTTTTGCTGCCGTCATTTTCTCAGCAGGAATCTGCTTTATGCAGATTGGATTTAGGGGTTTTTCCTGGATGCTTCTGTTTCATTTAACATGCAAGGGCTAATAACTTGTCACAATTCAATAAGGCGGTGGTTACAAACACCCGGGCGGCTGCTTATTTAAATGCAGGTTTGTTAATTAGCTTCTCCTAACAAGGCGTACGCTAAATCAGGCTCCCGGCTGGCAGCACCCAAGCCTGGCGCATCTCCCGGGACGGGAGGTCGGGAGGTTGGCTACAGGGTCACATCCAGTCGCTGGCAGCAGGGCCAGAATTAAAGGCTACGAGGCCTGTCTCAGCCACTCCACTGCCTCAGTTTCCTTCAAATCAAGGCATCAATGACAAATTTTAAAAGCAACTCCAAGATAACCACGCTCTGTCCCTTCCCTTCCTTCCTTCTCTGGTTCTCGTTCTTGTCTTTGATTCCTGACCCCATCCCCCACTCCAAGTGTGCTGTGTGTGTTTATTGCTGTTGCTGTTTGATGCAAGCCCCACCTCTTCCATAAAACCTTCAGAGCTTCCTTCAACCCTGACACCCTCTCCACTTACATATCATCATCTACTCAGTTTGGTAGCAGGTTGCTGGGGTGCTGGTAACAGGGACAGAAGAAAACCAGCAAAGATGGGGCACCTGCTGTGGGCCAGGGGCTGTGTCCATAATCCCCACAACAGCCTGCAGTCGGGTGTCCCCAGCCTCCTACTACATATGTAGACATTGAGGCCCAGAGAGGTTGCGTGACCTTCCCAAGGTCACTGGACCAAAGAGAGTCACTCAGGGGTTCAACCTCCTGCTATAACTTCAAAGCCAGTGCTCTCTCCCGTCCTGGTGGGCAGGAAGTGCCTGAAAGCAGCATGTGTCGGCCAGGCGAGCGTGGTGGCCCACCCCTGTAATCCCAGCACTTTGGGAGGCCAAGGTGGGCAGATCACTTGAGCTCAGGACCAGCCTGAGTAACGTGGCAAAACTCCATCTCTACCAAAAACACACAAAAAATTAGCTGGGCGTGGTGTCATGTGCCTGTGGTCCCAGTTACTTGCCTGTCTGGGGCGGGAGGATGACTTGAGCATGGGAGGTTGGGTAACAGAGTAAGACCCCGTCTCAAAAAAAAAAAAAAAAAAAAAAAAACCACCACAGCATGTGTTAGGGAGGCATTATTCATTACTGTCATCATGACGGTCGCTGCTGTGAGATCTCGCTGAAAACAACGACCCTAGTTGGATCCTAACTGAATCCTGGAATCTGGTTCCACCCAGAACCTTAGGCCTCTCACTGAGCACCTGACCACCGCCATAAGAAAGCCACTGGGTACCCACAGGAGCAGCTGGGCCACTGCCTTTGGAGGGCCTCATCCCTACAGGGCAGTTCCGGGCACCAGCATCCAGTGAGGAAGTCGAGCCTTAAGCCAAAGGCAAGAGAAAGCTGGTCACACAGAAATCCCAGGAGGCATTCATCCATAGACATCTGCCATCCACATTAGACAGCCATGCCCGTCCTTCCCCAGAGGGAACACAGAATGAAAGCACAAAGAACATTGCTTAGCATCACTCACTTATTCTCAAGAAAGGACTGAGAAAGGATCTAAATATAGAAACAAAATAAAAGGTTGGAATGGGGGAGACAGAGCCCTGAGAAGTCCTGGGTTGCCCCAACCCTCCCCCAGGGAAGTGTAAGACCCGGCCCAGGTACCCCTACCCAAACCTCAGGAGCCCTACTCAGCCAGGTGCGCTGCTTCTGCATGGAACAGGTGCCTGACCAGTACCCTCTGGCTGAGGTGGAACCTGCGGTTGCTGGCAGCCGGAACCTCCGGGGATTGCTGCTCCCCATTATGGGCCTGGGCAGGAAGGCTGAGGGACCTAGTGGTCGTCCCTATGACTCTGGTAGAAGCAAATGCCAGGAGTCCTGGGAGGTTGGTTACTCAGTTACCACTGAGGACACTAACCTCCAGGTGTGATGTGTATGGGGGCTGTCACTCTCAGGATACCCTAAAACATGCTGCCTCCAAAGCTAGGCCAGCTGCTAATAAAAGGGTCCTTAACCTCCTGGAGGATCAGAGATGCCAATCAGATGAAAGTGGTCGGGCTCTCCCTAGGGAAATATACATGCAAGCATATACAAACATATACAATTTTGCAATTTGTGGTCATCTGCAGACCCCTCGAAGACTATTCATGAGTCCTAGGTTAAGAACTTTTGCTTGAAGAAGACATTCTAAGAGACTTTTTTCTTAATTAGCACTCCCCGGTGCCCAGATGAGACTTTTTCTTTCTGTATGTGGTCCGTTGACCTTCTAAAAATGTCAGTTCCCTGAAACTCTCTGATGGATGGGTCGGGTATTTTCACACCCCCAAAAGCAGAGGTCTGGATCTGATGGTGTCTCAAGGACTTGCACCATGCTTAGCACAGAGTAGGTGCTCGACAGTGTGTGTTGAATGAATGAGGGAGAGGTTCCCACGTGCTCTGTGAGTTTGCACTACTCTATTTTTATAGCTCACATGATTGCTCTTAATTCATAGTTATCAAGCCCACTGGTAAGGCGCCTTGTATCACTAAGATCAACATTATGGCCTTTTAAAGGGGAGTGTATTAGGGCCCATCCAGTCTCTGGGCAGTGTTTCTGGCACCCAGCCCGAGAGACCTCTTCCCCACCCACCCTCACTCCCATCTCAAGTCTCAGTTTCCCAAGCACTTGGACACCTCTGTCCAGTCAAGGCTGACACGAGCAATAGTGAGAAAGCCACAGAGCGACTGAAAGAACAAGATGGAATCCCAGATCCTCTCGTCCACTATAGCTGCTGAGATTAAAGAGGGGGAACTGAGGTCAGCAGGTCCTGTTCCTGGGGAATGGTGGCAGAGTGGGTGGCTTCAGCCCCCCGGGTTTCCTGGGCCTTGCTGAGAGAGGCCCAGCTCTGTCACCTGCAGAAGATGCCTGGTCGGCTCCCCCTCTTCCCCAGGGAGGAAGGGGGAGAACCTGCCATATCTGAAGTCCAACATAGGCCCCTCCACCCATGAGCTGGGGTCCCTGAGCCTGAGCCAAACTCAAAGACCAAACATGTGAGGGTCTGGGGTAGTGGCGGAGGCCAGGCAAGGAGTCTGGTTTTCCCAGATGAATTCGGGTGGCTGGGCCACATGACATAGCCAACTGAGGCAGGAGTGGCTGTGTGGGAGGCCCGGGTACAGGGGGAGGGAACTCCTACCCCCGCCCAGGCCTTGGATCATTTGAAAGGCAAATGTGCTGGGTTGCCTAGGGAACGGGAGAAAAGGGACTTCCCTAGCACTGGTGACTAGTAAGGGATGGAGACGGGAGCTGTGATGCTGAGAAAATTGTTTCCAAAAAAAAAGTAAAAAGCGGTGACTAAGCAGCCCTGGTTATGTAAAGCGATCCCTGAGGAAGTGTGGGGAAAAGCCTGGAGCCCACCCCCGTGTCCCTCCTCCCCACTCCCAGCCCCGGTGCCTGCTGCCTTGGGAGTTTCCACCAGCCCCTTCCCCCTCCGGCTCTCCCGGAACTCCCTACTCCTCCACAGGACTGCGAGGCAGTGGGGCTGGGCCCAAGCAGGGCTTTCACTGCCAAGGGCATCCAAATGTGGTGGGCAGGACAGGGTACCAACAAGGAGATGCTGGGGCCTGTCCCCAAAGGTTCTGTCACCTCTGCTCTGAACAGGACACCTGGGGTCAGTCCAGCAGGGGGCAAAGGGTCATTTCCCATCCCACAATCGGCACCATCCTCTTCAAAGACAAAGAGTTTCAGATCTGAACCCCGAGGCTGCTGCTTGCTAACGGTGCTGTCTTCACAAGTTACGGAGTCTCTTTGGGCCAGTTTCCTCAGCTGGAGATGGGAGATAGTGTCTACCCCACAAGGCTGTTGGAGTGATTCACTAAGAGAGACAACCTGTGTGCAGTTCAGGGCACAGGGCAACACGTGGGAAGCACTCAGAGCATGTTTGTTTCCCCTCCCCTTAGCCAAAAGCAACCCTAGAGACCGTCTCATCCTTTTACAGAAGGGTAGACCTGAGACTGAGCATTAGATGCCTTCAGGATTGGAGGAGTCCGGCCATCACTTTAGTGCCTTCTGTCCACATCCTTCCAGCAGCCGAAGGTCTGCTGATCCAGACCCCTTTACTTCCTGGTGGATGCGTGGCAGAGGAGTGAATGCCTTCAGGCCTTACAACTCCCACTGCAAGTTTTCTTCTAGTTTCCCAGGAGGCATCCTCTAGTGGGCAGCCCAGAGCACGGTGGAACCTCAAAGGATCCATGCAAGGTCATAGCCCACAAAACCTTCATCTGTGGTTAAGGCAGAAATGCAAATATGCCTGGCTCCCCAGGGAGGTTCTCCCTACTGTCTGTGCTTAAGGATGGGAGAGGACCAGGTAGGGTGCCCTGGACAAATGAACCTCAAGGTACGAACTACTCCAAGCCTCAGAAAGCTACTGAAAAGATCGAGAAACAGCAACCTTGGTCACCAATGAAATCGACCCAGGCCTGAATGAGAAAGGAATGTGTAATTCCTCTCTTGCCTCAAGATTTTTAAAAGGGCCAGGCACAGTGGTTCACACCTGTAATCCCAGCACTTTGGGAGGCCAAGGTGGGCAGATTGCTTGAGCTTAGGAGTTTGAGACCAGCCTGAGCAACATGGTGAACACTAGCTCTACAACAAATACAAAAATTAGCTGACTGTGATAGTGCGTGCCTGTGGTCCCAGCACCTGTGGTCCCAGCACCTGTGGTCCCAGCTACTTCCGGGGCTGAGGTGGGAGGATCACCTGAGCCAGGGAGGCAGAAGTTGCAGTAAGCCATGATCGTGCCACTGCACTCCACCTGGGTGACAAAGTGAGACCCTGTCTCAAAAAAAAGAAAAAGAAAAAAAGAGAGAGAGAGATTCTAAAACAATAAGATGCCTGGGAATCCATGCTGCTTTTAACTTTTCCTGGCGAACTACTGAGCAGTCGTCCCCTCCAAAGTGTTTGCATGTCCAATCTAAGTCGCCCATGTGATGGTTTCTGCCCTGTTTCCTCTCATTTGTTCTTGGAAAATAAAAATAGCCAATCGCTTTCTATATGCGTATACTCGAAGCCCTGCTGAGTGTCTCCTCTTCCAGACCTGACTTTCTTCACCCTTCCCGATGCTAAACACAGTGCTAGGGGCACCATATCAGTGGTTCATAGATATTTGCCAAATGAATGAACATTCCCAGTGGAGACACCACCCAGCCTTCCAAAGGACTCTTCTTGTTAGTGGGACACAGGGTTGGGGGACCACGGCACCAGCCCAGCTCTCTCCCTGTGCTTTTCTGTCTCTCCATATAATGGGGTTGTGGGTGGGGACATTTGTGACCTGGGACCCAGATGCTCTGCTAAAGACCCTTAGAGCTCTTTACCTGGTGACCTCTGTGACGCCATAAAAAACCCACTGGCCTTGGTGTGGGACCTCTCCCTTGACCACCTCCTAGCCCGGTGACCTTTGACAAGTCACTTATTTCTCTGCAGCTCAGATTCTTTATTTGTAAATTGAGGCCAATAATAGCCGCATCAGGGTTGTGGGGAGCACGCGTGCCTGGTTCATCAGAGGTTTTTGGAAAACATGAGGTGAATCCAAATATGGGGTACCTTGAACCCCATGAGGACTGGATCCTTCTATGGGGAGCCAGGGTCCCCATGGCTTTTCCTTCTCAGGATCCCAAACCCTCCTCTGGGCACCACCGCACGCGTGGAGCCGGGAGCCAGCTGACTTGGTGAGGAAACCCCATCCCCCTCCTCCCCCACCTCCCCCGCCCACCTTCCCACCACCTCTGATCAGTGCTGTGAGGATTAGTCACCACCTCCCATGCATCCCGTGCCCCCCACGCAGGCAGACGGGCTGAGTGCTTAATTGGAGTTCCTCACACCTCTGAGGACAGCCTCCGACAACATGACAGAGAAGCCCGCCCTGGTGGCCGCAGCCCCTGACTGACCAGGGCACTAAAACTGGCTGAGAGGACTTTGCTTTCTCTGAAAAAGCCCCCTTCAGACGGTCTCAGCAGAGCAAGGAGACAAGGCCAGGGTAGGACCAGAAGGAGGGCTGGGAGCCATCCAGGAGCCCAGCATCCACAAGACAGCACGCCCAGAACCTTCTCCCAGGGGGAGCTCTCCAGTCAGGCCTCTGCATCCCAGTCCACAGGGTGGCCCCAGGCCCGCTCCATCAGCAGAAGCCTCGTTCCCATCCCCGGATCACAGGCGAGGGAAACAAGGACAACAGGAAGGCAGGAAAAGCATCTTGGGTGGAGCAGTTGCTATCAGTGGGCGTGCTTGGTGAGGGCCCAAGAAGGCCCAGGAGCCTGTCCAAGTTATCACTCGAACCCGGGAGGCGGAGGTTGCAGTGAGCTGAGACCGCGCCACTGCACTCCAGCCTGGGCAACATGAGTGAAACTCCATCTCAAAAAAAAAAAAAGAAGTTCACACTGTGTCTCCCCATAACTGCCTCTAAAGAGGACTAAGCGGGGCGTCTTCCAGGCAACAGGATCCAGTCTCGCATGGAAGCTCATGGATCTGTCCACTGTGGGCAGCTGGGGACTTTGGATCTGGGAGGAATTAGGTCATTTGCTGCTTTACATGTGCCGAGCCCAAGCAGAGAGGGGCGAGATGGACAATCACTGCAGAGCTCAGATAAGCTCAGGACAAGCAGGAGAGACAGGTGTAGATGGGCAGCCAACTCCAGGGGTACAGGAGGCAACCTTCCCCAGATTCCAGGGGCAACTAGAGAGAGGAAGGGAACCGTGGTGGCACTGCCCGGGAGTGCTGCTGCCTCGCGGGTCCCATCGCTGTGGGACTGTGTTTCCCCCTCTGTGCAGGGGCTGGTGGTGGGGAAAGCAGAGTGTGATGACGGTCCTGGGAAAGGAAAGAGAGCGGAGGGGGCTGTAACGAAGGAGCCAAGCTATAATTTCTCATTGAGGGCGCGGGGAAGCCAGAAAGTGAAAAGCAGCCTTCTCCCACACGCCCTCAGCCTCCCCAGCCTTGCATGTCTAATTGGATTCCCTCTGCCTCCTACAAGGTTATCCTTAGCGCCAGGAAAATACCTCATGGTCGGATTCTCTCCTCCCCCTCAAGAGGAAGGCTGGGGGCTCGGAGCAGCACTGCCATTCATAATATTTCCCGGTGCCCCAGCCACCACTCCCTGCTCTGGGGCGACAGGAGTGCCGTGCAGGGCGAGCGAGAAGAGAACCCCGCACCCAGTGGAGCTAGGGCAGGCTGGCAGCCAGGGGGTGAGTGTCCTGGCCATCTCAGGCTGTCACCCAGAGGTCCTGTCAATGTGGCCTCAGCTGAAGCCTGCTCATCTCCTTCAGGGCCTGCCTCTCCCCAGGGTTCCAGGGCTGCATCCCCCCCATCCCCACTGCCACTCTTATGCTCCAGGCCAAGCCCACCCTGGGCTCCAGCCCAGGTCACTCTCACAGCCTAGAAGGGCCCCACCCGACAGCCTGCCCACTGTGGTCTTGTCCTCTCCATCCCAGAAAGTTCTCTTGGGGTAGCCACACCCTCCTCTTCCACACTGTAAATGTGAGAGATGATGCAGATGGAGGAAGTGAGGGGAGTGGAAGAGTAGAGGAGGGGGAACCCCGGGGGACCTGAGGGGAAGCATAAGGAAAGAGGGAAATCAGGGAAAATGAGGAAGGGGCCAGCACCCTTCCTCCTCCATGAGCAGATCAGTGCTGAATGTCTTTCCCAGTTTCTCACTTGTTTTCTCTGGCACACCACCTGCTTCTCTGCACACTCACCTCCTTTGTAGCGCCCTCCCTCCGGACCTCAGCTGGTGTTTCTCTGCCCCAACCCATCATTCCGACCAGTGCCCTTCCCATGTCCCCACCCAAGCCTGCCCCCCCCAGGACCCATCACATGCTGCCCTGGTTGTACCCCAATGCCATCCTTCAGGCCAGTCTGGCTAATGATATCAGGCCATGTGCCAACCACCTCCCAGCTCGGCAGGACTCACTTCGGGGCTGCTCTGAGGAGGAGGAGTCAGCTGGCATGGGATTCATTGACCGATATCTGGGATGCCTCAATTAGAAAAAAATGGCTGACCAACCGTTCTCCTTCTCACATCCATATCAAGCCACTTAGCTCCTTAAGTCAATGAGTGATTATGTTTTAGTCAATTGGGGAATAGATGGTGAAAGTAGAGACAGGGAGGAATCAGTGTTTGCAGATAGGGAGAGAGAGAGCGTCAAGAAAAGATAAGCAAAAATGCAGAGAGGACTCGGCTGATGGAGAAACCCGTGGGAGGAGGATGTAAGAAGACAGTGGCAGCCGGAATGAAAGACCAGTGGTTTGAAGGCTGAGAGCAAGACCAGTGGGGTAACCAGGAGGCCCACAGACCCTGCAATCATCAACACTGAGGTTCAAAGGGACTCATATGCCAGGCACCACGGAAAGCTCCCCCAAACCACATAATTGTACTGTTGAAAGACTAAATCTATCAGCGTCAACATAGATCGGCCTCTGTGCCCCGGAGAACTTTCATGTTTTCTACCAAATCTCATCTATCAGTAAAAAGACAAATGAAGAAAGGGGAAAGGGAAGGGTTTGCAATGACTTCTGGAGACCCAGGCACGCGCCAAAACCTTGGCATAATCTCTCTGCTAGGAAGGATGTGAGCGCTGGCGTCAGCATCTCAGGATTCTGTTCTTCAAAGAAGCCGCTGCCCCTCACAAGGCTTTCTAAGTATTACTTTGGCGTAGACATGAAGAAGGGGAGGGTCCCAGTGGTCCCCAGGGCCCTGCAGAGGTAATGGTGCCTGCCCTGGGCAGCCCCAGCCACAGACACACCTGCCTCTCTGGTTGGAGACACCCCTCTGTGTGCATCTGCAGCCCCCATTGTTCCAGGGGTGAGCCCAGACCACCCTGGCCATCCCTGGTAGGGACAGATGGCCCGGAGAAGCTCACTGCCGGCGCCTCCAGAACGGGAAACCCCCCCAAGAGCCAAGGAGTCGGGCAATCCTTCCTGCCCACTCAGAGATTCCGGAAGCCCTTCCAGCCTGGAGAACCCGCCTCCCCAACCTCTCTCTCGCTTCCTCTGTCTGTCTCCTCGAGCCTCCTGTGAGTGCACAGGAGGGCTGAGGGAAGCCCCGTGTGCCTGTGATGAACGGAGCTAATTTCTGGTTTGCTGGTATGCCGCAGAGACGCTGCCTCCGTCCCCCTCCTTCCCAGCAAACCCTCTCCCACACACAGACAAATAGGCTGCATATTTAATTGGAATTCCTCACACCTACAGGGTAAAGCCTTGTCAGTAGAAATAGAGCCCACAGCCAGCTGGCTTCCCCCATTCCACCCACCTTGTCTCTTAAAAAGAAATCCCCCCCCTCCATACGTGAACACCACCCACGGGCCCCTGCACACCCCTCCCGGCATGGTTGTAAAGGAGGGATTGGTTGGCAAGGCCGCTCCTTGCCTGGGCCTCGACAGCTGGGCCCACCCAGCAGAGACCACCCAGAGGCTTCTCCCTGGCAGACGGGCCCTGACGACCTTCCCATTGCCCACCTCAGGAACCCCCTTGCCAGACGCTCGGTGCTTCCGGGTTCCTGAAGGATGCTGCTGAGAGAGAGAGGCAGGCTTCTCGGGTATAAGGGGCCCGTTGATATGGAGAAGGAAGAGAGGGGAGCCCTAAAACCTAGAACATGACCTTAGAAGAGAACTTAGGGCCTGTCCCTTATGGTACAGGTGGGGAAACTGAGGCCAGAGAGGTGAAGGAAAATGTATCACATGGCTAACTTAATGCAGAGCTGCACTGAACCTGGGTCTCGGCTCCATAGACGCCACTTTGCCCCTTGTCCTGTGGCATCTCTCCAGGATGGTGGCACCCAGGAGCTGGCAGGACCAAGGAAAGACGGGCTCCTGGGGAAGAGCCAGGGAGAGACTGGAGGGCATGGGAGGTCAAGGGACCTAAAAGGGATGAAACAGACCGAGAAGACCATGGGGGAAGGTCAGATTACTTTCTTTCCATATGGCAACAGAAGGAAATCGGACAAGAGGCAGAGGCGCTGACAGACAAGAGGAGGCTGAACTCAGGACAGCCTCGGGGATGGCCAGAACTCAGCAGCCCATCCTGGTGGGGACAGCTGGGCCAGAGTGGCTCCCTGTCTGCACCTCCAGAACGAGAGTCCCTGAAGCCTCACATCATGACCTCGACATCCAGGGTCAGCAACTTCAGCTGGGTTTGCCGGGTGGGCGGGCCTCGGCCCCCACCCCCCCATCAGTGATTTTTATCTTGCTGCCTCCTCCCTGTGGGGCCTCCTTCCCTCTCTGGCTAAAATTGAGCCTGGCACAGGCTGGCGCCAAACCTGTGTGTCAGTGAGTAGACAGCTGCCTATGGGGCTCTGAAGAGTACTGTGACATCCTCCCTCTCCCCCACAAAATATCATCTCAGTTTGCCTGAAAGTTCACCATTAGTGACTCATTTCTTTGGGTTAAACATAGCCCTCCCTTCTTAAACGCAGCTGCTCTAGGAAAGGGTAACTCATTGAGTCCTTAACATCCTAGCGTGAATGGGGAGATAAGTGAGATGCCGAAGCCCAAAAGGAAGGGAGGAAGTGGAAGCAGAGAAAGAGACAAAGAAGAGGAAGGAAAGTGATTGAAAGGGAAGACGAGAGCAAAGAAAGGAGTGGCAAGAGGCAGATCCAGTTCAAGCCGTGGCCTCCTTCCTTCAGGAGCACACACTGTGATCGACGGAGCGCTTTCCTCCATCCTGGCTTGAATCTCACAGCTCCGTGAAGCCAGCAAGAGGGAGGCTGTGGTGCCCATTTTATAGTTGAAGAGACCTGAGTGTCTCGGAGGTTGGAGGACTTGCCATCTAGCCTGTGAGTGGGACAGCCAGGGCTCTCCACCCTACCCGCTGTGTACAGCACCCGTTAGGGGACTGCATGGAGTTCACCTTCTCCCCAGCTCTCCTATCGTCCTCTGGTCAGAAAAGGGAAGGTCCCTGGCAGAGGAACGAGATGGAAAAGGGTGGAGGAGGTAAAGCGAGGACCCCCACAGTGAGAACAGCGAGCAACCCTGCATCCTAAAGCCCCCCACTGAGGCCCCTGAGGGAACAGAGGTGTGGCTGGAGGGCGGAGCCCCCACCCGCTCCATAGTGACAAGCCTGATGCCAACATTGGGAATATCCCACAGGTCCTTCTGGCAGCAGCCTCCCTCCTGAGCACCCTCTCAGGGGCCAGGAAGGCCTGCAGATGACTTTGCTGGCTTGGGGTATGAGCAGGCAGCTGTTCTGTAGGGAGAGGGGTAGGCCAGCCCAGGAAAAGGCCCCCAGGAGACAGAGCCGCAGGAAGACACCCCAGGAGCCTGCTGAGAAATCCCACGGGCTTCCAGGCCCAGCTTCCTCATCCCCTCATCTCCCTGCCTCCCTCCCCGCCTTTCTTCCCTGGGGTCACGGGTCTCCTCCAGCTTTGTGCCCTGCAGGAAGTGGCCTGTCCGCCATATTGAAACTGTCCCCTGTGTCTCCCTCTTAACGAGCCAGGTTAAATATGCTGTAATCAGAGTAATAATACACCTGGGCTGGTGCTTGAGCGAACTGCCTTTTGTGCTGCGATAGGACATTAATAGCAATTATTCTGCTTTGTAATTGGAGCTTTAAATACTAATTCAAACAGCCAGAGGAAAACCAATTAGTGCTAATTTATCTCTATGTGTTTTCCAGAGCTGGTGTCTGTCATACTGTGAAGAAATAGGTTGGTAATTAGTACAGTTGGGTGGTAGATAGAAGTAATTATCAGATTCTTTCATTTTTCTTTGGGTGGGGGGAAAGAGAGGTAGGGGGTGGGGAAGGCCAAGATGGGTTTCTAAGTCTTTGTTCCTTTGAAGTTTAAAGAGAGGGCCCCTGTTAGCTCTGAGAGCCCAGCTCACAGCAGCCAAGACTGTGCAGGTATTTCAGAGGCAGGTGGGTTCTGGTGGAGGCTGCCTTGAAGGCCTTCACAGGACCTTCCAGCTAAGAGGCTCACAGAAGTAAGGCCAGCAATGTCACGGGAAGCAGAATCTTTCCTATTTGTCTAAGAAAAGGTCTGTGGGCCTCAGATAGCTTACCTTCAGGTAGAGGTGACAGTAGGGCCTGAGTCCCAGACCAGCCTCTCAGTTCATAGCTCTATGGCCTGTGCAGAGGCACTGAATCTCTCTGATAGCTGGTTTCCTCATTTGGAAAATGGACATAAGAATACCTACTTTGGGAGGCCAAGACAGGAGGATCAATTGAGGCCAGGAGTTGGAGGCTGCAATGAGCTACAATCACACCACTGCACTCCAGCATGGATGACAGAGCAAGACCCTGTCTAAAAAAAAAAAAAAAAAAAAAAAAAGAGAGAGAGAGAGAGAGAGAATACCTGCCCTGCCTGTCAAGGTTGTTGTGAGGATTTAATTAAATAAAATAAGGTATGTAATGGGCTTGGAACCCAGGAATAATTAGTATGAGTTACTGAGTGCTTACAGTTTGCCTGGGACTCTTCTAGATGCCTTTGTGTATGCAGAATTACCTCAGCCCAAAGCCTTGACGCACTGTGTCCAATTATTTCCCTGCTCCCTCTCCTGCCCAGACCTCTCACCAGCTAGACAACCCTGGAGAAGTTACTTAATTGCACTAAGCCTCAGTTTTCTCATCTATGTCATAGGGGTAACAACAGTACCTTCTTTGTAGATTTATTGTGAAGAGTTAAATTAGACAATGATTACAAAGGCTCTTATCACAGTAATGCAGGGCAGGTGAACCCTAATGTGGGGCTTAGCCTGTGAGGGTTCTTGGCTTCACCCTGGAAAGACTTCAAGGGCGAACCAGTGGTAGGGCAGAAGAAAACAGCTTTATTGAAGTGGCAGTGTCACAACTCTGGCAGCATTACAGCTCCGTGACTGCTCCTGCAGAGCACGGCTACCCCATAGGCACTGTGCTGATCGTAGCAGCTCAGGGCAGTTTTTGCAGTCATATTTATACCTATTCTAATTACACATAGATTAAGGGGCAGTTCCAGCAGAAGTTTCTAGGGAAAGGGTGGTAGCTTTTGGGTGGCTGGGCCATTGCCATGGAAAGGGGCGGTAACGCCCAGGTGTTGCCATGGCAATGGTAAACTGACATGGCACGCTGCTGGGCGTGTCTCATGGAAAGCGGCTTCCACCCCATCCCTGTTTTAGCTAGTCCTCAATTTGGTCCAGTGTCTGAGTCCCGCCTCTGGAGTCAAGTCTCACCTTCTGCCTGAATGGTGCCAAGCATAGACTCAGAGTTCCATCCAGTGATTACTTAGCATTGTCAATATTATTATTATTTCATCACATATGGTTTTGTTATCATCTATACAAATTTTCTTTTTTTTTTTTTTTCTTTTTTGAGATGGAATCTCATTCTGTCAACCAGGCTGTTGTGCAATGGCACAATCTCAGCTCACTGCAACCTCTACCTCCCAGGTTCGAGTGATTCTCCTGCCTCTGCCTCCCGAGTAGCTGGGACTACAGGCGTGCACCACCATGCCGGACTAATTTTTATATTTTTAGTAGAAACAGGGCTTCACCATGTTGGCCAGGCTGGTCTCGAACTCCTGACTTCAAATGATCCACCCGCCTCGGCCTCCCAAAGTGCTCAGTGGTGTGAGCCACTGCACCCAGCCAACAAATTCTCTACTAAAGAAGGTAGATATGGTACTATCAATGCATTTTATTAACTAATCTGCAAGTATTTATCAAATGCCTGGTATGTGTTCAGTACTGTGGGGGTTAGCTTACACTATTCAGTGTGACTAGCACACCCTGAACAAAGGTGATGGGATGCTCATGGCGTTTCCCCAAGCTTCACAGTTTACAAAATGCTTTCACATATCTGATTTCAATGCCTTCTCACGAGTGAGTGAGTTGAGAAGTAACTTTAATCCTATTTTATGGGTGGGCAAATGAGGCTTGGAAAATTTAGGTGATTTGCTCAAGAAAGTGGTAGAATCAGAAGCTAAGCCCAGATATTTTTTACTGCAAAACCTGTGAAGGCACTCAATAAATACATGTTGAGCGGATGCGTGGATACATGTGCTTTCCGTTAAACCACACAGCCCGAACTGCCAATGTGAAGATCATGCTTCTCTGTGTGAGGAGCAGGGCTGATCAAGGAGAGATGGGATGGAGGCATAGAAATCTTCAGAGGACAAATGGAACAACTTCCCTCAGCCTGGGCAGGGTGTCTTCAAGAGCTGAATGAGATGACATTGAAAAATCACAGTCACAATGAATAACTTGGAGGAAGATCTGGTCAGCCGAGGCCCTCTCCCGTTCACCCCAGACCCCACCCCACCCACAGATTCACTCAGGAGACCTGCCTGGACCCCTGGGCTGGGCCTCCAAGGATGCGCAGTGGGAGGGTAGGGAGAGAGGGGACAGGGTGAAGCTTCGGCCAAGGCCGGAGGGATATCAAACACACAGCATTTGAGAAGCAGGGACTAGGCTGGCCTGGCAGTGAGGGAGGATAGGTGCTTTGGAAGGGGGGCTACGATTGATAAGGGAGGCTCTGGCAACCGTGTGGCAGAGAGCAGGTTTCACCAGGGCTACTTCCCACAGCTGTTGACTGCTCCTGCTGCAGAAGCAGGTAGGGGCTGCCAACTAGCTGCTGTCTGCCCACCAAGCCACTGACCCAGTCCCAGAGCTTCCTCCGCCCCAAGGAAGAGGAGCCTTCCTTCTCATCCACACAAAGGTGCCTGCCATAGACCTGCTACCCTGTGGGCTTCAACCCAGAGGAGCGCCTGCTTCCTGGGAGCTGATGGCTGCCCAGGATTTGACATGTAGGAAACCGAAGCATTTCGAAGGCAGAGTTTGAGAAGGTTAGAGTGGCAAAGGCAGCGGGGTGGACAAGAGGAGAGAGTCAGGGGACCCTGAGGGCAGCAGAGTGACAGGAACAGGGAGTCACAAAACAAAGAGGAGGTGCAGGTTCCTGAGCACAGGCCGGGACTGACTTGTGTGTCTCAAAATAATGACTGTAGCGATGGCGGGAGGAAGGATGGGCGGCTTTCTTTTCATTTTTCTCTTTGGTTATTGGTATTTTCTAAATTTTCTACACTGAGCATATTTCTCTTTCATACGAAGAAAAACAATGGAATTTATTTTTTTAAAAAAGGAAGGGACATATGCTGGTGACATTTTGAAGGAAGAGCTGACAGAATTTGATAAGTGACTGGGGAAGGGTGATAAAGGAGAAAGAGGCTGGGTGATGGGGAGATGACAGAGAACAGGCATTCGGGCGGGGAGGCGGGGCCTGGGAAAATGCCCTGTTCTATTCCTCTCTAGGCTGCAGGCAAGACATGGGAGAGCATCCACGCAGCAGGAAAGGAAGGGTCTCAGAGAGGAAACTGAGGCACACAGCAGGGAGGGTCTTTGCTCACTCACCGGGCTGCAGGGCAGCTTAGGGTTAAGAACGGAACTCAGAATATCTTTACCGAAAGGCTGCATCCAGAGCCGCTGAGACAGGACCAAGCATAATAACGGGGCCCTGCCTCTCTGGAGGAGTCTTCAAAACAGAGGCTCTGAGATAAGCCCCAGAGGGCCAGACCCTTAGGTAACCTCCCGGCCTGTAAACTTGGGCTGCTTGGTTGGCGCCAAGAGCATGGGCCTGAGGGAGGCAGGAACCCAGGAGCAACCTCAATGGCGTGCCCAGGGAGTGTGAGGCTGAGGGGTGCTGAGGCGGCACTGAGGCCAAGCTGTCTGGGAGCTCCCAAGGGTCCCATGTCACTGGTGGTGGCAACGTGAGGGTGGAGAGGGAGGGAGATCATCCCTGGGGGACACAGGAGCTGCTTCTCACATCAAAAGGATCCCCCTGCACCTTAGTTTCCAGCTGACCCCCACTCCCCAAATGTCCACAAATGCTCTCAGCCCCTAGAAACCCACTCTACCCAGCTCCTGGTGTGACTGAGTTCTGCAGAGGCCTGACATCTGGTGGAGCCCGGGAGACAACTGTCCCAGGCCACACAAACACCAGGATAGGAAAGGACGGTTCCTTCGGCCTCTAGAACCTTCTGCCTTGCATCTGCCAGTGACACAGCCAAGGGTGGGTCTCCGGAGGCTGCAAGTGGAACGCTGCCTCATGATAGCACCATCTGCGGGCCAACAACAAGCCCGCCCCAACTCCCCTCCCTATCCTGCCCTGACCCACCCCCTACCTCCTTGCTACCCTCCCCAGCACCCGGCTGGCCTCCCTGAACCATTGCCTCAAAAGGCTCTGTATTGACTGGGCCGAGGCCCCACCCGAGGCTGCGTCACTGTTTCCTTGGCAACCGAAGGGCTGGGTGAAAAGTAACACACAAAGCAAACAAAATGAGCTCCACACCGGAGGCCCGGGAACTGTCACCTCAGCATCGTGGGGCCTTGGATTGGCAGGGGATAGGGGGGTCTGCTTGGCTTCATTCACTGAGGCTGTCCTGGGGGGCTCCCGTGAGCACCCCAAACCACCCCAGGCAATAAATGCTTCACAACACGTCGTAGTAGCATGCGTGCTCTTACTGTGCTAGGGGCTGTGTGGCCAGGAGAAATAAGACATCCAAAGAGGGTCCTGTCTCTGCAAGCACTGGCACTAATAAGGCTGAGATTTCAGCCCCAAAAAGGCATCTACCAGGGGGCAAAGGGGCACAAGAAGTGTTTGTGGGCAGTCACTTCAGGGGAAACAGCCTGCTAGGGACCCCAGTGCTCCCAGACTCCTGCATTAATGCTGTCACCCCACTATCTTTGCCCAAGACCCTAGAGCATTTAGGGAATTTCCAACAGGCACCATAGGAAAACCCTTTGTAGGTGTTTGCCTGGAATTCCAAGGTACTTTTCAAAAAACATTTATAGGCTGGGCACAGTGGCTCATGCCTGTAATCCCAGCACTCTGGGAGGCCGGGGTGGGCGGATCAACTGAAGTCAGGAGTTTGAGACCAGCCTGGCCTGGAGAAATCCCATCTCTACTAAAAATACAAAAATTAGCTGGGCATAGTGGCAGCACCTGTAATCCCAGATACTCAGGAGGCTGAGGCAGGAGAATCACTTGAACCTGGGAGGCAGAGGTTGCAGTGAGCCGAGATGGCACCACTGCACTCCAACCTGAGCAACAGAGCCAAACTCGTCTCAAAAAAGAAAAAACTATGCAGTTACAAGTACATACATCAAGTACATAGGTCTTAAGCATAAAATTTAATGGTTATTTACCCTAGTAACCACCGCCAAGATCAAGATAGCAAATATTTCCAACACCCCAGGAGTCTCCCACACACCTCCTCCCCATCCATATATCCCCGGCAAGGTGAGATTATTTGGAGTCCTATCACTGTCAATCAGGCGTGTTCTTGAGTGTCATGTAAATGGAATCATGGTATTCTATCGTAAAAATCGCCTGTGTTGTTGCAGAAAGCAGTGGTCCCTGCTTACTCTTCTTTCCCACTCAAGAAATCACATAGGAATGACAATGGACATGACAACATTATAGGGATAACTTTGAATTCCCTCTGATTTACAAAGAAAAATTTGGTGGGGGGGATTATTCGAAAACCACAGCACTTTGTTATTGGCAGCATATTTGCTTGTGATACATCTCACAACTGCTGGTCCCACACCAGCGTGTCACAGCTTTGAGGCTGAGAACTGCTAGTCTAAGTGGTGTCATTTGGGAAGTAAAGGAAGGTTATTTCCTGCCCCAAAAATATCTTTCCTCTACCCCACTGCTTCCCCCCAGAGCTTCGCCGCAGTCAATTTATTGTGCTGTATGAAGCAGCCCCAGGGTCATCTTTCAAAATGCAAGTACACCTGACGTGAGAATCTGTGAAATCTAGAACGCCCTTTGTATGGCTTAAAGAGGAACTGGAAGCAGGTCTCACCCAGGCACTTCTGCAGCACACTGTAGACCCCCACGGTGAGGTAAGGAGAATGACATTGTCATCCCCCACTTTGTCCATGAGGAAACTGAGGCATGGGGAGGTCCCATAACTCACCTAAGGCCACATGGCTGTTAGCTTGCAGAGGGCAATCATTCCAACCCAGCTTAGTTGGCTTCCTCCAAAGCCTGTGCTGCGATCCACCTGGGTGGACAGGAAGTACTGAGCATTTGGAAGCAAGAAGTGCAGGGAGAAGCCGTGCTGAGAAAAGTGACAGGGCATGAAGTCAAGTGTTAGAGAAAAAAAAGACCCATCTTCCTATTGGATTCCATTCTCCCCACCGCCGCCCTGGGTGCTGCTGCCCCTGAGATACCGGCATGCCCTCCACTGGCTCCCACCCCTCTGTTTTTGGTTACCTCCACAGCCAGGTGCAGGGATGTGTCACAGGCACCAGGCTGCATCATCGCAGCGATATGGTGCACAGGTGTTCCTGTCCCTGAAGGGCCAGCTTCCTGATACACCTCCTGGGCTGTGGAAGAATACCCCTTCAGAAATTTCATACCATGCAGCTTATGTGCATTATTTCAGTCTGAGGAAAGGGTCTCCTTTTGCAAATGAGAAAGCCAGTGCTCAGAGGGTTATGTTATCGCCAAAGCGCTGCAAGCTCTGTGAGGTCAGAGGCCATCTATGAACTGGTCATCACCCAAGGCCAGCTTCTTCCACTTTGTTTGGCATTTCCCTGATGCTTGTGACCTGTCAGTGGGCTTTCACCACCCACAGTCCCACAGGCGTGAATGGCCGGGTCCGCCCGACCCTGAAGCACACATCCTCCATACCACATCTTCATCACCTGATGGCCTCACTGTGACAAGACTGGTCAGGACTGTGGCGTGAGGGTGAGGAAGGAGACACAGGCTTGGTAAGGAAGAGGAGGTGTTTAGAGAGTCCATCCATTTAGGCCAAGGAGCTGGCTGCCTCTGTCTACAGGTGTGAGGCAAGAGCTCTTCCTCGAAAATAGCATCCTCACTGCCCAGATTGCGCTGTGACATGTTTACTCCCTTGGTCTTAAACGCTGAGGGTCAATGCTTGCATGGCAATTCACCAAACTTTGTATCAGAGACCCACACTGTATCAGGCACTGTGTCAGGCTGTGCATTTAATAAATGAATAAAATACATTCATGGTGTCAGAGTGTAGAAATGGAGACATGTAAAGCCCACGAATGGTGGTGATCCACAGGCTGTGTGGAGAGAGCCCACCCGCAGCGTGGAGCGAACATCTGTTTAGGTGCTTAGAACCTGTACACACGCTCACATGCACTGACATACACAGTATGTTATCCTGGAGTAGATGGGGAATCTTGTGGACAGGGTTTTATCAGGAGAATGAGAAAGTCGAATTTGTTTTCTATCGTGCTAGCTTTGGCAGCATCCGTGATGGGAGGGATGAGAGAACAGAAGCAGGGGATCCCTCTAAGGTGGTTACAGTCATCCAGGCATGGGTTCATGAGGGACAATGTTCGTCCCTAAGAAGAGGTGTTCCTAAGAAACTGAGGACCCGGGCTAGGCATGGCAGCTCACACCTGTAATCCCAGCACTTTGGGAGACTAAGGCGGGCGGATCACTTGAGGTCAGGAGTTCGAGACCAGCCTGACCAATGTGGTGAAACTCCATTTCTACTAAAAATACAAAAATTAGCTGGGTGTGGTGGCACATACCTGTAGTCTCAGCTACTCGGGAGGCTGAGGCAGGAGAATCGCTTGAACATGGGAAGCAGAGGTTGCAGTGAGCCGAGATTGCACCATTGTACTCCTGCCTGGACATTGCATCAAGACGCTGTCTCAGAAAAAAAAAAAAAGAAAGAAAGAAAAAGAAACTGAGGACCCAGTGATGATGGGATGGGAAGAGGTGTGAGAGAGGGAGCGCTTGGCTCGTTCTCTGGCAGAACCGTGATTTACAGGACCCAGGGCAATTTGGAAATGTTATGCCCTGCCTGGGACAGGGGAAGTCCATCCCCTCCTCTCTCTGCTGCACTGGTCCTCATGGCCAGGGGAATCCCCAAGGATTGCAACCTCTATGCCCAGATGTGCTTGGAACCTGGATAGGGAGTGGGTGAGAGGCCTCTGCCAAATCATCCATTGAATGTTGCCATTTGGGGACAGGAGCGGCCAATGTTTGTCCCACTCTAAGATGCCATGGGGTGTATGCCTGATCCCCACTCTGCACCTGCACCCAGGCTCCCACAGAGAGCAGAAGGCGGTAGCAGCCTCAGAGTAGGGCCACGGGTCAGCCAGCTGAGGCTCCAAATCCCCACCACACGCTCCATAGTCCCATCATACTTCATTTACCAAACACACATTCAAAGATAAAATTACTAGGAACTCGGCAGCAAACACGGGGCATTAAATTAAAAATATAAAGGCCTTCAAAGCACAGGGCACTGGGCAACTACACTGGTCACATGCCCACAAAGCCAGCCCTGGTCCCTGGATTTTGGTTGGCATACGGGGTGGGCAGTGGGACTGCCAGCTAACTTAGTGCAACCTGAAGCGTTCACAGGTCGGCAACTCACACCTTCACATATCAAATAACACCTCCACAGAGAGTAACCTGGACTTGAAAAGAGACCCTGGAGGAGGTGGAGATCAGCATTGGGAGAGAAAAGTGTATCGTTCTCCATTTATTCAGGATGGAGGGTGTGTGTGTGTGTGTGTATTAGATTCAAGTGTGCGGAGCTTTTTAAAAAAACAACATACTTGGGACCACTCCAGCCCAATAGAATCCCAATCTCCTGAGTAATGGGTGCTATAGGGTATGTTTGGGTAATGGAAGCCCAGATTCGCTGCCATTTTTTCTTCATCCTTGGTAAATTTCTTTGGATCATTTCACATAAGGAACATGGGCCAGGAAAGGCTTGACATCATGTTAAGTGAGGAATATGTGAAGAAACTGATGAGCGTTTCCCCTGGGGAAGAGAAGCTCCGAAGACAAATTACACGTCCTTCTGGAGTATGGGCTCTTGAGAGTAGGGACCAGGTCTTCCTCATGGCTCTCTCCACACCTGACATTGCGCACTTGGCATGCAGGGGCCACCTAGCAAAAGCTGTGCAATGAATGAATGAAATAGTTGAAAGCAGTCAGGTAGGAGAAAAATTCATCTTGTTCCATGGGGCGCCAGGCAGACCTACAACCATGGTGAGATAGTGCTTTCATGGTAGTCGTTTTGGGGAGAAAGAGCTTGGTTGAGAAGGTGAACTTTCTAACAATAATGATAGCTAACCTTAATTAGCCTAGTAGGCTGGGCACCTCTTACACATATATTACCTAGTCTCATCCTCACAACACCCTGTGAGGCAGACACTTGCCTTGTTCCCATTTTATAGATATGGGGGAAACAGAGGCAAAGAAATGCTAAGTCTCTTAGCCAAAGTCAGAAGTCCATGGAGTGGCAGTGCAAGCTTCGAAGCTACACATTCTAGGGCCAGCATTCACTGCTCTTAAACACATACTTTAAACCATGAGAGCTACATAGTGATGATCTGACAACTATGAGGGGTTGGGGGCAGTGCCCAGGGCCAAGAATGAACAAGTCTTTGGTTGGGGACATTGTGGAGTGGGATTCAAGAAGCAACCCAAGGGGTTTAAGACTTCTTCCAGCAGGGAACAGTGGCTCACACCTGTAATCCCAGCACTTTGGGAGGCTAAGGTGGGCAGATCACCTGAGGTCAGGAGTTCGAGACCAGCCTGGCCAACATGGCAAAACCCCCTCTCTACTAAAAATACAAAACTTAGCTGGGTGTGGTGGCATACGCCTGTAATCCCAGCTACTGAGGAGGCTAAGGTTAGAGAATCCCTTGAACATGGGAGACGGAGGTTGCAGTGAGCCAAGATCATGCCATTGCACTCCAGCCTGGGAGACAGAGCAAGACTCCATTTCAAAAAAAAAAAAAAGAGTTCTTTCAGCCCACAGAAAAGATGCTGCTGTCATTGTACTCCTTGACCCTTGGTCGTTCTTGTGTAGGAAGAGTTGCTTGGAACTTCTCTGTCTGAAGTGGACACTGGTCTAGGAGTCAGGAACCTGGAGTCCAGTCCTGACCGCAGGCAGCTCTGTGATATTAGGGGACACGCATAACCCCTTTCAGCCAGGATTCTCTGGCTGTAACACAACGAGCAAAGGAAATCTCTGATGCCTTCAACCCCAAGACTCCACAGTTCTTTGATTTGGAGTGGGGAAGGAAAGAGAAAGTCACAGTGCAGGAGAACGTGGCCCCACTTTGCCACTTACGGAGAAGTAATTCTACCTCTCGGAGACTTGCAGTCTCTTTTATCTGCAATGGCATGGGAATTGGAAGCCTGACCGAGAAGAAACCAGATGGGTCAATATCATCCATCCCCAGGGAACTTGGCCTTTTCCTTTCTTCAGGACTGAGAATCTGAGAGTCTAGGGTACCTCAAAATTGACCTTGCTTTTTCTCAACCATGGGCAAAAGCTAATGTCAGAAAGACCCAGAAAAACTGATGGAGCAGAATTCTGGCTACATCTGTGGATAGGCATTTTGAAGGAATGCTCTTTGGCACATGGTTTTCCACCCTGTGTTGCTTTTCTAGATATATATTTATATACATATAAATATCTCTTTCCCTGAGGGACAAGGAGTCTCAGCCAAGAGGGAATTCAGTGTGATCTGGTAGAATTTGTTGCAAAGGAAATTCACTGGGGTAGGAGGTAGAAATTGTGTATTCAGGACATCACCTGGTTAATAAAAATTGCACAGCTCCCAGAACACATGCAATTTCTTTTCTTTAAATTAATGAAGGGTGTATTGTTTCCCCATTTTTTTTAACCAATTTAAATTGTGATTTTTTTTTTCTGGGACAATAAGCAAACTAACATGGGGTTAAATAATTTGTTAAAAGGTGGGGGGGTGGAGAGGAGTTGGGGTTTGGAAAAGGGGGCTTTGACGGGGAACTAAAATCTGCCAGTAGCAACAATAAATGCAGAGTTATGCCTTAGGCATAATATATCAAAGAAAATATAATGCATCCAGCTTAAAACTAATGATTGCCATATAATTAGATGAGAAGCATTGTGCTATAAATGTGTATTCTTTAGCGTGCTGTGATTTTACTGTAAAAAAAAAAAAAGAGAAAGAGAGAGAGAGCGAGAAAGAAGGAGACAGAAAAACACAGAGCCCAGCAACATACTATAAAAAGAACCCTCTGTTGACTTCTCTACTGTTTAGTATTCCTTGGCTGTTCTCCCTTGGGAGTGTGTAATTAGTACTTTATGAAGAGTACATTTAAAGCAGTTTAATATTCACCTCATTCAATCTGAAACAATGTGATCCATGCTTAGACAAATCAGTGCTCCTTGCTGACATAATCTGTCAGAACATTACCTCTGAAAAGACCTTTCAAGAGGTTTGGATGTTAATTAGTTGTCTATCATGTATAAACAGAGCAGTGAGCAGAAGGGGCTCCGACAGGCCAGAGGGATACGTTGGGAAATGCATTTTGTATGAACACGGCTTGCAGGGGGGTCTTCTCTCTCTCTCCGCCTCCCCCGCCTCCCCCCAGCCTCCCCTCGCCATGTCAGCAGCCACACAAGCTTCGGACTTCTTCCGGGCAAGATAAGCGCTTTCCGGTTGGCATCAAGGGGCGCCCCTGGCCCCCAGAGGGGACTGTGAATAAGGCTAGAGGTGTTCACATACACAAACACACACACACACACACACACACACACACACCACTCCACAGCTCCCCAGGGCAGGCCCACCTGCAAGATGTGACAGCTGTCTCCTTTCAGGTCTGAGAAGCATGACCTCACAGCCCACCTGTGCTTGCTGGGGAGGCTCCGGGCTTTGGGACCTGGGAGGGTCCCACCTCCTGTGGGCCATGGGCAGAGGGGGCCAGGAGGAGATGGAGATCTGATGCTTGCCTCCCCGCTGGCCCTAGAGCTTGCTTCCTCTGGGAAGCCAGGCTGCTATGACAGAGTCACATGGTGCAAGAGAGGACAATGCACAGGGGAATTGGTGTGCACGAAACCTCCTTGAACACCCTAGACCCAAAGAATGCCAGCAAGGCTCAGAGTCATGTTCAAGATCACCTGGTCCAGACTTTGCGTTCAGGGGAACCTTTGCCAGAGTTCATCCTACAAGGACTGAGGTCTAGACTCTTCCTATGTGAGTTAGTTGTCTGGGGTTTGAACAAGCCTTCTTTTATTATGGACTTAGAATGCCCATGTCTGAAGCACTTCCTAGCATATTGAAGACGCTTACTAAGTAGTAGGCTGGTGATTCCAAAATGGAATGGCACAGGCCCTGTAGGAACCACCTTCCCAGGCCTCTGGAGCCTTTTCCCTGTACCCACCACATACACATGTTGTCCACTCAACTGCCCCCCTGCCATCTTCCTTTCCCTGGCCTCAGCCACCCCACCTTCCATCAGCAGCCTCAACCCCCATAGCCTCTTCATTCACTGTTCATCCCATAAGCATCCACCAAGCACCTACTGTATGCATTGTACTATGTGTTATGTTCTAGGGCAGCCAAGATAAATAAGTCATGGTCTCTGCTTGTGAGGCATTTACCAGATCCATAAACGTATAATTACAGTTTGGGGCAATTTTAAGTCATGTAAGGGAGGCAATATAATTTAGTGGTTAGGAGGGAGTTCTTCTGGAGTCAAACTGCCTGTGTTCAACTTCCCAGTCTTACCACTCAACAGCTAGGTGACCTTGGGCAGGTGATTTAACTGCTCTAAGCCTCAGGTTCCTTGTCTATAAAATGGGGGTAAGAATATCCACCTCATAGGTTTGTAAGTACTCAATGAGATAATGCAGTGAGGTGCCTAGCACAAAGCTTAGGGTGTAATAAGTGCTCAACCGATGTGTGTCCCTGAAAATAATGCAACGATAGGAGCACAATCAAAATGCCTGAAGGTAGAAGAGGGAAGTACTAACTGTGCCTAGGTAGTCTTGGAAGGCTTCCCAGAGGAGGTGACATCTGAGCTGTGTTTTAAAGGACCAAATAGAAGTTTACCAGGAGAGAAGTGACAGAAGTGCTGTCTAGGTAGAGGAAGGGCACACACAGATGCCAGGGGGTGCAGAAATGAGTAAACCACTGAGACATTGCCTTGAGTTCCATCTCACACTGCTGTGCTACAGCCTGGGAGTCTGTTCCCAGTTGAGCCCTTCAGAACCAGCCATGAGACAGCACAGGTACGCGGAAGGGAGCAGTCTCCATGGCTGGGTGGTGATGGAGTCTTCTCGAGGAACTAGTTGCTTCTCTCTGCATTTCTCAAAAAGAAAGGAATCACGATTGCAAACCCCCCCGGCCTGGGTATCCTACTGCAACTTGAACCCGTGGCAGAGCTAGGCTCCCAGGGAGGCGGTGGGGCACAGAGAAGGCAGGACCACTGACTCCAGCCAGTTCTCACCCCAGATGCAGCCCCACAGCCCTGAGATGGAGCGGGCACCTCCACCCCTCATGGTGGCAGAGGCTGGTTGAGAGGAGGGGCACCAAGGTGCACAAAGGTCCGGCACAGTGCCCGATACACAGAAGGCACTCAGGACATGGCTGCTTTCATTATTATGGGGAGAGCTTACTCCAGTCCACCCTTTGTTCAGGAAAAAAAAAAAAAAAAAAAAGGGCTGTCGTTGTCTAATGTTTCACTTGACAAGAAGCCAGGACTCGAGAGGACTGGGTATTCCCCGGGTATCCTCTTGGCAAAGCCCTGGGCCTCTGTCTATGCAGGGTCTCTTCTAGCCTCAAAGACTCCCAGCTCCCACCCCTGACAACAACAAAGTCCATGTTGGGGCCCAGGTCTCCAGCACCTCACATCCACCCCCAGCTTTCCCTGAGCCCACCAGACTGCTGTGGCCACTCCAGCCACCTGGGATTGCTCCCCCAAGGCCAGCAGAGCCCATCACAGCTGCCTAAAACAGGTAAACAGCTGTTTCCCACGACCCTCTTCCCACCCTCACACCGTCCCTACAGACAGTCCTCCCCTCCCCTGGCTTCCACTTCTCCATGCTCCCCCAGTGTGCATTGACCAGCTCCTGACACAAGCCCTGGACTTCACTCCTCTTTCCATCATGAAACCCCAGCCTGGGGACCTCTCCCATCCAAGGCAAGGCATTGGCTCCCTAACAAAATATCCCAAGCCCTGGGAAAGCACCCCACCACACCGCAGACAGGGTGGGCAAGCCCTGGACCCTGCATTCTCATGCTTGTTAGACAGAAGCAATGACATCAGCTCCCATCTGCTGAGAGCCTGCTATGGGGTATGTGTTATTCTCATGAAAGCCCCTGAAGTAGGCATCATTAGAATCATAGGCAGACCATTAAACTAAATCCGGGGCAGGCCAAGTGAGTGGTCTAACGGCATACAGCCAGGCAAGTGCAAAACTGGGCTGCAGGCTTTTCTGTCCATTTCCAAACTCCCACCACCCACTTTCCACCAGGTAAACCGGCCCCCTGCAAACTGTAGCCCACAGGCCAGATCAACCTGTTTTTGTAGGGCCTGTGAGCTGAGAATGGTTTTTGTATTTTCAAAGGGTTATAAGAAAAGAAACAAACAAAGAACATGTGACCAAAAACCATATGTGGCCCACCAGGCCTCAAATATTTACTACCTGGGCCTTTCCAGAAAGTTTGCCGTACCACAGGGCCACCCAGGAACATTCAGTACCAGGCACTGGGTACCACAGACATGAAGTGAAAGGGTCACCAGAGGGAAGATGGAAGGACACTCAGGCCATCCTTCTATGTGACCCATCAGCTTCAAAACCATTTTCAAAATAGTGTTTAGTAGCGATGAAATCAAGCTACAGAGAACACCAGGAGTTTCTCTCTTTGCAGGCTTCACGGCTTATGATGAAATATTTCACACACAATGTCTCTTTCACGGAGTTAGAGTCCCCATTTTTTGAATGAAAAACGGAAAAGCTGAGAGCTAACATGACTAACTTAGGGGCCCCTGGTGAATATCCCCCCCAGGTCCCATGACCTCAAGGCCAATGTTCTTTCCATCACATGGTGGCTGCTCTGGCCCCCAGGGCATCTGGCCAGAGAAGCTGGGCACAGAGAGACCAAGAGCAACCCAGGCAGGGCTGCGGGTGGCTGGGCAGAAGGCGGAGCCACTGTGGTGGCCGCTCCTCCCAGGCCACCCTGCTCTTTTCATACGGATTGAATTTATATGCATCTCAGATTTCTGTTTTCAGCAGAGGCCCAACTCTCTTGGAGTTGTTTCAGCCACTGAGTCCCAGTACCCCAAGAGGAGTACCCCAATTGCTGCATCTCAGGGGTGATTCTAGCTCACATCCAGCAGGCTAAATAACTGTCCCCCAGGGCAGGGAAGCCTGATTTCCAGTTGCAGCTCTCCCACTTGCTGGCTGGATGACCCAGGGTGGGCCAGCGTCCCTCTCTGAGCCTCCCTTCCTTCCCTAGTAGCAGAGTGAATGATCCCCACCCCATCCTTCACCCCTATGGGACTCTGGGAAAGGGAATGAGGTCATGTCTGTGGGCTGCCTGGCGGAAGGAAGCGGCAGGGGGAGTACAAGGTAGTATTATCTTCTGGGTTGAGCTGGGCAGTTGCCACGAAGTTGCTGAAATGTGTAAGCATTCCAACGACCTCGGGAACCCGTCGTGGGAATGTCACGGGAAGGCAGTGTGTCAGAACGGGCTTGGGCTTCCGAGTCACCACGGCGTGAGTACAAACCCCAGCTCAGCTACTTCCCAACTTTGGCAAACAACCCAGTCGCTTTCGGCCTCAGTTTTCTCACCTATAAAAAGAGAATAATCCCAACCACAGTTTGGTTGCTTGGTTAAGGATTTGAAAAGATGATCCCTGGCATAGGTGAGCGCTCATTATGACGACTGCTGTGGACCTGTCGTCTTGTCAGGACACCTCTTTGTGTTTCTCCATGAACTATCTCCAGATAAACACGAACATCCTCCACCTGTGCCCTTCCAAGGAGCGCCTTCTGCAGTGGGGATAGCTGGGCATTCTGAGCACTTCCTTTTGAAAAAGAAAAATTAGAACCGAGGCAATGAACACAGGCCTTTTCCCCAGCATCACCCAGGGAACCTGTGACCCACAGGGCCAGGGGTCCTAGGTCCAGAGACTGAGGGAGGTCAGGTACTCCCTGGGTCCCTTTCCCCTGGTAAGTGGTGGAGTCTGGTCACCACGATTTCTGAACTCAACAGTCCCAGCCTTGGCAAACCGAAACTCCCAGCCTGCCAGCAACCACTGTCTTCTCCCTTACCCAGGAGCAAAAGAAGGGCCTCAGCGGGCCCCCAGGCGAGTGGGATTTTGTACAGACAGAAATGGACAATCTGCTCCTGGCATCTTTTTAAGACAGGAAGGGATGCAAAGATTGGGGGCTGGACGCATCTAGAAAAGGCTTGCTTCCCCAGGCATCCCCAGTCCACGTGCAGAGGAGCATGGGACAGTGGTGGAGGTTGGTGGGGCCGGGGCCAAGGCCAGGGAGGAAGTGGAGAGATGCATCCAGCAGAGGGTGTGAGAATCAGCCACAACTGGCCGAGACTGTCGGAATTAGTCACCAGTGTTGACGAGTTCAGTCGGTTACATAACAGCCTCCCTGGCTCGCCGTTAGCTCTCCTGAGCTGGGGCTCTCGGGGGTTAAGGGTCTCTGGCAGGGAGGGTCACATCCTGGGAGCCCAGGGGCAAAGGTTCTCGCACAAGCCTGCCCTCCCCAGTCCTGCTCCAGCCCTGCGAGGCCAGAAGGAGGCGCCAGCTGTTCAGCTCCTGCCTGAGTCTTGCCACCTTGTCTCCAGACCATCCCACGCTGGCCTCGCAAGGTTGCCTCTCTGGCCTGAGCACAGAAGATGCTCAGACAAGGAGTTAAATATGGATCTCAGCTCAGGGCAGCTCAGTAGCCCACTTCCCCGCTGAATCTATGATGATACATCATTATAATGATTATTATCAATAAATATTTAGCAAGCACCTTTAGTTGTGGCCCCGTTGGAGGCACTGTAGGAGCTACAAAGATGAATAAGATGCAGATGTACGGCAGCAGCAGGAGCTTGGGATTGCGATGCTTTTCCTCCAGAGGGGAGAGCGTGTTCAGAGAGAGGGACTCTAAGCAGGTGGCTCCGTTTTCTGCTTGAGGTCAGATTGAAACCCTGTGTAAAGGTTGGCACAGCCAGCCTCAACCCCAGATGCCCAGGATAGGGTGGGATTCTTGAGGCCAGATTTCTTGCTGATGTACTTACCCACTGCACATGGCTGAAAATAAAGAACAATAAATGTCTAACATCAGTAATGGATGGTGATGATGATGACAAAAATGATGTTAGAAAAGAGTATACAATTTTGCCCCAGCACAGTGGCTCATGCCTGTAATCCCACCACTTTGGGAGGCCAAGGCAAATGGATCACTTGAGATCAGGAGCTCGAGACCAGCCTGGCCAACATGGTGGAACCCCATCTCTACTAAAAACACAAAAATTAGCTGGGTGTGGTGGTGGGTGCCTGTAATCCCAGCTACTCAGGAGGCTGAGGCAGGAGAATCACTTGAACCCGGAAAGCAGAGGTTGCAATGAGCTGAGATCGCGCCACTGCACGCCAGCCTGGGTGACAGAGCATGACTCCATCTCAAAAAAAAAAAAAAAAAGAGAGAGAGAGAAATGAGTATACGATTTTGGCCCAAAGCCCCGGGAACTTCAGCTCTTCCTTCCTGCCTATTGGCATTTCTGTTACACTCCACTAGACAATAGAAAGCCAGGAGCAGAAGCTTGAGAAACATTTAAGAATCACTCAAGCAGATCTTCGGACTCCAGGCAGGGCTCAACTGAATCATCCAAGAAGAGTCACTGTTATAGCAGCAGGTGAACTTAGGAGTGGGTTCGAAATCCAGGAGTGGGGTGACAGCCTCTTGGGCCCTTCCTCTCTTTCTCATGCCTAAGGGAAAGCCCCAGCCCAGGCTCTCAGGAGACAGTAATAACCACCAAGGGCCAGATTGCCTCCTCATTAGCCTACCAGATTCATGGTAGTTAAGAGCCGGAAGGAGTCTCAGTTCAGCCCTCTCATTCTATAGATGAGAACACTGAAGCCCAAAGAGGAGAACTGACTCACCCAGGGCCACACAGCAGAGATGGGTCTCAAACTCCCACATCCTTTTATTATACTGTGGAAACCAGAGAGAGGTGCGGGAGGGGACGAATGTGGGGAAACTGTCTGCCTCCTGAGCCTGCAGAGGTCTGTGGGATCCATACCCCCCGCTTAGCTGGCTCACTATCAGGCAGATGACAGCTTCACGTGGTGGGAGACCAACCGCCCCAAGGAGGCCACACAAATGGCCATGGAGCCAAGTCAGGGTGTGCAGTTTCTAGAAGAGCCTTTCCTCTCTGCTTTGCTCCCTGGAAAGAGCAAAAGGCTCACTCACTCCTAGGCCTGCCGGCAAATTTCTGATGAGAAATCTACTGCAGCTTCTAACCCCAAAGATCTCCTGGGCATCTACTTGGTGTAAGCTTTTCCAGCAATATTGAAAGCCAATTAGAGAAAAATTAAGGAATTAAATAGAAAAATTTGTGTTGGTTAAAGCCATTGAAAATCATTCATTCACTCAACACACGTCTACAGAGTGAGGATTCAGTCACAGAGATAAGGTCTCTGATCTTAATACACCCGCAGTCCGGTAGGTAAGGTAGAAAAATCAGCAGTTATCCCAGGGACTCTCATAGCTACAATGTAAGATCCTGGAAGCACCAAAAGGGAGCACCCTGTGGGTGGGGTGGCCAGGGGTCTAGCGCAGCTTCCCGGAGGTAGACATCAGACCCTGGGGCTTAGAGAGCCTCTGAAAGCCCAGAGCCCACCCTGAGAAAGATAAAATTTGATCTATTTGCTTTCATTTTCTACTTTATCTTCATCCCTCCTCTCCTTCCATCTGAACATACCCCGTCAGCAGCCCCTCAATCCTGCTCTATCATCAGACTTTCCCATCTTCTTCCCCATTTGGGACCCTCAGCCCACACCCTCAGCCCACACCCGATCAAACATGTAGAATCAGCAGAGGTTGTGGGGAGGGGCCCCACTCATGCCCAGACAGATGTGCTCTGTTCCCCGCACAGCTGTCCGGCAGCAGCCCATCTGTGCTCACTTCCTGCCTCCCAGCTCCAGCCCCTCACACCTCCCACGCAGGGGTGGGGAAGTCTGGTCCTGAGATTCATCCCAAAGCCAATGTTGAGGCTGCCACTAGCCTGGCAAAGCCCCAGACCCTGGCTCCCGCCCTCCCCACTCCCCCACAAGGAGTGGTGGCCCGGGAAGGGCTTCAACAAGGTGGAGACTTTGCCTAGTCCACTCTGGAGGACTCTGCCTTGAAGTTCAGCTTCAGTCTCTTGGCAGCCGTGAGAGCTGTGTAGCTCTGAAGTTCTCCCAGCGTCATGTGTCCACATGAAACACGCCAACATCACTGATCTGATTTCATTATTTTGTCAAAATTAAAAGAAGGCTGCTTCACTCGAGCCAGATGTATCCAAGGGAAGAAAATTATATTTTCAAGAGAGTTTGAGGCACAAAGCTGTCCCACCTTGATTGTTGTCTCCTTGTCGGAATCCATGTGGCCCCCAGTTTCGATGCTGGAAGGTGGGTTCTGCATTGCTGAGAGATAGTTTCTGGAAACCTGCTTGTCTCTGGAATGCTCACAGCTCCCTCCTGGCTCCCGAGCAGGGAGCATCTATTCTCTAGGAATATAGAGATGGGGCAGGCAGCTGTGTGGTTCCCATGGAATGAATACCCCTTAAAGGTAGGAACTATTAATGGTGAGATTATTAATTGTTGTATCCCCTGTAGCACACAGCCCTGGCTCTGTATATGGCGGGCACTTGATAAGTGTGCACTGAACTAAAGGTACCAGGATACTTCCCTGACCACACACCCGGGCCAAACAGGCAAGTGAGGTATCTGATTAACCCTCTCCATTTGCCCTTAGGAAACTCAACTTGGGCAACGGGGAAAAGAGGAGACATAGCAGGAATACGTCTCCAGCCTGGAGAAGGGATGGGGTGGTGAAGGAAGGAGAAATTGGACTGTAAAATGAACGGGCATCCCCAGCTAAACCCACAGTCTTTTCTTGAATGTCATGTCCTAATGCATGGGGAATTAGGCAGAAAGATGACAACCTCTTCCCTTTTCCTAGAAACAGAAATGCCCCAGGAGGACTTGCAAACTCTGCAATCCTGTATCTCCAGAATAATGGCATTGCCTTAGTGGGAACCAGCTTCTGCAGGCAGAAATGAGCCCCCAGAACAAGGGCTGGGGCCAATAACAGGAGCAGAGAGCTAGCCCAGACTTTCTGGTTGCAAGAGGAGGTTCCCTTCCGTGACCACTGATTGTAAATGATTCTAGTTCACCCCACTCTCCCCGCTGCATACACAGACACACACAGTCTTGATATACGACTTTGGGTGAGAGGCAGTGCGGGTCCTTCTCCCACACTGGAAACCCATTAACCAAGGGTATGAATTCAGGCCTTTTGGATTGCTCCCTTAAAGTGAGCTTCCACAGGGTCTATGGCCAGGCAACCGTAGACTTAGGTTACTTTATTTGGTAAAGTATCTAAGAAAGAAAAGTTCTTTCACAAAGGCGTTCTTGTCACCTTTTTTTCCATTTTACAAATCTGGCCACTATGGTTGTGACAGAGTCCCTGAGATTCAGATCCCAGCCTGAAAACCCCCATCTCCTGATAAGCCTGAGCCTAATGTAACAGACAGGGAGCGTGGGACCAGACAGGGTGGCTCACATCTGTGATCCCAGCACTTTGGGAGGCCAAGGTAGGAGGATTGCTTGAGGCCAGGAGTTTGAGACCAACCTGGGAAACAGCAAGACTCCAACTCTATAAAACATAAATTTTTCTTTAAAAATTAGCCAGGCATGGTGGTGTGTGCCTGTAGTCCTAGCTACTCGGGAGGCTGAGGTGGGAGGATCACTTGAGTCCAACAGTTCAAGGCTGCAGTGAGCTATGATCATACCACTGCACTCCAGCCTCGGTGTCCAAATGAGACCCTGTCTCAAAAAAGAAACAAAAAGAAAGAGAGGATGGTTGAGTGGATGACTGGTGATGAGAGGAGTGGGTGACAGAGAGCAGGAAGGCAGGCTGATCTGCCAGCAACAGGCAAAGAGGCCAAGGGCCCCATCCACATCTGGGGCCTCTGAGGCAGGCTGCCTGGCAGAGGAGACGGCTTTGTTTTAGGAACAGTGATTTATGCTTCTTGTGGTTTCAATCAAGAGCAACCCAAAATGTTGTGTAAATACAAATATATAGATGCACAACACACACACAGACACTCACACACAGACACACACGCTCCTCCTTCTCCAAGTCACAGCCTCCTGTTTCAGCAGCCCAGCAATGATTTGGGGCCTCTCTATCTACCGCAGATTTAGGAGAAAGGGAAAATCCGCATTCACACATTCACCTGGATTCTTCCCCTAGTTCATCAAGATAGGGAAGACCTAAGGTCTCACACGTGTTCCTGGACGTCAGACCCAAGTTTCCCAAGGCAACTGGGATTTGCACGGAAGCAGCAGGGGTTTGTTCCAACCAGCCCCAAGAGTGGCAGGTTGTCTTGGGAGCCCTAGAGCTCACAGGTCTCTCCCAGGCATGGCAGCATCTCTAGGCGTCTGACTTGAGGGTCTCTTCCTCTGCTCTCCTACTTGTGGGATCTTAGTTCCGAGTGGTCACCCTTGCCAGCCCCAACCCTACCCAGAAGCACAGGGCTTGACCTTGGAGCTCCTGCAGCATGGATTCCCTGGGACAGATTTCACAACCCAGCACTGAGTTTTACCACAAGTTTCAGACAAAGAAGGTGTGTTGGAGCCGAGAGCATGCTTCTGCCCGCTGCGTGGGCGTCAAGTTCAATGCCTTCTTGTCAACACTTGAATGTGTTGAACATCACTCACAAGGGCATTCTTTAAGAAACCTATTAAGTTAATTACCCAGGCATTTTTTTCTGTCTCTCTCCCCCTATCCATGCATCTCATATAAAAAGAAATTTGGCTTTCTTCCTCTCTGAGATACTTTTGATGTAACTCTTCTCCCCTCGGCACAATAACATCTTGTTTATTTCTCTAAGTCAGTCAGGGTGGCTGCACTGCACAGACTGACCCCTTTGCTCAGGTCTTAGTTCCGAGGGTAACTGAGAGAGAGTGAAGCTTGACCCTAGGGATGGGGGAGTGGCCCATCCGACCCCCTCCTTTCTAACTGCCCAGCCAGAACACGATCACAAGGATGAGAATAGTGAAGGAAAAAACCAAGCTCCCATGGGGTATTCCCTTCCTTCCCATAGAAGGTGAAACAGGAGTCACCCCGATGGGCAGGTCAACAAGTACCTACAGAGCACCAGCCATGTGCCCAGAACCATCCACCTTGATTTTGGAAGAAGAAAAAATTCTGTCCAGATAAATGTTTCCCAATTCCAGCCCCATGCACATCCAAGCCCCTGGGAAAATGAAAGCATTAATTTATCATCAAGAATCACAAACTGAGAATCAGGAGACGTAGGTTCCAGATCCACACCACTGCCCGTGACTGGTCCTGTGGATGCCGTGGCCCTGAATTTGCTCCTCTGTAAAAGGCAGGGGGTGGACCTGGCTAAAGGGTGGCTGACCTCCGTTGCAGCTCATTGGTGCCTGCACAGCTGGCCGCAGCTACCCACCTGGCTGCAGCTACCCACCTGGATGGGGAATCTGCCCACAGGAAGGGAAGGAAAGGAAACGCTCTGTTCAGAAAGTGAGCAAACGAGGGCCATCTCAGAGAGTTGATCCACATGCTGTGTTTGGTGGGTGTGCCCTTGGTGCTGACACCCCTGTCCAGGGAGGGAGGAGATGCAGGGCCTGGGGTGGGCATGGCTCTCCAGCTGTAGCTGGGTAGGTGGAGGCCGTGAGCCTGGGAAGACAGTTGTACTCCTAGGCTGACATTACATTGATGGGATGTCTTGCCTACGGAGCTAAAACAAGAAGAGCTGCAGAGAGGTCCACAGAGACACGTGGAGGAAGCACCAAGTAACCAGGCCTTGGCCTCCCAATCATTGTATTATGGGAAGTCAGGGCTGCCAGCTATGATAAAGGAGGAACACACCCTACAGCTTCCTTGCCAAGACCATACATAAGCAAAAAGCAATTTTTAGAACTTTCCAGCCATCCCCACTCTCCTTCCTACTTCCAGGAAAACAGGAGCCCTGGAGCAGATGCAGAAACTCCATGAGTGCTATGGGACACCCCTCCTGTTCCCACATCCCACACCCACCCCAGTCCCCCGAACCAGGACTGTCATCTCCCCAGTCCCAGCAGTGGCACCACCCAAATTCTCCGCAGACCCATCTGGGTACACAGAGCAAAAAGCATTGATGTGGTGAGGCCTCTCTGCAGAATCCCAGAGTTCAGAGGTACCCAAGGGGTCCTCTGGGCCAACACCCTTCCCCCAGGCAAGTCTGCGCCTATATCATCCAGGACTCGTGGAGGCCTCTTCTGTCCTCCTGGGGTGTGTAGTGGTGGCCGAGAAAAGGCCTACCCTGCATGTGGGAGCCTCGTAGCTTCCAGGGGGGCTCTCTTTTTCTGGGATGCTCTTGCTTACAGAGAACCCCAAGACTACCAGAAGCTGTTCCACCCACCTCCCCACCCTCCCTCTGACTCAGGACTACTGACAGTCTGGTGAACTCTGAGTCACACCCCCTCCTCGTTCTCCCCCCAGACCACCCCCATCATGTGCAACCCAGTACAGAAGAATGCTGGGGAGGGGGAGAAGAGCAAGTGGAGCCCAAGGACTTGACCCTGAGCAGCTGAAGGTTGGGAAATTAGGATCACAAGCCCTCAGTGCCCTCTCCCCCCCAGGCATCTAGCATGCAGTTTCGCTCTGATGCAACTCTCTGCCAGGCGGGTTCTGTGACCCAGCATCCCAGAGGCTTGGACACCTTCTGGGGCAGGAAGAGAAAGTGTCCTCTTCTCTCCACATTGCGGCCACATTCCATCAATACAGACTGATGGGCTTCCGTCCCCTCACCCTGGAGGGCTCCTCTCAATGGTCCATCCAACCTCACCCATAGGCTTGGAGCCATCATCGCACCCAAGCAGCCTAAGTGCAGCTCCCTCTTGGAGAAGGGCTCCCCTTTTCTCTCCAGATCTGGGGAGATCTGTAAACAGAGCTTGGCACAGGCTTATTGGTCTGCCTTCCTCACACCTCCCTGCCTGGGTGTGTGCCTGCATGTGTGTGCACACGCATGTGGATGTGCCCCAGTTGCTCAAGTTGACTAAGAGTCTGAGCATTGCATAAGCCAGGGCCCGAGTCCAGGCAAGGGCCAGCCTTTCCTCCGCTCTCCACCCAGGCTGGGACGAACCTCTCCTCCAGCGCCAGGACCCACAGCTCTGTGGGAGAGCCTGCACGCGGCCCTGGGCTCCTGCTCCACAGTGCTTGTGTGAGCACACACTCACACATTCCCTGAGAAAGCCCCTGGGGCCTCTGTGGGAAGGCTTTCCGGGAGACTTTTATGGCCAAAGAGGAAGGAAGTCCATCGTTGGAACAGCCAGGGCCAGGCAGCGGGCAAACGCCGGCCAGGAGTGGAGTCAGGCTGCAACCTTCCCACTGTGAATCCTTTAACCCTTTTCCTAGTCTCAAGCCGCTCAGTGAGGCAGGGCCAGGTTGAAAAGCAACATCCCCTGGGGTCCCCCTGCCACCCCTCAAGCCCCCTGCCCCCATGTGCATGCACACCCATGCACGCCCCACTCGCCCTGCTGCTCACACTGGCTCACCCAGCTCTGATCACAGTAGGCTCCTGCCCAAAGAAACACAAACCTTGAGGCTTGCAAGAAGTCATCTTCATTATTTTACTGAAGAGGCCACAGAGACCCACAGATCAGGTGACTTGCCCAAGGTCACCCAGGTTCAAGTCCAGAACCCAGGAGTCTGTGGCCTCTCACAGGCGCTGTACAGGAGGCTAGGAACAGCAGAGACCCTGGATCCACACAGTGGCACTTGAGGAAGGGACAGAGCCTAAACAAGGGTGGGGGCACCCCCAGGGACTTCCCAGGAGTCCAGCACTTACTATCACCCAGAGCTTTGACATCTACTACAGTAGCCACTTAACTGCCAGTGGCTATTTCAATTTAAATTAATTCAAATTAAATAATTTCACATGTGGCAGCCCATAATAAATAATAAATTTATAAATAATTCCAGGTGTGGTAGCTCATGCCTATAATCCCAGCACTTTGGGAGGCCAAGGCAGGAGGATCACCTGGGAGTTCAAGACTAGCCTGGGCAACATGGTGAGACCCCTATCGCTAAAAAAATTTTAACATTATAAATCTTAGCTGGGTGTGGTGATGCAGACCCATAGTCCCAGCTACTTGGGAGGCTGACATGGGAAGATCACTTGAGCCTGGAGGTTGAAGCTGCAGTGAGCCGTAATTATGCCACTGCACTCCAGCCTGGGCGACAGAACGAGAGTTAAATAATTCTTTTTACAACTCCATTCCTCCGAACTTTGATGACCACAGGCAGCTGGCAGCTACTCTACAGTACAACACAAAGAGAGGACATCTCCACCATCACAGAATGTCGCATTGGGCAGCGCCAATCTGGAGGGAGGCAGATTGGGGATCGGATGGTCAGAAGAAATCTGTTCTCTGATGGAAGGCTGAGGTCCTCTGTGAAGGAAATAGGAAAGAGAGGAGGGAGGAGAGGAGGAGAGAGAGGAGGGAGGAGAGGAGGAGAGAGAGGAGGGAGAAGAGGAGGAGAGGGCAGAACAAAGGAGGGGACGGGGAGAGGCTGGAGAGAAGAGAGAGGACAGGGAGGAAGAGGCTGGAATCGGAGAGAAGGGGAAGGTGGTGAAGGGAAGGAGAGAGGACCCAGCTCTGGCTGAGATCTGACTGAACCGGGGGAGACTAACACTCTCCCCACCCCACCCTCCATCCTAGTCCAGAAGGGCCAGGGCCCAGAATCACAGATACCGCAATCAGTCAGGGGCCAAAGAGACGGCACCTGGTGGCTTTCCAGACCCAAAGTGCCCAACCTGCTTCCAAATTGATCAGCCCTTGTACCCAGAGCTCTCTCTACCCCCAGGGTGGCCTCCACACCTCAGCACCTGGATTCACAGAGAGACACTCCTTGCTCTGTTCCTCTGGGGGTGGGGCAGATCTAACAGGGAGGACCCTGTGGTCCTCTTCATATTCACTTCAGCAAAAATGTCTCTTGCAGGAGAAAAAAAGAAAGTTGAATATAGTAATATGAAAAGGCTTCTCCTGCCACGAGATGGGTATATTTTTCAGACCACAGGACAATACTTTGATTCAATTCCACAGACACATGAGCAGTCCATTTGTCACTTTCTCCCATATTCTTCTAAGCAAACATTTGAGCAGCATCATTGATCTTGGCAAAGAGCATCACCTGTGAAGTCAGAAATACTTGGGTTAAATTCCAGTTCTGCCGCCTAATGATTTAGACAAGGCGCTGCCTCCCTGAGCCTCAGTTTCCTGCCTTGTGGGCTGTGGTGACGGAAGGAGAGCTCATGGGTAAGGTGGACCCTCGGGATGTGAGTTCCTCCCCTTGTTCCCCAAATACATCCTGTGTGTCTTTCTCCTGTGTTATGGGCAAGAGATGGAGAACAGGAAAGGGATCCTCTCACATTGCTCTCAGGCAGAGGAGAGGCAGAAGGACAAATGGCTGTGGTCCCAGGCCGAGTGGCGGCCACAGCACAGTAGGGTGAGGGGAGGGAACAGTGGGAGAAGGAAGGCTTCACAGAGGAAAGAAGTGTGAACTGGACTGGAAAGATAAAGAGAATCAGAGTAGTGCACTTGAGACTGAGACCATCCATGAGCCAAGCTCACAAGGAACTTCATCAACTCTTCTCAGTTGAGCTAGACAGGGGCTCTGAAGAGAGGTCTCAGCCTGGGATCCGTGAAACCTTTAGCCACGGGGCCCCAGCCTCTGCCCCTGCCCTGAATCACCAGGGCTACCCCACATCCCTGCAGGGCTCACTCCCCCGATGCCTCTGTGGGACCCAAGGCTGGGGACTTGGTGACTCATCACACCACTCTCAGCCCTCCCCACCACAGTGCACAGGGTCCCCTAAGTCAAGAGGGTGCTGGAGAACGTGGCGTGTCCCTGTCTCAAAAGCTTTCTGCCCCCAGGCCCGCGCATAACCCAGGAGAGAGCTGGGAAGATCTAGACGGGCTCTTCCATCCAACTTGAGCAAGTCCAAAGTCTCCAGAGAAATTCCAGCAAAGGGAGAAAAAATATTCCCTTCCCTTCAGAATCAATTTTCTGAACACAGCCCCTCTTTGTTCTGAGGTGTAGACAAAAGAACATTAGACTATGAATCAGGAGACTTAGATCATGGGCCAGGACACCTGCATTCCATTTGCTGATCTGCTGCCGACTGGAACTCCCATCTCGGGCAAGTCATTAACCTCTCCAGAGCTTGTGTCCCCATCTGCAAATGCTACCCTGTCTGCCTCCCGGTGAAGGAGGATTAGGTGATACTGCGGTGCACAAGGGCCTGAAACCCCTGGAGTGGAGAGTGCTGGATACGGGTCCAGGACTGTTGTTGTTACCATCTAACAACCATGGCACAACCCCCAGGTGACTCACCTGGCCTGTTTGCTCTCCAGTCTCCCCATCCAAGGATGTAGGAGCTGTACCTCTCTAAATGTTCCTCCCCTTCTGTCGTGCCCCCGTAGGAGGCTAAGAGTGACCTGGGACAGTGCATTTTCTGTTCTGCATTGTAAGAAGGCGATGTCTGCAAGAAGAGAGGACATGAAAAGGGGAGCTTGGTTAGGGGCACAAGGAACCTGCATGCTTGGGCTCCTCTGCCCTCCACTGACCCCAATTATCGGCAGATGGCCTGTAGGCAGGGCTGGGCCCGCGCCTGGCTGGGAACCGAGGCTGAAGACTGACTCATACATGAGTCTCTTTCCACCAGCAGACCCTGTCATGGTGGCCTGTGGCTCCTGTCCAGGCTCTGACCGGAAGACCACAGTTAGGCAGTTCTAGAACTCTGGGGAAAGCAGGTGGGTCCATCTCTTCATCCTCAAGGGCATTAGGGAGTCTGATTCTGCCCATCCCACCTCTCTCAGGTGCTACCAGTCACCAAGACTCCCTGGGCACCCACCAGGGGCTTGTCTATGGCTAGAAGATTGCATGTTGATTTCCACTACACACTTTATCCCAAGTGATTTTATGTTCCCCTGACCAATGTCTACAATCAAATTGGGAGAGGGAGGCAGAATTCAAAGAACAACTTGAGTCTCTCAGGAAGCTGGTCCTGGGAACACAGGGCAAGTATCTCTTTAAAAATACTCCCTGCACAGCAGGTCACACTGGCCTGCAGCCACAACCCCCAGGCTGTGATCTCACCAAGCTCCGAGAAGCCAAACAGGGTCAGGCTTGGCTGGTCCCCGAGTGAGCACGGAGACCTCCCAAGCAAAACACAGGTGTTGCTGGTGATTCAGCAGGCCAGCCCCACCCTCCGCGGAGTCTAGTTCTGCTCAGGTGTTGGAATTGCAACTGGGATGATTCAGGGAGCTCCTATCAGTACCTGGGCAGAGGAAAGGGGCGTGGTGCCACCAGCAGGTGCTGAATGCTCTTTCTGGCCTCCATGTGTGACAAGTGTTGACACTCTTCTTAAGAATCAGGGTGGATGCACTTCCTCCCTCACTGTCCCCTGCCCATTTCCTAAGGCTGGTTGTTGTCAGCCATTGACCTAAATTCCTCAGGTTGTCTCAACCAGATAAGGGATGGAGGAGGAAAAGGCAGCTCCAAGGGGCTTCGGGCTCAGGAACCAATTAGCCCCCACTCCAAACAGTTGTGGTCTGGGGCTGCCAGCAGGCTCCTGGCTCAGACCCCAGGATGGTCCCTTCTGGTTTGGGAACAAGTAAGGATGAAAGGGGTCCATGAAATGAGGGCCGAGAGCCGTCATTAGCCTGTTTTATGAGTACACAGATATTCATTACACCTCAACCCCGTCATTAGAGGCTCCAGCAAGAGCTCAGGCCCCTTCTTTATTACAGTAGAAACTGAGGGGGTTTCTCCCCCAAAGGGAGCTCTGCTTCTGCTTCCGGGAAGGAGGTCCCGCCCAGGAGAAGGTCAGTAGCCTCCACTCTCAGGCAGGCCTGACTCTCACTGCCCTTGCTCACTCCCCAGCCCCAGCAGCTGGGCAGCCCAAGGGGAGGTCAGGTAGCCCAAGGAAGTGCTGATAAGGGCCTGGGGCTTCTTGGGGACAGGAGGCAGGCATAAGAGGCCTGGGCACTGGAGTCTGGCGTAAGAGAGCATTGGCTCCCCAGCACACAGCCTTTCACCCCCTGCCCCAACCGAGCACCAGTAGCTGACAGAGAGCCTATGCAGCCTCCTCCAGGAAGCCCTCCCGGCTCCCCTAAGGCTCTCTGCACCTCCTCTTCCTAGTGTTCATCACAGCTGTAATGATCTCTTGACTCTTGTGTCCTGCCAGACTGCAAGCCACCCCATACAGGGACACCACGCTTGGCACGTAGCAGGAACTCCATAGAGGTGGGCTGAGTTGACATCAGCCAGGATCCAGGGTAGGATGTATGAACTGGGGTGGAAAAAGGGGACTCTCTCCTAGCCTCAACTCCTCTCTCTCTGCGTTTTTCCACAAAGTGATGATCAGATGGCCTGGCTGCTTTCTCAAGGCCACAGTCAGCGAGTGACTGAAAAATAAATCCTCTGCCACTGTCTAGGCAGCGCCCCCTTACCTCCTAAATTTAATCCCTTCACATGAATGCCACTGAGCAGCTAGACAAGTCTCCCCTTGTCATCAGCCCCTTTCTGTCCCCAGAGGGTGACCACATCACTATAGGAAACACCCAGTGACAAAGACCAGCAGGGCCAAGCCCACACTTCCAGGGCCAGTCCCAAGAGCCTCTCCTGCTTGACAGGACCGCAGGCCGATGGGGGCAGAGGAGGGGCGGGGGCTCACCCTCTTTCCCATTAGGGCTGGCAGCACCACTGGTAATAGGTTGGAGCCCACCCCGCTGGTGCAGGCCATCGAGGCTGAATGGAGCGTAGCCAGACCCCACAGCGAGGACCAGGGGCGCAAGAGCTGGCAGATTAATCAACTGTCGTCTGCATTCATTAAAGGCCCCTTGCTTGTGTGCACAGCAGCCTCAGACGCCAGGGCAATTAACTGCTCACAGCAAAAAGTTCCGGGAGAAGTTTCTCTCAGCTCCCCGCAGCACAGCCTAGGGATAGGCCTGGTGTCCTAGAATCCCACACTCCTCAGAGGAAGGCCTCTGGAGGCCTAGCTTCGAGGGTGAGGCCCTGCCCTCGACCTAGGGCACAGTGGGCTTTGACTGGAAGGAGGCAGGGAAGCCCCAGATGGGGCGGCCTGGGGAGTCAGCAGCTGTCCCTTGATCTTCTTTGGGTCCCTCCCTCCACTGTGACCCTGTCCCCTTTCCTCCCATCTCGTGTCCCTGGGCACTGTCACCAGGAACAGCTGGGCCCTCGTCATGGTTGTGCAAAGACTCATTTCAACACACTCTGAGACGGACGATGTTCCCCATGGGGACTTGAAGCCAGGCAGTATGGGCTGCCCCCAGCCCCGCTCTCCTGACCGCCGGGGAGACGGTGGCGCTGGCTTCCGAGATGGTCAGGGTTCCTCCTCTGCACACAAACCTTCCTGCCACCTATGGGACTCAGCTGAGCGGCCCTTAACAGACAGCCCCCCACTGATGGAGTGGCACAGTGGCCCAGGTTCCGCTGGCCTTGCCCGAGAGAGCCGTGGTCCTCCCTTCCTCTCCTGGGGCTCTGTCAGTACCCAAAGCATTCCTAGAACATGGGACCAACTGTGGGCTCCAGGTGGAGTTCACTGAGCACAGGCTCAGGGTTTTTTGCTGTGATCGCCAAGCTCCCCGGATTGGCATTTGCCTGCTGGGCACTGTAAAAGTGCCACAACAGAAAGAGAACAGTCCCCAGGCCTGGCAGACAGCGGCAGGGCCCTGGATGCCGGCAGGCCCTGGTGGGCCACATTCACTGTTCCGTTGGCTCAGACAAATGAATCTGGGTTAACACAGGCAGGCAGGGACACGAAGGCCCACCACACAGGCCTCGGCACGACCAAGGCACGTGAGAACGGCAGCTCAGCAGAGATGGCAGCTGGCTTGGGCACCTCGGAGGAGGGAGACCCAAGGAAGTCGCCTGACTGCTGGCCTCCTGCTGGGGCCAGGGCCCTAGAGTTGATCCTGACCTGCAAACCTGGGCTGCCCTGTGCCCTCCTCTGGTCTGTAGGCAACACGGAAGAACCACTGTTCTCTCGCCTCTTCCATCCCGTCTGTCTCTTCCCAGACCCTGAGGTCCCTGAACGCCTGGAGGACAAGCAACCCTCCCTCCTCACGGAGGGTAGGTGCGGGGAGCATGATCTGGGGAAAGGAGCCAACAAACATCTCTGTGTGCCCAGCCCTTGCCCTTCTCCCCAGGAACTTCGAGGCTCAGAATAGCACACCCAGAGTCGCTAACCTGGGGCCACTTTGCCTGGCTCTAAGCAGGGGCAAAGGGAAAGGGCTGTGTCTCCTGCCTTCTCAGGTCTGGCCCAGCCCCTCTGAACACCCAGGAGCCCAACCGGTCTGAAGGGTCTGACTTGAGAGCTGGGGCCACAGAGGAAAGGGGAGCCCTGGGGCGGGGCCTCCAGAAGGAACAGGAAAGGAGGCACCATCGGGAACCGGGGCTCAGATGGTTCCCACCACAGCTGCCACCACAGGTCTGATGAGGAGTCCCCTTCCCTGCCCTGGGGAATCCGGTTGGAGAGCAGGAAGCCGCTGTGGTGGTGCTGCGGGGCTTGACAGACTTTAGTGTGCATAGAAATCGCCTAGGGTTCTGTGAAGAGGAAGCTTCTGGTTCACTAGCTCTAGGGTTGAGCCTGAGAGAGATTCTGCGTTTCTGACAAGCTCCCAGGACACATTGCTGCTGCTCTGAGGGGCTGGGGGACTGGGGCCAAGTTCACCATCAGTCCCTTGAAAAAGAGCAAGCCGTGATTTGAGTAAGATGTAGAATGTTTCTGCTTCTTGTCACACTTTCTAATGAGCATAGCATTTCTTAGAGCTTCCAAATCTCGCCGGCATCTTTTCTTGCTAGAAATTCCCGACCTTTCTTCCAGAGTCCCTCTGTCTCTTCTTCCTTCCATCCATCCTTCCTTCCTTTCTTCCCTTCTGTTCACAAGCAGCCCCAGGCCTGGGCCCATTGGTGGGGAGGGAGAGAAGAGGCTCCAAAGGGTAGATTATGCTTTCTCTTCCCACCAGAGCCAAGTATGGAAACCTAAAATAGGGCAACGGAGGGAGACAAAGCAGAGAACAGAACGAGGAATCTGACTCCCACCTGCTGCTACCAGCCTTCCCCAAAGAGCCACAGTTGAGGCTCTTGGCTGTTGGGCACTCCCTCCCCCTCCATCCCCCCAGCCCAGGCTTTGTGGCCTGGGTTCCCAAGGACACCTCATCTCATAGGTGGCATATGAGGAGGGCAGAGTAAGCCAAGACAGTACCCGTCTTCTGGTTGGCAGTAGAGAACAGGATGGGTCAGGGTTGGGGGCTGAGGGGCCCTTCTTACCCAAATAGAGGGGAGGCAGGAGGACTGCTAGGGCCGGAGCTGGGGGAGAATGCTGAACCACTCTCCAGACCTGCGGCAGGGAGTGGGGGCATCACTCAACAGTCACGGCCACTCAGGATCCCAAGGCATGGGGTTCCAGCTCACTCGTAAGCCCTGGGGTACCACTCCCCAGGCCAGATGGATGCTAGGGGGCTGCTGGGCTGCCTCTGTCTAGCCAGAGTTAGGGAGCAAAGGTCTGGTCAGGTCACTTCCTCCCAGTGTATTGGTCCCCCCACTTCCTCCTCCTCTGCCTCTTGGAGGTGCAGCCACCCAGCCGGAAAGACTGGGTGCTGGATGAGAGATGGGGAGCGATAAGAGTCAGGCTGAGGAGTTAGCCCTACAGCTCTCTCCTCTCCAGTTGGGTTGCAGTTTCCCAAGCCCTGTTTGTCTTAGGGATTAACTGCACCCATTTCCTAATTGTTCTGCTGCAGCAGGGAGGGCAAGGCAACCTGCAGCCTCCTACATGCAGCACGAGAGGAGGGCAGCACCTGGGGCTGCCCCCCGCCCCATCCCGCCTCCTGGTTGACTGCCTCCTCTCCCACCTCTGCTCGGATGCAGCCCAGCTCCGCTGCCTCTCAGTCCCTGGGTGGGTAACAGACCAGCTTAGGTCTCACTCCCAGACCTCAGTGCTAATCAGTCGTCTGTTTGTCCTGGCCCCCTGCCCGGGGCCTGGAGATTCCCACACCCACTTTTCCTAATTGCATGGTCCCAGCTTCAGCCTGGCCACCAACCCCTTCCCAAATGCCCCCTTCTTCTGGTCCTCCCCACCATGCCCAGCCCCAGGCATACCCAGTGAAAGGCAGTCTAGGAGAGGAGTATATGAGTGCATGTGTGTGTGAGCATGTGTGTGTCTGTGTGTGCACATGGATATACGAGCATGTATGTGAGCTCGTGCCTCTGTGTGTCCATGTGTGACAGCATGTGAGTGTGAGCATGCATGAGCATGCATGTGTGGGTGTGTGAGCATGCTACAAGTATGAGTGTGTTGTGAGTGTAAGTGTGTGAACGTGTGTATATGTGAGTGTGTGGGTGTGTGAGCATGTGCCTTGTGAGTATATCATGAGTGTGCAAGTGTGTGCGTGTGTGTGACTTGTGCTCTCCTGTCTCTGGCCCTCTCGGACCCAGCCTAAGGTTGCCCCTAAGCCCCCTTGGCCTCATTCTGGTCCCAGCTCCAGCTTCTCCCATCTCACACCCTGCCACTCCCATTCCCACCAGTTCTGGAAAATTCTTCCCACTGCTGTGCTTCCCTTGCTCCCATCACTCCCAGGTTCTGGCCAAGTTTCCACTTGACCGCAGAGCCAGCAGTATCCTACTTGCTCTCTAGCCCAGGATCCTCTGTCTGACCCCCAAGGCCAGACCCCTCTCCGGAGGCCCCACCTGCTGGACAACATCTCTGACTCTCTCTCCTGAGCCGAGCCTGCCTGTGTCTGTCTGTATGTGGGATCATGTGTCTCCAAGGGATGGAGGGAAAGAGGAAGGAGTGAGGAGCGAGAGAAGGAAGGAGGCCGGGCTCAGACGGTGTCATTAGGAGCTATTAATGCCCCTCATCAAGGGTTATTAATAAACATGATGTGCCACTTGCTCTGCACACCCTGGCTGAGTACAGGCCCAGCGGGGCAGGCCCGATATTCACAGCTGAGTAACCTCCAAGCCCACGGCACAGCCATCAGCCTCAGGAGGCTCGCTCTGCCAGGAGACTTCACAGGATGGACTCCCAGGGCTCCAAGGGTGGACGGAGGCAGCATCCCCATCCTCAGCCCCCACACCATCTACTCCCCGGCAGCCACCGAGCCTTTCCCTCCAGGGTCCAGCCAGGAGCTCAGCCCAGTAAAGACCCTTACACTTGGACGGCGCTGCGGGACTTTAGAATATTCCATTTCCTAATTGCACCTTCACAACAGCTCTGTGAAGAAACCAGGGCAGGTATCGTTATCATCGCCACTTTATAGGTACGGAAACTGAGACGCTGTGAAATTAAGTGTCTTGCTCAAAGTCATGTAGCTAATTGGTAATGACATTGGACTGAAGCCCGGGCTGCCCTGTAGGAGAATGGCTGTGTTAGACGCTGAGTTGCTCATTGACTGAGGCTGCTTTGACTGGATGGCTCCATTTCCATCGTTCTTGTGGCTGCCAGAAATCAGCAAAGCAGGGCAGCAAGCCTTTGCTCTCCAAGGCGTGGGGAGTGGGGGGATCCTGCACCTTAGCGGGGAATTTCCTGGACGGCGGGGATCTGAATGAGCGAACTCACGCAAAGACCCTGGCGAGATGCCCGCACACCACGGGCACTCCACGAGAGGTGGTTCCCCTTTCTTTGCCTGATGGTCATGACATAAACATTCAATTATTGGCCCCTAAGGAGGCTGGGGCAGGTGGAAAGCTGAATGGCCCATTCTTTCTATTTGTTTTTGTTTTTGTTTTGAGACAGAGTCTCACTCTATTGCCCAGGCTGGAGTGCAGTGGCATGATCTGGCCTCACTGTAACTCTGCCTCCCGGGTTCAAGCGATTCTCCTGCCTCAGCCTCCCAAGTAGCTGGGACTACAGGTGCCTGCCACCATGCCTGGCTAATTTTTGTATTTTTAATAGAGACTGGGTTTCGCCAAGTTGGCCAGGCTGGTCTCGAACTCCTGACTTCAAGTGATCCGCCCGCCTCGGCCTCCCAAAGTGCTGCAATTACAGGTGTGAGCCACCATGCCCGGCCTTTATTTGCTTCTCAGCTTTGCAATCTCATGCCGTAGTTGGGTGCAAAGTTGGCATCCACGGTGACAACCACAATGGTATTTAAAATCACATAAGAAGACAAGAACTAGTGTTCTAATAAGATGGCTATCCAAAATAGGTAAGAGAAAAGGAGTTGGGGAGCAAAAAATATAAGATTTGAGATATCAGGGAAATGTTTTTACGAGGAATACCCAATTCCCTATATGACTTCAGATAACTGAGGCATCCTGGCAACCTGAGGTTGATAGCAAAAGCTACTTTTGTTCTAAGTGTCTAGAAAGGGCAGTCTTCTATTTAAAGTGATATCAGTGCATAGTAATCATATTTAGCAACAAACTCCTGATATTTGCTTCCAACTTAATATTTCTGTCTACTTTTTTTTTATTTTTGAGACTCCCACTCTGTCACCCAGGCTGGAATGCAGTGGTGCAACAATATAGCTCACTGCAGCCTCGAATTCCAGGCTCAAGTGATTCTCCCACCTCCGCCTCCCGAGTAGCCAGGACTACAGGAACACACCACCTCGTCTGGTTAATTTTTGTAATGTTTGGTAGAAATGGGGTCTCGCTATGCTGCCCAGGCTGGTCTGGAACTCCTGGCCCCAAGCAATCCTCCTGCCTCGGCCTCCCAAACTGCTGGGATTACAGGCATGAGAAACTGCACCCCGACTCTTGTCTATTTCTAAGAGAAACAGGCTTAATAAGACCATATATTGTGTTCTTTATTTCTTTCCTTATTCTTAAGCCCACCCCTGAACCCCATCCAGAGAATGAGTGACCCATGACAGGCAAGGGTCATAGGAGGTGGCTCCACAATTTCCTATGGCTCAGTCTGCTCTCTGAGTATCAGGGACTGAAAGTAACTTGGGCAAGTTCCCCAAGCAGGAGTTCCCCAAGGGCAGAGAGTTGAGAGTCCCAGCCAGTACAGGCCCCAGAGGGACCAGGGGCTCGAAGCTGCCATCTGCGTGACAAGAAGCTTTGGAACCAAAATGCAAAGAAAAGAAAGATGTTCTCAGGGCAATTGTCTCTATGTGGTAGGATCCAGGGAAATGCTTTTTCTTTCTAGTGCCTTTGTGTGTTTTACAATTTTTCTACAAGGAACATGTAGCCCTTTTACGACCTGAAACAAAAATTACTGTTTGTAAAAGGGAGGTGTTTGGGTTTGGGGGTCCAAGAGTTACCTGCTCTGAGTGAGGCCATTGATGACAAAATTCAGCCACATCCTGCTCTGACCTGCCACGTGGGCAGTGTCCCCAAGTAAAGGCCCACCCACGTCCTTTCTTGATAGGGAAGGCAGCTCAGCCAGCCAGCTGTGGTGGCCCTCCTGGGTCACAGTTACTGATCATTTGGAGAAGAGAAGAAGCCTTGCCTGGGATCTGTGGACCCAGAGTTTAGGTTGCTGAGAGCTTTGAGTCTCAGAAATCAGAGGTACTGTCTGCCATTCCAGTCTTACCCCATCCTGCATTTCCAGCCTTCTCTTGAGATTCTTGAAGACACACATGCTGGTTCTGGCTTCAACAGACAGTGAGGTCATTTGAAATGTTCTCATATCTCATGCACACATTTATACATTGCTAGGCAGCTTTCTCAACCTAAGCTGCCCTTCCCCTCCTTTATCTTGTCTACTGGAGAACTGAAAAACTCCTATACATCCTTCAAGGCCCCATATCTAGCCTCCTTTCAATAACTTTCTCTGATCACTACCCCAAAACAGTTATCTCTTCCTTCTTCTCTGCTCCCCCAGCATGGCCTCTAGGCCTCGATTATTTAGGCCTGTCATTGTTATTTCTTTGTGATTTATCTGTTCTAGCAGATCAGAGGCTCCTTGATACCATGACCTATGTCTTAATTATATTTCTGCCTCTAACACAGGCCTCTCATTTATTCATTCATCTACCCATCTCCCCAGCTACCATTCCTCAGGGCCAGCTTTGTGCTAGATACTATCACACACACACAGCTGCAAGATGGTGTGACGTTTTTGGCAACCATACGACCTAGAACAAAGGGCCTGGAAAGCCTGTACTTTTCAAGACTCAGACACCCTGGGCCTTGGGAAATCTTGTCTCTTAACCTGGTGTCATGGAGGATGATGACATTCTGGGTGAAGCTCCTCCCATCCTGGGTTCAACCTCAAAAGCTCCTTACTCCAAGAAGCAAATCATTCTCCCTCAACCGCACATTGGTACATGGCTTAGACAGCTTTCTCAACTTAAGCTGCCCTTGCCCTCCCTCATCTTGTCCACTGGAGAACTGAAAAGCTCCTACACATCCTTCAAGGCCCCAAAATCTAGCTTCCTTTCAATAGTGCCCAACCCCACTTTGGCATCTGGAGATCCAGAGAAGTAACCAATTCCAGATTTGAAGCCAAACTAGGAATCAAAGCCCAGGAGTCCCATCGCCAGTCTGTGCCAAGATACCAGGATCTGCCATGCACCCATTGGCATCTCCTAAGATGATATTCACCAAGCTATCCCCACTGCCCATGAAGGCGCCAGGAAAAGGCCTACCAAGTCTTTGATATGGACATTTCTGGAGGGAAACGGGTCCATGAAATAACTGGCCATCCTACACCCTGGAGTCTAGAAGTACTCAGCTCCTAGGAGGGCTTAGATCTGTGCCTCCTTCTTCCACTTCCCACGGGCTTCATTCCACCCACCTCAGCGGCCATCCCTCCTCTCCCCAACCCCAGGGCAAAAGAGAAGGCCATGGGGTTAATTGACTGGAAGCCTCTCCCTGGCAGCAGGCAGTAGTCTCCAGAGCTGGGTCTTCTCTAGGCTGGCGTTAGGTGGTCCCTGGGGACCTCAGAGCCTGGGAGCTGTCAGTGCCTTCCGCTCACTTACCCTTTGTTAATTGCAGAATATACAGATTGCTGGGTAGCGCTTTCCAGTTCTGTGCCTTTTCCTGGATCCTTTGCCACTTGGCAGCCTGCAGGCAGCTGTGCAAAACAGCAAGGAGCTTTCTTGTTTGGTGCCAGTGTCAGAGAGCTTGGAACTCTGTTTTCATTTTCCCTTTTTTTCTCATTTCTTCCTCCCCACCCTCAAGTACTCTGTTTTGCTAATTTCTCCGTCTACTTTCCTTTATCTGCATGACACCTTTCTGTGCCTCACTTTCCAAGTTAGGGACTCTTCCGATGCCTGTCCCCCCATCCCCACCCTCCCCAATTCCCCCATCCCCACCCTCCCCAATCCCCCCATCCCCACTCCCACCTTTCACCCAGGGATCAAAAAGCAAAACTTCCCGCTCTGACGGGGGTTTGCACCCAGACAGGAGAAGATTGAATCCTCCTGTGCAAATGGGAAGAGGTGGGAAAAGAGATTAAATCCTCCCTCACTCAAGGATATGTGCGACTGACCCTTTGCTCTGAGGGACCACGAGCCTGCATATCTGGGGCCTTCACAAATGCCCTGGTGGGTGGGCCACTGCCTACAGGTGATTGAAGGGGAGTGAGGGAACTGGGCCAGCATCCTTGCTGAGACTAGCAGTGAGCCATACCCCTTCCCCACACTGCAGACCTCACACACCAAATCCAGCCAGATCCTTTACCTAAGGGGTTCCCCAGGTGAGGGAGGAGTGTCACTGGACCCGCAAGTCTATGAAAGGCCTCAGAAAATGCAGCTCTCTGTCCCTATGGGGACACCCAAAGGATAGAGGTTGTTAAGTAGGGATGGCTCAAGTTGCAAAGGCTAGGCCCTGGGCCGGAGTGCCCATGGACTTTGACTATACCCACCATGTGCAGAGCATCTCATGGGTCACAAAGATGGGCAGGGTGTAGTCCCCACCCTTGAGGAGCTGAAGCTTCTGTGGTTTCTCTCCTGTCCAGTGGGGCTAAAGATCTCTGCCCTTCCCCTGAATGGGATGTTGTGAGACCAATTGGTTGGATGGTTGCCTGGAGAATAAGGCTGAAAGCCTGTTACAAATGCAAGGTAATAGCAGTGGGGATAGACCCCTGGCTTTCAGCACCACGCTCTTTACCTGACCCAGATGGGACAAGTCTGGGAAGACAGTCTGCATCACCCTGGACTGAGAAGGGGGTTGCTATGACTCTCAGTCGAGCCACAACTTTCCCTGAGTATCTTACTTGCCAGTTCCAGGCTAGCTTGCCAGAGAAGCAGTGGGCTCTGAGGTGGGAGAGAGCTGGAAAGGAAATCTCATGTTCTAGGAACCCAGAAGCACCTCCAAAGTGTTCACAGTGTTGAGCCCCCTTCTCTGCAGTTAGAATAATTTGCACCTAGTCCTGTGCCAAGCAGTCATGCACAAAACCAGTACCCTACACTCACATACATGTGCACATGCATACACACACAGACATACACACACACACACACACACACACAACTGGGGCCAGCTTCTAGGAAAAAGGAGTGACTGCTATTCTTTTTCTTTTCTTTTCTTTAAATTTTATTTTATTTAAGTTCCGGGGTACATGTACAGGATGTGCAGGTTTGTTACATAGGTAAACGTGTGCCATGGTGGTTTGCTACCCCTATCAACCCATCACCTAGGTATTAAGCCCCGTATGCATTAGCTATTTATCCTAATGTTCTCCCTCCCCCTGCCCCCACCACGGACCCCAGTGTGTGTTGTTCCCCTCCCTGTGTCCATGTGTTCTCATTGTTCAGCTCCCACTTGTAAGTGAGAGTATGTGATGACTACTATTTTTCTTATACCTTGAGCATTTAAGAGTCTAAGGAATTCACCTCCTCCTCCCTTCCCTTGCTAGGAGATTCATGGGTATTTTAGACTCCCCATCTCCAGAGGATGCCGATGAGGAAGAATTGCCTTCCCCAGGCCCTCCAGTCCCAGACTTAGAAACGCCCGGAATGTTCTCCTAGGCACATTACCCAAATACCTCGGTATTCCTGGCCTTCTCTCCCGAAAAACCCATCCTGGGCTTTTCAGTATTCTTTTTTTTTTTTTTTTTTTTTTTTTGAGACGGAGTCTCACTCTGTCGCCCAGGCTGGAGTGCAGTGGCCGGATCTCAGCTCACTGCAAGCTCCGCCTCCCGGGTTCACGCCATTCTCCTGCCTCAGCCTCCCGAGTAGCTGGGACTACAGGCGCCCGCCACCTCGCCCAGCTAGTTTTTTGTACTTTTTAGTAGAGACGGGGTTTCACCGTGTTAGCCAGGATGGTCTCGATCTCCCGACCTCGTGATCCGCCCATCTCGGCCTCCCAAAGTGCTGGGATTACAGGCTTGAGCCACTGCGCCCGGCCAGCTTTTCAGTATTCTTGAGGATGAGAAACTGAACTACATCTATGTTGTCTGTAATTTCTATAATTACAGTTCACCCTTAAACAATGAGGGGGTATGGGTGCCACCCCCAACAAAGTCAAAAATCCAAGTATAACTTTGGATTCTCCCAAAATTTAACTACTAATAGCCTACTGTTGACTGGAAGCCAATAACATAAACAGTCAATTAACATGTTTCATATGTTATATGTATTCTATACTGTAGTCTTAAAATGAGGTAAGCTAGAGAAAAGAAAATGGTATTTAAAAAATTCTAAGGAAGAGAAAATACATTTCCTACTTGTTAAGTGGAAGTGGATCATCATAAAGGTCTCTGTCCTCATCGTCTTCACACTGAGTGGGCTGAGGAAGAGGAAGAAGAGTAGGGGTTGGTCTTGCTGTCTTGGGGTGGCCGAGGCAGAAGAGGTGGAAGAGGTGGAGGAGGTGGAAGGGGAGGCAGGAGAGGCAGGCACACTCACTGTAACTTTTGTTGAAAAAACATCTGTTTATAGGTGGACACAAATCAAACCCATGTTGTTCAAGGGTCAACTATATTTCTTTTTTTTAACCTTAGCATTTAAACAAGTTCCTCTTGAAAACATCAGCCTGTCTTAGCTATAGGAAGGGAAAGGAGATTTGGTCTGTGCTCAGCCCATCTTAAAAAGGCAAGAGCACATCTGGAGTCTGGGCTGGGGGAGGCAGCAGGGTCAAAGTGAGGAGGCCTAAGGTGTGGGGAAGCTCTTAGCAGACCCTGCAGGTTCAGCCATAAACCTTCCCTCCTTGGTCAGTCCTGGAGGGGCTACAATTTCTACCATAGAATCAATACCTGGTAGGAGCCTTCGGAGACTAAATGTTAAAAGGTGAGAAAGCTCAACTTTCAGCCTCCTTCAGGGTCTCCTTCCAAAGCCTGTCTCTTGTCAGACATGACAGGAGTGGTGTCCGTATTCCTCAAACGCTGGGCTGGTACTCCCTCCTCCCCGGGCACTTTCCTAGCCCAGCAGCCCTGAGCAGTGCTCAAAACTACAGGTTTCTCCCTCTTACCTCCTGAAACTTCCTTGAATCTCATCCATCCCTAAAGAGTTTCAGCTTTCTAGTGTGATCACAGGCTAGAAGTGACATTCTAATCCAAATATTTGTTTTGAGACAGGGTCTCACTCTGTCATCTAGGCTGAAGTGCAGTGGCACCACCTTGGCTCAGGATCAGCTCCCTGGGCCCAGGTGATCCTCCCAGCTTTGTCCCCTAAGTAGCTGAGACTACAGGTATAGACCATCATGCCCAGATAATTTTTGCATTTTTTTGTAGAGATGAGGTTTTGCTATGTTGCCTAAGCTGGTCTCAAAATCCTTGGCTCAAGCAATCCGCCCAACTCAGCCTCCCAAAGTGCTGGGATTACAGGTGTGAGCCATTGCACTTGGCCATCATGAAGATATTTTAGAAGAGCTAAAGTCAGGTGGCAGGGTCCCCATTTTCACCACAGCCCCAGCCCTCCTGATAATATCTCCGTATTTTAATCATGGTCTTTGGAAAATGATGCCTCCCATAGAAATACTGGGATTGTCATGATGTCACAGAAAGAGTGCAGGATGGCACTGAGGTCAAAAGGCATGAGACCTTGAGTCAGCTGATTTTGAAGGGCCTAAGGTCCAAGGTCTCATTCTCCTTGAACATTCTGGGGTTTTCCCTCTCTGGAGCCCAACTCTCTCATCTTTTAGAATTTAGTTTCCTAAGGCCCCTACCAGGTGTTGATTCCATGGTAGAAATTGTAGCCCCTCCAGGACTGACCAATGAGGGAAGGTTTATGGCCAAAGGGAACTTAGGCAATTCTTAGGACAATCCAAGTAAATCACAGCTTCTGACCCCACACCATGTGGGGGCCCTTCTGCCACCAGGTCCTCCCCTGTTCTTTCTGCCAGTGAGGACCAGCACCTGTCTGTGGGATCAGCTCCGGGGGGGGGGGGGACCTGAACAGTCCATTTGCCATCAGTGCCCCAGTCAAGCACTGGGTCTGCTGAGTGACTAGGAAGGGCCAGTGGCTTGCCTCAGCAAACCCAACATAAGGATTTGCAGAGTCTTTGCCTATGCTGGCCCCGGTTGATAAGGAAAGCTCCCCAGAGTGAAAGGATGAAGAAAGGGAGCCTTCCCACCCCATCAAGGAGCCAGATCAGCCTTTCCACCCGCTGCGGCCCTGCACAAACCAGCTCCCTGATCTGACCGGCCCCAGCCCCCACCCTTACCCGCTCCCTGGCCTCACTCTGAGTGGAACCCAAGCCTGGGGGGAATTGAAAAGAAACAGCCAGCTTAGGTTGCTGTTGTTTTGTTTAAACAAACTGCTGGCTGGACTGACTTGGAAAGGAATAAGGGGAGGATGAGGAGCTCAGGGCAGACCAGGCTGGGCAGGTCTTCCCTGAGCTCAGCCCCAGAACTCTCCATCTTGCTAGGGTGGCAGAAGAGCTCTGCAGGGAGAGTGGCTGCTGGGCATCTGTCAAGGCCTTCCCTCCTCTCCTGGAAGAGATGGGCATCAAGGAGACAGGTTTCCATTCTCCAATCCCTTATCCTTGTGGGCCGCAGCCCTTTGGCCACATGTGGGCCTGGATAATGCCAGCCCTGGATAATGCCAGGCCCAAAATGTGGGGAGTTGGGGGACTACACTGAAAGGGGAGTGAGACAGAGCTGGAGTGTGCATCACCGTATGGGTGGGACCTGACGTTGAAGGCTGCCCAGATTCTCCTGAGCAGAAGAGAACAGGATCAGGGAGAGTGGAAGGAAGTTAAAGGAAAGAGATCTCGGCTGAGCATGGTGGCTCATGCCTGTAATCCCAGCACTTTGGGAGCCTGAGGCGGGTGGATCACCGGAGATCAGGAGTTCGAAACCAGCCTGACCAATATAGTGAAACCCCATGTCTACTAAAAATACAAAAATTAGCCAGGCATGGTGGCGGGCCCCTATAATCCCAGCTACTCAGGAAGTTGAGGCAGAAGAATCGCTTGAACCCGGGAGGTGGAGGTTGCAGTGAGCCAAGATCACACCACTGCATTCCAGCCTGGATGACAGAGCGAGACTCCAAGAAGAAAGAAAGAAAAGGAAGGAAGGGAGGGAGGGAGGGAGGGAGGAAGGAAGGAAGGAAGGAAGGAAGGAAGGAAGGAAGGAAGGAAGGGGATCTCACCTGCATCAGGTGAAGAAGACGAAGTACAAGGGGCTCATGGGGGAAGGGTCTATCTTTCCACAGTCTCCTGCTTCTTCTTCCAACCAAATGAGACCTAGGTCTATAGGAACCAGCCTTGGAAGAGGGATATCTGACCAAGAGGCCCAAAGTGAGGACAGTAATAGAGAAGCTGCAGTTCAAAGGGGAGGAGATATGGTGGGTTCTGGACTAGGCAAGTAGGACTTTAGTTCTATAAAAGGTAAACCACAAGCTAGGGGATTGGATCTCACCTACCCCTGCCCCCACCTCAAGCAGGGCCTCCCACCTCTCCCCCATCCTCCCAGGATCCCATGAGCCCCTCTTCTAGGCTTGGTGAAAAGGTAGCCAGGGCACAGTTAGGTGTCGGCAGACTCAATTAAGAGTCATGCTAATCACCTTCATTAAGGCTATAAAACCCCACACCTAGGGGCCTCGGGGCTCCCTGGCATGGCCTGGGGCCCCTGAGCCATGGCTCAGAACCAGGGGCCCGGCTCCAGTCTCTTTCATCTGAGCATCTCCTGGTCCTGCACAAACAGTAATTAGCACCCACCCCCGGGGTCACCTCATTATCCCACAGACACCGCGTGGAGGGGAGGAGGGAGGGAAAGAGAGGAGGGAAACTGAGGCTGTCCCAGTGGCCAAAGAAACTGCCCCAGAGTTGTGGGCTAAGTTAACTGAGGGTGGGGAGAAGCTACCACAGAATCAGGCAGTGTAGCCTCCTCCTGCCTTCCCTTCCCCCACTGGTTGCTCAGAGCCCATTGCTTAATATTCTAAAGCTTCCAAAGGGAGCAGAATCCTCCCTCCAGAGAAGATGGGCTCCTTAGCAAGATCCAGAGAACTGCAGATCTAAGCGCCTCCCTTAGATCTGACCAGACCCCGCAGGTGATGTCAAGCGCCCAGTTTTAGGCACCGATGGGGATCATGGAACAGCTCTTTGGGAAGTGTCCTACAGGGCTTCTCTAGAGGCAAGGTGTCCATTTGCCACCCTCAGCAACATCTGTGTCTGTCCTCTCTCCCTGGATCCCCTGAGGTACCCATTCCAAAACCCCACTCACTGCCCTGTCTCCCAAAAGCAGCCATACATCCTCCTCCTCTCTCATCTTCCTCCTCTCCCATCCTCCTTCCTCTCCCATCTTCCTTCCTCTCCCATCCTCCTTCCTCTCCCATCCTCCTTCCTCTCCCATCCTCCTTCCTCTCCCATCATCCTTCCTCTCCCATCTTCCTTCCTCTCCCATCCGCCTCCTGCAGAGAAAGAAGCAATCCCGCAGAGCCCACGTGGCCTGAAGTGTGCCCAAGGCGTAACCTACAGCCCTGCTTGTCTCTTCTTTCAGGGTGCCGACCTGAAGAAAGGGAAGATTCAGGGCCAGGAGTTATCAGGTGAGTAAGACATAGGGACCCCTTCCCCCAGCCAGGGCATCAGTAACGATCACAGAACCTCATGGTGCTGCTTTGTCGTGTGCTAGCGCCAGCCTGAGAGTTTTCTCGGATGCCCTGATTTCATCTCCACAACTGCCTTTTATGGTCACTGCCATCAGTGTCCCCATTTTAAAGAGGATAACACTGAGGCACAGACCATCCTGTGCCATGTGAACAGCTAGTAAGGAATGCAGCCAGCGTCACAGTGCAGGGGGCCATCTGACTGGAGGCTGCTTGCAACACCTGTCCACCCCCATCCTCCTCCCAGCTCCCCTCTCTCAGATCCCTGCCCCAGGATGGTGCCCCAACCTACCTTGAAAGGGATGCTCAGGTAGTGGGCTGGCCTCTGGCACAGGACTGGGCACCAAACTTAGCCTTGCAGTTCCATGAAGCAGCATGGGCTTCGGCACCAATCAGGCCTGGATTCAAATCCCAGCACCACCACTCACTGCTGGCCTGGCTTCACCTCTCAAGCCTCCAGGAAATGGGAAGATGGAGGAGATGTCATAAGTGAAGGCCTACAGCCCAGGGCCTGGCCCGGAGAAGTAGTCTAGCATGTGTGAACCCTTTCCTCTCCTCCTCATGCCTCAATTCTCTGCCTTTGGAGGTTTTGAATGGGGAATTCTTGAGGAAAGCCCTAGTGAGAGGCCTTAGTCTGTATCTCCCTTGAGGATAAATTCTCCATTGCGCAGATCCAGTGAGTTCTCACTTCAGACTTGTCCGCACAGAACCGAAGTCACCAGTTTTGGGCAGCGTCGAGTGTGCCCACGGTGGAGTGCACTCCACAGCCCACATACCCACCCACCTCGCCCACACTGACTTGCGCACGAGGAGACTCCCTGGCACCCACCTGTGCTCAGACGACTTCCTCAGCACTGGTGGTGTTTAGGAAAAATGCTCCTTTACCTGCATTTACACACACACTAACAGGGCCTCCAAAACAGCCTCAGGGTGTTTGCACACTGGCTTTTCGTGTGCACACACCCGCCCCAAGTGGAGATCTCCAACCACACACACTCACATGGCTCCAAGCACATCCAGCTCTGCTCTCACTCTGAGTGCGCACGCGTGCACACACACACACACACACACACACACACACACACATCTGATCTGCGATCCAAAAATGCAGGGAAAGATGAATCGTCAGGAATTCCCCGGCTGTTGGCATGCTGGAAGCCACCAGTGGCCGGAAGTGCACAGTGAGGGACGCTTCCAATGCTCCAAGCAGCAAGTCGTGCTTTTGTTTAATGATCGGGAGAGAAAAGAAGGGGAGATGGCCATAAAGGACCAATACTCCCTCCCACCAACATCCTCATTGCAAATGCTTCTTTCCCACCCACCCAGGAAGATTCTTGGCTCCAGCCTGGCTCTCCTCCATGGAAAGGAAGATGGAGAGAGGGAAGGGGAGTGGGAAGGGCTGAAGTATGCTGGGAAAGAGGCCCACCTTGAAAGACCCAGGCCAGGCCAGCAAGATCTTGTCTCTCTGCATGGACTTGGGAGAAGAATGAGGGATGTCCCCACCCCACTTCCCCCGCTCCAAAAAAAAGCACAGCCTCCTGGAGGAAGAGGGAAGGAGTGGGAGAGGGGCCTTCTCCCCGGTGCCCCAAGCGCCCAGCTCCTACAGCTCCCATGATCAAACCTTTGAACCCAGTCCCACCCACCCTTGTAACCACTTCCAGATCCTCCAGACGCAGCCAAGAAATTGGCTTCTTTGGGGATTGAGTTCATAAGCAAATGCCGAAAAAATAAATAAAAATCCTCTGCCAAACACACTCGCAGAGGAAGATGGGCTTCTCTTGAGGCAGGAAATCCATCAGGATAGACTAAAGCAAAAACAGGACAATGCCAACACCCACCGGCCCATAAAGGCCTGGGAGCCACGCCAGCACCCGAGGCCTTCAAGCCAGCTCAGGGTGTTTCCTCTCGGACCACCTCCTCCCCAACTCTCACCCCCACCAAAATATGTTCTTCTTAAATGAAGATACTGAAGCTGAGATCCCACCAAATACAAATCCTAATGGTTTGCATGGGTGAGTCCCGATCTGGGGCCCCAGGGAGGTCAGCAGGACCATGGGAAGACAGAGAGCTCTGCCCTGGATAATATGGGATGGTGATGCCCACCTCTCTCCTTCTTCTACCTGTAGCCTACCAGGCTCCCTCCCCACCAGCACACAGTGGCTTCCATCGCTACCAGTTCTTCGTCTATCTTCAGGAAGGAAAAGTCATCTCTCTCCTTCCCAAGGAAAACAAAACTCGAGGTAAGACCTTCCCATCCTTCCATCCACCTCCAGGGTGAATTCTGGGGTGGAACCAATGCTTCATACATTTATGGGGAAATTAGGGCCTTGACCCCCACTCATGAGCCTTGGAGACTGGTGTCAAAGGCTGGTGTTTCTTGGGAGCAAACTGGAAGGAGTTCCTTAAAGATGTTGGCATCAGATGTGGTCTCCCTTGAGAAGTAAGTCCCACAGACTAATGTGAAGGCTCCAGCTGGGTGGGTTGCTATGTAAGGCAGGGTCTCAAAGTGGGTGACTGGAGCCAGGGAGAAAAGTGCCCCGAAACTTTGCATGGCATGTGCAGACAGCTGCCCCTGAACTTTGGCAAGTCACTGTGCTCTGTAATTGAGTCTGATCTGGGCAAGAGGACACTGGAATGCCACCCTGCCGGTCTATCCTCACGGGTTGCTAATTACTGGGTCGGCTGTGCCATCTCAGTGATGAGGTGAAGATGTCCCCCACCATCCCCCCTCCACTAGCTTCTCTGAGCAGCCCTCCTTGGCTTCTGGAGCAAACCAACTCCCTATAGCCTCCTCATGGCGAACCCTGCCTTCTTGGCCTCGGTCCTCCCGCCACCAGGGCCAGGGAGCAGGAGCAGTGGCCACTTGGCCACTGCAACATGCCACAAGTGACTCACCTGACCCAGTGTGAGCCATGCCCCCGACTCCCCCTCCCACCATCTGAGCCTTAGATTTCTCTTCCAGAAAATGGGAAATAAAGCCACCCCTGCACTCTATCACCTCCCCAGTTTTAGGGAGGGGGAGGCAATAGAGACTGCACAAATGCCATCTGAGAGTGCAAGGAGCACGTCCCCCAGGCTGGCAGGAAGGCAAGTGGGAGGGTGGGTGTCATCAGCCATTGCCTCTCACCCAGTGACCTTGACCAAACATCCACCCACTGGGAAGCCAGCACAGGTATTGCTACAGCTGCAATGCCGGAGGCCCCAGAGGAGAGGAACGTGGAGCCCAGAAAGGCACAGGTTGAGCGACCGGGCCCTTCAGATGTGCCAAGCAAGGCCCACCAATCACAGAGGGCTCCAGGCCACCCTGGGAGTGGAGCTGGTGCAAACTTTCCACCGGTGAACCTTCCCCAGGTGCCCTCAGCACCTTGCCAATCCATGAATCTGTTTAAACAGCTTTGCCAAAGACACACTTTTAAGTTTAGATGCAGAGAGAAGGAAACACAATTATGTATCTTGCCCAGACCAAGAAAAACTGTCTCCAGCACCCTGGCTACCAGTCTCACCAAAGATGTCAGGACCTCAGCCTATGACATTCCCCCACCCATGGGGTTCTCATAAAATGAGGCAGTGCCTCTGAGCCCCACCATGAGACTCCGGGGTTACCATGCCTATGCCCAGGGCAGGAGCCTCTCGCGGGGTAAGTGCCTTCTGAAGGCAGGATGTAGGCAAGGATAGAGCATCAGGAGATGCCATGAGGAGGGACAGACAAGGGAATAAGAGAGCTGCATACACCAAAGATGCTTCCCTACTCTGTGTGCTGGGGCTCCCGAGGCTCGACGGCAGCCTGTCCTCCAGAAACCACAGTGGCCTGAGGTACCAGCAAAGGCCTGACCCACCCCTCCCAGGATGTTGGTGACCAGGCAAGGAAGCCAAAACACACTGGGCCTGAAACCCATTGTTTGGTCTTGTGTACTTCCCCACCCCACCCCTTGACCCACCTTTCGTCCATGGGGAACTTAGAAACTGGACTTGCATCTGGACAGGGTTTAAAATGGCCCTCCCAGATGAAAGCCCCAGCCAAGGTCCCAGTCTTGCCATATGATGCCTTCCATGTGCCCAGCGCTGTGCTGGGAACTTCAGAGAAAATACAATCAAGGGCGCCAGGAATTTTCCCTGCCCTCAAGCAGCTTACAGTCTGCTTTGGAAATAATTAAATAACAATGCAGAGCAGGTTGTAATTAAACACTTAATTGTGTGATTCTAACTGTAAGGACAATTGGAAGTCTGTGGACTCAGGGATAGATCTCTTCCCTTCCTACCATGCCCTTCCCTCCAGAACACTGTGCCCTCTCCAGCCAGAGAGGATATAAAGGTGTTTTATTGTAGAATGAGGCAATCTGGACTCCCCTCTCTAGTTAGTGATTTCATTTTGAGGCCAATGAATGAACCTTGCTGGGCCTCGGTTTCCTCATCTAGAAAATGAGGGGTTGGCTCCAGATGATCTACAAATTTCTCTGGCCCTGAGGCCATGGGGAGGAGGTTGGAGCAGGGCTGGGCCCTAGAGAAGGAGGAGAGCTGAATCCTTGAGTGAAGGAAGAGGGAGCTCTGGGTTGGAGAAACCGTGTGTGTGTGTGTGTGTGTGTGTGTGTGTGTGTGTGTGTATTTTTTTTTTAAGTGAGAAAATGGAGGGGAAGGGGGAAAACAAGGTTCTCAAAAGTCTGGCAGAGGAGTGGCTTTTGCGGGTCGACTCTGGGAAGCTTCAAGATTATTTACTGGAGAAGCGATACTCAGAAGTCACTCTTTGGAGATGACGAACCTGGAAGGACAGGCAGAACTGACCAGAATGAGAGGACAGGACACCACCAGAGGGGTCAAGACATGAGACAGTGAGGTGTGGATGAACCCAGGGGTGATTGCAAAAGCAGAAACCCCGGGTCCTTGCACAGTGTTGAAACACTCAGGGTCTGGTGCTCTCTGAAGCACCTGGACAGTGCCTGGGGACTTATGGAGCCCAGGGCTGGACCAGTGCTTGGGAGGCCAGAGCATGGGGCCCCTGCCAATGAACAGAGGCCCCAGGACTTGCCTTGATCTAGATTTCTCTCCATGGGAGAGAATCCGTGGAGGAAGTGGGATGCCAGGGATTGGGTGGGGCGGCAGACGGGGGGGCAGTGTGGTGTAACCAGCTGCTTGTGTCCCCCGGGTGAACAGGCAGGAAAAGCTTCTAGAGACTCGAGGGGAAAGATCAGCCTACAGGAACCGGGTAGAGGGGCGTCTATGGCAGATGGGCCCCTGAACCCCATCCTATTCAGGCCTCTTCCCTCCCTGGATCTTATGGGTGAATGACAGGCTTAAGGTGAAGAAGGGGGCTTGAGATGATTCTAGTAGAGCCTGTCATGACTATGTAAAGGGGTGTGGGGATGGCATTGTTCAGACCCAAGGAGGTGAAACCCTTCCCAGAATTCCTTTTTTTTTTTTTTTTACTGTGACCCCATGACAATGTACAGGTGGTCAGCAAATGAGATCTTGACATCCCGACTCTGATTGTTTGATGTTGGCCGGGTGACCTCCCCTCCCTGGGTCTTGATTTTGACCTCATCAAGATAAGGGGTTAGACTAGTTGATCTGCAACTGAATGACCTGAAATTGATTTGCCCCCAGCTTCCTGGGCTGTCCTCACTTCTCTGTTCTGCCAAATAAATGCAGGGACCAGCTGATGAGGCTCGACTCTCCCGGCCAACCCTGACATTTCCTAGTAGAGGTCTTCCATCAGACCCCAGGAGGCCAGGAGCACAGCAAGGGCCCTGGAGGGGCTTAGAGCTACCCTGCTTCTAGCTGATGAAACCTTGCCCTGCCACCCCACTCCTCCTACCTTTGCCCTGCCCTGCCACCCCACTCCTCCTACCTTTGCCCTGCCCTGCCACCCCACTCCTCCTACCTTTGCCCTGCCCTGCCACCCCACTCCTCCTACCTTTGCACAGCTCCTTCCTCTCTGGCCACTTTTGAACCACGCTTGGCGTAACTCAGTAATGCCTTCTGCATTCGCTCAGCTGATGCCAGACGCCTAGTGTGTGCTTGGCGCTGTTTTGGGTGCTGTAAGAAGTCACCACGTGATGGTGTCCCTGCTCTCATGCATGTGTGGAGTCACCCTGGTGGAGCTCTGTGGATAGGCGGTGCTCACTGAGAGAGTTAGGGAAGATATTCAAACAGTGTAAGCATAACTGGTCCCCAGTGCGGGAGGAGCAGAGACCTCTGAACTCTAAACAGCCTTAACTGGTGCCTCTGACAAGGGCTGGCTGGCCAGCATCACAGGACAGCTGTGTGACGCATGTCCCAAAGGCCACACTTTACCTTTCCAGATTTGCAGTCACCATTATCTCAGGCCTGTGACATGCTAGGCTTTCTCCCTCTGATTCTAAGTGAACACCCCTCTGAGGCGGACATCTTCCCTTCCAGGCAGATTTCATTTGCACCTTGTACCATTGCCCTTGCATGCAGCACACTGCCAGAACATCCCTGAACTACTTCTTTGCTCACATCTGCCGGCCCACCACTGCCCATCTGGGCACCTCATTCTCCCCTTCCCAGACCCGCAATGCCTTGCCCACCTTCCAAGCACCAGTATCCCCTACTGGCCCTCCATCACGCCCTCTGGAACAACCCCGCAGAGCTGATCCGCTCAGCCAGGCTTCCTCCCGCCTGCTGTTGGCATCTCTAGTCTCTATCGTCTTCTCCACTCGCACAGCATTTGTCGTGCCTCCCCAGACATCTGCTTTGATCTCTTCTGTATTCCTAAATCACTTGCCACTCGTGGCGGCCCCCACTTCCACTATGAGACTACCAGTTCCTTAAGAGAAGTGCGCACCTCTGCCTTCTTTCCCTTCTCCCACCTGTCCCTGTGCCCAGCCCACTGTGGGCTTTCAGTCAATGAGTGTGTCTGTGTGTGGGACACACCCACATATGCACATCCACAAGCCATTCACACACATGGATCTGCACGTTCTCACACCCCCACATTCACAAACACACATCAGCTTCCCTCAGCACCTGAGAAGGCAGCCACCTCTGTGAGGCCCATGCCCACAAGTGACAGTCTCTGCATTGATCCATGTCCTCCCTGTCCCGCCTCTCCACCAGCCTCCCTGCCCCTCCCTGGTGTTCCCCTTGCCAACCATGTCAAGGGGACAGGACAGTGGCCATCACCCCTACCCCGGGGCAAATGAGGAAAGCAAAGCCTGAAACAGTGAGTGGCATGACTTACCAAGGGCATCCACAGTTAAGAGCCGTTTGACTTTCTTCTGACTTCCAGGGAAGGGCTGTTTGCACCTGCCACCGTCTTGCCTACATCCCTGTTCTCCTGACCCAGACCACCAGACTTCTGAGCCCCATTGGGGATACAGACAGAGTGCAGTTGCATCCTGCTATCCCGGGCCTCCTTGGCCAGCAGCAGCTGCCCAGAATGGTCCATGCACATTCCCCTTCCCTGGCTGTGGCTGAGCCTCAGACTCCTGGGGAGCTATGGTCTGTGCCACACCACACCTCAGTCACCTCACCCAGAGGTGTCACAAGCCAGTCTCACACCCCTCTTGCAAGTGAGCAGGGGAAATCCCCTCTCTGCCCCATGAGAGGACATGCCACAGCTTGCTCCAGAAGCCACTCCAAGGCCAAGTGCCCAGGATGGTGTCAACGTGCTGGAAACTAATAGGCAAGAGAGGCTCTGGTCACCACCTCCAGAGCAGCCTCAGGGCCTTCAGAGGGGAAACTTGTTCACTGCAAAATGGAAGTCCTGGACCAGGCAGCCATAAACCGCTCCCTAGCACCACAGGCACCCAAATTCAGCAGCTCAGAGGTGGAGCCACCCACCCACAGGGGTCAGAGAGGAAAGACAGGCAGGGACTTGCCACACAGGGGGTTGAAGTCTTGCTTGTGGCATCTGAAGGCATGCAGGCCTCGGTGGGTGAGAAAGAAGGGGAATCTTGGGGCCAAGGGCAGCAGAGCCCCACGCAGCTTCAAGGGTAGGTGGTGTTGCCGCAGAGGGATGAGGCTGGGAGGAAATCCGCCAGCCTGGTAGCAGAACACAGCAGCTCGTGGTGTCAGGAAGCATGGAGGGAAGAGGTCTGAGAGGAAAGGAGGCCCTGCCTGGAGAGCAGCCCCCGCCCTCAGACTGCCCCCAACCAGCGCACACACAGACACAAACACACTCAGCCCACCCCCGTGACCTCCCATGATGGTTCACCTGGCCCAGCCCCAGCATCCCCCAGGGGCCCAGCCCCTGATCACTGTGTGGGCTTGTGGCAGGAGGCGCTCTTCCTCCAAAGGGCCCCACCCACTTGGCCAAGCGGGTAGAACTGGGGGCCTGGCAGCCGCCCAGCTGGGGCCATCCCGGGAAACACTCAGAAAGGCACCCAGGCTGGGAACCACCTGAAATCTCCATGAGCCCCAGGTGGACCTCCTCAAGAAGCAAGTCCCAGTCCAGCCAAACATCAGCCGTCCCGAGCAATATTGAACACATCAAGAAGAAACCACAGATAAGCCCCCAAATTCTACCCAAAATGCCAGCCAACTGTCACCACTACCAAATATTGGTATTTATCACTGGGAGCTAAACTGGCAGCTTGGAGTCTCCCATCACATTTCGCGCCCCACCCTCAGCTGCAGAAGGGCGGAGGAGGCCTAGGAGATGCACTGGCTGGATAATTAGAACCAGCTTCTACTCTTCAGCCCTCCTGGGTCCTCTCTCCAAAGGAGATGTGGGTCCCCTCACCACCCCAAAACTCCCCTGGCATCCCCACCCTCTCACTCCTGCCAAAGTCACAGTGCCCCCCACTACCCCAAAGCCTCTCGAGCCCGCAGGATCAGCCACTCAGCAAATCTCCAGGAGTAATTGGATGTGATGGAACGAGGGCTTTTCAGGTCCTGAGTAGAAGTCTCCGGATGTCATTTAATGGCACAAAAAATAAAAGGCTCAGGCCTCCCGCCTACCACCGCCAGGACATCATTAATCTTGGCAGAAAGGTATCAGCGCTTCTATCAATGTGGCCGGTCCCGTGACGAGCCAGACAAATTACAGACCTGAGCCGGGCTCTCTGTGGGGTGGTTATTAGGCTGGAGTTGAGTTTTTGTTTTTTTCTTCAGGGCCACCATCCCCCAACAAGAAGCAGTGGTGCCCTTACCTAAGGGGAGAGGCAGCGAGGCCAGAAAAGAGGGTGACCACCTTGGGTAGATACAGATCACCAGCTGAAGGAACAGGGCTGTTCGGAGCCAGAGCCAGTGGCCCCTGTCCTTACAGAGACTGCCCTGGGACAGGATGCTGCCGCAGCTCCAACCTCAGGGGCTCAGCAACCCACTCCCTATTCTCCAGTCCACCCGAACAGGGGCCCATGGGAGAATGGAGCTGGGGTGAGGAGCTTCCCTACTTCCCAGGCTAAGAGGGAAATACATCAGGACAGAAATACTGAGGACCAAGTGACCAGTCAGGTGGGAAACGTCCCTTGGCTACAGCAGGGTCACCCAGGAAGTGCTGTCCTCAGCTGTTGGGAAGTCTTAAGAGTGCGCCTGGCTGGGCTCGGTGGCTCACACCTGTAATCTTAGCACTTTGGGAGGCCCAGGCAGGAGGATCACTTGGGCCAGGAGTTTGAGATCAGCCTGGGCAACATAAAGAGACCCTGTCTCTACAAACAATTTTTTTTAATTAGCCGGGTGTGGTAGCACACAACTGTGGTTCCAGCTACTCAGGAGGCTGAGGCAAGAGGATCACCTGAGCCTGGGAGGTCAAGGCTGTAATGACCAGTGATAGTGCCACTGTACCCCAGCCTAGAGAATGGGCCTGCTGAAGGGAAGCCAGGGGTGTCACTGGGGGTGGGGAACTTGTCTGCTAGGGGCCCAGACTACAAAGTTCTACTGCTGGCCAAGGCCACCCTTTGAAGGACCAGACTGTGATTAGTTTAGTATTACTTGTATTATATTAAAAACTCGCCGAGGGCAGGAGGTGAAACAAGGCGGCTCCGCTGACCCCATGCCTGGCAGAGGACGAGGGTGATGGCTGCCAGTGTTAAAGGGGCTCTGGGGTCTGACCTCATCTAAGAGTTTGCACTTCTGGCAGGGGAGCAGACCCCTCATTCTTCCAAGTCCTGCAAGGGGGCCAGGGTCAGCTGGACTTGGTGGAGCACCTCTCAGTTTCTCGGATGCCTGCTTAACCCTAACTGGCCCAATGGAGCCGTCCAGATGCACGTAACAAACCACTCCCAAATGGTGGAAAGCCAGCTCCACAGATCTGGGAAGCTTGGGGTGGAGAGAGTGACTGTCAAGACCTGCCCCAGGGCATTCCTGCCATCATCACAGTCCCTGGGACTAAAGCTCTGAGGCGGAGACCCTTCCCCAGCTGCTGAAGACAGGGGACATCTTTCCCCCCTAGAGCCTGCTAGGAGGCCAGGCACAGAGCGGTGGCCCAGAAACCCCCCGGTGGCTTTAGATAAGGTTATCAGACTCTCCCCTTGGCCCCCATCTGGAACAACGCTGAAATCTAACATCTCTCATCACTAACATCTTTCCTATCAGCACTGACCAGTAAGTGAGCGTTCCAGGGCCGCTGCATCTGGCTATGCAGGATGAGAACAGTACCCCCTACGGTTGTGCAGGGATCAACCTGTACATCATATGCGGCAGCCCTGTCCTGAGACACCCAGGCCTCTGTGTCCCAGTCACAGGGCAGGTGGCTCATGAGACAGGCATCAGACAGCTTCCTCCTCCTTTCTCCCTTTAGCCAAGGCCTCCCACCACAGAGGCCTCTGAAGTGCCCGCACTGCCCCGCCCTCATCTCAGGAAGAGCCTGGCCTGGGTGCGTCCAGGGTACAGTGGAGTGGCCCAAGCACAGACAGCAGCGCTGCCCTCTTCCTGCCTGGCCGCGGACTCTCTGCCTCTCAGGGACAGCAGTGCCATACAGGAAGGGGCTTTCCTCTGAGCGGTGACCACAGAAGCCGCAGTCTCCTAGCTCTCCAGCTCTCCCCACACACCCCAAGGGCCTGACTCACCCCCTCTGCCTTCTAGAACTTGTCCTCTGTGGCAGGAAACAGGGGGTGTAAGGAGTTGCGGCCGAGCCAGGAAAGGAGGCAGCAAGAGGCTAGCCGGCACGGGGACTGGGTTTCAGGAGCTGGCCGGGGAGCCCGAGAACCACAGGGCTGTCGACTTGGGACTGGAAAGGAACCACGAGGTCCCCAGGGCACTGAAGGCTCAGAGGCTTCCGAATTATCGAAGGGAGCCAGCTCTCGCTCTGGACGCAGGGGATTTCTTCCCCGCAGCTTGCCCTGGCCTCGTGATGGGTTTCAATTCCCTTCCTGCCATGCGGGTTCCTTCCTGCCCTACGGTGGGGAAGGCCCCCTTGTCCCTGTTCCTGTCACACACCAATTCACCCATAAGCCCTTATTACCCTGGCATGCACACACACCAGCATACACACATATACACACATGCACCTACACATACACATGTGTGTGCACACACTCGTTCCCAGGGTCATAATACCATAATTCCTTTCATTCCAGCCAGCTGGGCTCCTGGGGTGCAGAGGCTCAGGCACAGCCCCTCTGAAAGAACACTCAGGTAACACTGAGACTCCTAGGAGAACTCGACTGCAGTCAGTACACCTCCAGCGGGAGAGGCTTTCTCAGCACCTTGGCCACACTTTCTGCAAAAGAACTCCTGGAACCCCTTGTTTTCCAGTCCCCCTGGGCCCCATCTGAGCATGCAGTCACTGAGTCAGATAGGATTTGAGGGAATCTGCAAAGGCCTTTCCCCTATCCCTGCCCCTGCGAAGCTTCCTTGCCAGTACCCCACTTTGTGCCTCAGTCATCCCATCTGTGAACTGGGAATGGGAACAGTCCTCCCTTTTTAGGATTGGTGTGAGGATTAAGCGAATTATGTGTCAAGCTCTTAGAGTAGTACCAACACATAGGAAGCACAGAAATTGGGGTGTTGCTGCTTTTATTATTTGCATTATTGTTATTGTTATTTTGGGTTTTGGATTAAAAATTATCCTCTCCTTGAGAACATCTTTGAAATGTCAGCAGCCTCTGGGAGGCAGGAACGCTTCGATGGGCTTGCTATCTTAATTGCTATGAAAAGGGTGGTGGGTGCTGACCAAGGAGACAGGTAGGTGAGAGGGTGGGTGGCCCGTGAGTCTCAGGTGAGGCTCTGAGAGCTGCCAGCCCCTTGCCCTCTTCTGCCTGGGTATAAGAGCTGACTGGTCTCCATTAATCCATTGTATATCGGCCACTGCCTAGCTCTGCTCCAGACAGGGTCTTCCCCAGGCACTCTCTCTCCACCCTGGGAGGTTGCTGCATTTAGCAGAAAACAACAACAAAAAAAAGTAGGATGCCCAGTAAAATTTGAATTCCAGATAAACAACGAAAAAAAATAATTCGTGTTAAGTATGCTCCATGCAGAATGTGGGACACGCTCACACCAACAAACGATTTGCTATTTATCTGAGATTCAAATTGAACTACTTCCTGCCTTTTCCTGGCAAGCATCTGCCCAGGGTGCCTGACACCCAGGGTTTGGGAAACAAGAACGTGGGAATATGCCTCTGACCACCTCCCTCAGCCTCACTCCATGCCCCGGGCTGTGCCCTCCTCGCCCTGCCACGAGGCCTGTTCACACTCGCCCCAGAAGATGCACCTCCCTGTACACACTTGTGTTTTCTCGCCCTGAGGAGGAACCCCTCCGACCTGGGCACTGTCTGGGCTTCTGCAGGCCCAGCTCTCCCGCCAGGGTCCGGGGGCTGCCCCTCCACCTCTGCCACAGGGAAGGCACCCTGGTGCACGCCCTGTCCTAGGACAGAGAGGAGGAGGTTGGTGGGGTTTAGTGGAGAAGATTGAAAGAAGAGCACTGATACTTCCGCCAATCTCAGCCCCAATCTCAGCCCCAGCAGCAGGGGTGAGCAGGTGTGAAGGAAAGCAGTGGTGAAAGCTCCCATCCTGAGGTCAGGGGAGCCTGCAGGGAGAGGGTGTGAGTGGAGGAAGTGGGCAGCCGACATGATTGGGCTTCCTTTCTGCCCGAGAGTGAGAAGGCAGCTTTGCTAAACAGAGGCGCTGGGGAAGGAGACTCAGGCATCCTTGACTTGGGCTGGGCTCTCAGTCCCCATTGCCTTCTGGAGAGCAGGCAGCTCTGCTGCTGTTCAGAGGCTCTGCTAACGTCTGGGGACTGCCTCTGCAGCAGGAGCCAGAAGCTCCCACAGCCACTACGCCCCATGGCCATCACATCACCTGCTGCCTCGGCTCCCCTGAGCCGGCCTCCCTCCCAGGCCCCTGCTAGCTTTCAAGTCCATGGCTCTTTCTCACTGCCTCCCTATTGTCTGTTTGTCCTTCCAGGCTCTTGGAATATGGGCATATTTCTGAACCGCTTCCACCTGGGCGAACCTGAAGCAAGCACACAGTTCATGACCCAGAACTACCAGGACTCGCCAACCCTCCAGGCTCCCAGAGGAGGGGCCAGCAAGCCCAAGCACAAAACCAGGTGGAGATAGCTGCCTGCTAGATGGCAGGCTTCGCCATCCAGGCACATGGCCACACTGCCCACCACCGACGATGTGGGTATGGAACCCCCTCTGGATACAGAACCCCTTCTTTTCCAAATTAAAAAAAAACCATCCAGAGCTTAGTGCTTTGCTTCCTAACTTGTATTCATTTGAAAAGCAACAAGAGGAAATCGGCCAATATTCAGCACTGGGGACCGAGGCTTTCCTGTAAATGCAAGGGGTTGGGTGGGGAGTGGGGAAAATAGACGGACAGGCAGGATATAGTGATCCCTATGCCCGAACTGTCACTGAGTCGCTGTGGGACCTCAGGGAAACCTCTTACCCTCCCCAAAGTTCTGCTCCCTTGGCTGTGACACAGAAGTAGGAAGAAGCGGGAGAGAGTGGTTGGTTTATCACCATGGGCCTTTCCAGGTCTGACATTCAACAACATTCATTCAGCAACTATTGTTGCATGTGGGATGCACCTGGCCTTCCTCCAGGCACTGGGGATGCATGCCTGCCTCATCCCCATGCATGGGTAGATAAGGCAGACACAGCGTGGTGCTCACCTCATGGAGCTTCCAGTCTAGCAGCGGAAGGAAATATCCCCAACAAATGATAAACTGTGATAAGTATGTTGAGGGTGCAAAGGGGGCCTGATTTCTGATGGAGAGGAAGACTCAGGCAGAGCCCTGATGTTTAACTTCAGGGCTGAAAAGTGGGCTAGGGGTTACCAGGTGAGTGGAGACAGGAATAGAGAACATTCCAAAGCTCCTCCGAGCCCCTGTGGCTGGCAGGGGCACGCATGGCATCTTCCAGGAAACTAAAGGTCCGTGGTGTGGCTACCGCCAAGTATGAAAGGGCAAGAACAGCATGACGGGTGGGCAAAGGCCAGACCATGCCAGGCCTTGTTGCCATGTTAAAGCTCTGGACTGTATCCAAAAAGCAATGGGAAATCATTAAATGATAAGTAGATTGGGCCAGGCATGGTGGCTGGTGCCTGTAATCCCAGTGCTTTGGGAGGCCAAGGCCAGAGGATCGCTAGAAGCCAGGAGTTCAAGACCAGCCTGGGCGGCATAGGGAGACCCCCTGTCCCACCAAAAATAAGAATAAAAAATTAGCCAGGTATGGTGGTGGATGCCTGTAGTCCCAGCTACTCAGGAGGCTGGCATAGGAGAATCACCTGCGCCCAGAAGTTTGAGACTGCAGTTATCTATGAATCTATGATTGCACCACTGCCCCCAGCCTGGGCAACCGAGCAAGACCTCATCTCTAAAAAATTAATAAAATAAAATAAAAATAGATTGGAGGGGCAGATGGCATAATCAGATGTATGCTTTTAGAAAGCTGTGAATAAGGCCAGGTGCGGTGGCTCACGCCTATAATCTCAACACTTTGGGAGGCCAAGGTGGGCAAATCACCTGAGGTCAGGAGTTTGAGACCAGCCTGACTAACATGGTGAAACCCTGTCTCTATAAAAATACAAAAATTAGCCGAGCGTAATGGTGGGCACCTGCAATCCCAGCTACTTGGGAGGCTGAAGCAGGAAAATCACTTGAACCCTGGAGGCAGAGGTTGCAGTGAGCCGAGGTTGCACCACTGCACTCCAGGCTGGGTGACAAAGTGAGACTCCATCTCAAAAAAAAAAAAAAAGAAAGAAAGAAAAAGAAAAAAAGAAAAGAAAGCCATGAATAAATTCTTTGGTATCTGCAAGGAAAGGACTTTTGCCATCTAACTTCCCTGGGCTTTCTCTGCAGGCCTCTTGACTTCCCCACCCGAGGACTCCTGGGGACCCCTCCCTGCTACAGTCTCATTCCCAGCCTAAAGTTTTGGAGGCCCCTTACCTCCCCACCACCACTCCAGTCCTTTCCGCACCCCTAACACCCTCTTCAGTTCGGTTTCCCTCAAAGAGTTAATAACCACCACTCTTTGGCTAGCATGCAGCGACATTGGTGACTCTTGTGTGCAAAGTGCTTTGAGATCCCCAGATGAAAAGAACAAGCTGCACCTGGGTACAGGGTTCTTACCATCTTAGAGTCCTGCCCCTCGCTAGCTGGAAGGCAGAGGGCCCTAGATGAACCCTTGGCCCAGCTGAGCACGCTTTTAACTAGTGGCACAATTTTAGTGGTGGGGATCTGAAGAATACAGTGGGGCTGGAGGTTGAGTTTGTGAATGGGAGAGAATTGAATGATCCCCCCTTCATTGATAGATTCAGCTCCCTGCCCAGGTAAAGGGCACCAAATTCTGATGCTCCAGAAGAGCATTTTATGCCAGCCCAAGGTAAAAGGAAACCTGGGCAGTAGAAATTGTGGAGCCTCCCCACTTCCTTCTACCCCACCAGGCAAGCCTGCAAGCTGACCTAAAATAAGAAGCAAAAGGAAGTGTCCATTTGCAGTGCCATGGAAGGCAGCCTCGCAAGGGAACTTTCTGGGTCCCCTATTCCCTGGGACCTTCTCCCCACAGCCCCCACCCCACAAGACTCAGAATGTAATTGGCAGCTCCGGTTGGTGCCCAGGGCCAGGATAAATAGAAGGTCAGCTTCCTAGAGCAGCCCCAAATCGAGACACATCCTCCCCTCTTCTGCTTTTAATTCATTGTGGCTAGCATGTTTATTTTGGGTGAGGAAAAAAAATCGGATGTTTATCCTTCGAGGAAATTATCGGCTTGCTTTCTTTCCTTCCCCCAACCCCCTCCTTCCTTTTGACTTGACATTTTGGGCTTTGAGTTTAGCTGCTGGAGAGACCCCCACCCTCCTGGCCCCAAAACGTGAAAAAAGAACAAAGCTGGCCCAGGCTCTAGGCTGAAGCCAGCCCTGGCCAGGCGATCCCTGGAAACCACAGAGAAGGAGGTCCCAGTTGTGGAGAGGGGAAACCTGGAGGTCACGGGGACCTTGGGGAAAACCCAGCCTTGATGGCGCTTTCTGTCTGCAGAACATTTTGGGCCTCTCATCCTTTTCTTTGCACTACCTCCTCCAGGAAGAAACAAGATGAGCATCTAAATTGCTTTGAGATCTCCAACAAAGCAGCTAAGAAAAGTGTAAGGGAGCATTAGTGACCCCTTTACCAGGATAAAGAGAACTGACATTATTATTATCATCATTGTAATCAGATGCATTTATTGAGCACTTTCTGCATACCAGGTACTACACAAAATGTCTAATGTGTGGTATCTCACTGAATGCATCCCCGCGCTACTTCATGGCCTTCTGGGGGCCTTCATACATGTTCTCTCATTTGATTGTCACAACACGCTAATAAAGTGGGTGTTATTCTTATTTTAGAGATGAGGAAACTGACATTCCCATAAGTTAAGGAACCTACTCCCTATTCCCTAACTAGTCATGGTGGAATCTGGTGTTAACTCAAGCCTCCTCAGGTGTAGTATTTAGAGGAAAACTGTACTCTAATTTTACTCTCTTGGCTATATAAGATAAAGGCCAGATCAGGATCTGGAGTGGGACAAAGAGAGAGGGCCAGAAGTTCCAGAAGAAATTAAGGGGACTCTTCTCCAAGTGTCTTTCCTTACTCAAGGTTAAGCCATCCTGGACCATGTGTGATTTGTAGGGATGGCCAGGGTTCCTGGATACTCAAGGCAATAGCCTGGCCCAGCCCAAGGCCATTACCATCCCTCCCCCCCTGCCCACAGCCACTACCCCAACAGTTTATCATCCTTAGTCCATGGAATGACCCCTCTCCCTCCCCATCATTCCTGTGTGATAACTGCTCTTAGGTAAGGAAGAAAGGTAGAAAAGAAGGGAAAGTCACCTAGAAAGGTTCCAGGGTGATGATATTGATGAAGGTGATGATGATGGTAATGGGTGATGATGCTGAAGATGGTGATGGTGATGATGAGATGATGGTGATGATGATAATTATGGTGATGGTGATAATGAAGTGATGGTGATGGTGATGGCAATGGTGATGGTGATGATGATCACGGTGATGTGATGGTGATAAGATGATGATGATGGTGATGGTAATGATGATGATCATGGTGATGGTGATGATGATGATCATGGTGATTGTGATGGTGACTTTGAGGTTATGGTGATGATGATGGTGATGATCACGGTGATGGTGGTGATGAGGTGATGGTGATGGTGATGATGGTGATTGTGACGATGATGATCATAGTGATGGGTGATGGTAATGGTGATGATGAAGTGATGGTGATCATGATGATCATGGTGATGGTAATGGTGATGATGGTGATGGTGATGATCACGGTGATGTGATGGTGATGATAAGGTGATAGTGATGGTGATGGTGATGATGATGATCATGGTGATTGTGATGGTGATGGTGATGATCACGATGATGTGATGGTGATGATAAGGTGATGGCAATGGTGATGGTAATGATGATGATCATCATCATGGTGATGGTGATGATGATCATGGTGATGGTGGTGATGAGGTGATGGTGATGGTGGCGATGATGATCATAGCGATGGGGGACGGTAATGGTGATGATGAAGTGATGGTGATCATAATGATCATTGTGATGGTAATGGTGATGATGAGGTGATGGTGATAATGATCACGGTGAGGGTGATGGTGATGATCATGGTGATGGTGATGATAATGGTAACAGCAATGGGTCCAGGTGTCCGCACTCAGCAGTCATGGGATAGGAAGAAAGCCTAGTATATGCATTCAGTGATGCCATTTAAAAACACAAGTTTTCTTACTGAGCAGATCTAAATTCACATAGAATTTTTACCATTGATAGCTCCGTGACCTTGGCAACTGCTCCAGACCTGTGTTTCAACTGAAAAAAAAAAAAAAAGCAGTATAATGAAAATAAATGGAAACAAGTGTCTTCCTCCAAAGATGTGTTGCAATGGTTAAATGAGATAACAGGGAAGGCATCTGAGCACAATGCCTGGCGTGCAGGCTGTTCAGTAAATGTGCATGTTCCTCTCTTTCCCTGCCTCCACCTCACCTGTTCTCAGCGTGGCTGGAGCAAGCAATGAGGCTTAGGATATTGGGAAAGAAACATCTCTCCCAGAAGAGAGCCCTTCCCCAGAGACCCATCAGAGGCTCGGCAGCCCCAGGGAAAGGACCAACTGCCAAGGAAGCCTCAAGCCTCAGCCCAGCATCCCCCTCCCAAGCTAAGCAAAACATTGGGAGGCTTGGATCAGGAAAGACAACCCAGTTCCTTAGCAACTAACAAGAATTTCCCTGTAAAGACAAAGACCCTTCACTCAGAATGCTCCCTCCCCCTAGCCTCCCCAGGTGTCTGATCTGCTTTGCAGGAGTGGGGCTGGGGGCCTATCCAAGTCCCCAGGACATCTAAAGGCCTCTTGCCTCACCCTCCTGGCTGTCCTGATATTACCTGCAATTATCCCAGAACACCTTTCATCCTGGTGCTAATTAATTTTTCCACTTACCCCCAGGAGCTCCTGGGAGACACATGAGATACACACACACGCACATACACACACACGCGTGCGCACACACACACACACACACACGAATGCCCATATTTTCCTTCTGAGACTCTCCATTTGAAAGATCAGAAAAGTATGGTTAGTGAAAGGAGCCCATTTTTTGAGGGGTTCTGTCTGCTGCCTCCCTGGTATTTGGAAAGAGAAATGAGAATTGAAAACGATGGTTCAGGGAGAAGGGAGGACAGGGTCCCAAGGTATCTTAGGGGATGAAAGACAACAAAGGGCTTTTACAAGGACCAAGGAAACCCATACTGGGACAGTGGTCTCAGTGCCAAAGGCCACCTCAGAGCCTCCAAGGACAAGTTGTCCTGCTTAACACAGAACATTTTAAAGAAAAAAAAAAGGAAATGTTTTAATAGTAAAGGAAAGTTCAAGCGAGAGTGGGAAACAGAAGGAAATAGAAAAGAAAAATATGGCTGTCTAGCCTGAAAAGAACCACTGACCACGAGTCAAGACCTGATTCCAGTACCATCGTCACCATTCACTGCTGTGTGAGCCCAGGTTAGTCAGCCACCCTCTCTGGGTCTCAGTTTCCTCATTGATAAAATAATTTGGGACAGGTATTCTCTGACACCTCCTCTAGCTGAATGTTCTGCGATTCTATATGGGAAGTGGCGGAGAAAGCTATGACCACTCGCTGGGGCAGAGAGTGAGTGGAAGCCACTAGAACAGATAAAATGACCTTTTCCAGAATCCAGAATGAAAGAGATCCAAGTGCATTTGGCTGCAGGAGCCAGAAAGCCCTCCCTAGTGGGAGGCCCAGGTTAAAAGGAGTTTACAGATGTGGGAGCTGAAGACCCTGGGAGTTCCCAGAAGCAGCAGACGGACCAGTCTCCCCCAAACCCAGGCCAGAGAAAACCCGTTCAGAGACTCTCAGCACCTCTTGGAGGGAGGATGGAGGAGTGCATAGACACGGGTCTGCACGCAGAGATGGAGAGCAGGATGCAGGAGCACACCCTGTATTCCTCATGAGCTGGGCTCCACACCATTGGCGTAAGTCAGCTGGGCAGAGAGGGGTGGGTAAAAGGGAAGAGGCTGACTGTGTCATGAAGGAGGAGCAGCAAGGCCACTGAGTCCTAACCTGGCTTTCCAGTCCCATGATGGAAGCAGGAGAGCAGCTAAGTGTGCTTCCCTTAGGGACTTGGCCATAGGGGCCTGGGAAGCACCCTGGAAGTTCAAACACCCTTCCCCTACCCCCACGACCCCCCACACCCACCAGCATGCCAGAACAGCTGGACATGCACCTTTAAATCACTGTAAAGAAACCAATACGTCGCACATATGCTGTGGCTGTGAAGCCAGTGCACAGTCAGCCCTTCTGCAGGACTTAGGGAGGCTCAGCTATGAGCCAAGAATTGAATGCACCACAAAAAAAAAACTTAGGTCTCTGCCTTCTTGGCCAAGTGCAGTGACTCACACCTGCAATCCCAGCACTTTGGGAGGCCAAGATGGGTGGATCACTTGAGATTCAGAGTTCGAGACCAGCCTGGCCAACATAGTGAAACCCCGCCTCTACTAAAAACATAAAAATCAGCTGGCATGGTGGCAGGCACCTGTAATCCCAGCTACTTGAGAGGCTAAGGCAGGAGAATCTCTTGAACCCGGGAGGTGGAGTTTGCAGAGATCACACCACTGCACTCTAGCCTGGGTGATACAGCGAGACTCTGTCTCAAAAAAAAAAAAAAAGAAAAGAAAAGAAAAGAAAAGAAAGAAACTAGGTCTCTGCCTTCTGGAAGCTTTTCTGCTCTTCCAGTGTGGTAGGAGAGAAGATGGACAGACCCAGAGGTGGCCAAGAGTTGTGTTGACGGTGACTCCTGTGCAAGAGGTAAATGCCAAAAGAGAGGGATAGGAAGGCTGGCTAACAAGGGAGGAGGGAGCATTGCAAGATGGGAGGGGACAGGAGGGTATGTAGTGGCCTATTGAGGGGGAAGGGAGCTTGAAGAGAGAGGCCTAAAATAAAGGACAAAACAGTTGCTGGCCCCAGGCTCACAGCTGCAGTTCACTAACCTGCCCTCAAGCCCTGATCTGCTGAGGGCACCTACAGCCCAGTATTTGCTCTCATGGGCCCCAGTCACCATTGTCCAGAGCCCACCTGTCTTCCTTCGTCACCCCCTGAGAGGCAAGCCCTGCCTGTCCACACATAGACAAGCGTGTGTGCACACACTGACACACACCTCTACTCTATGAAACTTGCACATGCTTACTGTAAATACAACAGCCCACACAAAATCACATGGTGTATGCACCCGCTAGACACTCCAGGATATCGACCCTGCCAAGCTCTCTCTAGACATCCATGCATGCTGTGTACACATGCATTGCTCAGCATCCACAAATGCGGGCATGGAATTTGCATGCACATGGGATCTCCATATATGCACACCCACTTCATTCACAACCTGTACACACCCCAGCCCACCACTGATACAGAGACACACCTCTGTGTGGATTAGACTGAGGACTAGGCAAGGCCTAACCACAACCCTCACTTTACATCTTCTGATGCAGCGAGTGGATTTTTGACAGCGGCAGTGGAGGTTTCATGGAGGAGGGGCGACTGGGAGGAGTTTGGTGGGGGTAAAGGGGAGGTTCTGGCAGAAGAAGGGAACAAGGCCTTCCCTGAAGTCCACCAGGAAGGCACCCAGACACATGCCCTTCCCCACAGCAGCCCTACCTCTGGCCCCTTGCCTGCTGCCAGGCCAGGGAAAGGAGAAGCTAAAAGTGGCCAGTCTGAGTTGCTAAATTGGACCTTGGCAGAGAAGGGGAAACGCGTCAGTTCCCTGGGGAAGTGGCCGAGCCCAAGGCGGCCACAGGCCCCTGGGCTTCTACTCCAATGGAACAAAAGTTGCTCAAATAGATCTGACGCTTTGTTTTCGAACCCAAAATACCCTGTGGTGGCCGCCGGAAGTGTGACCGCGGGAGGGAAGTGGGGCAAGAGGGGAAGATTAGTTCGAGTTTCCATTGCGGCGTACTTTTTCTTTCGTTTGGGGTCTAGAAGCAGCTTTCCTACCGCTTGGAGAGAGTGTTTGTGTGAGAGGGGAGTGCCGCTCTGAGATTTGGGGCTGGGGGAACCCACAGCGACAGCAGTCACCCTTCTTCCGCTGCCGTCTCTCCCCAACAGGTGGCCTCTGAAAACAACCCTGTCCTCACGCACTGTCAGAATTTCATCTCGGGCCACCTGGTGGCAGGGTGGTAAAGCCCACCCAGGGGAAGAGGGGCTGATGCTAGGGGGAAAGGGACATGTCGCAGGTGGCTTTGCCTTCAGAGACCAGACTTTCCCTTGTGAACTTTGATGCTTTTTTTTTTTAACAAAAATTATCTTTTCATAGAATTTTTCAAAGAGCACCCAGTAAATGAGGCCATAGCTGGACCAAAACACAGACCCACCTATTCAGACTCGGTCATTTAATGACTATCAATGCTAGCTCTAAAATGCAAGGATTGCAGAAGAATTACAAGATCTCAACTTGTACTCCCCATCACCCTCTGTGCCCTCATCCGGATTTATTTATCTTCACACCACTTATCAGCCCTCACATATGTATGTTTGTCTGTGTCCACCCTGAACACTCATTAGACCTGGACTTTCCCCACCGGAAGGACTTGGACTTGGCTTTCATCAGTGCCATATCCCCAGTGGCTGACCACACCGTAGGTGCACAATAAACAATTCTCAAATGTTAGGAAAAAATGGGAGAAAGAGAGGTCATCAGACAGTTCTCTTGTCTCATGTGACTTGTAAATTCAAAACTGCTTCGGCGGCTCTACAATAGCCTCTGGTGCCATTATCAGGGTGCAATGGGGCTCCAGAGGGGAGAGTTGGGGGGTATGATGGGTAACTCAATACAAAATCAGGCGCTCTGGCCCTTGTGGAACAAACTTTTGGGGGAGGAGGGTGAGACAGACATTTATCAAAGGATACACAAATAAATATCGAAAGGTAACTAGGGAGGATTTTGGGCAACCTAGGAGAGATATTTGGGGTAACACCTGAAAGAGGGTACACCGGGAAGGCTTTTCCGTGTGCGGAGATTGACGGATGCTTGGGGTTTGACTCTGTGAAGGCCCCAGCCCCTACCTGGCACTGCGTGGTGCCGGGTGCGGCGGGGAGTGCCTCCCCCTGGCACCCGGACACAGGGGATTCGAACTAGTCGCCGGGGAGGCCGAGCGGCGCCGCCGCCTGCGGCCGGGGGCCTGTGAACCCGGGCTGCAGTTCAGACGCGGCCGCGCGGCCTCGTCCCTGGGTGCTATTTACCGGCTTTTAATGACGGCAGGGTAATCACCCTAATGAAAAACGCCCTCGGGGCTCAGGGCAGCCAGACTGTGATGAGGAAACCGGGAGGCATCTCGGAGCCGCCGGTGAGTCACAGTGAGTGTGCAGCGCGCCGGCCTGCGCAGGGCGCGAAGGACGCCCGGGTGCCCTCCCAACTGCGCGGCACTCCCGCGCCGCCCCTGGAACGCGGAGAGCGCGGCTGCGTGCTGCAGGCCCGCGGGGTCTATGCCCCGAGCACCCCGACCCACCCTGGGAAACCCGGCGCACACCAGCCAAGCCTCCTGCAGACCCGAGTTCTCCGCTGCAACTTTTAACCAGGCCTGCAAGGGGCTCCAGCACTACCTTCCTCCCTACGCGTGGCCTGGGCTCCCCAGGCGCCTGGATTTGGGAGGGGCCTCTCTCTGGTGTGTTCAAGACACCCCTGAATATTCCAAGCTCTGCTGGGCTTCACATTCGCTCTCCTAAGGACCATCTTTCTGCCAGTGCCTCAGTTTCCCCAACTGAGTACCAGTAGCATAAGATTCTCCACACCACCCTCCGCACCCTGCCCCCGGGTGGCAAGAGTATTCATTACAGTTTGTTCCTGACTTTGAAGATGAAAAATACCAAGGATCATTACCGCTCAATTAATGGAGCTGTTACCACTGGAGTTTAGGTCTGATTAATCTGCCCCCTGCCCCCTGCCTCGGATCTGTGTTGCCCCCTGATGCCCCTTCCTTGGACTCCTGCAGGCTCCTTCTTTCTCCTGGATTTCATACATAGAGTTAGCCCCTTTCCTGTTCCTGCCAGTACTCTCCGGTGCTGGAAGAGTGTCTGCCACATTCAGTCTTCAACATGTATTGTTGAGCTCCCAGCAAAGCCAGGGGCTAGATGCTGGGGCAGAGCAGTGAAAGTCACAGACCCAAGCCCTTGCCTTCCTGGAGCTCATCTTCTGGTAGGTGCCCAAATGTCTAAGTGGGATCTGGTGTATGTCAAGGGCTTCCTTCTGCCTTCCACCTCTCCCCCCAGGGTTCCTCATTCAGACAACAAACGATGGGCAGGCCTAGGCCAAGCACCACAGTCCTGGGTGGACAATGCTAATGGGTTCTAGTTTCAGAGATGAAAACAACAAAGTTAACATAAAGAGGAGGGGAAATGATCACAGTGCCTTACATGAACAACCCCCACCCTTCTTCTCCTCTCCCCTTCTAATGGCCTCAGCCCCTCCTCAAGGTCTTGGTCACGTGCCCTTCTTCTATAGGGCCTTCCCCTTGCCCTGAACATCTCTCTCCTCCAAGCCTGCAGTGGCCCTTACCAACTGGAATTTCCTGCTTGTACCTCCTCTGGACACATATCATGTCTCATATGTGATATTTCCACTGAGCCTCATTCCACACTTCTCATTAAACTGTCTGCTCCCTGGCAGCAGATTCCAAGTCTTAAGTTTGCTTCCTTCCACCAAGAATGCACAGGAGTTCTCTGTAGATGTTGCCCTCATTGAAATGAGAGCGCTAAGGCCCAGACCCGGGAAGCCCGTACCCACCCCAAAATGGAATTCTGGTGGTCAAGAGGCCCCCCATCCTGTGCTGTGAGGGTTAGGAGAGTCAGGGGATGTGGGGATAGAAGTAAAAGGACCAGGTTCAACCATCCTTCAGAATCACCAACTAGGACACTTGAATTGGGTCCACAAGTTCTTACTGAGTACTGATTGGGGCCGGGAACGGTGCCAGGCACTGGGGAGACAAAGATGAGTGAGATTCAGTCCCTGCCGTGGGGGAGCTTGGATACCGTCTCTTGTCTTCAGTAACTTTCTGGGTGACCCTAGGCCAACTAATTCTGAGCAACCCAAATAATTATCAGTGTCTGAGAGAGATCACACCCCTCTTCCTTCACCTATGCACCATGAGCCCTGGTAGGGAAGCCCACGCCATCAGTCAGAGCTTCCTAGCCAACATGCAGCCCTCCAGTGGGTTCTAGTTGGGCCAATATTGGCCTCAGGGGCCAGAGGCAGCCATGGTTCTTTACTGCAATGGCTGTAAAAAGAGTTTCATTTTCTATGAGAACTGCAGCATGACAAAGGTCGGGAAGCCCTGCCTGAGCCACCTGGTGAAAGAGGTTGCAAATGCCACAAAGGAGCTCCAATTCTGGGTCCCAAAGAGTCATTAACTGCTGTTCCCTGGATCCCAGAGTTTTGACTGCACAGAACAGCAAAGAAGAAACCAAAAGTCAGCCTCCATCCAATTCCTCACCTGGGTGGATGAGGCCAGCACCTGATTGTTTTAGTCTGAGGAGGCTCCTAAGGCTGAGAGCTGATAAGAGACAATGATCTAGGGTTTGCAGCTCTCTCTGATTTCCTGAAGCTTTTTCTCACAGGGCAGGGAGAAGAGGAATCTGCCAGCTTTTGGACTCAGCACCTGTCCCATGGGCAAAGCCTTCATCCAGCAAGAAGCCAGCTATGTGGTAAACAATGGAGGTGACAACGTGCTCTCATCTCTTTCCTCTCTAACCCTCCCTCTTCTCTCTCACTCCCTCTTTGCTTCCCCTGACTGCCTCCCGCACCGTCCCCCTACACTCACGCCTTTTCTGGTTCATTTCAAATCACAAAGTTCCTCTTTCCAAAAAGCCCCATCCCCAGAGAGTCCTTTCTGCAAAGACACCCGTCCCTGCTGGCTGAGAAGGGGCTGTCCCAGTGGCCCCCAGGGGGAATGATCAGGCCCTTCGGAGCACATGACCCCACTTACCCTCCCTGAACCCCTGAGCTAAGACAGTGAAGCTCCCACCACAAGCACTCATCCCTCCTCCTTCTCCCTGAAGACCCCAGCCCAAGCCCTACAGAGCCCCTACATTTGATTAGGAACTCTAACAGACATCTCCTCTGAACCCTTCTGCAATAGAACCAGAAACTCGTGGATTAACAAAGCTGGGAGGAACTTAGAGGAAGTTTATCCCAGTCCAACCCCTAACTAAAGACCAGGAATAAGAAGGCCTTGGCCTAAAATCGTAGCTAATTCATAGCAGAACCCAGAACTCCTGATTTGCAGGCCAGGGCTAACACCTGACATTTACCCACACACCACACTTTGCACAAGTCTCACCTTCTAAGATCTTCCTTCCCTCCCCACCCTAGCCCAGCCAGCCCCAAACTCTCATCTCTGGACCTCTGGACTACCCAAGGCAGTGACTGACTTGTATCTTGGAAGAGGTCTCCAGGACAACCCACTTTGGGCACCTGTCTCTCTCAGTAAATGGTACTTTTTCTGGCCAGACGCAGTGGCTCATGCCTGTAATACCAGCACTTTGGGAGGCCAAGGGAGGCAGATCACCTGAGGTCACGAGTTCAAGACCAGCCTGGCCAACATGGTGAAACACCATCTCTACTAAAATACAAAAAAAAAATGGCGAGGTGCGGTGGCTCACACCTGTAATCCCAGCACTTTGGGAGGCCAAGGTGGGCAGATCACGAGATCAGGAGTTCGAGATTAGCCTGGCCAATATGGTGGACACCTGTCTCTACTAAAAATACAAAAATTAGCCAGGCGTGGTGGCATGCACCTGTAGTCCCAGCTACTCAGGATGCTGAGGCAGGAGAATTGCTTGAACCTGGGAGGTGGAGGTTGCAGTGAGCCAAGATCGTGCCACTGCACTCCAGCCTGGGTGACAGAATGAGACTCTGTTTCAGGAAAAAAAAAAAAAATAGCTGGGCGTGGTGGCGGGCACCTGTAATCCCAGCTACTTGGGAGGCTGAGGCAGGAGAACCACTTGAACCCAGAAGGCAAAATGTTGCAGTGAGCTGAGATCACGCCATTACACTACAGTCTGGGGGACAAGAGTGAGACGTCATCTAAAAAAAAAGTTACTTTTTCTTTTTTTTCCTTTCTTTTTTTTCTTTTTTTTTTTTTTTTTTTTAAGACAAGGTCTTGCTCTGTTGCCGAGGCTGTAGAACAATGGCACAATTTCGACTCACTGCAGCCTCTGCCTCCCAGATTTAAGTGATTCTCCTGCCTCAGCCTCCCAAGTAGCTGTGACTACAGTAGTGAGCCACCATGCCCAGCTAATTTTTGTATTTTTAGTAGAGATGGGGTTTCACCATGTTGGCTACGCTGGTCTCAAACTCCTGAACTCAAGTGATCCTCCCACCTTGGCCTCCCAAGGTGCTGGGATTACAGGCATGAGCCACCTCATCCCTCCAGTAAATGTTACTGTGTAACAAGACATTTTCTCTTTGGTCACTGGACTCTACCTGAAATTGCTTAAAGTGTAATAAAAAACACTCTTGTTTCAACATCATTATAATGCGTTAGTTTGAATTTAGGCACAAACAGTTGTTTAGAAGAGAAGTATGTAATTGGCTTGGAGAGGATCCCGTGGCCTCTGAGACAGCCTAGGAAAGGGGTAGCCAGGTGTAGAGTGGCACAGTGGCCATTGCACCTACTGAGAGGCCCTGGCAGAAACAGTTCCTCCCTGATTCCCATGGGAATAGTGAGTACCCTTACTCTCCCCTGGGCTATGGCTCCTCCCCTGCCTCCATGCTGGGTCCAAGGGGGTGCTGGGGTACACCATTCAAGCTTGCCTTTCTCCCACACATTGATTTCTCTACAGGCTTCATCCTGATTCCTCCTCTTACCCACGTCTACTACCCTGTTTCTTTCCCTTAACAGCCACAATGGGGACAAAGGACGGAGTTAAGAGCATTCATTTTAAAGTCACACAGATGAATTCAAATGTCAGACCAGCCAGGTAGCCTCCAGTAAGCTACTTGAACTCTTAAGACTTGAAAGGACAGCCCTAAAGGCTTCCTCTCACAGGATTGTTGTAAAGAATGAAGAAAATTATGGCCTGGAATGGTGGCTCATGCCTATAATCCCAGCACTTTGGGAGGCTGCAGCAGGAGTATCACTGGAGGCCAGGAGTTGGAGACCAGCCTGGGCAACATATCAAGACCCCCATCTCTACTTAAAAAAAAAAAAAAAAAAAGTGTTTTTAACTAGCTGGGCATAGTGATACCCAGCTGTAGTCCTAGCTACTCAGGAGGCTAAGGCAGGAGGATTGCTTAAGTCAAGGAGATTAAGGCTGCAGTGAACCATGATCATGCCATTGTGCTCCAGCCTGGACAACAGAACAAGACCCTATTTTAAAAAAGAAAGAAAGAAAACTGAAGAAAATTAAATGTGTCCACAAGGCCTGGCCAAGGCAGGCATCAGATATCAGTCACCCCATCTTCCATGGCTACAGCCCGGAAGCTCCTGCAGCTCCCGGGACTGGGCTCAGCTCCGACTCCACCAGAAGCAGCAGCTTCAAGGTCTCCATGAAGCCTGTGGGAATCTGTAGGGCTGCCAATAACATTCCCTTCCTAAAACTTGTAGGCAAAACCAGCCTAGCCTCTGAGCTGGCTGTCATTATCCAAGAAATGACAATGAACTCTAGAATGCCAGGCAGGACTGGCCAGGAGGATTCCACTGTGACTTGTCTGTCACCTATGAAGCCCTGTGGCACTCCCCAAAATGGAAAACAACTGAGGACCCTCAAGATAACTGCCATTCGGGAGCAGTCCTACCAGGGTGGGTTCCATACACAGGTGCTTGGTGTGACTGGAGGAACCCAGATGCTCTCTGCACCCCAAGTCTCCCACTCCTTGACTCTGATATGCCACAACCAGATGCCATTTCACCAGGATTCATGAGCACCTACCACTTTCCAGGCACCATGCTGAGTACTGGGCTTGATTCCTCTGGATTATATATTACCACCCCTAAGTGTTTTCTTTTAAAATGCAAACACCCTCTGAGAAGGGCAATGCAGTAATTAGATTGCTCACACCGCAGATTGAATTAATTCAGGGTATGGGGAGTTCTTTATTGTAAGATAGCAGAGAAGGACTAGGTATCTTTAGCAAACAGGGCAGCTAAAGTTCAGAGGGCAGAGGTGACTAGAGAAAAAGGACCAAGACAGCTGTAACTTTGCATTTTTCTTCAGTGGATTTCAGGAACCACATCTCCCTGCTTTGTCCTTAATCGAGACAAACACGCCCATGCCCACAACAAGTAGCAGCAGTCCTCGTAAGTGCAGCTGATGAGTTGGACTCTGTAGGAGAGAGCGGCCAGGGGCAGGCGGCCCTGGCTATGCCGCAGAGGAGCCAGCCTGCTTTCACCATCTGCAGGACGAGGACGCCCTGAACCAGTGCCTACTCGCTCCCCAGCAAGTTCAGGGCTTAGAGTTCAGGTAATTAGGCCCTTGGCAGTCTCACCTGAGCCCGCCAATAAAACAGACAAACACCTTCAGCTCCTGTTCAGGAGGGAGAGAGGAGACCAACAGGGTGGAAGGGAAGGAGGAAAACTTTTTTCTATTCTAAGACTTGGCAACCAGAAGGGAGAATTCATTTACAAAGCAGCCACTCCAACACCCCACTCCTGCTCCACACCCAGGGTTGTCCCCTCCTGCCACAGAACCCTGGACTCCATCTGCCACCATCATCGAGGATGACAGGGGACATCTGTGCAGGCTGCAACCTGAGCAGGCACTGGGCACTAAGGGCTGAACCTTGTAGGGCAGGCCTTCACCAGCGTGGTTCCTTCCAGCAGAGGAGAGAAGGCTCTCTCCCACTCCAGCAGCCACACCACCCCCGAAAAATGTCTCAAAGGCTGCTCCAGAGTGTTAGAGAGCAACTGAGTGACTTCTTTGAACCCTGCCTTGTGTCACCACCAGATGTTGAGGGCTCAGCTCAGTTGGTGTCTGGGCTCCTTCAGACCGGGGGCCATTCCTTAACCATCCCTAGACTGGGGCAGTACCCAGGAGATACTAGGCACCCAGATAGGAATTTCCTTTTCCCCCTAAATAATCAACATTATTAATACTCCTTGCATATGATCATGCTGGTCTGTGATGGAGTTCCATACCCGGCCTTTTTTACCACCTATATCATCTAAATTTACTCCTGCCACACCCGAGAGGGAAGGGCATATCTGTCACACGGCAGTTTAACAGCAATTGCAGTTGATTGGGTGCTTGCTTAAGGGATTGGCAAGTACTCTATGAGGATTATCTAATTTAATTCTTCCTAAGGGGTAGATACTGGTATTATCCCAATTTACAGACAAGGAAACTGAGGCTAAGAAAAAAAAAATACAGACATTTGCCCAAGGTCACAGTGAAGCTTTAATGAAGACTTTAATTGAAGGCTCCCGTTTTATGCAAAAAACTAGTAGAAAGGAGAAGGAAGGAATCGTGTCCCCAGACTCCTATCCAATCTTGCTGACGGGTAAGCAGGTCCTGGTGCAGGTCGGCAAACCTTGCCCCATGTTCTTCTACTTGGGAGCAACAAGTCCAGCGAGCCGAAAAGTGTGGGGAGAGCACCCGTCTCCTCCAGTTGGGAGTGGCTGCACTCCACCGCCTCTGGGGCCCTGGAAGCTTAGGATCCCAAATGCTTCCACTGCCTCTGCCTTTCCCAACGCAGGCCCCAATCGAACAGCATGAGGGCTTCTAGCTCCTCACTCTACAGCCCCTCCTGGGGAGAGATCCTGACAGGTGGAAAGTGGGTGCATCACGGTGGGGTCCTCCGGAGTTGAGCTGGGCGGCCCGGAGGCCTCTCACTTCCTTCCCACCACCCCCGCAGGCTGAGCTCTGCCTCGCGCGGGGAGACATGGGCACTGCAGCCTTCGGGCCTGCAGCTCGCCCAGGACCGCGGACCCCACACCGTCTCCCGGCCCCAGGCAGGAACCCGTGGAGACCCTCCGCAACCTCCGGGTGCACGCGCAGCAGGAAGCACCCTAGAGGGGCCAAGTCTGGGAGTGGCGCGCCCGAAGCTCGCTGGTCGCCGCCCCTCCCCGGCCCTCTCCTACTGCCTGGCTCTACGGCCAGAGGCCAGAGCCGCTGGCTAATTTTTCACGCCCCCCCCCACCCCCACCGCCTCGCTGGGTGACGCTACAGCCTGTGCGGTTCCTTTAAAGGCTGCGGGTTCCGTTCTTCTTTCCTTTTCCACTGGATGCCAAAATATGCAAATCTTGGGACCGGAATCTGCAGCCAAATCGAGAAGGAGAAGGGGCGCGGCCGGCGCGTCACCGGATCCGCTCCTTGTATGGCTCTTCCCGGCTTGGCCCGCCGCCCTGCGACCCTCCCTGCAGCCGCCCGGGCCCCTCCCGCACCTAGCCAGGCTCACACCGCCGCCCACGGCCCCCGACCGGCCTCGCGCCCCCCCCCCCCCACAGGGAGGGAACCGGGGGCGGGAGGCGCAGCCTGCCCTGATTCTGACCGGAGCGCGGGACCGCTGCAGCGCGCTCCCTCCCCGAGCCGCGCGGGCGGAGGAGAGCCCGGGGGCGCTGTGGCTCCCTAGTATAGGAGTGGGGAGCCTGGCGGGAGAGGCGGCGGGGGTGGAGAGAGGGGGCTCGCGGGAGGCGGGAATCCCTCCTTTCCTAAGAACTAGAGAAGATAGGGGGAGGCCGGGCCCTCCTGTCCCCAGCCCTACACCGAGTAGAGGGGAGGGGAGGGGAGGGGAAGGGAGGGGAGGGGAGAGGAGGGGAGTGAGGTTGTCATCCACCTCCACCACAACGTGCAGCTCGGGAGTTCCTCCTACACGTCCCCGGCCCGCGTGGCCCTCCCACGGCGTGCGGCCCGGGGATCCTCTCTTCCTCCTTGTCAACACTCCCACTCCCCCCGAGAAATGCACGTTCCCCCAACCCTGACTCCCCAGCAGGGGACGAGGGATTCACCGCGCCCACGCGGCCACCGAGGAGGGAATCCTCCCCCGCCAAGCCGAAGTGATTTGGGGTCGCACCCCCATGCTCCCGCCCTCTCCTCCCCCTCGCCCGCGGGCCGGCTGCGCGCGCCTTGGGAGCAGGCCCCAGGGAGCACAGCAGCCGCCCCCGGGATCTGCTGCCGCTCCGGGAGGTGACAGCGCTCCGGGTCGGCACACAGGCCGCCCCTGACTGCGGAGCGCCGGCAGGCAGCAATGGGGACAGCCCTGTGGAAGGCGAGGAGGAGGGCAGAGACTAGGGGAGACCGCCAGTGGCTCAGAGACTGTGGGTTCGGCGTCCTCCCGCTGGAACTCAGTGGCGGGCCCTTTGCAGGCAGCAGTAGACAGCGACTGCGCCCGGGCCTGCTGGGCCCTCCTGCCATCCTGTGGCCACAGAGGCTGCTTGGAACTGTTAGGGAATTTACTGGGGATTCAGTGCACGTGTTTATCCCTCCAACTTCATTATTTCCTCTTCACCACCAAAACCGCACATCCTCGACCCCAGATGGATGGGGCTCTTGTCTTTGGCGCAACTGCTGGGGTGCTCCGAATCTCCTCGCCACTGCGCTCAGCCAGGAGTCAGCGCCGGGTCAGGGGCCCAGGGAGGGGCAGGGGCAGCGAATCAGGGTGAAGTTGGCACAAAAGTTCTTGGGATATTGGACCAAGGAATTCTGACACGTTGGAACACCCCCCCCCAACCCTGCGCGCAGCTCTCCTTCCCCCCACAAAGGGAAGCACTCCCTTTCTCTTAATCTCGGATAGGATCCCGAACGCTGGAGCCGCTGCGGTAGCTGGGGCGCAGCGCACGCCTTCCGGGTTCCCTAGCTGTTCCCGGGCTGCAAAGGGATTTTGCCAGGTGTTTTTAACTCTCTTTCTAACTGCTAGGGTGTTGGAGACCACTTGCAAACAACCCCACCCCATCGCCCACCACCCCCCAGTGCGCTCTCCTAATGCAAACCTCAAATATAACACACACAATGAGTTACTGGCGTTTCGACTCCACGCTACGCGCTTTGCGCTTTGCATGCAGCTATAACCTTCTTTCCTCTCTCTCGCATTCTTCTTCTTTCTTCTCCCCTTCTCTCTCTTTTTTTCAAGAGCCGCGAGCGGTGCGGGCGCCGCACGTTGGCTGCGGCCCGCTTCCTGCTTTCTAATGTTCCATTGTGAGGAGCTTCCATTGTGACGTCGCGCCCCTTCGGCTGGGCTTTGTCTGTCCATATATGGGCAGCTACGTCACGGAGCTTTCCCGGGGCTCAGATAAATAGGCTGGTGGAGTTCCCTGGCTGGGAGCTTTTGGGCAGCAGTGAGCTTGCTAGGAAGCGGCGGGGCTGGTGGTGGTGGTAGCGGCGGCGGCAGCGGCGGCAGAGGCGGCGGCGGCGGCGGCGGCGGTGGCGGTGGCGGTGGCGGTGGCAGATCGGGGGGCGGGGGGGCGGCGGGCGCGTGTCTGTTTGCGAGATCAATACTGAGGCCGCGTCCGACCCCCTTGAGCCGAGATCCCCTCAGCCCAGCCCCCACCCCACCCCTCGCACACGCCCCACCCCCCCCAACGACCCAGCCTCTTACCGCACCAGCTGAGGCACCCAAGAGGATTACCCCCTGGGGCCCCCTCCCGCCCCCCAAAAAAGAGAAGATCCCCTCTCCTGGCCCATCCCTTCCCTTCTTCCCTCCCCCCTCCCCCCGAACTTTCCCTCTCGCATGCTTTTCCCCTGCACCACGGATCGCCTCTCGGATGCCGCTTGCCTGGAAGCTGCGTTAGGAGCGAGCGGCGGCGGTGGCGGCGGTGGCGGCGGCGGCGGCAGCTCGGGAGTGCTATGACCGGCAAACTCGCCGAGAAGCTGCCGGTGACCATGAGCAGTTTGCTAAACCAACTGCCTGACAATCTGTACCCCGAGGAGATCCCCAGCGCGCTCAACCTCTTCTCCGGCAGCAGCGACTCGGTAGTCCATTACAATCAGATGGCTACAGGTAAGGGCGGCGGGGAGGCGGCGAGGCAGCGAGGAAGGAAGGGGAGAGGAAGAGGAGGAGGGGACGACCTGGTGATGGATGGATGGTTGGATGGATGGATGGATGGATGGATGGATGGATGGATGGATATATAGATAAATGGATGGAGAGATGGGGGCGCGCTGGGAATTTTGCGGGGGGCGAGTTGCTTTTCCCACCCACTCCTCCCGCCCTCCTCGATCGAGAAGGCTAGGTTGGCGACGCCACGGTAGAGGCTTCGGTTCTCCCGGGTGGGGGCAGCCGCCGACCGGAGGGAGGTAGGTGCGAACGGCTCTGGGGTTCTCCCTCACCACGCAGGGGGCCCGATCGCCGGGCTACGCGCAAGGCGTGGTGCTGTCGCCCCCTTCCCGGGAGGAGCTCGGCGTCTTTTTCACCCGCGCTCTCCCCCCTTACTCCCTCAGCCTCCCACCCGGGATGGAGCCATGTGCGGCGTGGAGTCCCCGCGGTGGGAGAGGTACTGCGACGCTGCCTTTCCGGGGCGTTCAGCAAAGCCGTGGGGGTGTGGGGACGGCGGGGAGAAGGACGGGGCTCACCCGCGGGGCGAGGGCCTGCCACGGGGAACGATCTCCGGGCCGGGGAGCTGGGGAAGGGCGGCCGCTCCCGCCATGGAGACACCGGCCGGTTTTCCGCCGCTCTCCACCCTCCCTAGCTGGGGCTAGGCTTTTCCCCTTCAGCAAGAGCCTAAAGCTCCTTCATGCCCGAGGAGGCTGGGGCTGGGGTAGGTGAAGGGAGAGCTCCCTTTGAGGGCGGCACCCTTCTACGCTCCGGGGACAAAGCGTCGGAGCGCTCTGGGTCGGCAACCCGGGAGCAGCGCGCGTGGGGGGCATCGCCGGGGAGGGAAAGGCGCCGCGTCCTGGAGCGGACAGGGCCAAGGGAAGAGGCCGAGTTGTGTGCGGTGGAGAGCGAGAGCCCAGCGCGCTCCGGGTCTGAAACTACCTGTAGCTGCAGCTACCTGCCCGCCCCACCTCGGGAAGAACAACAATGCTTCTCGCGCGCGCGCGCGTGTGTGTGTGGTACGTGAGTGTGTGCGCGGCTTGTGCGGTGTGTGTGCAGCAGCCACTCCACACCCCGATCCGTAGTATTTTGCTATATCCAGGTTGCGCCCGGGAGCGCGGCACCGCCCGCTTTGCGCCGGGCTCAGCGTTCCTCTTACCCCATGCGCTACGCACTCCACCCGGCCGCACCCTCCGCACCTGGGCAAGGACCTGGGCCCCGTGGCCCGGAGCCGGCTCGGCTTCACTCACCCCTCCCCTCTCTCCCCCGCTCTCCGCAGAGAATGTAATGGACATCGGTCTGACCAACGAGAAGCCCAACCCGGAACTCTCTTACTCCGGCTCCTTCCAGCCAGCCCCCGGCAACAAGACCGTGACCTACTTGGGAAAGTTCGCCTTCGACTCCCCTTCCAACTGGTGCCAGGACAACATCATTAGCCTCATGAGCGCCGGCATCTTGGGGGTGCCCCCGGCTTCAGGGGCGCTCAGCACGCAGACGTCCACTGCCAGCATGGTGCAGCCACCGCAGGGTGACGTGGAGGCCATGTATCCGGCGCTACCCCCCTACTCCAACTGCGGCGACCTCTACTCAGAGCCCGTGTCTTTCCACGATCCGCAGGGCAACCCCGGGCTCGCCTATTCCCCCCAGGATTACCAATCGGCCAAGCCGGCGTTGGACAGCAATCTCTTCCCCATGATTCCTGACTACAACCTGTACCACCACCCCAACGACATGGGCTCTATTCCGGAGCACAAGCCCTTCCAGGGCATGGACCCCATCCGGGTCAACCCGCCCCCTATTACCCCTCTGGAGACCATCAAGGCATTCAAAGACAAGCAGATCCACCCGGGCTTTGGCAGCCTGCCCCAGCCGCCGCTCACCCTCAAGCCCATCCGGCCCCGCAAGTACCCCAACCGGCCTAGCAAGACCCCGCTCCACGAACGGCCCCACGCGTGCCCGGCCGAGGGCTGCGACCGCCGTTTCAGCCGTTCGGACGAGCTGACCCGGCACCTGCGCATCCACACGGGCCACAAGCCTTTCCAGTGCCGGATCTGCATGCGGAGCTTCAGCCGCAGCGACCACCTCACCACTCACATCCGCACTCATACGGGCGAGAAGCCCTTTGCCTGCGAGTTCTGCGGTCGCAAGTTTGCGCGCAGCGACGAGCGCAAGCGCCACGCCAAGATCCACCTCAAGCAAAAGGAGAAGAAGGCGGAGAAGGGCGGTGCACCCTCTGCATCCTCGGCGCCCCCTGTGTCGCTGGCCCCAGTGGTCACCACCTGCGCCTGAGGATCGGGCCCCCAGATCTCCACTTTTCCCCTCCAGTGCCTCCCGGCTGCTAGCCTGAAAGCAGCGGGAAAGCCAGCCACGGAGGCGCAGGGGCCGCGCCCTGGCCTCTCCATGGACGTGCGGCCCCTTGCTCCCCTTCGATGCCCCCGGTTCCCAACCTTTCATGCCGGCCAGCGGTCAGGGGCCAGGGCTGGACGCGCCTTCCCCTCGCGGTCCCCCACTGAGCCAAGGCGTGGGGGCGGAAAGGTGGCGTCTAGCCCGCTTTGTTCAGTTCGGATCGCCTTGATCCAGGGGCCGCCGGGCCGCCCCAAGGACCTGCAAGGGACTGAAGGCGGAGCCCATCCAACCCTCGCCCGACCCAAACACCTCATTGTTTCCCCCACGTCTCCCTCTGTACCCCCTCGAAGACTCGAGAGGGGGAGGGGGTAAGGAGCGCACCAAAGCGCAGAGCTTGCTGCCCGCCGCACGCACGCGCGCCTGCGTGCGGGGATGCGCGCGAGTGTGTGCGTGCTCGCGTGTGTGTGTATGTGTGTGTGAGTGTGTGTGCGCGCGCGCAAGCGTGTGTGTGTAAGACTCTTGAGCTGAACTGGGCTGTGTTTACCCCAAACTCTTCCCCACCTCGGGTCCCCAAGCCGCTGGGAGATGTCCCAGGCTGGGGGTCCGCACGTGGCGGGAAGAGATGGTCTTCCATCCGCTCTGAAATCATGTTTCTTAGAGAAATGCCTCGGATGCCGCCGACGCGGTGCTGCTGCCGCCGCTTCGGGTTTGGCCCCTCAGAACCCCTCCTTTTCTGAGCGCTTCCCTCTTAGGCCTCAGGGCAGTTTGATCTGTGGGGAGAAAGAGCAGCCATCGCTGAGCCTGCCTTTTAAAATATATGTGTATTTCCCTAGCCCCACTCTAAGAAATCTACGTTCCTGAGTTTGCCCTCTGCCCTCCCGCTTCTTCCCCTTCTCCCCTCTAAACCTTCTCCCATCTCTTCCAAAATCTTTTCCCAGAAAGGCAGGCTTCAACCAGCCACTCCAGCTTTGTGTCTTCTCTCAATTACATAGCAATTTCTCCTTCCCACCATCATGGGGAAGCTGGCTCTGCTTTTGCCCTTTGTCATCACCAACACAACAGATAGAATTTAAATATATGTATATGGTGTGTGTGTATGTATGTGTATGTATATGCATGCATGTGTATAAAAATGCACATGCATATATATACATAACATACACACAATATGTATTCCTAGCAAAATAAAATCTCTAAGGTACTTGGTTATCCAGTGCAGTGCACCGGAATAAAGAGAATTTGTAGGCGTATACAGCTTTAAATGATTTATTTTTTATGAAAATGTTAACTGATGAGATTATATCTACATACGTGTGTTATGTGTGTGGATATAGATACACACATATCTGTACATATACATGAGTGTACATGTGTACACATACACACATATATGTACGGATATGTGTGTATACACATATACGCATCTCTGTCCAAAATTTCCTCAAAGATATGAGGATTTTTTTCATGAATCCATGTTGATGAATTAGGTGTCTCCTTTCCATACCCAGTCTCACCTTCTCCCCACCCTACCTCACCTCTTCTCAGGCACCCCTCTTTCCCAGCTGTCCTGCCAACCCTTCTCGCACAGGGTGGCTCCTTAGAAGTGGAGTAGTAGGGAAGGTTGCTCTCTGCCACAGCTTCCAGCGCGGTCTTGACTGAATGTACTGTTCCTGTTAGCGTTATTTCTCCTGTGGTCAGTAAGCTGCCCAGAGAGAAGGAACAAAGGTCTGGAGTTTACAGAATGTCTGTTTTTAAAGTCACTTTATGCGTTTTCCACTTTTTTTTTTTTTTAAGGAAAAGAAGTACCATTTTTGTTTTGTTTTGTTTTGTTTTGATTTTTGGTGGTGGATAAATAATACTAAAAGGACTCTAGTGAAAAGGGGGGAAATCAAAGAGCAGGGGGTTGTGAATATCCAGGTACTTGGACTTTTTGTAGAAGGAGAGAGAAGATGATGAAGTTTGCCAGGAGGGCCCATATTTTTTCAGCTGAAGGGTAAAATCTTTCTTTGCAGAGACAGTATTTTGCTGAATACTTTTTATAATGTGATGATTATTAAAAAAGCAAAAATTTTGGTCACTTCCAAGCTAGAAGGAGGAATCAGATACGCTTTAATATTTTTTCCTCGCTCCTTCTGGTATATGCATGTCACTGCATGATAATTGAGTTTTCCTTTGTTTTAATAAAACTGTTCTCAGACATTAAGCTAAACTAAGAGAAAAATAACTTTGTTGCCAAAAGGTTGTGCTATCCAGATTTTTTATATGTCTGCATGTTTTAAAAAAAAAAAAGCAACAAAAGAAAATGCACTCTAACTTATGTGAACTGAGAGAAAAAAATCAGGTTTTAAACAGGAAAACCTATGGGGAATGATATTTTTTGAAAGACTTTTGTATAAAGTTGAGTACTTAGAAAAAAGACAAACCAGATGTAATATATTTTGTGGATGTTTTTATTTCTTGGATTTATAGTACCTTATACTAAGGTTAAAAAAAAATATGCTTGATATTGTGAAAAGGTGAAATTCTTCACCAACATTTCATTTGCTCCTTTGTCATATTGTAATGCCAATATAATATAGTTAATGAAAACAGCATTTTTAAAAACCGAAATATTGAAATGGTGTAATGTTGTACCATTTGCACTGTGAGCAAATGCTAATACAGTAAATATATTGTGTTTGCTGACAATCAGCCGGCCTATAAATCTCCTTATTTTATTTCTTGTTTTTATAGCATAAAGCTTTAGTTTGGCCTGTTTTTTGTCTTGGGTTGTTTTTGGCTGGTGATTTGTTTGATAGGTTGTTATGCCTGGTTGTGCCATTCTTCCTCTGAAAACTCTCAAAGTGGAAATGTGGAACTTGGTGTTATTGGAAGTAGGTCAGAATTTTGTGCAAGGTTCTGGTGTTTCAAATAGTTTTTAGTGTTTACTGTGGTACCAGGAGAATAGGCTTCCCCTCCACCCTTCTGTAAGCCTCACACTGCCAGAGGGGTTAGGTGAATGGGTTAGGTAAATTCATGGGAGTCAGGGCTGGTGACTGGGAATCTTCTAGAACCTTCTTTCCAGTTTCCGATGGATATTCGAGGGTAGAAGGGAGATCTCCTGGTTTATTAACAGTTGCTCTAGAGACAGTCTTAGGGAACGCCAGAACAGGACACTGGAGGGCCTGTCAGCCACACTGAGTAGTTCTCTTGCCAAAGCTTTCGAAGCCTGAAAAACAGGTGGAGACTTGACCAAGGTTCTTCAGGGTTGGCAAGATGACCAGAGAGATTGGCAGCTCTTCTGTGGTCAGATCACTGGAAAAAATCAGGTTTTAAACTTCTACAACTTTAATCCTACTTGGATGGGATTCCTCTAGGCCTCACTATTTGGAACTGCCTGGTAAAGGTGAACCTCGCTGAAAACCAGCTCCTATGAATGACCTAGGGATCCAATGCCTTGAAAGGAAGAAAGAACATTTGGGATTTGGAGAACACACGGGGAATGTTTGCATAGCCTCAAACTGCCATACCTTATTATTTCTACCTCCCATAAAAGCAATGCTTCTCCTATCCTCCTAGCTGTCTTCCCTAGAACATTCCTCCTCCTTAACTTAGTTTATTTGCCAGCCCTAGAGCTTTCTCCATTTCTCTTGAGGAAAATGTATCCTTCACTTCCTTCTTGTGTCTGCATCTCTATTTTGCACCCCTCACCTTGTTCCCCATAGTCCTTAGAAGACTTTATCCCTTGAAGCTTATTCTAGAGCTGTCTTTGGACAAGTCAGTCCTTGCTGCCTCCCCTTCCTCCTGCCTGTCCTCTAAAAAAAAACTCACCTGGGTTCCTCTGCAGTTCATTTCACATATGATCTGCGTCATCCAGGTTTAGGGGCCTGGTGTATAATGCTGCGCTATGTAAATGCCCCACCAGATTGTGACTGGGGTCTGTGTCTCAGACCCTGAGGTGCAAACCAGGTCAGCCACAAAGCAACAGAAATGCCGTGTCCCTGCTCAGAAACTGCTCTTCGGCACCCCCAAGGCAGGCCCACCACAGAGAAAAATACGGGTGGTATTTCTGGTTGGCTATAGTTATCAAGAAGTTGAGGCCAGACCTGGGTGGAGGAGGTAGGCTGTGGCCCTAGAAAAGAATGTTTTTGAAGTAAGAGATGAAGAAGGAGAATGCAGTATGGAATCTTAAATTTTCCCACCCACACAATTTTAGGTCACCGGCTGCCATCTTGAATTCCCTTCTCTTACTTCATGAAACTTAAAATTTCAGACTGAGGCTTCAATAGCCTCATAGAAGTATCCTTCCTTTTTAACAGAGGGAATCCAAGATGGCAGAAAGGTCCTGACAATTGAGCATATAGTCCATCTCTTTGCTAAACTAGATGTTTCCTTCCAGATTTCTATGTGTTTCTCAAGTGAGTAGTATGGGAGGAAGATACTGTCCCTGAGTGTCTTCACAGTCAGCATCCAGCCCCACCTGCACCTTCTCCAATCAAACCAGGCCTTCGGTGTTACACTTTCATCAACTGTGTACTATGCTGCATGATTAACAAACTCACTATCCATTGGTGGATATTACTCAACCCAACCTGGTTCAACCACTGGGTTACTTGGCAATATGGCAGTCCGCCTGGCTGGCACCAACCCTGTGTGGTGTAATCACTGATTCACACTTTGTAGCTAGATAAGACTGTCCCAGATAGCATCACACCAGCTACCCAACCCGCCTAGGTTTTGTAAATATGGGGAGAGGAGACTCAACCCCGAAACTCAGGGATGAAGTAGGGAGAAGGTGGAGGCAAGGCCTAGATGAGGCTATCATGGGAGGGAATTAGTAGAGGCTTTGCAATGAACAGGCCCTGGGCCCTGGGGCAAAATCAGGCATCAAAATATGGAAGGGGTAGAGGCATAGCTCCTCCCAAGAACCCCTGGGGTGTTTGGGGATGAATGAAAGGATGCCCCACACACGCGCGCGCGTGCACGTGCACACACACATACACCTTGGGAGTGGTGTACTGAAAGCGATGACTCTTTGCAAAATTGTACTTGGTGAACTGGGGTTGAGTGTAAGTGAATTACTTGGAGAGAACATGGGGCAAGGCATGGCATATGTTTTTGTGTGGTGTGTGGTAGAAGTGGTAGTGGCGAGTGTGTAAGTGTGTCTGTATTCACAAGCATATCAAAAAGAATAGCAAGGTGGATTCTGGTGAATGAAGGTAATAGCTCATGGCCAGTTGTTATTGATCTCCTTTTGCTAATCCATAATTTGCTTGTCATAGATGAGGGGGTTGTGAGCTGCCTTTTCCTGCCCCTGATTGGCTTCCCTGGTGTTCTGGAACAATAAGCCTGGGGAAAGCAGGAGGCTTCTGTGTGTCCCAAGAGCTAGAAATCATACTGGCAAAATCTTAAGGACAAAGGGGAAATAACTGACTGTCTAAAAGGTGCCGTGGAGTTTTAAAAATAGGTCATAGTCTCAGATCTATCCCAAGGGGTTCTTTCCAGAATAACCATTCTTTGTGCAGAGAGGAGAGGGTTCTCCAGAGGAAAGGGAAGAAGGTCCACATGGACCACACAGTCTCACTCACTGGTCAGACATCCGCAGAGGCCAGGAAAGCCCCTGGCCCTGGAGCCTTCTCCCAGCATGTCAGCTCTGGAGTGTCACCATTCTTTTGGCTTGAATGTTTCCATCAACTCCATCTCTAATATTTTTAAAAATTGGTCATTTTCACAGCCCCATGTGAGCAGGAGTAGGCCAGGGTGGGAGATAGTGTCATGAAGCTTTCCCCAATTTGCAGTAAAGCCTCTGATGTGTCCATGCCCAGGCAGGATAGGACCAGACCCTGACTATTCCTGCTCCAGAAGAGTCCCCATCACTGTCACAGCTGGTTCATCTCTAGCCTGGAATTGGGGCAGTTCCTGCCACCACCTCTCCTGGCTTCCACCAGCCTCTGACCCCAGGCTGGGAACACTATTTCTTCCCCTCTAGCAAACACACAGATGCCTAGAAGGATGTTTTCTGAGCAATTTTACCAGGGAGCTAATGCAAACAGAACATGGCTACAGAGCTGCAAACAAGAAGAATGTCAACAAAAATGTTCTAACTTCTAGGCTGGGTGGGCGCCAGACTGTGATTCCATACAGCTTCTTTCATACTGCCTACCTGCTTCTGGGTCTTGCCTCCTCCAGGGAGGCCCCCAGTGCATTCTCTCAGGACATGTGTGGCTTCTCTGGTTTACCGAGACCCTGCTCTGTTCCCAGGGTCCCTGGATGAGGAAGGCCCTTCCTCTGGGCCTCAGAAATGCCTTCCCGGGCCCCCAGGCACCCTGTGCTGCTCCTATCAACCCCTCCTTCACCCCATTCCAGGAGAACTCTGGGGTTCCACACCCTCCAATCCTATCCTTGCTCTGATGGTGCCCCTGAGCTAAGCCCTGCTCATGCTGCTTGGAGCATGATGGCTGTCCTTCGGGTTGGCCCTTCCCACCAGACCTGCCCACGGCCTGCAGCCTTCTCTGCTTGGGTCTTTTGTTGTGGCATCATGACCCAACCAGAGACAGACTGCTCAATGATAGATTTGTTGCTTGGGATTCCCTTTTGGGTCACCCACTGAGTTCCTAGCTAGAGTCTGAGGAATGCCTCCAGCTCTCAGCTCCCTGGAGGAATAGAGATGTCTGTCACCCTTGAGTCTGGGGACACCCCAAGCCCTCTTCAGTGGAAGTTACCCTTGTCTGTGGGCCTGTATTCCTTGAAATGGCTCACCCCAGGGGTGGCCATTCACTCACCTAGAATCTGTCAATACCCTGTTCTCACCAAAGAGAGAGAGGTTAATGGCAAGAACAGAACTGAGGCTTTGGGCCCTTTGGTATCTTTTCCACAACAGGCTGCAAGAGAACACTTTTTACCTTAGCATCACCCTTCCACATTGTCCAGATGCCTGACAGTCTTCCATTCCTCCCCATTCCTTTCTCTGCACTGCTTAGGAAGGTCAGGTTGGTCCAGCAGGAAGGACAGAAGAAAACTTCCAGTACCCGTGGAATCCCAGGGTGCTAATGAAAGCCTTCTTTGGGGTACTTGTTATTTAGTTAGGTTTCAGTCCTAAAAATAAAGAGGCAGTTTGATAACCTGGCAGCTACTCTAGTTTTTCTCCTGGGGCCCTTAACCCACTTTGGGACCATCACCTCCCTCCTACATCTGAATCTCAACTCTGCCACTTTCTGGCAGTGTGACTCTCAGCACGTTCTTAGTCTATCTGACCCATTATTTCCTCTTGTCTTATCATTGCTGTTGCAGAGTTTAAATGAGATACTGTGTATGGTGCCTGGTTCATGGTAGGTGCTCCATCAATGTCATTTATCTTCCAGGTCCCTTACCCCTTCCCCATCCTCCAAACACAGTGGCAAGAAAACAGGCTCTGTCTCCACTGGGGATCAGTACATCAATTCAAACAGCCAGGGGACCTCGCAGTCCCTGCCACCACTCCCAGCCCCTACCATCCACTGCATATCTGTGTTCTGAAAATAGATCCTCTCCACCCTATCCCCTAATCCACTCGAGAGAACATGAGTCCTTTCCCCTCTTGGCCACAGCCAAAGTTCATTGTTGTCATTTCCTGGCCTAATTCCTGACCCCTCCTCAGGTCCTTTTGTCCCATCTCTCTCGCTGAGATGGGTGGATGGGACACCTTCCTGATCCAGTATCATCTGCAAAGTTAATTAATGTGTCATCAGGCTGTTGCCTGCTTCCTGATCCTTATCAGGGATTTAAATAAAACGCAGCAGCCCCAGTTCTGCCCCGTCCATCTCTTTCCCTTCATCTTAGTCATCGGTCCTTGATCTCAGTCTTCTGGCTAGTTCTTAGCTTCCAGCTGCAGGGCTGGTGGCCCTGCTTCTGTCCAGGCCTGGTCTGGGGGCAGAGTTGACATGCAGGGCTTTAATGGGATGCAGGGCTTTAATTCTGTCAGAGAATCATGGACATCAGGGCCCTTACCTCAAGGTCCCACTTCCTTGGGTGATTCTCCCTAAATTTTAGTCATAAGGGACCTTAAGATGCCATTTAGCCCAACACTCTCCCTTTCGGATAAGGAAACAGAGGCCTAAAGAGGTTTGTGACTTGTCCAAGCTCATACCTCGAGGAAGGGCAGAGCTGAGAATTCAGATCCCGCCGATCAGTGGAAGGTCCTGCAGAAAGGTTAATTGCTTTGTTTATTTATTTAAATATGTGTCAAGGGCCTGCCATGTGCAACATGTTCTAGGCACCGGGGTTATAGCAGTGAACAAAAAGTCCTGCATTGTCACAGCTTACCTTCTCCAGGGCAGAAACAGATGAAAAACAAAGAAGCAAATATGTGTTGTGTCCTATTGTGATAATGGAGAAAAATACAACAGAGGAAGGAGAATGGCTAGCATTGGGAGAAGGGGATTACAATCACATATGGGTGATCTGGGACGGCTTCACAGGGAGGGGTCTTTCAGCACAGGCCCGGGAAGTGACAGGATGGACCATGTGGCCATGTGAGGACGAGCTGTCCAGGTGCAAAGGTCCTCAGGGGATGATGGTGTTCTTGGAAGTTCGAGGAGTAACATGGAGGCAGAGTGGCTGGAAAGGAAGGGAGTTGACAATAGGAGATGAAGTCGGAGAGACAGTACGGGACCAGGTCACAGGAGCGCTTTAAAGGAAATGAATGTGTCCAAAAGAAGCAAACAAACGCTGAAGGCTAATGGTGAGGGAAAGTCCCCATGACCCCTCAGCAGAGCCCCAACCTGTACTAACTGAACTGCCAGGCCAGCCCTGGGCTGCGGGTACCCTGTCCTTTCAACCCTCAATGCCCCCATTCCTCTGCTTGGCTCTGTCATCCCCTGACTGCAATCTCCTTAGCCTTTCTTTCACATCTGAGATGTCAAAGACCACCAATGATTCCTAAACTCCAGCCTGGCCAAGGAGAGACAGAAGTGCCTCCTTTGAGAGCTGTAACCAAGAGCCTTCTCTCTTCCTGTTGACATTTGCCTTGGTACCGAGTTCCTAATGAGATGAATGACTCTTCCTGCTGCCCAGCCTAGGAGTGGGAATCTCCCTTGGCCTCATCTCTCAGAAATCACTCCTGCAAAGCCAGCTCCCTCTTTTGTCTGTGACTAGACTGACCATGTTCCCTCCCTTGGCAGAAAGCTGGTGGATGGTCAGGTTCTTCCAATACGGTCACATTCTCACCCATACCCTAGGCCCTGAGCAGGCAAGATGGTACCCCAAAAATCACTTGATCCACAATGCCACTTGCCACATCCTCTCCTTTTCCCTGGATTCTGGCAAATCTCCGTCTAGTAGCATCATTTCTATAACCTAGTCTAGGCAGTTTCATGCCTGAGAAAAAAACGTTTCTTCCTCCCTCTCCCCACCTTTTTTGGTCTTCCATTTCATGCCTCCCAAAAGTTCCCCTCAGTTCTTGGCTTTCCCTTGCAACTTGGCATCATCCAGAGCTTCTTCACATCTCATTCATTCATCCATGAATTTAGCAAAACTATTAAGCCAGGTAGTGTTCAGCATGGGGGTGGGGTGGTCACAGTCCGAAGATGAACAACACACAGTCCTTGAAGATCTTACACTCTGTCGGGGAAGCAGACACAAAAACAGATGATTTCAATACACTGGGACTGGTGTCATGATAATGGTTCATTCTGATAGGAAGGCAACTAAATCAGAGTTTGGGGGTAAGTGGGAAGGATAGGGTGGGGTAGGGAAGCTTCCTGGAGGATCTCAGTCTTCTTTCAAGTCCCACATCAATAACAAAACCACTATGCTGAGGACTTCCTACGCACCGAGTGCTGTGCTAAAGGCTGGACATGTATTATCCCATTGGACTCTAGGTAGAGTAGAACTACCCCAGCGTGCTCACCGGGTAACCTGTGGGGCTGTTCACTCTGTCCTTTTCCTGGAGGAGGAAGAGAAAATCCCAGTGGCCCACAGGCCCCAGGAAACAACAGAGCAGCTTGGCATCTCTGGAGTATGCCCAGCTGGCTTAGTGGAAGTTGTCCAACCCAGATGACATGTCCCTGTGTTACATTCTGGCTGCTTCTCCTCGCTACAGAGCAGAGTTTTCTGGAGTTTGCAGAGGGATAAGCCTCCATCTTTGGATTCTTTGGATACAGGTACAATATCCCTCCAGGTGACCTCCACCTACCATGGCTCTGTAGGCACTAGCTCCTCAGCCCAGGACCTGAGGTGGTGAGCTGGGAGGAAACGCACCAGACGTGCTTTCCTTCCCGGGGTGCTTAGGGTCAGGTTCCACAGTTCCAAGCATGGCCAACCTCCACCTTCCCCTCTCTCAGCCCATCCACTTGCTTCTCCTGTGCTGTTGGTTGAAGAGATCAGACCAAAGACCAAGGCTGTGGCTCCAGTTCCAGCACTGCCTCTCTCTGACCCTGAGTCAATTTCTTAACTTGGCTGAGCCTCTATTTTCCTATCTGACAGTGGGGATAATATACCCTTCTCCACAGAGTTGTTGAGAGGATCCACTGGAATGTAAATTATGAAAAAGAGCTGTCCTTTCCAAAAAGCCAAAAGAAGACTGTTGGAGGAGGAGGTGGGCGATGCCATTCTCCTTCGACAGGTGAATATACTATGGGGAGACATTTCTAGGTGGAGCTACAAGCCTGGTCTGAACTCAGTCACTATTCTTACTAGATCAAGTGAGAAGACCACACAGGATTCAGATGGCTCAGAGGTGGCAAGCTCAGGAATAATCCCTGCTTCACTGTTAGAAACTGTATTTTCTGGGTCTTAAGACATGGAAATCTCCATCTAATGAGGATGTAGATCATTGAACAGATGTACACCCTCTGCACTGCACTGCATCAGGCATCAGGAGACCTGGCTTCTAGTCCTGGCTCTAACATGAGAACAAAGCTCTATGACGTCTGCAAAGTCACAGCCCTTCTCTGGGCCTTGAAGTCCCTGTTAGAAAATCAAGTGGTCCCACTAGAGAATCCATATGATACCTTCAGTCCTAAAGGGCAGAAGTCCCAAGACTGTCACTCTGTGCAAGACCCACCCCCATGTCATGGCTGGGGACTGAGCCACAGCTCAGCAATGCTAGCATGAGACTCAAATGCAAAGATCCTGCTTCCCATTGCCTCAAAGTACCAGCTCGCTCGCTCTCTCTCTATCTATCTATCTATCTATCTATCTATCTATATATCCTCCTAAGAGCCTCCAAGGCGCCATTGGCTTCTTGGGGCTCTGAGTCTGCTGGCCTCTTTCCCTGACTCCAGTTTCTTCTGGTCTGAGCCAATGGGGCAATGTTCTGTGACTGCATTTGTATCTTGCATTGTGTTTTTAAATCCATTTTCGATCATATTTGCCTGAAAAATATTTAGAAACTCATATACAACGCAATCCTCTGGTTTGGGATCCCATTCAACCCAATGCCAGAAATGCTTCGCAGTGGTTTGCGGTACTCGGATCACTTCCTCTCTGAGGACTGGAAAGCTCCGTGGACTGGTAGGCTCCTGAATGCAGCTTCTGCTCTAGTGAGGGGGCAGCAGGGGCCCCAGAAGGCTCAGAATCTCTGCCTTTGGGGCCCTCCTGAGAATTCCTGTTGCTGGGAGTCTCCCGTTTTGGGATTTCAGCCTTAAATCTACCATCTGAGCTGCTGCCCTACCTGCTGGGTTTTTCCTCCCAGATCACCATCACGGGTCCCTCCTTCATCTCAGGAAAGGACCCAGTGGTCCTAGACGCTCATCCCTCTTTTCATCCACAAAGCCCAAGTGTGCCCCACCCCATCCTCCTCCCAAACTCTGCCCGGAACCAGCAGCCCCTCCCTGCCAGCACGCCCTCTTGCCCTTATCTCCAGCATCACCCATTTATTCCAATCCTCACCCCACTGGAGCATCTGCTGAGTTACCCAACCTCCCCTAGGTCAAGCCTGTGTTGGATGAGTTGAGTCATTACCTCCATCTCCTCCCAACCCTCCCAGGTCTCAGGAATTGGGCTGGGTTGGCAGGCTGGGAGGGAAGCCTCCATCTCTTCCATGGAGGCAGCCTCCTGGGACCAGGATTTTCCGGGTATTGAACATAACTTTGTCTTTCCCGGAACATCCTCTGTCACCAACTAGACCACCCAATCACCCACCTGAGTTTGCTCACTGCCCGTCTCCCCACACTAGCTCCTTCTGTGACCAGTCATGGAAACTTGGACACAGCAATGAAGCTCTCTGGGCCTCAGATGACACATCTGTGAAATGGGGGATAATGATACCTCTCCCGCCCCAGGGGAGGACACGGAGCTGCTACTATCCCATGGTCCTCCTCCAGCTCCCCTAGGCTGCTCATCTCAGCTCCCTCTCTCTCTCTTACTCTTAGAACACCTCATCGGCAAGCACTTACGATTCTTAGGTCACTATGCAGCCTAGTCTCTGTGCCACCGGCTCTGTCCTTGGCTCCTACCTCTCTCCCATCCACATCCTCCCACCCTTGGGGTCTTGGTTTGGTGACAGCCACCAAACAGGAACTGCAGACAAAGCCCCCAGAAGTTCAGGCCACCTCTTCCTTCCTTGCTCCACCCCACACTGTCCAGGGAAACCCAGAGGTTAGACAGCAAGGTCCAGATTCCCTCTGGGGACAAGAAGCCAGGCTCTGTCCTTGGTTCACACAGCATTCTGGAGCTGGCAGGGCCCAGGATGATCCTCTGTGTACAACCCGGGCTCTGTGGCTCCCATCTTTGTGCACGCCCTGCACACACATGCAGGCAGCAGCCCTACTCAATTCTCCCACGAGCACACGCTCTCCTGCTCTCCCTCCCCCTTCTCTATTTCTCTCTCTGAGCTGTGCTCCCAGAACACACCCTCCCAGCCCACCAATCCTACACACGCCACTGCGCTTTACAAGCATCAGCTCAAGAATCTCCCAGTTCCCCGCTTGCTCCCTCCACTCCATCTCTCAAACTCCTCCACCCGCAAAGGGTGGGCCCTGTCTGCCCACAAGACTAAGATGCCTCAGCTTCTCCAGGCCTGCCTTTGTGGGAAGAGTCTTTGCTGGCTTCTTGCAGCCCCTCACCTCCCCTTCTCTACAGGCAAAAGCAGCCCAAGGCCCCCACAGCCCGGGCAGCCCCTCCCCAGCATCTGGTGAGAGGACAAGAAGAAGGAAGAACTGTGGGTTCTTTTCCCTGAGACTCCTAGATTTTGTACCAAAATGCAGGGTGTGCTCCTGTTTGCATTTTTTTTTTGTTTCCTTTCTGAAAATAACCATGAAACTATCATTTCCTCCCACTGCCTTTTCCCTATCTTATTTGGATTAGCAGAGTTGCTGCAAGAGGTGGTTTGGAGCCACTGACAGCCTCCTTCCCTGACCTGGGTCCAGGGAACTCACAGGTGGCTTTGGAGCGGGCGCTGCCAGATGGGTGCTGCCTCCTCTGGGGTGGCAAGAAGGAGTGCAGGCACTGGGCACCCTGGGGTCACCATGACCTCCTCAATCAGAGACCCCTGGGAAACCAGGTGTGAGCCTGCCTTGTGCCCCCATTGGTAAATATCAGGAACAACCTCAGGCCTGGCTTTCTCTCTGTAACTTTTCTGGAATGGGGGAGCAGCAGCTCAGCCCCCTCCCTTGGCTGACAGGTGGAGAAGATGGGTCTCCATGTGGGAAGGGGACCAATACAGAAGAACTGGTGCTGGCCGGGCGCGGTGGCTCAAGCCTGTAATCCCAGCACTTTGGGAGGCCGAGACGGGCGGATCATGAGGTCAGGAGATTGAGACCATCCTGACTAACACGGTGAAACCCCGTCTCTACTAAAAAATACAAAAAACTAGCCGGGCGAAGTGGCGGGTGCCTGTAGTCCCAGCTACTCGGGAGGCTGAGGCAGGAGAATGGCGTGAACCTGAGAGGAGGAGCTTGCAGTGAGCTGAGATCCGGCCACTGCACTCCAGCCTGGGTGACAGAGCAAGACTCCGTCTCAAAAAAAAAAAAAAAAAAGAAGAAGAACTGGTGCTTATATAAGAAGAAAAATGGGGTGCATGGTGAGAGGGGGTGCCTCTCTTCTCCCTTTGTTTGTATCCAATGCCTCCTCCCACGCAGCTGTTCCAGGCCTTCACGCTGCTCGCTGAGAAGCAACCTCAAAAAGATCCAGCTTCAGGGTCGGGGACAGTCAGAGAGACCCCCAAAGGAGTCTGCCTCTTATGCCACCCAAGGGTCTACAGGGCACAGCCCACCAAACCCCACCACTTGCTTGAGAAACTGAACTTCCCTGTAATCCCAACACTTTGGGAGGCCGAGGGGGGAGGATCGCTTGAGGCCAGGAGGTCGAGGCTGCAGTAAGCTATGATCACACCACTGCACTCTAGTCTGGGTAAAGAGCAACACTCTGTCTCAAAAAGATAAAAAAGAAAAACAAAAGAAAGAAAGAAATGAAGGGGGCAGCAATGCAGGCCTCCCTGCCCTGAGGATGGTTCTTTCATGAGGCCCCTTGCCACAGGCCTTCAACCTCTGAAGCCCACCACTGCCTGACTTGTTTCTGGTTGAAGAGGACCCCGGGGGGAGGGCCCCTCTGCTGGTGCTGCCATCCCTGGGGCCTGGCCAGTTGCAGTTCCATGAAAAGAAAAGGATGGCTGAGGCTGGAAAAGGGGACCACGGACTAAAGTTGCTTGTCCTGACCTTCCTGGCAGAGGGCGTTGGTGCCCATGGGAGCCTTCCTGCGCTTGTTTAGCCTCTCTTCCCTCCTGCTATGTGACTTCTTTGGGAATTCCTTCCTGCTTAGTCCAGAGGTACAGCAGGCCAGGGCTGGAGGGTGGCAGCTGGCCTGGCCTCAGTGGCACCACTGTCTCCTCCTATCCATCAGTGAGGCCTTCTCCGTATGCCCCTCATGCTGGTTACCACCTTTTCACTGTGACCAGATTTGGCATGTGCCCCATCTAATTTCTCTAGGCCAGGCTGCTGCAGTGGGACCTCATCCCTTTCTTTGAGGGTCCTGGCTTGCCCCAAAGGTGCAGGCCTTGGTATGAAATCCTCCCCCAGCCCCGTAGTCCTTCCTAACACATCCACACTATGCATCCCTTGGTTCTGCCTCTTCCTCCCCAGCGGGACCCTTCTCCTCCCCCAGGCTGAGCTCCTGGGCTATTTGGGGCACTGCCGGCCTTGTGGTGTAATCAGTGCCCGCGGATAATTACCACCTGCCCTGCCGGTGTCTGGGGGCTGTCTCCACCACAGCAGCAGGGGGTGGACGCTGGGCAGCCAGGCCTGCAACAAGGTCAGGCTGGGGCAGTCCTGCCCTCTCCCCAGGCCTGCTGCTCACGCGTAGGACTTGTAAGGATTCCCTAGGAAAGCCATGCATTCCTACAAGCTATGCTCACCTGGGATGCTCTGTGGCTTCAGCTGGGGGTGGATGGCTATCCCAGCCAGGGGACAAAAGTCCTGAGGCTACTCTATGCACCCACAGTCAGCCCAAACCCTGTTCTCCCATACTGCCTTCTGAGGTCAGGGGACCCTGGCTGCTGACCTCTGGACAAAGCAACAGCCAAATCAAGAGGGACTTGGATTTGACCTTCAGTTCACCAGGCCTCATCATCTTCCTTCAGGGAGGCGGCAATGGCTAATGAGATGACTGTGAAAGTGAGTCTACTATAAATGCTAGCTTCCTCCCTTTTTGCTACATTATTTTCTGCTCCAAGGCAGCCTGGGTTTAAATGCCTCTCCTTCTCACTTAGCCAACTCTGTGACCTTGGGCAATTAGTTCAGCCTCGGTTTCCTCATCTGTAAAAAGAAGATGATCAGAGGAGCTGCCTCACCAAGTTACTGCAGAATACATGATCTAATACATGTAAAATGCTTCGCCCAGTGCCAACGAGACTCTACAATGGTGGGTATTATTATTGGGAACTGCACAGGGCAGAGAATGGGGGTTGGGAGCATCCATACGCCAGCTCTAGGATGCCCAGGAAAGCAAAGCGGGGCTGAGGGAACAAACCACAGGCAGCCCCAGGGCTGGACATTCTCTATTGCAGCTAAGATCCTGGAGGCTGTGGTGGGGCATCTCACAGACCTTCTCCATCTAGGAGCACCCACTCCCACTCTTTTGACCTCATTTCCTGTAACATGGTGCCATATAAGCTTTTTGAGGCCAGAGCAGACCAAATACCTGTGAATACTTTATTTTGCAAAGAGAAAGTCAGCAGCAGCTACATCCAGATGAAATACTCGGATATTGAGAGATGCAGAAATCGAATTATGTTTCTGTCTCTTCCTTTCCTGTTATAGTAAAAAGGTTATTTGTCCTAATGCTTAAAGTTCTTTACACAAATATTCATGGCCCTGTCACTTGAAAGGCCACTCAGATAAATAAATATCTGCTTTCCAGAGTGAAGCATTTGGGGGTGGGTGGTGAATGGGCTGAGGGGCTGGGCCAAAAGACTAGGACTGACAAGGTCAGCCTGCCCCCAAAACAACCAAGCAACCCAGCACCATTTTCTCCCTGCTTCAGCGCCTTCCCCAGCAGGGCCCAGAGCTCCCACTTCTGACACCTTGCACCAACAGGCTAGACCAGAACCTTAGCTCTCCAGCCTCACCAGTGCCAAGGTGGGAGCAAAGAGGGCCACATTGGGTAGGAACATCAGTCAAAAGTACTAGATACTGCCCCATGGAGATGGAGAAGAAGGGAGAAGGCAAAAGGGTGGGGAGTGGGGCGTGAGCACCAACCTCACCTCCCAGGAATGTCTCAAACCCAGCTAGAGCCATGAGGGCCCCAGCTCAAGGCAGCAGCCTTAGCCACACCACAGCCTGGCATGAGCCCCACATCACAGCCATCCTGAGCCCCACCTCAGGAGCCATGTCTTCAGTGATTTCCTCTGACTTCCCCTTCTGGGTGTACCCTGGAGCTACCTGGAGGAATAGGCCATCCAGACCCAACTCAGAATCTCAGGAGCCTTGGACTCAGTGGTCCTCCTGCCAGTTCTCTTCAGTGGGCACCTCCTATTGTGGGTCTGGGGGCATCTTAGAGCCTACCTGTCAGGGGGCTGCCTAGCCTGGACAACCCTTGGCCTGATGCCCAGGGAACATATCATCCTGGGGGGATTGTTTTCCCTACTGGTGCACTCTCCCTCACTCGAGTCTCCTCTTGGGTTCTGTGAGCTAATCAGAGAGAAGGAGGGGGAGGAGGGGGTGCTGCTTGCCTTCCCCGTTATCTGCAGCAATCCACGGTGACTAATGCTCCCAGTTGGTAAAAAGGCAGTGTAATCAAAACACTTTTTTTTTTAGTCCTTAAAGTTAGTCATTCTCCCAGAGTGGAGGAAAAAAAAAAAAAAAGCCCACAGCAGGCACCACGAGATGCAAGCTGAGAGGCCTGCACTGCTGGGTGGAACCAAAGCATTGGCTGTGGCAGCTTCTGCGGGTCAGAGGCCAGGGCTCCTCCTCCTCTGGGCCCTTGGGTATCCTTCCTCCACACCCGCTTTTGTTCTTGCTTTCCCCAACATCTGGGCCTTCTGATCCCTGAAGGACATCCATGCCATGTCAGGGGCTGCCATTTCATCTCACCCTGCCCGGTGCTGCCACCTGCTGGCCTGGCGCTCTCCGTGCTGGAGGAAGCATATAAAAGCTCCCAGGATGAGGCCCAGCTTGGCACCCTGGTCGTAGGGTGATACTCCCTCCATCCACAACCTGGCTATTTAGTAGTGGTGCTTATCCTGGTTCCATCTGCCTGCTGGCTTCTGACGTGACTGTGCCTCGACAGAACCATAGGTTGTTGGAGGTCAAATGGCAAACTGTAGTGGCAAAAGCATACGGATCAAAGCTAGGGTACTCAGGTCAGAAACCCCATTTCAGTGCTTCATGAAGCTATACTACAGCTTCATGGCTATACTTCAGCTCCATCATCTGTGAAATGGTAATAATGGTAGTATCCACCTCACAGGGTTGTGGCAAGGATTAAATGTGAACTGCAGAGAATAGTGCCTGTCATGTCATGAGTGCTCAATTATTATTGACTTATAATAAAAATAATAACAATAAAGTGGAATATAAACCATCTCATTGCCCTTTCTTGTCCAAGGCAGACATGACTAATCAATCACAGAACTTCCCCACTGATGGCAGATTCCCCAGAATCCTCAACACTGCATTCCAGGCAGACAATCAGAGCAGGCACATGGGATGATATCCATTCTCCATCCTAGATCTAACCTGGACCTCTCCCATTGCAGTTAAGGAAAATGAGGTCCATAGGAGGGACAAGACTCCCTCAAGCCACTTGGAGGCAGAGCCACAGGTCAGACAGGCGTTCCTGGTTCTGCCTGCTCCTTGCTGGTCTGGCTTCTGATGTGTCACTTCACCCTGACCTTTGAGCAGTCCGTGTGGGCTTCCTGCCACTGGAAATCTCACCTGATTTCTTCCATCTTCTCCCACCCTTGCTCCTCCTATGTCCTTGCCCCTCAAAGGCCCTGGGAAAGCTATTGTTCTGAGACATCCTACTGAGCAGGTGCAGAGCAGGAAGAAGTGGGGCAGTGAGGCCACATAGAAACCTGAGGCCTGTGTCTGAATATCTGCAGGAGCCTCCCTGAGGAATCAAGACCTTTAGGGCTCCAAGACCTTTTAGGGCTCCACCAATTTGGCCCTGTCACATTCAGTTTTCAGCCTTAGCCCGGTGCTCTAATGAAGCCCCTGACAGCCCAGGTCCAGGTTCTGGGAATGCTCACTCTTTACTAATGAGAGTTGGTATGGTGAAGACTCAGGGGCCAGCCCTAGACTTCTGTGTGGGAAAAGCTGGGAGAGGACAGGACATGACAATCCCAGGGATGAGGGTCATGGGGAAGTACCTGCTTACCAACTTCGGAGTAAAAAACTCCAAGGAAAAGTTGGGGGCTGATGGCGGAGCAGGTTCTGCTGCTGCTTTGCCTCTCATAAACAGCTTTGCCCAGAAGTAGACCTCTGCTACCTGAACACTCTTTTAACTTCAGGCTCAGACTTCTGGGGAAGAATCAGTATTTACAAGGCTTGAAACCAGGAGCATCCACCTCTACCCAAAGAGCCTCCACTCTCAGCTTCTACTTAGAAACCCAATTTTCTCTTTTCCATTCCTTCCCTGCAGGGGCAGGATCAATCTGTATCATGCTGTCCCTTTGGTTATAAATAAGAAAGACATAGCTCCTGACCCTGTAGGCTGAGTTTTTCACAACAGTGGGAAGTGTTTGTGTGTCTCCATGTTCAGCTCCCCAGGGATCAATGCCTCATGGCACAGCAGGCTCAGGACAGCAGGATGCCTGACTGTCCCTCCTCAGCCCAGTGCCCCTCTAGCTGAGTGAATGAGCCACAGGTAAGGAGACCAAGCAGGCACATTCCAGACAGACTCCTGGGAGGACACCATTCTTTTTAGTAACCTCAAAGATCCTGCTGGTGGCATTAAAGATTTGAGGTGACTTGTCAACTGCACAGCCCCAGAAAAATTCATATTTAGCTTTATCCAAGATATCGCCAGTTCCTCAGACCTGCCTACTTCTCTGGGCTTGCCCCTCTGTTCACCTGTCTTTCCCATTCTCCTATTTCCCCAGGGTCTCTAGAGTCAACAAGACAGCTGACTTGGAACCTTGCAATGTTGGAGACTTTGGGGATGTGATCTACCCACTCCATCTTATAGATGAGGGGACCAAGGCCACAAAGGGGATGTGACTTATCTGAGGTCAGTTACAGTGTCAAAGGTGGAACTAGAAATAGAGTCCCAGACTCCTCCAGACTTGTAGTTCAAAACTTATCCATTCTAGACCTCTAAGATGTGTCCACTGTCCTCCAGCCCTGAAACAGACTTCTCCTAGGATATGGCAGTTACCTAGGCTAAAATTTGGAAATAATTATCCCTGTGGGGCATAACTGAGGGAGGCAGAACATGGGGAAGGGAGGAAGCAGGTGGGAGAACTATTCACAGGTGCTAAATGCCAGGAGTCTCCTAAACCCGCAACAGCCCTTCCATCCATCACACTCTCTGCAAAGCAGCAAGGACTCTCTCTCCCCCTTCACCCACACTCTCTGCCCAGGCTGCCCTTTGGTGACTTCTCCTCGTCCTCCTTACTCTTCAAGGCTGCTCTTGTTCTCATTTTGGCCTGTTTCCTGAGGAACAACATGGTAATGAAGCTGATCTGCATGATGTGCTTGGGGACCCAACCTCCATTGGAAACTTTGAGTCAAACCATGGACTCTCAAGAATGGAAACAGAAAACACAAATGAGAGACTGCATCCTGTGGCCCACCCTCCTACCCCTCCTGCTCAAGCCCTCTACTCCACCCTAGGAGGTCAGAACAAATCATACACTACTTCTGCTCTAGGTCATTGGTCATATCTTTCACGCTAGGTCATTGATTAACAACTCCCTAAGCAGTCCCTGAAGCACTCCTGGTCCATTTTAGGAAGGAGAATTCCTAGAGAGAAGGTCACTGGGGGCCCAGTAGCATCTGCACAGGCCTCACTGCCTTCTTGTCTCTCTTCTAAGGCAGGGAGGTACTAAGGGATGAGGAAACCAAGTCAGCCCAGAATCCCAGGCAACTTGTGAGCCACAAGGCCCTGAATTCTGACTTTAGGAGACCCAAGGCAAGTCAGCTGCTTGTTGGACCTGTCTGTGTCTTAGCCATGGTAAGTTCCCTCTGCCTGGAGCCTCCTCACCCCTCATCTCAGATTCACCTGGCTAGCCCTGATTCTGCCTTCAGGGCTTGGCTTACACACTGGCTTCTCCTGGAAGTCTTCCCTAAAACTCCATGTGCTGTCTCAGGGTCCCTTTCCAGGCTGCCACCACACCTCATTCTATCCCATCATATAGCATGACTGTAATTGCCTGCTCGTCTCTCCCTCCAGGAAAGTAGCTCTGGGAAGGAACAAGGGCAGGGCAGATATTTCCTTGAGATGGTTATATCCTAAGATTGGCTCAGTACCTGACACTAATATTAGTACAACTAATATTAGTTAAATGAAGGAATAGAAAGAATGGGGCAATTTACATCACTTGAGTCCTGTAGAGGAGACCAAAGGGAAGTGCTGAATGGCAGGGAGCAACCCATACTCTGCATCTTCTCGTGTTGAATAAATCTACAGAACATTCCAACCTGAAAAGGACCTAGGTATTGATATTCAGAGCCCTGTGCCATCTTGGAGGGGAAACGTCCATTTGTTTGTAACAGGTAATGCATGTGTGGTGTACAAACTGTAAAAGATAGGAAACAGCATTCAGAAAATGTAAGTTTTCCACCTTCTCCATCTTCAATGGCTTCTTCTCCCATAGACAATTGCTGCCACTGTATCTGGATTAGAAACCACTTGACAGAACAGGCTGGCTAAGGGCCCCGCGTGGACCTGTGAAGAGATCTTTAGGAGTCACTGTTGAAGGAAGAAAACGGCCCCAGAGGTCCCCTTCATCCCCCGTTGCAGCCTGAGTCTCTAAGTGCTAGGCCAGAGCCAGAGGGTCGCCGGCAAGCGAAACTGCACAGCCAGCATGCTGCAGCAGAAGGGTTAACGCGCCGGGCTCCGCCTCCCAACCGCCTCTTCCGGGCAGAGGGGCGGGATCTACGTCACTTCCTGGAGACTGGCTGAATCCGGAAGTGATCCCAGAGGAACGAGTTGTGGCTGAGGACCCCGGCGGCAGGCCCAGGTTCGGGACCATGAGCTGGTGAGTGAGGCCCGGGCGGCGGGAGCTGCTGGACCCGCGGACCCGCGAGGCCCCTGGCCCTGCGTCAGTGCCGCGTCCCGGCTCTCCCCGGTCCCGCGCGACCCCTCCGCCCCAGAGCAAGGCCCGATAGCCCCTGCCCTAGGGTCGTTCCCTGGGTGCTTTCCCGGAGTCGCCATCTCTCAGCAGGACTCCCTGGGAGAGTGGCGGAGGATCCTCTTAGCCTGGGACTCTGCGTCTGACCCCTGTTTTGCCGGACTCGTGTCCTCCTAGCTCCTTGAAGTGAGGGACTTCCTTGTTCCCTCCTTTTTTAAACACCCATTGAGGTGGAGTCAGTGTCGTCTTTCTCCCCTGTGGGCATCTCTGCCCCGCGCCAGTCCCTCCAGAGCTGTGGCCCTTTCTGTGGCAGCCTGGACCCAGTTCACTAATCAAAACCCACTCCCTTTTGGGTAACTATCCTTTGCACCACTTAACAGTCTTCAAAAGACAAGGAAAACTTGCTTCTCTTCTTAAAGGGGCCAGAATTACACCCCGCACACACCCTCCCACTGTGGGATTGGACTGGTTTTAATCATTCCAGGGCTATTACTCACTGCCTGGCCTCTAAATAGGCATGGTTAAGTTTAAACTTATGGGAACTATCATGCCATAAGAAAAGAAGCCAGGGAGTCTTAGAGTAATAGAGTCATAATTGCAGTTGCTGCAGAATGATGTGATACTTGGGTCATAGTAAACACTTCATAATGGTGTATTTATTTTGTAAGACTCGGTTTGCCCAAAAGGCAATCCCCATTTGTTGCTCTCGATTATTTATGTTCACAAGAGAGAATTGTGACTTGCCTGCCTTCCTGGGGCTTTCTTAGAGGATACTCATATGCAGGACCTTACCTTACCCCGTCAGGCCCAAGGACCTGTATAGCCACAACCCTGGAACTCAGGCGATTCAACTATAATGTGTGAATAAATTGACCCCCAGAGATGTACAAGATTAATCAGCACATGGGCATAGGGAACATATTTGCCACTCTGTCCTCAGAGTCTCGTGTGCTTGTTTATGCAAAGTGCATGATAACCAGTTATGAATGAATGAAGATGGTAGAATATCCTTCAGGAAGACTTCTGCAGTTTAACTTTTGGCCATCGGTGGAGACCGCAAGCAGCTGATGTCAGTCAGTGTCAGGGACAGCGCTCTAAAGTAAAATGCAAACCATCTTTCCCCTCCCCCACCTGTTTCTTAGACCAAGATTGATGGACAAATGTGAGACAATCACCGCTAGCACGTGAGGGAAGCCCGAAGCAATGCCCTAATAAGCCCCCACAGGAGCTGCTGCTTCTACCTCCACCATTTGCTCCAGGATGCCAATAGGGGGCTGGAGCCTTAAAAAGCTACCTTTCCTGTCTTGTGATAACCTAGATAGCGGTGGGCAAAGCGGCAGTTCTTCAGTTCCCTTTCCTGGAGGAATTACGTCCTTTCAGTGTCATTCTGGGCCCCCAGTCTTGGGATATAGATGTCCTCTTGGCTGCTGTGTCTTGAATCTTTAGAGTGTTCTTGCCTAATTTTTCAAAGTGAAAAGCAGGCAGTACAGGTGCTTTATATTGCCTAGATTGACATTTACTGTCTTTGCTTCACAAGTTGGGAGAAGAGCAGAGCAGAAACTAATAAAGGTAAATGATTCTCTGGGTGATCTGCAACAGGTTGTTTTCACCTGTCTCACAGAAAGTTTCCCTTCTGAAAAAAATAGTAGCCCATTCCCTAAAGGTTAGCCTGTCAGGTTGGAGAGAATTGAAATTGACAACTGTCTAACAAGAGCTGAGGTTTTCATCTAGTAGCTTTAATTTACCAGTACATGCACATCTTGGTACCTCCTCAGACTGAGAGTCACAACCAGAAGGGTGGCTTTGTCCCTCAAAGCTGAGATTCTTTTCTCTTCCCCCTTAAAGGGCTTCTACGTCATCTCTTGCGTGGACTCTGACCCTCTCAAAGAGAGGAACAGCACCGGCGCCTGGGCACACAATCACACTCAGTTCCTAGCTCAATGGCTGGCAAGGAGACCGGGGCTGGGTCCTTCTGATTCACTCCCTGAGCAGTTTTCCTGCCCCCAGAATGAATCCATCCATTCATGTGAGACTGTAATTCTCATTAGGGGAAGAGACCAGAGTGACGTAGAGCCATCATGGGAGGCTGATGCCCAAGGTCAAGTTCACCAAGTACATGGGCTGTGCCAAGCCATCATTAAATAAGGCCCAGGGGCACATGGCCCATGGTCCCCAGAGGGTAACCATTGTTCTGGGCTAGGCTGAGCTTTCAAAATGTCACAGTGAGAAATGTCCAATATTGATGCCCTTTGCACACTGTGGACTTTGCATGAAGAGTGAGAGGCCTTTGTTCCCTGCTTGCTCTGTGCAGGCAACCCGCCCACCCCCTGTTTGTTTAGTGGGTACCTGCTGTCTTCCTGCACCATCTACCCATCCACTCAGCCACCACCCATACACCCATCTGCCTTTCAGCAGAGTGACCCAGTGGTCTGTCCTACTAGGAAGAAGGCCTTTGATAGTCACATCTCATGTCACAGATTCACTTCTTGGCCTCAAGCCAAATGCTTCTCTCTCCCTCGCTCTCTTTTTCTCTCCCTCCCTCTGCCCCACCTCCTTCCCACATTTGCCCCCCTCCTCACTTTCTCTCTCTCTCTCTCCTCTCCTCCCCACTCACCCCCTCCCTCCTCTCCTCCCCACTCACCCCCTCCCTCCCTATTTCTGTCTCCCTCTTGTCTCCCTTTCTCCCTTCCTGTCTCTCTCTTCCCTGTTTTCCAGCGTATACTCAGGTGGCTTTATTATGGTATGCAGGGAGAATTAAGTAGAATTAAGAATAGCGATCCTAATCTAAGCTGGCTCCAGGAATTGTAGCCTCCCGTTGAACCATACACCTTTGATGATTTTAGGCTTAAACGATGAGGAAAAGGGAGTACTGGAAGAAATCTCCCTATACCTAGGGGTCCAGTAGTTTGACGAGAAAGAAGGAAATTAGAGGCAGAGCAGATAAGTGTGAGTAGGAGTTAGAGTGCTGCGTTCAGGTTCTGGCTCAGCCACTCACAGTGCAGCTTGGTCAAGCATTGAACCGTTCTCTGTCTCGGTTTCTCCATCTGTGGCATGGAGCGTCCATTCCCGCTAACAGTTTGCCACCTGAGCCTGCTGTGAAATGAGTGGAGTGATGATATTTTTCTGACTCTTCTAGGATCTTCTGCCACTGTCTGCCCTTTGCACTTTGGTGTTCCTCACGCTTGATCCTTTTTGTTTCTTTCCTGTTCTCACCCTGTATTCCCTTGCCATCATCTTCAGGATAGAGGCCCAACTCTGGGCCAGGGCTTCTGAGGCTCTCTGGGCCTGGCTGTCCGTCTTCACTCTGTGTGTGCCATGCTCCAAGCTTCTCCTGCTCTCTCATGCCCTTGTGCCTCTGGATAACTGTGCCTTCTGCCTAAAATGCTTCTCCTTCACTCGCACCCTGTCCACCAGGCCAGCATCCACTCATCCTTCAAGCATCAGGCCACGCTTCACCTCCTCTGAGGGTCTTCCCTGAACGGCCCCCCACACCCTGCCATGCTGCACTGGGTGCTGCCTGTCTGACCTTCTCTTCTGACTTTCATCAGCATCTGTACTCCACTGGCTGGTTTACTTATCTGTGAGTTCTTGAGCATGGGGACTGTCTTGTGGTCACCGCTATTCCCTAGCACTGTTCCTGGCAGTCAGGAAGTGTTTATTAAATGTATGAATGGGGCCTTTTTTCCCTTTTCCTGACTTGCCTCAGCTCAGGAAAAATGTTAAGATAAAAACGTGCCGAACCTACAAACCACTTCCTAAAATGAAGAGCCTCTGAAAGTACTATTGTTAAATTGACTGACACAAGTGGCTTCCAGGTCAGGCTGCCTGTGATTTCTCCTCCCCACTCCTCTCTGATCCTCCACTCCAAACTGCTTTACTGGGTTTCTTCTGTACTTCCATAGTGCTTCTACTGTAGCGCTTCTGCGTCCTTCTAGGTGTCACCGACATGCACCTCCCTTCCACACCAACCCCATGAGAACAGGAGCGACATACAGCTTCTTCATCTTTATGTACACATAGTGGGTATCATGCACATAGTGGATATCTAACAGGTAATTGTTAAATTAATGGAATGTAAAGAAAGAAGGGTAAACTTCTGGGTCAAACAGAACCATTATTCAAGTCCTTTCCCCTATGATTACCATTGCTATCTCACATGTGTAAAGTGCTTCTAACTTTTCAGATGGCTTTCCCATCCTTTGTCTGACTTCATGCTTACGTCTGGGCAAGCAGTGCAGTCTTATTATCCCCCTTGGCAACTTACTAGAATTCACTCAGCCAGCACCTGGCAGAACTGGAACTAAAACCTGTATCTCCTAAGTATTCTGTCCCCATGATCAGGAATATTAGAAGAGTGGCAGACCATTCCCAAGCTGACTGGATCACGGAATTTCGCTTTGCTGGGGTGTATTGACACTAGCAGGTTGGTAATGAATCACAGGGAGTTGTCAGTCTTCACACACAAGTGATAGAGGAAGTCCTTGTGCCATGCACACCTCTAGGTGTTCTGTAACTGGCTTAGCTTCTTCTACCTATGGGGCTACTGCCTGGGGCAGCCTCACCAGTCGTGTCCTCTGTGACTTTGGACACACCAAGCTTTTCTTCCTCTCTGGAGAGCATAGTAATGCCTTGAAGACAGGGGCCCTATAAAATGTCTGTGAGATTCTGTACGTGAGCTTGCTCTTATTTCAGATGCTTAATGAGAGGAGAAGGATGTCTCCCAGATCTTGGAGCAGTCAGAAAGAGTCAAGTGTCTTGAGTCCCATAGCTACTTAGTCAGAGGTGTTATATGTATTATACTCTTTAAGGAAATCTGCTGGGGTAGTCTTTAGAGTCCGTTGTTAACCTATTAGAGTTGTTTTCCCAAACTCATTATTTTGGTGGCTAATCCATCAAATAGGGCCCAGTATAGTGCGATGCACATACATGGTACTCAACAAATATTTGTTGATTTAATGCTTGTTCAACATTTATAATGTGCAAAAGTCTGTGCTAAATGTTGAGGAACATTTAAAAGACTTGCATGAGTCAGTCTCTGTCTTCAACCAGAGTATGGAAAGTGCTAGGGATTCAAAAGGACAACCGATCACTAAATGTCAGCGTGGCATCATCAAGAAAGACTTGAAGCAGGAGATGTAATTTTAACTGAACCTTGACTTAGCAAATACGTGCTGTTTCAGTGGGAGTGAGAGAAGGATCCAGGTTAGAAGCATGGTATGAAAAAGGTGTGTGGAGTCAGAATGTGTCAAGAGTGTGTGGACTGTCAGGAGGCCAGCTTGGAGGTGGTAAATAGTGGTTTGGGTAGAGGCTGTGTTGGGGAGAATTGGCACTCCACCTCAGAGCCACGTTATACAGTGCTTTCAGTGCCATGCTGAGGACTTGAAATTGAGCCTAGGCTTTTGAAAATTGAAGGCTTTTGAGCAGGGAAGTGGCATGACCAAAGCAATGATTTAGTCAGATTATTTTGGCAGTGGCCTGCAGGATAACTCAGAAGAGAAAGAATGGAGCCAAGGACGCTAACTTGGACAATAGTTTCCTTTTTTTTTTTTTTTTTTTTTTTTTGAATCGAGGGGTCTCACTGTTGCCCAGGCTGGAGTGCAGTGGTGCAATTACAGCTCACCACAGTCTCAAACTCCTGGGCCCAAGCCATCCTCCTGCCTTAGCCTCTTGAGTGCCTGGGACTATACGTGTTAGCCACCACACCTGGACTAGTTTCCACAATTTTTTGAACACAACTCACAGTTAGAAATACCTTTGATGTCACAACTCACACACACACTCTTATACTTGAAATAAAAGTTTCACACAGTATGTGTGCAGTGCACTCTGATATTTTCTATTATGTTCTTGTTCGTGGTTTTTTGTTTGTTTTTTGAGACAGGCTCTCGCACTATTGTCCAGGCTGGAGTGCAGTGGCGCCATCTCAGCTCACTGCAACCTCTACTTCCCGGGTTGAAGCGATTCTCATGCCTCAGCCTCCCAGGTAGCTGGGATTACAGGCATGCATCACCATTTCTTAGTAGAGACTGGGTTTCGCTAGGTTGACCAGGCTAGTTTCAAACTTCTGGATTCGAGTAATCTACCCGCCTCGGCCTCCCAAAGTGCTAGGATTACAAGCATGAGCCACTGCAGCCAGCCTTGTTTTTTTAAAGAATGACCCACCTCAGTTGACTTTTTTTTTTTTTTCTTCCTGAGGTGAGTGCATATGATTTTTTAATTTCATGACTGATTTTGATCTATGTGTACAACGGAAGACTGTGTAGCAGTTTAAATGATCTTTGAGTGATAGATATTCTACAAAGACCTCAAGTTTGAAAACCACGTATCTAAGAATATCGTTACAAATACTCAGACTATAAGCTAACATCTTTGACTCCAGCAACTGAAGATAGGGTTGCTTGTATATCTGGTTGTTTCACTGGGTTAATAAGAAATACAGAAGGGGCAGCTGTAAAGAACACTGGCTGAGTTATTTCTAAGAACTTATTCCATAGATTTGAAAACTGTCAATTGCTTTCCAGAAAAGAAAACTCAAGTGAACAAAAGCTCATACGAAGATGTTTGGTCCTTTTAGTAATCAGGAAAAACAGATTAAACCAACAATGAGATGCCGTTTCACAGCCATCAGACTGGCAGAAATTTTAAAGCCTGACAATGCCAAGTATCTGAGGGTGAGGAACAGTAGGAACTCACATACACTGCAGGAGGGGGTGTAAACTGGAGATTTTGCGGTTGGAACAGTAGCTATCCCCTACCCCAGAGAAACTCCCGGGGCTCCATGCAGCAGGGAACACATGCAGGAGTGTGAGGGGCATCGTCATGTCCAGATGCCCAGCCTCTGGAGAATGGGGAAATAAATTGTGATGTCTTTATGTGATGAAATATTATGGGCAACAAAAAAAATGTAGTAGTTAAAATGGGTAAAATAGAGCTTTGTGTACCAATGCGGGCAAATCTCAAGAATCTAATGCTGAATGTAAAAAGCTAGCTTCAGAATGATACATTCAAATAAATAAGAATGATACACTCAACATTGCAGGCCGGTCACGGTGGCTGACGCCTGTAATCCCAACACTTTGGGAGGCCAAAGCAGGCAGATCACTTGAGGTCAGGAATTCAAGACCAGCCTGACCAACATGGTGAAACCCCATCTCTACTAAAAATACAAAGATTAGCCAGTCATGGTGGTGCACGCCTGTAATTCCAGCTACTAGGGAGGCTGAGGCAGGAGAATCACTTGAGCCCAGTAGGCGGAGGTTTCAGTGAGCCAAGATCATGCCGCTGCGCTCCAGCCTGGGTGATAGAGCGAGACTCCATCTCAAAAAAAAAAAAAAAAAAGAATGATACATTCAACATTGCACTATTTATATAAATATTAGACCTATAAGGCAATACTGTGTTTTGCATATGGACTTAAGCTTACACAGTAAAAGTATGGGAATAGTACTAAATTCAGAATAGTGGTTACTCTAGGATAACAAGGAAGGAGAGAAGGAAATGGAATCTCAGGGGCCAGTCGAGGTGGCTCACACCTATAATCCCAGCACTTTGGGAGGCCAAGGCAGGAGGATTGCTTGAGTCCAGCAGTTGGAGACTAACCTGGGCAGTGTAGTGAGCCTCTCTACAAAAAAAATTTAAAATTAGCCAGGGGTGGTGGTGCAAGCCTGTAATCCCAACCCCTTGGCAGGCTGAGGCAGGTGGACTGCTAGAGCCCGGGAATTCAAGGTTGCAGCAAGCTATGATCACGCCACTGCACCTCAGCCTGGGTACAGAGACCCTGTCTCAAAAAAACTAAGTAAAAAAAAGAAAGAAATACAATCTCAGGGCCTGATACTCAGGGAGCTTCAACAGTGTCTGTACTGTTTTGTTGCTTAAATAATAATATCTAAAGCAAGAGGGCTTCGTTAGAATTTGACAAAGCCAGGTGGTGGACACATAAGTATTTATTCTATATTCTCTGTATTTTTTGTGTGTATTTACAATATTTCATATTTATTTAATTTTTAAATCATTGCTGGGGCAGACCTCACTTTCTATAGCAAGAGAATGTTTGCCTGCGCTCCCCCAACCCCCAATCCCAGGGTGGGGACGATCTAGGGAGGGAGCCTAGAAGTCAGTCTCCATCCAGCCGTCTTCCTTCTACCTCTTGCTTTTTAGGGGCCAAACTTTCAGCAGAGAAGAGGAAAAAGGTAGTGTGAGAGCTCTTTGTAATTGCTGATTGGTAGGAGACAGGAGCGAAATGAGATTAAAGATGGTACCTCAGAAGCTAAACAGACGGTGTAGTGCTGTCAGAGTCTAAGCCACTGTCAGCCCATCGGAATGGAGATTAGACCAGTGGAGGTTCTCTCAGTTTGTGGAGTCCGCAGGACAAGCCTTTCACCTCCAAATGCAAACCCATGTTCTACCCCTTCTTATGTTACAGATTAGAATGAGAATAGGTGATTACTTGTCTGTCAGATATTAGGATCTTCTTAAGGGGCTGCAAAGAAAATCCAAACTGCCTCCTTGAGTTGCCTGCCTTCCTCTCTTAGGTGCTCCATCAGCCTCCACACTTTTGTCAAAATCCTTTCACTATTTAGGGGGAAGTCGCCACTCAAATTTAGGCAAACTTATCACTTGGGCCTGGTGGTGGTGCATCATGGTATGGGTCAGCTGCTTGCCCCCAAAACAAACAAATAATTTCAGGTTTCCTAACCATTCTTGGCGGGGGTGAATATACTTATCTCTGTAACTTCTTACAAGTCACCCCTTCTGGACCTGGTTGGTCATCGTCTTCAAAATATCACAACCACTTTCTCTACAATAAAACAGACTGCTTACTGCGTGTCAAGATCTGTTTTAAGCATTAAACTCGTTTCACCTTCATAGCGACCCTAGAGGATGAGTAAATTATTATCCATCCTATTTTATAGATAAAGAGACGGAGACACAGGGAGGTAAGGTCACTTGCCCAAAGTCTCACAGCTGGTAATAGACAGAGTGAGGATTTGAACCCCAGCTGTCTGGCTTCAGGGTCCATCCCCTGATCTCATGCGCTCATCCCCTGATCTCATGCGCTCTCTCCCCCATGAAGTGCAGGAGTGGACACTTCAAATAAACTGATGTATCAGCAGTGCCTCTGCAGAGTCCGGCAATAGTAGATGCTCAATAAATGGTTGCTTTGTTGAGATGATCTCCCAGCTCTCGTGCGACTTAACGTTGGGTGCTTCATCCTGTCTTTACTTTTCAGAGGTCAGCCTGTGGAGCAGTGGGGAAGAAGGGATCACAGCTAAGCTGGAAGACTGTTCTGGTCCAAGTCACAAACCGCCAAGTCACAGTCATCCCTTTTATTTTTAAACACACACATACCTCCTCGGACTGATGGCAGGTCGGGGTCAAGTTCTGTGTGTGCTGGTTTTGGATCAAGCTAATTTAGAGAAAGGACTGAGGTGGGGCTGGAGGCTGTGGTCATAGGCACTGGGGAAAGGACGGATTTCCAGCTCAGTTCATGTCCCTCTCTGCTAGGGTCTCCGCCTTGCTCAGGCTGAACTTTCCTTGGCCTTTGGCATTGTGGCCAGCTGGCCCATCAGACAGAGAGGATGGCATCCAACCAGCAGCTGTTCTGCCGGACCTAGATGGCTCTCGATAAGCCCTGCCCCGGCTCTGGCCCTCTGTTGTTTCTCTCCCACCATTAAGGTGGTGGTGGCCTTGTGGGGCCTCAGGCCAGAGCAGGCAGCAACCCAAGGATAGAGTAACAGAAGGCCGGGGGGGAGGGGCTTGTCCTTCCAGCCTGCTGGAGCTGCTGCCTCTCGCCCACCTTCCTGCTCTTGCCGAGACAGTGACTCAGGCCCAGACCACTCCCCGGGGAGCCAGGATTTCAGCCACTATCAACCACCACCGCCTACTCTTTGCTCAGCCCTCCCTCCATTCTCACCTCCCTTACCTCCCTCGCCCCCAAAACTGTGGGTCTCTTGCCCAGCTAGAGATAGCAGAAAGATACGGGGTGGGGCAGACTGAATCACTCCAGGGTTCTTTCCACCCCCAAGCCAGGCCTAGGCTTATTCACATTTAGTAGGATTCTGGAGGCCAAGCAAAGACCCAGGAAGCAGGTTTAGGGTTCAGCCTCTTTCCACTCTTTGTCATGAAAGTGGGACACTCCAAAGAAAGCAGGGACAAGAGCTCTGCTGGGGTGACCAGGGGATCCCCACCCAACTGCCATCTGGGCCTGCGTTTTATCTCTGCCTCTGCAGAGCCGGTGAGGAAACAAAAGATGGAGAAACCTAGCAAATTGAAAATGCAAAAGAGCTGTTTTTGTAAATAGACATTACACAAGAGCAGGGGCTTTTTTGGAAAGGTTTTACTGAGACAGACAGAATTAGCCAACTGGCATCATGCTGCTAATAGAGATATTTACTGTTTGAAAAAGTATATTTGTAGCTTTGGAGAACATCCTGTTGACTTTTTCTTTATTATGAAAGAAAATAGAATCTTCCCCCCCTTTGCCCTCCGTACACACAGAACTTTTTTTCTTTTTTGAGGTGGGGCAGTTGGGGGTTGGAGAAGAGGAGGGTTGAAAGAAATGTTTTCTCCATTTTGTTGCTGAGACTAAAATATCTCTTCTCCTGCCCTCTGGTGCTCATATTTATGGAATGGGAAGCAGAATCAAGCTAGGACTCCTACTCCAGAGGCAGAGAGCTCAGAACCCTCTTAATTTCTTCCAGAACTCAGAGACGCCCTGGGGAGCAAGCCCTGTCTTCACTCTGGCTCTCTGCTCACATCCCTGATTCCAAGGGGAGCACTGAGGCAAGTGTGAGGAGGAGGGAGGAGAGTCCCGAAGCCCAGTTGGGCCTCCTGCCCTGGGGCACTGCCAACCCCGGGCTGCTGTGACCTGGCAGTACCAAGGCCACTGCTCTCAGGCTGTGGCACTATCGCTCTTGCCCCATGCCCTCCAAAGCAGCTGCTTCTCCTATGGAAGTCCCCCGTGCCTGCAGTGGGAGAGCCACGGGGATGAAATGGGAACTCAAGGGGAGAAGAGGCATAAGAGTCTGCTGAAGTGCAGTTGTGTTGCCTTTCCTTTCTCCCTTCCTTGCCACCTTTCACCGCTTTCTGCAGGAATGCTCCGTTTCAGTGCAGGGAGAATCTGATCCTTCCATCAGGGCACCTGCCCAGTTTTTTGCCCACTTATCTGGCAGAGTGGGCTCACATCTGCCATTTGGCAGCCTCGGAATAAACCCAGGAGGCTCTTCTCCTTTCATATATCCTCTTAGGCTCTGTAAAGTATTTTCCTTTGACGCGTCGTACTCCAATAACTTCGTCAGGCTTTGCTCTCAAGGCCAAGGGCCCACTCCATTTTCTTGGTCTCCACTGAATGTACTGTTGCTGGACTCCAGCACTGGTGGGTATTCTTTTTAGTTTTTGGTTTTGGGGGTTTTTTGTTTGTGTTTTGTTTTGTTTTTTGGTTACGTAAGGATTGGGCGCCCAAAGACAATGATACTACCTTTCTTTGTTCTTTATGTAGCATTACCTAAGCGTAGCTTTCTTCAGGAACCTTAAATCAGAGCATGTTATTTTCCAGGCCCCTTGGGCAATGCGCTTATTTTAGTCATTTAATTATTCATCCAGTGCTTACTATGTGCTCAGAACTAGACTATAAGCTGCATGAGATCATAGAAGGAATCTGCCTCGTTCGTCCTGATATCCCTAGAACCTAGCATAGTATTTGGAACAAAGGTGGCCCTTAACAAATGTTTCCTCATTCAATGAAAAGTTGAAAATAGCACTGTGCCTAGTACAGTACTTAACAGGGGTTGCCAAGAAGCATGACATACAGTCCTTGCCCTTGAGGTGCTATGTGTCATAATCTGAAAGCAGGACATTCACACATCAGAGTTAATTAGCCTGTACCCTTTACCATGCAGAGTTTACTTAAGTAATGAAAGGATGGCTCAATATTAGGAAATATGTTTACACAGTTCAACACAATAATAGGTCATAGGAGAACAAACTGGTCATCTAAATGCGTGGTAAAAGGCATTGGTGGAATTCAAAAACCTAATCTTTGTAACTTTTAGTAAACTAGGAACAGAAAGATATTTTCTTACTATTAGGAACCTTCCTGGCTGAAATCAAGAAGAGCTGCCTTCATATTTGATAGTGAGGAATCAGATGTAAAGCATTTTTACCAAAGTCAGAAACATTTTTCTATAACTTCAAGCTAATACAATAACATAAGGCAAGAAACGGGTATAAATATTGGGGAAAAAGATGAATTTTATCATATTTTCATACTGTAAGAGTGTCTACCTAGAAAGCCTAATTAGTTATTTTTCTTCTTTTTCAATTGAATTTCTTAGGCTATATAAATTAAGTATGTAGGTATGGTGACTGGTTACAGAGTAAATGTGCCAGGAAGATAAATTGAAAAAGAGAATCCCATTTACAGTATAACCAAAAATATAAAATTCCATGGAATGAACCTAAGACATGTATAGAGCTAAAACTTCACATGTGTTACTTTGGGATCTTAATATTTAACAAAATATATGTAGAGGATGGATATGAAAAGAAAACCTTAAGACCAAGAGAGATAAAAAGGCTTGGATGAATGAAAAGAAATATGGCCCTGAATGAGCAAACCAAAAATAGGATCTTCAAAAGTTAATCTATAAATATATTGCACTTCTGGTAATATCCTTATCAGAGGTTTTTAGGTGTGGGGGTGAGAGCATACAGCTAGTGAAATTTATCTTGAATAATTAAAACAGCCAAGAAATTACCTGAAAAAAGAAAATTTAATGATAAGGGATTTGCTTTGCTAAGTATCAGGAACTTTGATACATCTTAATAAATCTGTTATTGGCAAAAAGGTAGATTACTCTGTGATATGGAATAGTAGATGCATTTAATGTTGATAAAATAATTTTTCAAAGATGGAATTTTTTAAAACTATGTTAAAACACCTAACTAGTCATATACTCAAACTCTAAATACAGCAAAGATTTAAATATAAAAAATAAACCACTAAAATTCACGTGGAAATGCAAGGGACACAGAATAGTCAAAATGATATTGACACAGAACAAAGCTGGAGAACTCACACTCCCCAGTCTTAATACTACAAAGCTACAGTAATGAAGGTTGTGTGGTGCTGTCATCGAGATAGACATGTCGATGAATGGAATAGAATTGAGAGTCTAGAAATAAACCCTTATGTATATGGACAATTGATTTGTAACAAGGATGCCAGAACAGTTCAGTGGAAAAAGAATAATCTTCAACAAACCGTGCTGGGACAAATGGATAGCCTCTTGCCAAGGAATGAAGTTGGACCCCTGCCTCACACCATATTTAAAAATTAACTCAAAATGGATCAAAGACCTAAATGTAAGAGCTAAACTATAAAAGTCTTAGAAGAAAAGACAGGAGTAAATCTTCATGACCTTGGATTTGTCAAAGGATTCTTACATATGACACCAAAAGCATGAGCGACAAAAGAAAAAACAGGTAAATTGGACTTCATCAAAATGTAAAACTTTGTGCTTCAAAGGACACCATTAAGAAAGTGGAAACCCAGCCCATGGATGAGAGAAAATATTTCTGATTACGGCCTAATACCCAGAATATACAAAGAACTCTTAGAACAATAATAATAAAACAGTTTTAGAATGAGCAAAGGATTTAAATAGATATTTCTCCAAAGATATACAAATGAACACATGAAAATATGCTCAACGTCATTAGTCATTAGAGAAATGCACATCAGAAGCACTACCTGATACCCACTGGGATGGCTGAAATGAAAAAGACAGTAAGTGTTGGCCAGGATGTGGAGAAATTGGAACCCTTATATACCACTGGTGGGAATGTAAAATGATACAATTACTTTGGAAAACAGTCTGGCACATCCTTAAAAGGTTAAACATAGCGTGACCATATGACCCAGCAGTTTTGCTCCTAGATATATGCCCAAGAGAAAAACATATCCACACAAAATCTTGAACATAAATGTTTGTCACAGCATTCATTAATACCCAAAAAGGGAAACAACCCAACTGTCCATCAAATAAGTGGATAAACAAAATGTAAATCCATACCCTGAACTAGTATTCAGTGATTAAAAAAGTAAAAGGATGGAGTACTGATATATGCTACAACATGGATGACCTTCAAAAACATTTTGCTAAGTGAAGGAGGCCGACACAAAAGGCCACATAGAAATATAATTCTGTTTCTGTGCATTGTCCAGAAAAGGCAAATCCATAGAGACAAAGCAGAGTAATGGTTGCCAGAGCTGGGGGAGGGGAGTTGCTTGCTAATAGGTGTGGGGTTTCTTTTTGGTGTGATGAAAATGTTCTGAAATTAGATAGCAGTGATTTTTGCACGATTCTGGGAATATACTAAAAACCCCAAATTGTACACTTTAAAAGGGTGAATGTTATGGTATGTTATTTAAAAATAAACCAGATTCTGAGTAAAGACGACAGATTGAATACATACATCTAATTTATCTCCCTCACAAATCCTACAAAAAGCACAGTAAAGCAATTTTTTTAAGGCATAAATCCATAGTTCAGGGAGAATAGAAGAGACATCAACAACGAAATTCGGGAATTAGAGTGCAGTTACATGAGGTAACTGACTTAGTTCCAAGAAAGTCAAATCCCAAACTGGCATTTGAGAAAACCAAGAGTTATCCCACCTTACAGAATTCTCAAAGGTTTGGGAGTTGGTACTAAGTACCTCTAGAAGTTGGGTGAAGCCAAGGACTGATCAGGGTGATTGGTTGAAAACTATGAATAGTTTATAGCCCTAACATCTCCCTAACTCCTTATCACTGGGAGACTGTTCCCACCCCACCCTAGCAGAAGAATGAAGAGTCCTCCACCCCAACCCCCACCTCCAAAGAATTCTGTACCAGGGGACACAAAGGTGGATTTAAGGTGTAAAAGTTGTAAAGGTTAAGCCTCAGGGCCCCAACTTAAATGGACTTTTTCCAAGACCCTAGAAGGAACCCTAGGCATACCTATGTTGTGGTAAACTGAAATATAAAGTATTTATATTGCAATGAGTTTGGCAAACCTCTGTCTTCATTCCTGCTTTTACTTCTTCATACTACCCCTCATGTCAGGCAGTCCTGGAGTAGCCTAGGCTTTTTTGGGGGATAGAACTAGGGAAGGGTGAATTGGGAGTATACTGTTTTAACTGTACTTTGTAAAGACATCTTTGGAAATTGTTAATAAAACAAGAAATCACAGACTCCTGAGTTGGAAATGGGTAAAGGTTACCTTTTGTGGTCAATTTTAAATTTAATTAATTAAAGAGAAAATTGGATTTAAAAATAATGGAAAACAAAAATGATAAGGTGAGTGCTTAAATATATAGAAATCATTCTGAAATCAAAGCATAACAAAACATTTTCCAATTGTACCAAAAATGAGTAATCCATTAAGAGAACGAGATCCATTTTAAATAAGAGTGATGATTGTTAGATAACTCAGTTAATGAAAAGGAGGAGCAAATCAGAGGAACACATTGATAAAACATTTAAACTTCTAGCAGATTTAACATGAAAGACATAATGAAGATAACAAAATTCAAAATATGCTGTCCTACAAAGACATTAATGACAAACTGGTCACTGTCATTAATTCAAAGAACATTTAAGATTAGTCACGGCCATCTTCCAGTAATTTGCCAAAACGACGAACACAAAGGGAAAGAGGAGAGGCACCCAATATATGTTCTCTAGGCCTTTTAGAAAACATGGAGTTGTTCCTTTGGCCACGTATATGCGAATCTATAAGAAAGGTGATATCGTAGACATCAAGGGAATGGGTACTGTTCAAAAAGGAATGCCCCACAAGTGTTACCATGGCAAAACTAGGAGAGTCTACAACATTACCCAGCATGCTGTTGGCATTGTTGTAAACAAACAAGTTAAGGGCAAGATTCTTGCCAAGAGAATTAATGTACGTATTGAGCACATTAAGCATTCTAAGAGCCGAGATAGCTTCCTGAAACGCATGAAGGAAAATGATCAGAAAAAGAAAGAAGCCAAAGAGAAAGGTACCTGGGTTCAACTGAAGCGCCAGCCTGCTCCACCCAGAGAAGCACACTTTGTGAGAACCAATGGGAAGGAGCCTGAGCTGCTGGAACCTATTCCCTATGAATTCATGGCATAATAGGTGTTTAAAAAAAAAAAAATAAAAGACCTCTGGGCTGGGAAAAAAAAAAAAAAAAAAGATTAGTCACTCTACAAGAAACCTTGAAATGTGCCCTGACATCTTAGTTTATTTGCAGAGGAAACATGAGATTTTTCTAAATTTTACAATAATCCTAAAATTTAAATATTACCAGTAAGCTGAAAAAGGCTTTTCTAAACCATCAGTAGTAGAAAACAAATTTCCAACAACCATACCAGAGGAAAGAGGGAATTATCTTTTTTACTCTAAGAAAGTGATGCTACCAACTCTGTGTCACGTGAAGAGGCAACCAAACACTAAGCAGCCCAGAAATGTAGGGAGACAAAGACAGAGGTGTGTTAGGCAGATGATTCATAAAAATACTACATTCTTTTCTGATGTTTGTGTCATTTATTAGCTAAAACTTGGCATTTGTTATGCTCTTTTCTCTGCCTAAATATTCACTTTCATGCCTATTTGTATATTTGTAATTTTCTTTAAATGGGGCATACAAAATTGTATAAACTTCAAACCCACCTCTGAGAGGGCAGCCAGCACAGCTGAGGGTGGGACTGCCCTAGTGAAGTCAGGAGGATGAAATGAATGCCCGCCCTCAGAGTGCCAAGGCACACCCCTTCCCCTCCCCACCACACAGGCACACATGTGCACACATACATGCACACACAAGCTTTTCCATTGCCAAGTTCCCAGAATGGCAGGAGATTGGAAGAATCTTCTCTAAGGAATTTTACCCGCCCAAGAGAAAAGACTAGAAAGATAGTGACATCAGGGAGTTCCCCACAAAACTGTGCAGCCAGATTGCAGATTGCCCTACCCAGTAGTTAAACATGGTTCTTGTACTCAGAGCTTCTTGTCAACTCTTTTTGTCTCCCAGTCATATATGAGAGTAGGCAACCAAGAATTACTACACATCCAAGGAAAGCACTTAGTATGAAACATAAAGACTCAACAAAAAGAAAAAAAGCAACTTGGAGGAAAACTGAAACTATAAAGGGAAGAAGAAACTTTTTAATTAAAGCTGTTAAGATCCTCAGAGAGATAAGGCATCCATGAAATAAAAACAAGATACCATTTTAAAAGGACATCCGGAAAATTTAAAAGAGCTTTTAGAAATTAAAAATCTGATAGCAGAAATGAAAAAAAAACAAAAAACAAAAACCTTCCTAGAAGCATTAGAAGATAAAATTGAGAAACAGAAATTAGAGGACCAGCCAAGGAGGGTCAGCATCGAAATTGTAAGTTTCAGAAGTAGGAAACAGAAAACAGAAGAAATCAACAACAAAATTTTTAAATCCCAGAACTGAAGATTATAAATTGCCAAATTGAAACAGTCCTGTGAGTACCTAGCACAGTGGATGAAAATAGACCCACATCATTGTAAAATTATACAACACCATGGCCAACATAGATTCCTATAAGATTGTATAAGAAAATAAAAAGTGAGTTATCTACAGAGGATGGGACTCAGAATGGCTTCAGACTTTCCCACAGCAGCAGTAGTGGGAAGTTAGAAGATGGGAGCAATGCCTTTGAAATTCTGTCAGAAATTATGTCCAGCCTTCAATTCTATGCCCAGTCAAACTAGCCTGCAGGTAGAAGGAAAAGGTTTTCGGATGTGCAAAGTCTCAAAAATGACCTTCCACACATACTTTGTTCCCACCAAAATAAGGGGTAAACCAAGAAAGAGGAGGACCAGGGAAAAATCATGAGAGAGAAGTCAAAGGAATCCCAGAAAGGTTGGTGAAGGGAGAACTGGGGCTGAGAGCCTCACGGCTGGGGAGCAGGCAGCCAGTCCAGGCTGGAGCGAGGCAGCAGTTGCAGAGCAGACTCTCCAGAAGATACAGGGTAGAGAACGCCTGATATGATGAATGTGTTGAAACCAGAGTTAGACCACAGATTGAATTGGGGATAAGTACGTAGACAATTAAGCAAATGAAAGAAAAGTGACAATTATCAATTTTAGGGAAAGTAAAAAAAAAAGTATGCATGTTGTTATGTATTACTGCTGCATGACACATTATCCCACAACTTAGTGGCTGGAAACAACAATAAATAGTTTCTGTTGGTCAGGAATTTGGGAGTGGTGTAGCTCGAGCTTTGACTTGGAAACGCTCATGAGTTTGTGACTCAGTACATCAGCTGCAACTGCAGTGCCCTAAAGCTTTGACTGAGGCTGAACAATCTGCTGGCTCCCAAGGGCAGGATGGAAGAAAAATCACAATATCCTCCTAATAGTTGACTTAATATTGAGCTAACCAAGTTATACTGTAACTATATTGAGAAGAAGAGCTGCAAGTGTGGTTTCATGAAGTAGGGATGGGTACCCAAAAATATTTTAATTAAATCCTCATCTTCCAAAGTAAAAAGTCAATAGCTAAAGTAGCTTTTTAGCGCCTAAAATCCTAACAATCTAGAGGCAGCAATATAAGCATTTATCTTTAGATGTGCAAAGGTAAGTACTAGAAACTCAGCTGAGTTGAAAGTGGTTGTTTCTGGCAAATGAGATTAGGGAGTCCTGGGAGCTAAGGTTTTCCTTAAGAAATCTTGTTGCCTTATTAGACTATTCACCCTATAACTTTGATACTAATAAATAGTTTAGATTAACAAAAGGAAGCCATAAAAGTCAGTAAATACAGATGAATAGTTGCAAGTTGATGGAGTGGAGGAAGCAGGTCATCCTCACTTTGATACCAGAAGAAGAAATCACAAAAGAAAAGGCAGATTTAATAGATTTGATTTCATACTCATCAAAAACTTATGTACCTTAAACACAAACATGTACAGAAGTGAAAGGCAAACACTGATCCGGGGAAAAAAGTCCTGATATACAAACCAAAGGGTGGTTAGTAAAATGTAAACTGTTTCAATCTTTTCAAAAACGTTAAATGTTTCAATCTGTCTCTAGGGCAGTTTGTTATATACCGAATTGATCCTGTATGACTCTTGGTGCATGACTCTTGGTGCACACCAAGATTTAGCTATTAGAGTTTTTGTTCATAACAGAAGAAAAATTTGAAACAGTTGAAATGACCAGCAGTAAGTGATGAGGTTACAGAAATAAAACAAGCGGTACACTTCCATTGTGTAACTGAACCACGCATTTTACTTCTGTAGCTCTTAAAAATCAGGAGACTGAAAATAATATATTCTCGTAAAACCATTCGTGATATATATTTCTTTCACTTTTTAATTTAAAACTTACATAAATATTTACATATACACATGCACACATATGTACACACTGTGATTCAGGGTATTACTGTTAATGTTTTCCTTTGGGGTTGTGTGTGCGTGAGTGTGTGCGTGCATTTTTTCCTTTGAGTTTTTCTGTGTCTTCCAAGTTTTTAACACTGATCAGGTGCTATTTTTGTAGTCAAGAAAAAAAACAGGGTTTTTTTGGCTTATTTGAAAAAAAATGTGGAAAGTGCAAAGAAGAAAACAGTAATCATATTCTCACCACCCAGAATTAGCCACTACCAACATTTGGCATATTTGCTTCGGTTTTTCTTTCTGTAAATTTAAAAAATATAAATAACAACACTAAAACATTAACCTTGGCCATATTTTAGATCTGAAATCATGGCTGGGTTTTTCTCCCTCTTCTTTTCCTCCCTTATCCCCCCCACCCACCCCATCCCCTTTTATTTCTCAAGTTTTCTGCAATGAGCATGTTTTTCTATAATAATTGTTTTAAAGTTACTGTTTCTCATGTGAATACTTTTTGAGGAGATGAACTGTAATTAACTGTGAAGGGTAGAATTTTTTAAATGCCAAATAAGTCTTAGACATTTAGAAGAAGGCAAGAAGTTTTCCTGGGAGCAGAGAAAGCATTCCATATAGGTGGGGTAGCCATTTGTCCTGCTTGCCCTGGGCAGTCCAAGTTGTTCTGATGATGTGTACTCCAAAATGTCCCAGTTTGAGACAGGAAATTATAAGGAGTCTAGATTTGGGGGATTAATGAACAACCACTTGGCTGAATCATGGCAGTTGTACTGAGTGAATAGGAAAGAAATTAAAAGTAAAGTTGAGACCATATTACAGAAGCCCGTTGAATACTAATGTAAGTTCCTCCACTGATTCTAGGGCTGAGGCAGGAAATGTACAAGATGCACTTGGTACATGTTGTAGTGCCAGAAAGTAAGGAAATACTAAACACACACACGTACATACATACATACATACATACATACATATGTTGATGTGGATATGTCAAAGGGACACAGGCCAACTGAAAGAGCTGCCAGTGGTGAAAGCTGGAACAGTTTGAGCATCAAAATAATGTATTGGATTATAACCCAAAATGTAAGATAAAGATCTATGAGTCCATACTGATATTGAATGGTTGAATAAGTAAGAAATAGGACTCTGCATGATGCCTTCCTCCCAAGGAGTGCAGTAGGGAAAGGGAAAAGGGGGAGTAACTTCACAGTAGGAGGCTGGGAAAGATGACCGTGATCAGCCTGGTGATCAAGGTTCGCATCAGCAGGGTAAGGCATGTTGACATCGTGGACCCTGGGCATGTTGTAGTGAGGATGACTCTTCCGCTCTGTGATCTTCTACCCCGAAAGCCGTAACTCCAGTCTAGTCAGGAGAAAAGCATCAGACAAATCCAAGTTGGCATTCTATAAATACCTGACCAGCACTTCTTAAAACTGACATGGTCCTCAAAAGCAGGGAGAGATTTAGAAACTGTCACAGCCAAGCAGAGCCTCGGGGCACATAGCGACTGAACGTGACGTGGTGACCTGGGTGGGATGCTGGAACTGAGAAACGACGTGGAGAAAACTGAGGAGGTCTAAAGAAAGGATAGTCTTGACCCTGTTTCTGTTGGTTCACTGATTGTGATCAATGTACCACACCAATATCGGATGTTAATAAAAAGGGAAACTGAGGGTGGGCGACATAGGAATTACGTACTTCCTTCACATTTTTTCTTTAAATCTAAAACTTTTTCAATGTGAAGGATTTTTTTAAGGTGTTCTCATAGGGCTTTTGAGCAGGTGAGTTGAAAAATAATTAGAACAGTATGATAGGTCTCTGTGATCGTCAGTAACTGTGGTGAAAATACAAGGATAGACCTGTTCCGTCTGCTTGGTGTCCATAACCCCTTATTGTGCCAGAGCACCCAGTTCAGCACAAACTTCCTCCCGTTCATTTCCAGACCCTTAAGAACAATGAGCCCCTTGGAATTCCACAGGACTTTAAGACTAGGTATTTTCATTACATACTTATAACAAATTCATATGAAAAGAGTATTGAACTGTGGGTAGCAGAGAGAAAACTGGGCTGGACAGCAGGGGTCCTGGTTGCTTCTTCCTGATTCTCTTGTGAGCCAGCAGAGTGACCCTGGGCTTGTCACTGAACCTCTCTGGATCTGCTTCCTCATCTACAAAAGGAGAGGGTTGAACTGGGGAAAAAATTTCTATGGTAACTTACAGTTCTAAAAATACCATCATACTAAATTAAGGTTTAGAGGGAGGCTGTAGCACCACAAATAATGGAATCTACGTTTCTGATTTCTTGGTCCCTTGTCTACAGTACTAAACTCCAAGAATCGTTTTGAAGACCACTCTGAGACTTCTTTAGAATTCCCATCCTACTCCCCATATTCTTGGAGTGGAGATTCAGTTTAGAATTCCAGTTTTAGATGAGCTGAAGGGATTCCAACTCCTTTGTTTCATAGTTTAAGAAACTGGGCTCCAGGCCGGGCGTGGTGGCTCAAGCCTGTAATCCCAGCACTTTGGGAGGCCGAGACGGGCGGATCACGAGGTCAGGAGATCGAGACCATCCTGGCTAACACGGTGAAACCCCGTCTCTATTAAGAAATACAAAAAACTAGCCGGGCGAGGTGGCGGGTGCCTGTAGTCCCAGCTACTCGGGAGGCTGAGGCCGGAGAATGGCGTAAACCCGGGAGGCGGAGCTTGCAGTGAGCTGAGATCCGGCCACTGCACTCCAGCCTGGATGACAGAGCGAGACTCCGTCTCAAAAAAAAAAAAAAAAAAAAAAGAAACTGGGCTCCAGAGAGATTGAGATTTGTTCAAATCACAAAATGAGTCGGAGGCAGAGGGCAGGTTTTCTGATATCAGGTCTAGAGCGCTTTCACCTGCAGCATGCTTCCCACAGAATACGGGCTGTCTTTTTACAATGCCACCAGGACCTCATTTGCAATGTCTCCAGAGTGGTCCTTGCCACCAGGACCTCATTTGCACTGTCTCCAGAATGGTCCTTGAGGGCAATTGCTCGCTGTCCAAAAACGATCATGTCTGTCAGCTCTAATCCCTGAGAATGGGAAAAGTAACCAGGGTGCAGGGAAGGGACCCATCTCCCTGTGAACCTTTCCTCTTTAGGTCTGAGAAGGGAAACAATTTCATTTTGTCTTTCCCTTTCATTTCTAGACCTTACCTTTCCTCCCTGGTTATTATGTAGCCAGAAATTATTTGTTTACAGAAGATGCGAATCAGCCAGCCCCTAAAGGGTTAACACTCCCAAATTATGGGGCTGGGTTAACAATAAACAGGATGTCCTCCAGAAATTAAATTTAAACCGCTGTGACTCAGGCTGGCCCATCCCCTCCACTGGATCGCTGCTTGGGGTTATTATCGGTAGTTAATTACACTCTTGGGTTTAGCAACAGTGTGTTGGTCAGTTTGGGCCAAAGGAAAGCAGGCTCAGGGAGAAGGGGTTGTGGAGGGAAGGGTGGGTCCTGGGCCTTGTGGAGCGGGTCTGGTGCATTGTGGAAGCGGGAGGTTTGAATGGAAGAGCCAAAAGGAGAGGGATGAGCATGGCTGGCTGAGAGCCCTCTGCCGGAGCTGATCCCAGGGGTTCTTGACTCACTTCCTACCTGGGGTTGAGAGCCTACCCTTTCCATAGCCACTGGGATGCACTTTCTAGCCTGGCTGCTTTTCTTCCTGGAATCAGAGAATCATAGAATGCTCAGTGCCTCAAGGAAGCTCCTAAATTACCTACTTTAATCTATTCATTTTATGGAGCAGGAAATGGAGTCCCAGTGCCCAGTGCAGCTGTCACCTGCCGAAGGGCAGCCTGCTCAGTGGAAGCAGAGGCCAGGCTAATGCTCAGGTTGAGACTCCTAGACCCATGATCCTCCTTCTGCTGTGCCATGCTGTAAAGTAGGGAATCTGAGGTGCAGCTCTTCATAGCAAGTCCAAGGCAGACTTGGGCTGGATTTCAGATTCTTTTCCAAGCTAGCAGCTTTTTGATTTTATGAGTTTTCCCAGGGAAATAATCCAGCCTGGCCAATCATTAATGCCTCTGTTATTTATTACCTCTCCCCAGCCTCCCAAGAAGATTTGCAGATCCACAGTTTGCCTCTCTATAGAGAAGCAGTGAAGGATCTAATATAGACCATAGTGGTTCGTGATTTCAAGGATAGCTATTATAGTGAGTCTGCAGTGAGTCTGTAATTTCTGAGTTTGCAACTCCTCAAGACACAAGGTCTTATTGTTATTCACAGGGTGTCTCCCCTTTCCTGCCCTTCTCACCTTTCCTTTCCTTTCCTTTCCTTTCCTCCCCCTCCCCTCCTCCTCTTTCTTCCCTCTGTTCCCTTCCTTTATCTCTTTAAGAGACAGGGTCTCCTTCTGTTGCCCAGGCTAGGGTGCAGTGGTATGATCATAATTCATTCCAGCCTCGAACTCCTGGGCTTAAGTGATCCTACTGTTTCAGCCTCTCAAGTGACTGGGACTACAGGCGTGTGCCACCACACCCGGCTGATTTTTGGTGGTGGTGGTGGTGGTGGTTGTTTTGAGATAGGATCTTGCTATATTGCCCAGTCTAGTCTTGAACTCCTGGTTCAAGCAGTCCTCCACCTGGGCCTCCCAAAGTGCTGGGATTACAGGTATGAGCTGCCATACCAAACTGATTTTTTTTTTTTTTTTTTGAGATAGGGTCTTGCTCTGTCGCTTAGGCTAGAGTATAGTGGTGCAATTATAGCTCACTACAGCCTCAAACTCCTTGCCCTCACCTTTTCATTGTCTTTAAATGACAGACTATCAGTAGCAAAGATGTTCTGGGGCAGAACAACCTGCGTCTGACACTGTAGATGGGAGGACCTCTCTCTAACCAAGCCCAGATGCCATGGTTGTATGCCCACCAGGGCACGTGGTCCAAGTAGCAAGTAGCAAGCCATGGCCAGGCTTCCTCACCCTCCTGGAGGAAAGTGGCCTGTACTGTACTGATACTTTCAGCTGCATCCTTCCCCACTTCTTACAATATCCCTCTTTGTCTCTTTCTTTTATAGGATTCCTTTTAAGATTGGGCAGCCCAAGAAACAGATTGTGCCCAAAACAGTGAGTAACTCGATTGTTGTGCTGTGAGATTCCGTTCTGTATCACATGGCCTTTGCATAGAACCAAAGCTTTGAATCAACACATCTTGGGGCTGGGAAGACGGCAACCTGGGCCTTATTCCCGCTTATGCGGATCTAGAACCTCACACAGACTGGGGCTTAGAGGGGCCTCCTGTCCTGGGACATTTCCCCTAGGAAAGGTTAGCCTGGGCTCTTTATCATCCTTGGGCAGGTGGAAGAGGTGGATTACAAAAATGTAGAGAAAGATACTGCTTTAGAACAGTCCACCTCTAGGGACTGGCTTGCGGTCTACACTTTTCCTAAGAGTGTTCCTGAAACAGAGGCCCCCACCAAAGATATTGCCCAGGCGTTTATTTCTGTTACCTCAGCTGCTGAAAAGTCCAGGAAGCTTTTCCCAGTGGCCTCAGCCTGTTTGTCCCAACTTCCAAATGCATTCTTGGCCATGACCCAGTCACTCAGCAGGAAGGGAAGGTTGAATCCTACCCCTCTGTAAGCCCACAGTTTTTTTTTTTTTTTTTGAGACGGAGTCTCGCTCTGTCGCCCAGGCTGGAGTGCAGTGGCGGGATCTCAGTTCACTGCAAGCTCCGCCTCCTGGGTTCACGCCATTCTCCTGCCTCAGCCTACCAAGTAGCTGGGACTACAGGCGCCTGCCACCTCGTCTGGCTGGTTTTTTGTATTTTTTTAGTAGAGACGGGGTTTCACTGTGTTAGCCAGGATGGTCTCGATCTTCTGACCTCGTGATCCGCCCGTCTCAGCCTCCCAAAGTGCTGGGATTACAGGCTTGAGCCACCGCGCCCGGCCAAGCCCACAGTTTTTATCCCTAGAATGTTCTTATCTCCAGAATGGGAAAGGAAGAGAATCATAGATTCTTAGGAAGTTAGAGCTGGAAGCTCGTAGAGATCATCTAGTCCAACCTCCTGATTTTTCTTGATGAAGAAAATGAGGCCCGTGGAAAGTTGCAGCGACTTTCTCAAGTTATGAAAACCCCACACTGGCAAAGCTGGAGTTAGAACTCAGGCGTCAGCCCCTGGCCGATACTCTTTCCATTGCCTGGTGCTTGCCTAGGCTGTGAGGCCCTCCCATTGTTTTGGAATCCCAGTGCAAAATAGCCTTTTCAACCTCCTGACCCACAAATCTGAGTGGGTCTCTTGGTTTTAATATGGGAGACCACAACTGTAGAGCCTCTCTGATGTGACAGCTACAGAAAGTCCAGTGCTGTGCTGGTGGCAGAGGCCCTCGTCTGTCATCCCAGCCCCTGATAGTTCTTGTCTTACTAGCTTCTCCCCTCCTTGGCAGAGCTCTCAAAAGCATAGGAAAGAGATTGCTTCAGTCTGGTGAGAAGTTTGGCACACATCTGACCAATGGCTCCATCTCTAGCAAATCCATAGTAAGATCACTTGAGAGGAGCAGGCCCAAGTTAAAAGCACCCTCACAGGGTACAGTGGCTTATGCCTGTAATCCCAACACTTTGGAAGGCCCAGGTGGGGGGATCATTTCAAGAATTTTGAGACCAGCCTGGGCAACAAAGAGAGACCCCAACTCCAAAAAAAATGCACGCCTGTAGTCCCAGCTACTTGGGAGGCTAAAGCAGGAGGATTGCTTGAGCGCAGGAGTTCAAGGCCACAGTGAGCTCTGATTGCACCACTGCACTCCACTCTAGGTAATAGACTGAGACCCTGTCTGTTAAAAAAAAAAAAAAAAGCTGGGGAGGGGGCCCTCTCTGCTTCATGCAGAGGCAGATTGCTGACCAACTCAGCGATGACCTCTCATGCAGAGGCTGACCATCTGTGGAGGCTCTCAGCTGAAGTCCAAAGAATCTGGGTGTGCATATGTTGGGCTCTAGCCGGCTGCAGGAAGTGGGAAGGTGTGGCTTTGAGTCTCCAGAGTTTCATCCATGACAGATCTGAAAGAGAAGTGGTTTCAAGAGGGGTCTTTTATTCTGAATGCTCACTACAAACAAAAACCTTCCCAGCACCCCAATCTTTATCAAAATGAACTTTGTTCTCCACAGAAAGTGTAGGCAAATCAGCTGCTTTGCCAGTGTGTTGGTGGCAAGATCTCTGGCTCCGTTCATCTAAGGAGTGGCAAGGAGTCGCAGTGAGGGCAGATGCACACAGGGCGTCCCTCTTCCCTTTCTCACATCTGTCTTGCTGGAGATGGAATTGTGGTCTCTGATTATGGCACCTGCTCTCTGATAGACTGGGGGTCAGGTAAGGGTTAAAGAAGCCAGGTTTGGGAGGCTGGCGCCCTGGGTCCACATCCTGGCTCTGCCACATGCTGTCTGTGACCTTGGGCAAGTTCCTTAACCTCTGGAGCCTTTGTTTTCTCATTTGTAAAATGAGGATGATGACAGTACCTGTGTCACGGATGTTACTTTGAGGCTCACACAAGGTAATACATTGAAAGCACCTAACACAGTGTCTGGCACAAAATAAGTCCCCAGTTAATATTAACTACATCACAGGAAGCTGGTTGATTTGATCCTCTTTATGAACCATCAGGGACTCAGCCTGTCCCAGGCAGCTAGATTTCCCAATGCAACAAAGTCGGCTAGGCCTTTGATCTCTCACAAGGAATCACAGCTGAGCTACAACTTGGAGTAGTTATTTGCTTCCCTGGCCTATACCCCTCCACTCCCCAGAGGCACTAAAGTAGAAGTAGCAAGACCCTGCCTCTTCAGTCTCGTTCCCCACCCACCACCCCCTCCTGGCCCCCGAAACAGGCCTGGGCTGTGTGGCTGTCTCAGCATCTCTGGCAGCTGCCCTCGGACAGCAGTGACGCACTCTGTTGTTCTTGCCCAGGCACTTTCAGGGAGGGGAGCAGCTGTGGCTGCCTGGGTTATTGGAAGTCATGGAGCCCCTGTCATGGGAAGAAATGCTCATGTTATCTTCAGGGAGTTTCAGGAGGTTTTTGGCTCAGGGCACCCAACTGTCAGGCACAAAGACAGCATTGTGTCCCTACCCTCACTGTTCTCCTGTGCCCAGGTTATTAACACAAATTCCATTATTGTCAAGGCTTTGGCTAGAATGACTTGTTGCTGCTGGGGCTGACCATTAGAACTGAGATGGAGGAACGAAAGCTCCCCCAGTCCCGATCCTCACCTTCCACCCAGTCCCCTCCCACTCCCCAGGTCCCATAAAGTGACTGGAGCATCTTAGCATAGAAAGAAGCCGCCGCACCTTCCTGCATAACCTGGGAAGATGGAAGAGCTCTTCAAAGCTTTGCTCTTCATGTCCCCCTGAAACAAGGGTTACTGTGAGTCTTGCACACAGGGAACATGCACTCCAAGGTTCCTAGCCAGGTGGGTGCTCTGCAAATTTAGGGCGAAGAGAGTCTGGCCACATGCAGCCTCGCCACTGGAGAAGGATTTTCACCTGCCAGGCGACAGGGCCCTTAGCCTCATTAATCCTGCTAGAACACACCTACGGGCAGCCCACTTTCCACCCAGAGCATCCCTTGAAGGAGGGGGCTTCCCAGAGTGCTGAGGATTCTGGGCTTCTCAGACTCCGATCAGATGCACCTCAGCCCTGGGATCAGAGCCCCAGTCCTGCCTGCCAGTTTCCTTTTTCACTTCACCATGAGCATAAGTTTGGGTGGGAACTCAGCCTGTTCATTCACTTAATACTGAGTTCCCACTCTGTGCCAGGGCATGACCTGTGCACTGCCAATAGAGCAGGGAACAGCAAAACCCCTTCCTCCCACCGTGAGCCTTGGAGAATGAATGCAGGGAGTGGCCAAAGGTAGTGTCTGGGGCTTGGTTCTCCCTGCACTAACCTCGCCAGCCTGGCCCAGCTTGCCCTGATCCCCTGACGGTCCATGCACATGTGTTTATACTTGCATTGTTGACTGGGGTCCAATTGCCTTTGGCAAAGGCATCAAGCATTCAAAGATGTTCAGATCTTTTCTGTCTGGCTCTTTTCCTCAGAATGAGGCTCCAGTGTGTCCCTTTGGTCCCTTAGCCATTATCTGAGAGGCTAGAATTCTGGCAGTGTCCCCGTGCATCTTTCCCCAGTGAAGGAGAGAGCTCTCGGACCAGTGAGGTAGAGAAGCAACCCACCCCGGCCGCTGGAAGCAGGGAGGTGAAATGTGTCCGAACTCCTCTCAGGCTGTCAGATGGCCTTGAGCGGCACCAAGTAGAAAACGCACTCCTGCCCCCAACCTGCTCCTCGGCTTCATTGTGAGACCTTGAGTTCCTCAGCTTCCAGAATGATCCAACCTAGCTGAAAACCTGAAGTCCCTCCCGATACAAGTCCAGACAGTCCCCAGCCAGGGAGACCAGGTGTTCTCTGACATCCCACACACATCGGCACACTTGGGGGATTGCAAAAGAGAGGAAGGGAGCCAAAGGCTGGGGCCCCAGGGTACAGCTGACACTCGGCACCCCTCCCAAAGAGCACCCCCTGTGTGTTCTGGATCTCTAGAAGAGTTTGGTTTGGGCCAAGTAGTGCTTAGTTTTAATTTTCTCTTTCTGGAAATAAATACTTTTAGTAAGTAAAGATGCTGCTCAGCTATCATATCCTGCAAAGTTAGAAGAAAGATGTGGGCCAGGTGCGGTGGCTCATGCCTGTAATCCCAGCACTTTGGGAGGCCAAGGCAGGCAGATCACTCGAGGCCAGGAGTTCAAGACCAGCCCAGGTAACATGGTGACCCCATCTCTACCAAAAAAAAAAAATTCAAAAATTAGCTGGGTGTGGTGGCTCACTCCTATAGTCCCAGCTACTCAGGAGGCTGAGGCATGAGAATTGCTTAGGCCTGGGAGGCAGAGGTTGCAGTGAGCAGAGGTTGTGTCACCGTACTCCAGTCTGAATGACAGAGTGAGACTCTGTCTCAAAAAAAAAAAAAAAGGATGTGTCTAGCAGGCTGGGCACAGTGGCTCACACCTGTAATCCCAGCACTTTGAGACACTGAGGCACGGGGGATGATCACCTGAAGTCAGAAGTTCGAGGCCAGCCTGACCAACATAGTGAAACCCCGTCTCTACTAAAAACACAAAGATTAGCCGGGCATGGTGGCGCATGCCTGTAATCCCAGCTACTTGGGAGGCTGAGGCAGGAGAATCACTTGAACCCGGGCGGCAGAGGCTGCGGTGAGCTGAGATCGCACTATTGCACTCCAACCTGGGTGACAAGAGCGGAACTCCGTCTCAAAAAAATAAAAAAATTTAAAAAATGTGTATCTAGTAAAGGGAGCCAGGGCACTGTCACAGCACCCAAGCATGGGGCTCCACCCTTAGCCAACATCAGAGTTTCCCTGGCTGCCGGTTTCCTGTGTACTTGGAGCAGCTTCTCCTCTCTGCGAACAGGTTTATAGCCCAGCCTTCAGCCCCAGATTGCTCTGGTCTTCCCAACACCCCAGTGAGCAGGAGAAAAACACAGAAACTAACATTTAGTGAGCACTGCCGTGGGCCAGGCGCCTTGCAGTCTGTTCTGCACGCGCTGCCTCTTAATCCTCAAAAGGAACCACTCAGGTAGATATTATTTTCAGCTATTTCCTTGTAAACCACCTAAAGTTGGCTGGGTGAGGTGGCTTACACCTGTAATCCCAGCACTTTGGGAGGCCAGTGCAAGAGAATCACTTGAGGCCAGAAGTTCAAGACCAGCCTAGGCAACATAGCAAAATCCCGTCTCCACAAAAATTTTTCAAAAATTAGCCAGGCATAATGGCATATGCCTATAGTCCCAGCTATGCAGGAGGCTGAGACAGGAGTACTGCTTGAGCCTAGAAGGTCAAGGCTGCAGTGAGCCATGATGCCACCACTGCATTCCAGCCTGGGCAACAGAGCAAAACTCTGTCTCAAAAAAAAAAAAAAATTGTTCAGTACTGTCAAGGCTCCACAGCTAGTATCAGAGTTCATATCTTAACCTGTCTCTGCTCATGCCTCTAAACTGCATTCTTCTAGCCCTGCTCCAGAAAACTAGGCTGACACCAGAGTACAGACTTTCAAGGGCCCCGGCAAGGCTCCTTCACACCAAAGCAAATTTCCCACCTGCAGTCACACCATGAGCCTTTTCGTTCCTTTAGCTAAGACTTTGGTTCCTGCAAACTTGCAAATCCCCTGGGACAGGCAGCACTTTAAACGCTCATCAAGCATTTGTGCACTAGTGGGAGTGAATTTTGAATTTTTTTCTTATGAGTAGCTTTTGCTAGATCCTAAGGAAAGTAATGATAAAAATATTGGGTTCCTGGATGGAGAAAGAGTCTGTTGAAAAGAGGAAGAAAGATTGTAGGATGGGAGGCGGGGGCACCAATGGTGGATTTTACATCACAGTTTTATGGAAGATTCTAGATGCTAGGATCATAAAGTAAGGAAAAGAGCATTTTTTCCTGCTTCTGGATTTTACAGTTGAAATGAGGAAGGTAAGCTATCTCTATGCAAGGAGTCTGTTTTCGTGCCTGGAGAGCCAGAGCTAAGCAGACTCTCTAACTCTCTCTGGCCTCATCCCTGCTGTCCAAAAGGCCCATCATAGTCAGCACGTAGATTTGTATCTGGCTGTTGTTTATCTCCACCACCAGGGCCCATGTCTGTTTGAATCACCAGGGTATCCCCAGAACCTGGCAGAATGCATTGCACTTAATAGGTGCTCAATACATGTCCGTAGGAATGAATGTTGTTGAAATTTGAAACAAAAAGACCTGAACCAGGACTCTGGATTCTAGCCTTGCATTGCCACCGGAATGTCCTGCGTCCTTAGGGAAGTTACTCCTGCCTCTGGGCTTCGGGCTCCTCATTTGTAACGTGAATGCTGTTTTGTCATTCCAGGGCTATGTTGAATTAATCTAAATCCAAACGTGGAAGGCTAAGGTTGATGGGCTTAGAATGCTCTCATCAGGTCAGCGTTGCTGGAAGGCAGTGGTGGGAATAGCGCGGCTTTGACCGTTTCTGCAGATACGTACTCCCGGACCCTCAGAGCCCTCAAGGCTCTTGGGGACAGGATTCCCGGGGAGCAGCCAGGAAGACTTCTTTCTTAGGTCAGGGCTTTCATTTATCAGCAAACGCCTTCCAGGAGAATGATGGTTACGAATACAGGCTGTGGAGCCAGGCTGCCTGGGTTCCATTCCCACTGTGCTCAGCCCTACCCCTCATCAATGGGGTGACCTTGGCCAGGGTACATAACCTGGTTCCCAGTGACCTCCTCAGTACTATCGTCTGATAGTCACACCTGCCTTGGAGATGAGTTCAGAGAACTCCATTCCTGTAAAGCACACAGTGAGGGCTCTATGAAAGTGAGTTAGCGGTTTTGACTTCTCAGAGCACGAAGCCTGAAGCTGGCCCCTGACAGCTGCAGCTCTGGCCAGGGAGAGCAGGAAGGACTGGCCTCTAGCTTAGTCTCCTTTGCCTCTCAATGTCGTTTACTTCCCATTCTACGCCCATAAGAGACCAATCATGAGGCTCCGTTTTACAAATAGTGAAGTCTAGGCACCAGAAGAAAGTACTAGACTTTATCTTCCGCAACAAGTGCAACCCCGGGTTCAGAACTCACCCATTTGTTTTCAGTGTTGCTGGCTCTCGAGAGAGTTGATATCCAGTCAGGAGTGGAGAGAGCCTGGCCTGAGTCAGTAGTCATAGTGTCTGTGTTTGATGCATCCCAATCACAAAGCACAAGTGCATGATTGTTCCTGACCCACCCTGAGCCCAGCAGGGGCAGGGGGTCCTGAGTGGAGGGCAGGGTAGGAGGGGAGGTGCCCTGCATGGACCTGGAAACTAGGAAAAGGCAGAGACAGCCCCCAACTCCAGACCCACCCAATCCTCTGCACCCTGCTGCCTCCCTGAATGGAGTCAAGTCATGTTCTGAGCACTGTGACCACCTCCAGCCTGGGGTAAGGAGGGCACGCAGCGAGTGCCTTGCTCCAGGCTGGGAAGAGCAGATCCATGGTCCGCTGGCACCTGCCTGGCTGGCCCCTCTGGGAGGGGAGCCTTCCTCCGTAAATCAAACACTTAATTAACTTGGGAACACGGGAATATCGTGTCAGGAGCGATCTGTCAGTGCTTGTGTGAACCGGACCGTGTTGTTTTCTGCGGACTGGGGCTGGGTGTGGAGAGAGTTTCAGGAGGCTGGAAGGTTTTTTCCACCGTGTTGTCATTTCTCCAATAATTGAGTTATCTCTCTTGTTGCAGGTGGAGAGAGACTTTGAAAGGGAGTATGGAAAACTTCAGCAGTGAGTGTCAACCCCAGAAAGATGAGGTGGGAGGTAGGGAGGGACAAGGGCCCCCTGCCAGGTCTCACTTGTCTGCCTAGTGCCCTTCCCTGGGCTGCCCCTCTGCCCCGTGAGTACCCTGGAAGCTGAGGGCAATTCAGGTCACCAGGCTACCAGAACTGTTCCCCAGCAATGGCCACGCAAGAGTCGTTCACTCGTAGCTTTTGGGTGTGGTGGCACTTCTGTCAGTGGGAAAAGTCCCCACGGAGAAGATCCCCTTCTCCTCCTCCATGGCAGGCCCTCCAGAGCACCTGGACTTCGCTCAGGTAGGGGGAAGGAAGGAGACCCCAAGCAGCCTGTCCCCTGCCTTGCAGGCTGGAAGAGCAGACCCGGAAGCTGCAGAAAGACATGAAGAAGAGCACCGACGCTGACCTGGGTAGGTGACTTTCCACCCGCACCACTGGCTTGGTAAGGTGGGGCAGAGGTGGGCACCCTCCTCCCTCAGGCCTCTAAGGGCTCTGATGTCACTGCACTCAGAGGACATGTGCCCAGTGTCCTGAGAAGCAGCCTGAGGGCAGCCACCCCTCACCAGTCAGATCCCACTTCGCACAGAGCTCACACCGCCCCACTGTGGATGTGGGTGTTGGGGCAAGACTCTCCTGGGACTCCAGTCAGGGCAGTACTGCAGCTGGTGGAAGCTTCTGCCATCAGATGCCTCCACTGCTTCATAATCCTGGCCGGCGGCTCAGGCTGTCCAGAGGGAAAGGGAAGCACGTTCCCTCCTGCAGAAACAAAACTCCCTGTCCTGCTGGGACGGGCGCTCCAGTGGCAACAAGAATGGAAGCTGTTGTGTGTTTAAACAGCTTGGGTTAAAGTGTAAGGCCAAAAATACCCCAGATAATTCTGTCATGACAAAGGGCACTGGGAGGCCCGTGGGAAGTGGGGGCCAGCAGGTGCTGGGAAACAGCCAGGGCCCTTGGGGAGCTTTCTTGGCTGGGGAGTTCTTGTTTGAAACAAGGAGGAACTAGGCCCAGGAGCCTAGAGACAAAGGCAGGTCTGGAATAAAGGAGTGTCCAGAGCCCCTGCCACAGGCCATGTCCCAGGAAGGAAGCGACGAGCAACCGGGAGAGATGGAGACCATTCCTTGAGGTTCTTTCTCCAAGGCCTTGACTTTCCCGCCCCAGAGCAGCAAGCACTTGACCAAAGGTTGATCAATAGCTTCAGCACTCCCTGCACAACTCTGGACAGCCGACTTAGCTCTACCTCAATTCCCTCACCTGAGAAGCACAGGTAGTGCCAGTCCGAGTGGCATAGGTTCATGTTGAAGATAAAGTTGGATGAGCAACGTAAAGCGCCGAGAACAGAGCCTGGCGAGGGTCAGCTCTTGGGGCGTCCGCTCCTGTCATCACTGTCATCGTTGTGGGCAGCAAGGCTCCCTGACTGGGTGGACCTCTGCAGCTCCTTCCCTGGGTCCGTTGGGAGGGCTGTGTCCATATACCACACTGGGACGGGGACCTGAAAGAGACTTGGGTATGGCCAGGACTGCCCACTTCCTCTCACTCAGCAGATACTGACTGAGAACCCACATGTACCAGGCACTCTCAGCACTAGAGACTCAACAGCAAGACAAGTTGGGCGCTTATGTTCTAGGAGGAAGCCCTGCAAGAGGTCCACAAGTGGACTGGTGTTATAATGACATGTCATGGCGTGTTGGGTCAAGAAAAATAAGGAGGTAAAGAGTGACAGGGTCAAGGGAGGCCTTCCTGGGGAAGTGTTCTCTGGGCAGAGTCCTGAAGGAATGAGTAACCCGCACAAGTAGAGCCAAGGGAAGAGGGCCTGAAACACAGACAGCAAGCGCGGAGGCCCAAAGGCCGTGCACACTGACCAGAGATGCAGGAGAGGCAGCAGGAGAGTGGAGAAGCCATCTTCAGTCCCCTCGGCCACTCCAGCTGCTGAATAATGTCCTGTTACGGCTGTGAAGAAATTTCACCTACCTGAGCTCTTCTGACCTTGAGATTGGCGGGGCACATGACACACCCATTTTATAAACGGGCATGTCCATTTGATAAAGGAGGAAGAGTTCAGCTCCTCTTCTCCAAGTCCAGGGCCCTGTCTCCCCAGCGAAGGCTGTCCATGTCCCACTCTTTCCTTTGCCCACCCCCACCGCCAAACTAGAAGGTGACTGAAACAGCCCCTGCTCTGGAACCCTGGCCCATCCACTCTTGGCTTGGCTGTCTGTGAGCCTAGTGCAAATGGCAGCATCACTGTCTCCTGACACCATTCAAAGGGCCACAGGGCAGTGGGCACCTAAGGGTGGGATTTGAGGACCAGCCTGCTCCTACTTGGCACGGCAGTTACGAGGAAAACGCTTGAAATGTCCCTAATAGAGGCAGTGATTTGAATTTGTTCCCATTTTATGCCAGCTCCTGAGCCTCAGCCAGTTACTGATGTGTAAACCCACCTTTCCTACAAAGCACTGTCACAAAAGGAAAGCATTCCTTCCCTGGCAGCCGCCGTCACCACCGCCACCACCACCACCACCACCATGCCCTGGCGAGCCCTGACTACCGGTGCAGGGACTGGGGCCATCTTGGTCTGTGCCGTGAATTCTCATGCCAGTGCTAATTCCTGGGCCGTGGGCTGGTCTGAACATGCACCTTGCTCCTGGCCTCTAGCATTGCCAAACTATGTGTGTCACAAGCCAAGGACCGGATTTGGAAGTTTGTCTGCAGTTGTTTGTTTTGTAGTTATTTCAGGTCTGAGTTACTTGGGTCACATTTTTCTTGATCGGTCCCCACTGCCTTTCCAGTTCAGGAGCCGCTGTGACCTGTTGCTTCCTCTCCTTCCTGCTTCTGCAGACAGCTGCACTGTCAGAACATAAATGAAGCCAGGGTGTGCTGTGTTCACAGTGGCTTGCTCCGGAACCAAGGAGGGCATCAGGGGTCTGTGACGCACTGTCTGTGGCTGTGGAAAGCTTAGTTTTCCAGCAGAGAAACCAGAGTTTGATGGGTGACTGCAGAAGCCTAGCATTGCTATCCTCAGGAATGGATGTGGGCAGAGACAGTGCCTCTGAAGAGCCATGGTGCTGGTCATGGGGCTGAGGCGAGCCTGACGGCCATGTCAGTCTCACATACGGGGCATCAGCGTTGTGGGCGGGCTTGCTGTGCTGCAGGCCGCCGGGCCCCACCTCCAGCCTCCAACTAACTCATGGGCTGGGCGAGACCTGGAGATGTGTGTTCCTGGAGTTCCCAGGTGACGCTGAGGCCCACACTGAGCACCACTGATCTGGACAGTTGAGGGGAATGGAAGGATGCCTTTCCTGAGCGTGGAATTTCCTAAGCTCCCCAGCAAGGTGGAAAATCCCGAGTTATTCTAAAAAAGATGACCTTTCTTTCAGAAACTCATATTACTTTCAGAGTGCTCTGGTGAACCTTTGACTTTTACATTCCAGAGGCTGCATCAGGACTCTAGAGACCCAGGTGGGGTCCAAGACCCTCACTTTCTCTAAGGTTCAAAGACCACCAGCCTCCTGGTGTGGGCCAAGCTGACTGTGCCCCTCTCCCAGACCCTATAGGAAACAATGAGAGGTATGGGCTGGAGCAGGGACTACAGGTCCAGAGGGGCATGGAGACCTGCTGTTCTTTATTTTTGTTGAGGGGGAACGGAGTCTTGCTATGTCATCCAGGCTGGTCTCGAACTCCTGGGCTCAAGGGATCCTCCTGCTTCAGCTTCCCAAAGCACAGGGATTACAGGCATGAGCCGCCACGCCCAGCCAAGGTCATGGTGTTCTTAGTATCATCTACCCCAGCTCTGCTCTGCACACATGAAGCGGGGGCATCACTGGGTGGAGATTCCAGACCCAGTTCTGCCCAGGGCTGGCTACTGAGCCCACTCAGTTCCTTGACTTCCTGACAATGCAAGAGCTTTAGGAAAGAAAGGAGAAAATGGGGCTGGGCTGGGCGCAGTGGCTCACGCCTGTAATCCCAGCACTTTGGGAGGCCAAGGCAGGTAGATCACCTGAGGTCGGGAGTTTGAGACCAACCTGGCCAAAATGGTGAAATCCCGTCTCTACTAAAAATATAAAAATTAGGTGGGCGTAGTGGCAGGCACCTGTAATCCCAGCTACTTGGGAGGCTGAGGCAGGAGAATCACTTGAAGCCAGGAGGTGGAGGATGCAGTGAGCCGAGATCATGCCATTGCGCTCCAGCCTGGGCCACAAGAGCGAAACTCCGTCTCAAAAAAAAAAAGGGAAAGTGGGAAGAAAGTCTCCTTGCTCCTCTGGCTTTTTGGGTTGTTTTCCTCATTTTTTTTTTTTTTTAAGAAATAGCAGAAGATATTTTTTGGAAACATTTCCAGCTTTATCCAGAATTTTTTTATCTTTTTATTATGCTGTATGTGATCATTTCATAATCAAATCAAGTTACACATAACGTTTGTTCCTAAACCTACAGGGTCACTCCACAGAATTTCAGAGGTGTTTTTCCCTCCGTTGCTTCAACATTTCTGGAAAGTTTACATTTCCAGCCTTCTCCCACAGTTTGCCCTTTTGCTGGGTGACTGTAGCACTCTCCCAGATTCCAGAAAACCCCCAGGAGGATGCTCCTGGCCGGCCAGTCCGCTCAGCACTGCTTTGCTGGCTGGTGAAGGGGCCTGGAGGAGGCAGACCCTTCCCTGGGGAGCGCAAGGTCAGGGGTCGGATTCATACCATGGAGTGCTAGGCGAGGCCACATCTGTAATTAACTGGGAGGCGGACCTTATGTTATGGGTCCTAAGACACTTTTTCCACAGTTAACGTCTCTGAAATGAAAGGACTGAAAGTGTAGCCTGGTTTGATTGACAACAGTTTTTTCTCTTATAGTTTATACAATAAATGACTTACGATGAAGAGCATCTTAAATTCAGTAACATGCATATGGTAAGAAATGCATTTGCAATGTGTCTTCTCCCCTGAGACCTGCCCCAGATGCACTCTGACACTGGTACAGACAGCATCAGGCCAGCATGGCCCTTCTCCAGGCCCGCCTCCTGCCCCTCTAGAATTTTGTTTCTAGAATCTAGAAATAATGGAGGCCTGAAAACATGTTCAGGACCAGGAGCTCCAAAGCTGCCAGCAGGTCTCCAGCCCGCCTCTGAGCCGCCTGTGACTCCCAGGCTTCCCATCTGCCCAGCAGGGAATGTCAACAGAGGAGGGAGGAGCACAGAGGGGTGGGTGGCACATTCGTGGGGATCGGGTACCAGGGTGCCTTGAAAAACGTCAGTGGACGCCTGATGGACAGAGCTTTGATGGACCTGTCCACTGGCTTCCTCCAGGCCAGATCACCATAAGGAGAGCAGTGAACAGGGAAGCAGTTGCCCAGGGTCAAGGGTCAGGGCCCAGCTGGCATGTTCAGCCATTTGACCTTGGAGGCATTACAAACCCTTTTGCGCTTGATCTGCCTCCTCTCTAAAATGGAACCAAAATACATTTCCGCTAGACATCCCCTGGGTTGTTTGAGCCCTAAATGAGAGTGCTTGGGACTCTTATTTAGTAGTGGTAGAACCCCAAGATGGGGACCTGCTGGCAGCTTTGGAGCTCTTTGTCCCGTACAAGTTCCCAGGTTTCCATTATTTACAAACAAAATTCTGGAGGAGCAGGAAGAGACCCTGAAGGAGGGCCCTGCTGTCCCAGTGCCACCTGTACCAGCTGCAGAGTGTGTCTGGGTGAGTCTCGGGGGGAAAACACAGTTTCCAGTGTATCTCTTCCTACTGGATGTCGAGGAAACCAGGGGTTGACAAGCTACAGCTGCTGGCCTAATCTGACCCAGTTTTGTCAATAAAGTTTTATTGAAACAGCCACATCCATTTTTTATGTGCTGTCGCTGGCAGTTTTTACAGCACACGGCAGAGTCAAGAAGTTGCAACAGAAATTGTGCGGCCCTCAAAGCCTGAAATATTTACTGTTGGGCCCTTTGTAGTAAAAGCATGTGTAAACTGGAATACTGTTATTCTTGTCCCTCTGGGAGTCCCAAACCGAGTGTCACATCCAAACCACCTGGAGAGGTGGTTTTAAATGCATATTCTTGGGTATCAGGTTTACTGAATTAGAATCTTCGGAGCCAGAAACATATTTTATAGCCTCCCACCCAGATGGTCCTTTTCTAACCCAGGGTTTGGAGAACAGGTAAAGCTGCTCAAAAGAATTGTCCAGAGCAGTGTTAGGGTCGGGAATGAGCATTAAAGCATGGGGATCAGCAGCTTGTGGCTGTGTGGTACTTCGCCATTCTGACGGCCGTGGCTGTGGGAAGAGGTCTTCAGGGTGCAGGCCCCTGGCATAGGAGGACGGGGCCTAGAGAGAAGGCCGTGAAACCTGCCCCTTCATAGAAGGCTCACTGAGCTTTGGCTTCTCACAGCCATGTCCAAATCTGCCGTGAAGATATCCTTGGACTTACTCTCCAACCCCCTCTGCGAGCAAGACCAGGACCTTCTGAGCATGGTGACGGCCCTGGACACGGCCATGAAGCGGATGGACGCCTTCAACCAGGAAAAGGTGACTAGGTCTTGGTCTGGGGTGGGCAAACATGACTTCCACCCCCGGTGTGGGCCTCTGGGTGGACTGTGCGGGGAGGCCTGAGTGCCTTCCGTCTGCCCTCGGGGTTCTAAGCCCTCTGGCCTCGTGTGCTGCAATGTGCTGCAAGCCCACAGGGCTCTTTCCAGACTGTTCTGCCTCGGCTCTGCCTGATTCCTGAGGCTCCACAAGCTCGGGTCACTGACGGCAGCCCTGTTCGCCCCAGCCCCTGAGCCTTCTGTGGCCACCCACCCGGCCATCCACCCTGAGCAAGGCCAGGCCCAGGACAAGGACAGCACCCTGTGGCCCTTCAGACTTCCTAGCCCAGCAGTAGTTAGGGGCCCTGCCTTGCCTGTCGTCCTCCCCTCCCTACCAGTTTTAATGTCTTTGGGTTTTTCTTTGACAGGTGAACCAGATCCAGAAGACTGTGATCGAGCCCTTAAAAAAGTGAGTAAATGTCACCTGGGAGCCTTGGGACACTTATGGGAGAGGTAGGTCAACAACCACTTGGGAACTGAACAGGATTTCTAGCTGCCTGTCCCCAGATTCCCATGGGGCCTGACGGGAAACTGAGTGGGGACATCAGCTCTGTGACCTGTGGCCTAAGCATCCATGCTCCTGGGGGCTCCAGAGCACCCGCATGGCCCAGGTGAGCTCAGGGGACCCCTGCCACCGCCCCCCCCCCCACCCCACCCAGCAACCGCCGCTGCTCTGGTGGTCATTTGACCGCTTCCTCCTGATTGAGAGCCACTGGGCCGGGGCTTGCTGAATGGAGCTAGCAGAGATCTTGGCCAGCCCTCAGTGGACATGAGCAAGGCCTTTCATCTTGCCCCGCTGGATTGGGAGAGCAGCTGCCTGCAGCACTCAGCTTTGGAAATGTGGGGGTGGCCGCACATGGGGAGGGGCGCGGCAGCGGGGTCTGGCCCGGGAAGGTCCCCTAGCTTGTGACCTGTTGGGGTCAGGAATGCTTCTGTGAGACTCATCTTCTGTTGGGCAGGCCCTGGTCAGCGATCAGACAGGCCTATTCCCTCGGTCCCCAGGGCGGGGAACAGGCAGAGCCGTGCCTTGAAGCCGGGAATCACTTCATCTTCCCTGGCCTCTCACGAGCAGGCTGTGACCTAGAAAGCTCATGCTCGCCCAGCTGCGCTTTGTTGCCTCTTCTGCGGTGGTCCCGGGCAGTGACTTGCCAGGGCCGGGTAATGAGGCTCTGCCTAATGATCACTGGCCTGGCCCGGGGCCCAGAGGGCAATGAGGGGAGCAGTTTTTGATCCTGCAGCCCCTGGTGTTTGGGATTGCTGAGCTGTTCGTTGACTGTGCAGACCTGAAGTTTGGGGTTAAGAAAAGGCCCCCAGACCCTAGCAAGCTCTTGTTTCTACGCCAGGACCATGGAGGCTCAGAGAAGGCAGGGAGGGAAGGAACTGTGCCTCCCACTCCGGCCCTGGCCCCCCAGCCTCCCCAGAGTGGGCATCCACCACCCCCTGCCTACTGGTAACGGTGCAGCCCCAAGCCACAGGGTTGCATAGGGAGCTGGGGTGCAGAGAGAGCTCCGTGGCTATGGATTTTGGTCCTGGGCTTCAGGATAGACTGTTCAGGGCTGGTTGGGAAGGACGCAGGCTGAGCAGACCCTGCCCACAGAGGGCTCTTCTGTGCCAGGGCCACACGGGTCCCAGAGACGGACACAGAGGCTGCTACAGGCACCCATGGCTGGCAGAGTGAGGCAGGGACTCAGAGAACTGGGGAACTGACTCCCACTTCAATTTCAGTATCAACAAGGCGCCCTTGAAATCTGATTCCTGGCTTCTGAAGCCCAAATGGAGAGAAACCCCGGCCACTTCCCACCACCCTGGTGGCCCACCACCTGCCAGGAAGGTGGGGGCGTGGCAGAGGGGGCGCACATCTCCGCGGCAGATCCGCTGACCTCTGCATGAGCCCTCAGGCCTGCCTGGCTGGCTTCTCCCTGCGTCCCCACAGCTGACATATGATCTCCCCCAACCACATAAAACTGCGCAGCCTACAGCCTCCTCCCATTGGCTTCCTCTTGCCAGAAGAGAAGCTCCCAGGGACCCCAGCACCGGAAACAGGAAACTCCAGCTTTCCTGTCCTCTGATGAAGATCATGGCCACATGGCCACCCCACCGCCCCCGGCCTCCCTGCAGGGGCTCGGCCTCTAATCCCCAGTCTCTGGGCCGCATTCACATGTCGGATGGGGATGCTTTCAATTTCCCTTTCCTGGTGGGTGGAAGCTCCCGGCTGCGTGGGCACAGACCAAGGCATGGCAGGCATTCCCCACCAGTGCTGGCTGCGCCCAGCCCACCTCCCAGCCGGCCTCGCTCCCTTTCCCTCTCCTGCTCCTCTTCGCCCCTCCCATCCCCAGGGGAGTGAGTTTGATGTTGAGCCTTAGGACAGACAGGAATTGGGCAGTGATCATGGGTAATTCTTTGATCACTGGCCTGGGCCTAGCCTGGCCCCCTTCTTTGAGGATAAATGTAAAACAGACTTCAGTGGCTTACAGTCTAGTGGAAAGCCACGGCGTGTTCTCGGGTCAGCGGCCAGGCGTGGTGCAGGACCATGGAGCGGGGCGTGCTGAGTGGGCTGTCGCACCTGCCCCCAGCAGGCCTCAGAGGCTGTTTCCTCCCATGTGGAAGGAGAGAGCCAAACTGACTTCTCAGAATGGGACAGTCAGCGCCTAGGAGCGGGAGAGGTTTTGGTGGGCAGGGAGAGAGGAGGGGTGAAGTGCGCTGGGACAGCAGAGTGGAGCCTGGGTCCTGGCTTCACGCCTGGGGAGAGGCCCCCCGCCCCCGATGTGGTTGGGTAGTCAGCAGGGCCTCTGTGGGGTCCCAGGGGCATATCTGGGAGGGGCTGCCACAGGGGCCCAGCCTGTGCATGTCTCCACTTCCCCTGCCAGCACCCTGAGCCCTGACCTGAGATCCCACACAGCACCATCGCACGTCCACTGTCCACCCCGAGGCTTTGGCAAAGTCTGTTCTATTGCTAAGAAGTAGAAAACAGGGAGATGGGGCCTCAATGGGTCAGTGACCAGGGCAGATGTGACAGAGTCCTGGTCCCCCACTCTTCAATCACCTCGGCACAAGCTGCGCCCCTCCCTGACTGATGTGAGTCCCCCTGAATGTAGAAGGGTGTGACACTTGTCCCTACCCCTAGGGAATCCCAATCCCAGGACCCAACCTCCCCCCCACCGCAGTGGTAATTTATCAGCAGTCACCTCCAGTGGCCTGAGCAGCCAGAGCCTCTTGGTGACTGAGGGGTGCTGTCATGGGAAACAGGTTTTCATGGTGAAGACGTGCTCTTCCCACAGGGGTAGGAACAAGACAGATGAGGCCCTGTCCCCCTGGAGCTTGTGCGAAAGCGGACAATGCAGGTGGCCTGCAGCCACGTCTCCTGCAGAGGCAGGTGGTCTTGGTTCCAGGGGGCTGGCAGGAGCCCATGCAGCCAGGTGGCTACCTGGAGATACCACCACCCCATCCCCTGAGGAGCTCTGTAACCCAGCCTCCCTCACCCCTGCTCGGCACTCCCCTGTAGTCAGTGCTCCTGGTGGCTCTGACTCTGGCCCAGGAAATAATAAGCCCCAGCCGACAGCTGTGGGAAGGAGGCTATGAGAGTGTCGCAGGGGATGTGGGGGGTCAGGCTGCTGGAGCAACGAGCATGCGGCTCCTCCCATCCCGCGCTGTGGAAGGCGCCTTGCGCACACATGGCTTGACACTGTGATGCCCTCCTTCCTGAGGATGTGAGCTCAGGGTGGTGGGATTGAGGCCAGGGCCAGAGAGCTCTCCACCTGCTGCCTCCTGCCTGCCTCTCATCCATGCCCTGTCCCAGTGCCTGCACCCACCCGGCAGCTCCCAGGCACCCACAAGGCCCAGGCACTGGGACCATCCAAGCAGCAGGTGGCTTCTAACACAAGGATAGGGCGAGGACCGGGGTGGCTGCCGGTGGTCCCTTGGCCATTTGGGGTGGTGGGAGAGGCGGCCTGGTATCCTCTCAGGCCCAGCTGCACCTGCTGCCAGAGCACGTGCCTCTCAGCTGCCCAGGAAGGGGGCGGGGCTCCCCAGCAGCTGCAGCTCCACCACGCAGCTGCCCTGGGCAAAAGCATCAAGCCTAGCTCCTCCCAGCGGTCTCACTCCAGCCCACGCCATGGGTGACCATGCGTCCATGTCTGCTTCCCACCCTCAGTTCCGTAGTGCTGAGGGGCCTGCGTTCTCTGCACAGTGCTGGGAGGCCCATGGCTTCTGCCCAGCAAGTCGGTCAGATGCTGGTTTGATTACTGTCTAAGGGCACAGGTGAGGATTCAGGGTGCTTTGGTGGCTTCACCCACTTAGCACCTTGTTAGGGAGTTAGTTACGGACACTGTTGAGGTAGAGGCTTCACGTTAGTAGCCTGTCTTGGGGAATAAGCCCTTTGTTTCATCAAAATCTGCCCCTGGGTCTGTGACTTAGTTTGGGGCATTTAATGCTTTGGTAAAGTTTATATCCACTTATTCTCTGGCAAAACTGTTACCTCAAATGGACACCTGATTTGTGAGGCTTTTTAAAACCAGGCCGGCCGCGATGGCTTATGCCTGTAATCCCAGCACTTTGGGAGGCCGAGGCGGGTGGATCACCCAAGGTCAGGAGTTGAAGACCAGCCTGGCCAACATGGTGAAACCCCGTCTCTCCTAAAAATACAAAAATTAGCTGGGCATAGTGGCGCACGCCTGTAATCCCAGCTCCTTGGGAGGCTGAGGCATGAGAATCACTGGAACCCGGGAGGCAGAGGCTGCAGTGAGCAGAGATCACACCACTGCACTCCAGCCTGGGTGAGAGAGCAAGACTCTCTCTAAACCAGATTCTTGGTCATGCCCTTTGAGAGGCAGATCTGGGAAGTCCTGCTCCGTGTGGTGCCTGAGCTCCTGGAACCTGACAGTGAGTCTCTGAGCGCCTGTGAGAGGCTGACCCAAGCTTCAGTGACTGCCTCCTGCCCTCGTCTTTCCTCCTCTCTGGGTTCCCATAAAAACCTCCAGGAGGAACCACCTCTTCTGGTCCTGGGTCACCTCCGAATGGCCACAGAGTCACGAGCTCCCTGGGCTGCACAGCCAGATCCCGGGCGCTCAGGGTCTCTGGCTTGCCTGGTAGACGCCCCCTGCCATCGTGCCGAGGGCCAGCCCTCTAGCAGCAGCAGCAGCGAGAGCCTTAGGAGAGCACTGCTCTGGTCACTAGAGGCCACGTGGGTCCCAAAGATGAGGCCCGTGTGGACCTGCAGCACCACGACATCCACCGCTGCTCTCTCTGGGGCCCCTCTTCTGAGTCTCCCATGCGGTCCCTTCTAGTCACAGTGGGGTAGTAGGAGGTCCTCGGGCCATTTTACTGAAGCGGCTGGTTGGCACTTTGGCTGTTCCAGTGGCAGAACCATAGGATTTCTGCTGCTTTCGTGTTGCCAAGGAGCCCTTGAAGGAGAAGATGCCCTGGGCCAGGACGGAGTTCAGATTTCAGTTCTGCCACCTGCCAGTGGCACTGTGAGGGCTGGAAAGGGTGCCAGACAGAGAACATGGACACCTGTGTTGTCTTCTAGACCTTTTCTGCCCAATGGTGACCTTGGATGAGTCATAGGTCATCTCTCTGTCCTCAGTTTCCCTCCTTTTTAAAAGTGAGGTCTTGGCCAGATGACTTCAAGGCACCTTCCCCACAATCCTCTAGTGCATTGTGTGATAAAGCTCACAGGAGGTGGGGATCAGGGCACCTTTCATTCCTGGGCCACCCTGTGCTGCCGGACTCCCGGGACCTGGCCCACAGCCCCGCCCCCTCTCATTTGCCCTCACCCCACGACATTGTCCGCTTTCGCACAAGCTCCGGGGGACAGGGCCTCATCTGTCTTGTTCACGGTGAACTCCCCAAGACCTAGAGCAGGGTCTGGCACTTAGTTAGGTGCTCAGGGCACATTTATGGAAAAGTGAGTGCTGACCAGGCTGCCCCTCCAAGAGCGGGCCCATCTCCAGCCAGCTTGTCCCACAGGTTCGGCAGTGTCTTCCCGAGCCTCAACATGGCGGTGAAGCGGCGGGAACAGGCCTTGCAGGACTACAGGAGGCTGCAGGCCAAGGTGGAGAAGTATGAGGAAAAGGAGAAGACGGGGCCAGTGCTGGCCAAGCTCCACCAGGTACCAGGGGAGACAGGCGGGCAGGGGCTGGACAGATGGGCAACTGTGGCCACCTGTGGTAAGTCCCTCCCTTCACCTGGGGACACCAGGACCAAGACACCAGCCGTCCCCACCCCACCCATCCCATATCCCACACCCAGCAGTGAGACAGAGCTTTGACAGCCAGGGTCTTGTTCCCTAGGCGCGAGAGGAGCTGCGGCCTGTGCGGGAGGACTTCGAGGCCAAGAACAGGCAGCTGCTGGAGGAGATGCCGCGCTTCTACGGCAGCCGCCTTGACTACTTCCAGCCCAGCTTTGAGTCCCTCATCCGAGCACAGGTGAGGCCCAGACGCTCTTCCTCTGGGTGGACATAGCTCATGCCACTCCCTGTTACCCACGCTGGAAGGGTGGCTTAGCCATTCTCCACAACAGGGCACCCACCCCAGGCACGGCCCCGAAGGAATTCATTCCAGTACCAGAGTCCCCGGCTCGGCGACTTGGGAACCCTGTCCACTGCTAGAGTCCTCACGTTGCTCTGGTGAATCCCAGAGCAGGCATGGCCGAGGTTCCCTTTTGTCCGGCAGTTCCTCCCTGGATCTCTCTGCATTTCACTCTGAGTAGCCCCTCTGCCCCACACCCTCAGGTGTGCAGGTTCTTGACCTGGGGTGGTGCTGAGGAGAAAGGGATCTGGAGAGTGGAGGCCTATTCTGAGGACTCAGCTCCCCTCCCCTACACCCTGAGCCAGTCTTCTTTTTAGCAGGAAACGGCAGGAGTCCTGCCTTGGAGCCACTAGGGAAGGGGTGCCAGAGCCCTGGGGAGAGCCACACTCAGGGCTGCTGCTAGGGCCCTGGGGTGGAAAGGCAGGCCTGGAGGCATGGGGGCGCCACTGGGGGTCAGACACAGGCCAGGCCCCAGTGTCCCCTTCCACTCGGGGATGGGAGGACACGGAGTGGCAACACCTGTGGCTCCCACGCTTCTCACCCTCCTCCATCTTCAAGCCTTTAGCAAGGATTGTTCCCCCAACTGGCAAAATAGAAAAGGGTGGGCACCCATGCCAGAAGCGGGTCCCTTCCACACAGGACCCTGTTGATGGCTCGTACTCAGCGACAGCCTCAGTACCCCAACACCCTTAGCAGCCATCTGCGCCAGGTCCCTGAGCCGCAGACTGCGCCACCTGAGTGGGCATTTGGCGCCCTCCAGTGGCCGTTCCCTACCGGCCCCGCAGTCACAGCCACGAAGCCCTGGCCCGCACACCCACCCTGCCGGGCCGAAGTCAGGGTGGCCACCCACCCCAATCAGGACGCCTGAGCAGGGTTCATGCTAGGGCTGGGCCTTGTCAGTGACTCACGTACTTGGGCCTGTGCCATCTGTAGGCAGCATGAGACCTAGAGCCTTCTGCAGGAGGGGTGGGGACTTCTCCCGACACTTGCTCCTGCAGTGAGGGCTCCCTTCAGCCGCCCCATTGGGTTCACGGGAGACCTGGCCCTGCCCCTTCCTTCCTATCACCTAGGTGCTGCCCTACACCCTCCCTCCTGTTGCTCACAGGAGGAAGCCACAGGGTGCCAGGCTCTCGCATGCCCAGGTTGGAGCAGATGGGAGGCCAGGGATGCCCTGTAACCAGGCAGCACTTCTGGGGGCTGTTGACTGCCTCCTGGGCCCCAGCCTCCTCCTCACCCGCCCGGCTGCCATTAGTCATGGAGAAGTGAGCATCCCCGGTGACTCAGAGCGCAGTGGCTTGGGCAGGGTGGGGCGGGTAGGGCAGCCCACCCCCAGCCCAGAGGTGACAGCAGTGTTGAGACCAGCTCACTTTAGCTCCCCGTCGGCCAGCAGAAATCTCACCTCAGGAGTGTCAGCCGTGGGTCCCTGCCCCACCTGGCATTTCCCACAAGGTCCCCTTAGTGTCTAGAGCTCCTCCTTGTGTCTAGAGTGCAAAGCGTGGAAGCTTTCAGGAAACTGCATGTGTTCATTGGGTCATGAGATAGAAACTGAGGCAGAAGTGGCCCCTGTTGTCTGTGGAAAAGCCCCTGGTCCTCAGCCATCTGTGAGAACTGACAGGCCTCCCCATTCCTCCACCTGCCCCACCCTCATCCCTGTGTCCCTTCCCACCCCGGTTCTGGTGCCTCCCTAGAGGGACCCTGGCAGTGAACCTGGCCTCTGAGCTGTCCCCTTGGCCACACAGCTTGGGCCATGAGCAAGGGTGGGATGCAAGTTGGGAGGGAATGGAAGGCTAGACGGGCATCCCTTCCCGCCTGTGCTTCTAAAGCTGGCTTAGGGCTTTGGGAGCCACCAGTCTACCGTACCCTCTTTCTGCCATGGACAAAAGCCGTGGGTTCTCCCCTAGCTTACAAAAAGCAGTAAAACTCGTCATGGTGCCCAACATCCCACAGTTGCCCTAGGAGGCCCGTGCCTTCCTGCACCTGCTGCTGGGGAAACCAGGCGCCCAAAGCAGGGGCACCTCCACCTGCAGCCACTGAGGCCCTGTTGCTCCCCGGCTCGTTTTGGTTCAGTCTTAGCTAGAGCCTTTCCATGCCCTGCACATTCCCAAAGGCACACTGCTACACAGCTCCAGAGGGGTGAGGGCAGGGGGTAGCAGAGGAGTGTGAGCCTCTCGCCCTCTGAAGCACATGGTTTTCTGGAGCCAGCATGTGCCAACCCGCCGCCTCCCCCAGGTTGTGTACTACTCGGAAATGCACAAGATCTTTGGAGACCTGACCCAGCAGCTTGACCAGCCAGGCCACTCCGATGAGCAGCGGGAGCGGGAGAACGAGGCCAAACTCAGTGAGCTCCGGGCCCTCTCCATTGTGGCCGATGACTGAATCCCCGTCACTCTTGGACAACTCCTGTGACACGGTCAGCCTCGCTCGTCCTTGCCCTTCTCAGGGCTAACTGCTCCTCTCACAAGGCTGGGGACAGAGGTGGCCCTGGTTCACTTGCCGGCCCTTTGCAATGAATGACTCTTCCTGAGCCTGGCACCAGGATCCCTAGACAGGCCGCTGTCTCCCCACTCACAGCCCCAGCAGGTAAGCAGTGTAGACAAACCCTTGGGGCTTTTTTATTTGGAGAACCGTCCAGCATGCATCCTGGCCCATGGCCTGAGCAAGCTGCAGCCCTTCTGAAGCCGTGGGCTTTGTCAGCTCAGTTGGGGGTCTTAGCCCTGCATGCATTGTGGGCATCAAATCTACCTCCAAAAGACCCATCCTGGGGAGCCCTCTGGCCCCTCGTTGCCTTTTCACTTAAAAGCCTCTTTTTTCTGGGAGAGGCCCTGAACCCTGCCCAGGAGAGCTGTTCCTCCACCCTGGCAGGCCCTCAGCCAGCTTCCTAGCAAGACAAAAGCTACCCTCGTGACTTTGGGACCCAAGTCGTTGGGGTTCCCGAGGTCACTGAGAACTGTTACCTCGGGACCTCAAACTGTCAGTGGAACTGTCCCACCACACAGAATGTCCCACAAGAATTCGCATGTCTCAAAGCAAAAACAGTGGGTTTGTGTCTCACCTGAGTATTTGGAATTTTATTTTTTCAAGTAAAGTTTTCAATGAAATGTCCACATGGTATTGTTATAACTTAGGGCGAGCAGGGGAAATTCCTCTTCCAGGGCCTGCTGCCCTCCGCTGAGCAGCAGCACCCTCCAGCAGGCAGCCCAGCACACAGGGGTCTGTGTGCGCCTCCCCGGCCCTGCCCCACCTTTTGGAGTGAACTGCACCGTGGTCCAGCAGAGATGCTGGGCGGAAGGGCACGCAGGCAAGCCTAGGAGAGGAGTAGGAAGAGCTGTGGAGGACACGCTCGGTTTGTTTTTGACTTTGGTTTATTTAAAAAACAAGCCAAAAAAAAAAAAAAAACCCAACTTTATATACAAAGTCAAACTGAAACCACGGATTATGGAAAGAGGCAAGAATTATGGGTAACAGGGGAGAAGGCTGGGCCAGAGCCAATACCACATTCTGAACACAGGAGCCACGGGAAAGAGGTGCTGGTTTCTTCTGGCAAATCTGGGGTGACTGAACACAGTGTTCTACTGGCAAACCCAGCCCAACACTGAGCACTTTCTAGCATGGACTCCATTCCCGTGATGGCCAAGGGAGACCCTTCCCCCAGGAGCCTGCATCTGGAACCTAGCAGAGCCTGTGCCATCCGGAGGAGGGGTTGCTTAGCCCCAGCCAGGCTCCACGTCTGTCTCTTCAGTTCAGTTCACTGACATCAGACCTTGTCACACACTTGAAAAGCCTTTTTCTCCCCTGTCTTATTCTAAACTGGAAAAGGACAGGAGAAAGTCAGCACAAGACTAAAAGGGCCCCAGGAGAAATACCAAGGTTGAGGGCAATATGACATTCTAGGGGTGCAAAAGATGTTGTATTTAGTTGTTAACTGGAACCGGGGTTCCTCACACATCCATCCCACATAGCACAGCCCCCAGCCTGATGGCCTGCCGTCCCCTAGAGGCTGAGCATGGGGTCAGCCACCCCTGCCCTGGCTCCCAGGTCTCGCTCCCGCTGCTTTCTGGTACCGCAAGGGCTCCAACTTTGCCGAGCGCCACCGCTGCCCTCACAGGATGGCAGTTCCGTGTGAGGCCGTCAGTTGCTAGGTGCCGGCTCCTCTTTCTCCACCCAGCTGTCAGCCTGTTTGAAACAGATGTACCCAGAATCAGGCCTGGCAAGGCGATCTGAGGACTGCGGACTGTCTCCTGCTGGGAAGCTCCCGCTCGCTGCACGCTGCTGACTGCTCAATTCCCAGAGAACCTGCAACCAGGGGCACACAGCCTGGCAAGCGACGGAAGGAAGAAGCTGGTGCCTGCTGGCCCTCTGGTCACTCCGGACATAGGGGCAAGCACCCTTCCAGGGGTTTCTGGAGCTCAGGGAAAGGAGCTGTGCTGCCTCCTGGTCCACCCCCACCTTACCTTTTCCACCACCCGCTGGATCTCCAGCTGCAGGGGGGTCAGGCGCCTGCGGAGCTCCTGCAGCAGCCGCTGGAGCTGGCTCTTCTGTCGCTCCGCCATCCGAGCGGTCTCCTCAGCCTCCGCCAGCCGGGCTCGCAGCTCCTGCATCTCTGCCGCCAGCGTCTTATTCGTTACTTCAGTGGCTGAGAAACGGTTATGGCTCTCCTCTGCAAGGTGGAGGAGGAAACAGAGGGACGGCTGCTCCATCAAGGCCCAGAGCACAGGGCAGGGCCTGAGCCTAAGCAACGGGTTCCCTACTGGTCTGCACGTGCCCCCGTGGTGGATGCAGCCCTAGGCCCTCACCCAGCTTCAGCTCCAGTGTGTGGATCTTATTCTCTAGGTAGAGCCGGCCGCTGTCCTGCTGCTCCGCGCGCTGCAGCAGGCTCCCCACGTTGATCAGGCTGCCATTGTGGGACACCAAGGCTTTGTGTTCCGTAGGGGCGGCACCTGGCTTCGTGCTCTTCCCAGAAGGGGGCAGCAGGTCCAGGTTTCCTAGAGGGAACCATGAAAAAGATTGCAGGATGGGGTCTCCGGAGAGGGCAGCCTGCCCTACCCGTGCCCAGGAAGGCTGCAGGGCTCAGGACATACCAAAGAGCACCTCCTCGGGAAGGCCACCGTCCAGGCCCTCCTGGCGGCTGTACTGAAGGCTCCGGTACTGACAGATGTTCTGGGTCACCACCCTGCTGACCAGCTGCTTGGCCTGCAGAAAACACACCCCCAGACACCTGCTGACCAGAAGGCCCAGTCCCCGACCCTGGCCGTGGGCAGGAACCTGGAGCAGGAGCAAGTGCAGGCCTGTGCCCATGTGCTGAGGCAGAAGAAAGAAGGTACCTGCTCTGCACTGAGCCGGATCCCAAGGGTAAGGAGGATCCTCTCCAAGTCTCGCCGGTGCAAGTAGCCACACCAGTTGGCATCAAAGAACACAAAAGCAAGCAGACAGTCCAAGGGGAGCACAGCAGAGGGATCCAGCTCCTTGGGCTGCAAAGAAAACAAAGATGAGCAGGATTTTCAAATAGTTCCCTCAGTGGCTCTATCGCCCAGGATTCAGCCTGTTCAGAATCCAGTGGCTCGGGCCACATGCAGCTCAGGCCACATGCAGTAATGCATGCCTAAAGTCTCTGCTACTGGGGAGGCTAAGGCAGGAGCATCACTTGAACCCAGGAGTTCGAAGCTGCAGTGCACTATGCTCATGCCTGTCAACCACTGTGCTCCAGCCTGGGCAACATAGCGAGACCCCGTCTCTAAAACACAAAACATCAAGCAGCCTGGCTGATGTTCATCACACCCAAGCCAGCCTTCCTCTCTGGGGCACTTTCACAAAAGCTCCTGTGCTCCTCTCTCCCATTCACCCCGACAGACACTGAAATGTTCTCCTGGAGCCTATGAACGTGCCCTTCCATGAGCCAAGGACCACACTGTGTGTTGGGTCCATCAAGAAAGGAAATCACTGGTAAGCATCCTTCTCCCAGGAGTGTGCCGAAGGCCTTGCCAAGCCTCACCACCACTAAGGCCCAGAGAGGTGGAGAAGAGGCCTCACCATGTCCTGAAGTGAAGAGAACTCCATCTCTGACTGGTTTGAGGCAACGGACCGGACCTCCGAATCCTCCAGCTTTGCTCCTGCTACAGAAAGCCCAAGATAAATGGAGAGCAGGGCCCACCCAGCTCCACAGTCCAAAAATTAAAACCAGCTTGGCCACAGGTGGAAAGCCACATCCCGAGCCTGCGAGCTCCCCTCTCACCACTCAACATACCAAACTCCTCCTCTCCATCATCCCTCAAAAGCAACAGTTCTGGGTCCAGGGCCATCTCACACAGGTCCTCGGAAGCCTCGCCCCGGGGTTTTTCTTCTTCCTCTCCCCCAGAAGAGGGTGGTTTGGGCAAAAGCCCATCCTCCTTCTAGGGAGGCAGACGAAGGTGATTAGAAGGAAGGCAGTTACCGTAATTACCAATAGTAATCATGGCTGACACCTGAGTAATAAGTATGCCCCGGGCACTGTATGGAGGGCTCTAGACACCATCTCATTTCATGTATTTAATTTCATTAAGTGGAACTCAGAGCATGCCAGGGCATCACCAGACACCTGGGCTTTTTTCCTCAGGAGTTGATCTTAGTCCCAGAAGAAATTACATTTATTTGATAGTATTTAAACAAAAAACAGCTGGGCACGGTGGCTCACGCCTGTAATCCCAGCACTCCTGAGGTCAGGAGTTCAAGACCAGCCAGGCCAACATGGTGAAACCCCATCTCTACAAAAGTACAAAACTTAGCCAGGCATGGTGGTGGGTGCCTATGATCTCAGCTACTCGAGAGGCTGAGGCAGGAGAACCGCTTGAACCTGGGAGGCAGAGGTTGCAGTGAGCCGAGGTTGTGCCACTGCACTCCAGCCTGGGCGACAGAGCAAGACTCCATCTCAAACAAAAAAAAGACTAGTATTTTAGAAAAGGTTTACAAATTTTATTGTTTACTTTTTTTCAAGAGAGTCTTGCTCTCTCACCCAGGGCGGAGTGCAGTGGCACGACCTCGGCTCACTGCAACCTCCACCTCCCTTGGTTCAAGGATTCTCCTGCCTCAGCCTCCTGAGTAGCTAAGAATACAGATATGCACCACCACGCCCAGCTAATTTCTGTATTTTTAGTAGAGACAGGGTTTTACCATATTGGCCAGGCTGGTCTCAAACTCCTGACCTTGTGATCTGCCCGCCTTGGCCTCCCAAAGTGCTGGGATTACACCCCACCTACAATATTTTCTAGTTAACCATCAGACAATCAAAGCACCCCACTCTGCTAAGCATTTTCAGTGACTGGGGTTTCTATGCTGTCAGGCTCCTCAGCCATGCTCCCTGCACTCCTCTGCGCCACCTTCCCTTCCACTAGGTGTGCCACTTACTAGCTGTGTGGCCTCAGTGCGTGCTGAGCAAGGGAGTGGGGAATGAGCTAGGGCGCAGGAAGCACTCAGAGCCCAGGGTGAAGATGCGTGGTCACCGTAAGCACTACGACAGCCTGAGGTGGCAGGGTACTCACCAGTGGGGGCTCTGACTCGGCAGCCGGGCCCTCATTCTGTGCCTCATCCTTGGGCTCCTTGACCACCTCCTCTTTGATGGCTTCTTCCTCCTTGGTGGCTTCCTCCTTGGCCGCCTCCTCCTTCTCAGGTTCAGGTGGGGACACGACCTTTTCAGGAAGGCTCAGCAGCATCTTATAAACCCTATAGCCAAAATCCCTCTGGAGCATCTCCAGAAACAGCTCAGCCAGCACCATCACCTGACGGGGATGTGGCAGGGTCCATGAGCATCAGGAAAAAAGACTGCTCAAGGCCCACAGATCCCAGCCCATAGCCTCCCCAAGACTCTGACACCTGCCTCAAAAGAGATCCTTTCTTTTGGCCTCCGATCCTCCACAATCCCATGGAGGGACAGGTTCACACAGCCAGGGCGTGCGATGACAGCAGGTTCTAGTGGGGGTGGAGGGGCCTCTGGGAGATCAGTGTCCGTTTCCTGCTGTGTGCTGGCCTCTGAAGGTTCTGCGTTCCGTCTAGAAGTGTCTGCTGCTTGCTCCAAGGCGTCCGGTGCCTGTTCAGTAGGCTCCATTTCCTGTGACAATAGCCAAGATGAGACCCTCTGGGTCCCAGGATCAGGCCACCTATATCTCCCGCTGCTGGCTAAGGCACAGCCTTACCCCTGGTACCTCCTGGGTCGAAGGAGCTGCCTCTGCAGCTTTCTGCTGGCACAGGGCCTCCCACTCCTCCAAAGTAGGCATGATGGTCCAGACGTCCGGCAGGTATACCACCACTGTCTGGAGCCGCCGGGGGGGTCCCGGCTGCAGGTACTGAAACTCGGCAAAGCGCCACCTACACATAGCAAAAGGAAGTACTAACTTCGTTACTGACAACTCCACGCAGACACCACATTCACAGGCAAGGGCTTCAGTTTCCAGTCAGCACTCAATAAGCACATACTGCAAGCCAAGCTTTGAAAACACAACAGCAAAGCTACAGACCAAGTCCTCAAGAAATGGTCATGGGGAGGCCGCAACCATACAAGCACCCTACAAGGTGTGAGGACAACTCGAGGGAGTCTCAAGTGCAGCCTGGGGCTCAGCCGGCTTTTGGCATATACCCCACCCTAGCCTGAGGCAGTAGAGGGGGCAGGAGCGGGACTAGGGGGCAGAAGAGAGCTAACCAGCAGAAAGGGGCAGGGACTGGGCCTCCCCAACAAAACCTCACCAACCTGCTGGGTTGGTACAGCCGAGGCTCCCCACTCACCACTTGGTGCAGCCACTCAAGTCAATGCCGGTCTGGGCCTGCGCACAGCGGATGGCGGTGCGCACCAGCACCTGTGGGTCAGCCTGGGGGTCGAGGCCATCCAGGGAAGGAGACCATTCACCCCCAACCAGCACTGCCTCTTCTTCTTTTCTGCCCAGCAAAAACTGCAAAAAGACATCAGGGATATGAAACAAAAAACTCCGTTACCTGGGTCTCCCACTGCAGGGCAAGGCTGCCGCACATCAGGATGAAGGGAGCAGGAAGTGGGGAAGTCCATCACACAGTGAGGTCTCTATCTGCTAACATGAGCCAGCCACCTAGCTCTCTCTGACTAGTCAGAACAGCTCTGAGCTGTACCTTCCTCCTGGGTAAAATGAGGGGCATTCAGCTCCGAGATGCTTCGTTTCTGTGCATTCAGGAACAGGAGCCAAGCACTCGAAACATGACAGGTTCTGGACATTACCAGTGAATGCATCTCCTCCTGCCCTCCAGCTCTTACCTTAATCTGCTTCAGAGGATGCTCTGGCGTCTCCCTTGGCTCAGCCATGTCATCCACAAAGAGCATGCAACAACGATACAATTCCTCCAACCCCGGGGAAGAGAGCAGTAGTACCTGTGCAGGAGGAGACACTCAGAGCTGCCTTCAGCCTCCAGAGATCAGGTTAAGTGACAGACACCTGTCAGCCTACCTTGGAACTATAAGCGGGGTCACTGTCTGCAGGGATGGGCTCAGCACCAGCATCTGGAGCTGCCTCCTTTTCAGAAGAGACCTGGATCCGGCTCGGGTGATGGAGGGAAAAGGGTTGGCTCAGAGGGAAGGCTGACAGCCAACTCAGATGCACGGACAGAAAATCTGAGGGGACCAGGAGGCTGCGGTAACGACGCTGGAGTTCTAGGAAGTCACAGACGGGGCTATAGGAAGACAACAAGGGAATCCAGACTGAGCAAACACTAAAAATTACAAATGAAACCATCAAAGAGTTTAAAAAATGGGCAAACTTTTTTTAGTCTGAGAAAGAACTTTGAAGTAAGGCACCTCTCAAGGAAGCTAGATCAGATCTGACCACTTAACTTACAACCTCTAGATGGCAAAAGTCAAACTAGGAAAGGGAAAAAAGAAAACACTTATAATACAGGACAAAGAAATGGATCATTGCCTTAATATAAAAGAACTTACAAATCAGTAACAAAAAGTTCAAAAGCCTAAAACAGAAAATTGACATCAATAGGTTCTTAAGAGAAATACATAAGAATTAAAAGCCCATGAAAATATGCTCAATCTCACTTATAATTAAAGAAATGCAAATCACATTATCATGTGTCACCAACTAGACAAAGATGAAAAAGTCAGCTAACAGTGTTGGGAAAGGCATGGGGAAATAAGGATTCCATACCCCACTGGTGGCAGCAGAATGGGCACAGCCTCTTCGGGAGAACTAGCAATAGTTATGGAAGCTTAAAGCAAAGCCTTTGAGCCGGCTGCTCCATTTCTAGGAATTGATCTCAACAAATACACAGGTGTAGGTAGAAGGATGTTCATTCCAAGAAAATTTAGGATAGAGTGCTAATGGAGAACTGGTTAAATAAATCATGTTCATCCATTCAATGAATACTGTGTAGTTGCCAAAAAAAAAAACTGGATCTAATAAATGTTCATATGAAATAAAATCTAAAGTACATTCAGTGAAAAGGCAAACCACCAAACAGTATGTACAACAGGTTTCCATGTGCTTTTTGTTTTGTAAGAAAAGGCTGTGAGAACACACATGTGCACTTGCATAGACCCCATCTCATTTACATGAGAAACTATTACCAGCAGCAAGTCTCAGCCCACCTCAGCCTCGCCGCTCACCTGTCCACAGTGTAGGGAGTGAGGTGGACCCGGTAAGGAGGCAGGTCATGCCTTGGCTTCTTAGCACCCCAGGGCTCTCCAGCAGCCCGCTGTTTGCGTTTCTTGGAGTCATAGTCATCGCTAGAGGTTGACCCATCACCAACAGTAAGAAATCACATTGTTATATGTATTCAATACACACTGAACCAAAAGAATTGGAAACAAGCGCAATCCCTTACATTCAATACATGGAAAAATAAGCCATGCTAACAGCCATACGACAGAATGTTACAAAGATATTAAAATGGATATTTACACTCTTTTAACAACATAGAAAAACATTCCTGTTAAGCAAAAAGCACACTCTGCAACACTGTATACACAGTAGGCCTGAGCTACTACAAAAACAACTTTAGAAGACTGAAAGGAAATAAAATATTAATGTTGGAAGCCTCCAGTAAGCTTACAAATAATTTTCCATTTTTCTGCACTTCATAAATTATAGTTAACATGTTTTTTTGAAATGAGAAAAAAACTCATTTCTCTTTTAAAAACAAGGGACGCATATATGAATCCATGCTATGCGTTCTATAAAGTTTATTAGAAGAGACAGTTACAAGGTGCCTGTAATCCCAGCACTTAGGGAGGCCGAGGTGGGCGGATCACTTGAGGTCAGGAGTTCGAGACCAGCCTGACCAACATGGTGAAACCCTGTCTCTACTAAAAATACAAAAAAGTAGCCAAGTGTGGTTGCACATGTCTGTAATCCTAGCTACTCAGAAGGCTGAGAGAGGAGAATCACTTGAACCCGGGAGGTGGAGGTGGCAGTGAGCCGAGATCATGCCATTGCACTCCAGCCTGGGCGACAGAGCGAGACTCTGTCTCAAAAAAAAAAAAAAAAAAAAAAAGTGACAGCTACAAATCCTTAATAATACACATTAAAGTCATAAAAACAAACCATTTGCTCCAATAGTTCCACTCTTGAAAATTTGTCCCAAGAAAGTTAATTCAAAAGAAGAAGAAAGGCTACACATAGTGAAAAAATAGGAAGCAGCATAAACAGAATAAAAAGCCAAATACCCAGATTTTTATAGTAAATAAAAACAATCACGCAGCCATTAAAACACTCAGGATTATGCTGCAATATGGAAAACTGTTTATAAATACACAAAAATAATTTGAACTCTAAGATTAAAATTGCAAAAAGCATGCACATGTATAGATTTAAACTAGAACACAGGAGAAAAGAGTGGCAAGAGATTTTCCTTTTTTTTTTTTTGAGACAGTCTCGCTCCGTTGCCCAGGCAGGAGTGCAGTGGCGTGATGTCAGCTCACTACAACTTCCGCCTCCCGGGTTCAAGCAATTCTCCTGCCTCAGCCTCCCGAGTAGCTGGGAATACAGGTACCCACCACCATGCCCGGCTAATTTTTTTTTAGTAGAAATGGGGTTTCACTATCTTGGCCAGGCTGGTTTTGAACTCCTGACCTCAAGTGATCTGCCTGCCTCAGCCTCCCAAAGTGCTAGGATTACAGCTGTGAGCCACCGCACCTGGCCTACATATTTCTATTATTTTAATTTTATATAATAGCATGTACTGCTTTACACATTTTTATAAGTCACTACAGTATTACACTGTAACTACATTGTAAGTACAATAGATATGGGTACAATAAATAAAAATAATTGAAAAGAAAAAACCTTTAGACCATTCATTATAAAGTACCAGACTGATAAGGGGAAAAGCCCCCATGTCACATGAGAGAAATAAAATCAACTGTCATTTATCTGTGCCTCGGTAACGGAGTTGATTGTATTTACCGGAAGGTTTCTGTTCTGCCTTTTAGACCTGCCTGGGTCATTTCCCTATTCATCACACCCCAGTGACTAAGCTGAACAGATTTATCATGAGGCCTGTTCTTTTCTGTTGGCCTGGGTCACTTCCATGTGCGTGAGCATCTGCATCCTAAAGTGGCCTTATTCTCAAGCCCCGATGGGATGTCAGTAGCCCGTGTGTCTAATAGAAGACCCATGCCAAAGCCGCTGTGACAACCTTCCAGCTCACAGTAATGCCATTGGCCTCTAGCTAAACTGTTATGATCCACTCAATGGTGTACACTGTGTGGCCACTTTCCTCCCCTTCCTGTACACTGTCAGGAGGTCATAAGGCAGCACCAGGGGCTGAGCTCTCAGGAACCACAGCAGCAGAGCCCACCTGGGTACACCTGTCTAAAAACCGCAGCTCAGTAGTAGCTGCTCAATAAAGACATTGTTCTCTGCATCCCAAAGCCAGGAATTCAAAATAAAGCTTGGCTTCCATGCAAAACATTAATGTGGTTGAGTCCTTCATAAAAGTTGCAAAACTAAATAAATAAAAGTTACTGCCCCAGAATGACCTACTTTGTACCACCCTTGGCCCCACTCTGCACATTCTCTCTACTGACCGATGTTAATATCATATTTCCTTCCCAATGGTGGTATAGGTTGAGTATCCCTTACCTGAAATGCTTAGGACCAGAAGCGTCCTGGGTTTGGAATGTTTTTCAGATTTTGCAATATTTGCATTATACCTACTGGCTGAGCATCCCAAATCCAAAACTCCAAATCTGAAATGCTCAATAAACATTTCCTTTGAGCGCCATGTCAGCACTCAAAAGTTCTGGATTTGAGAGTATTTTGGGTTTTAGGATTTAGGATGCTCAACCTGTACATCCTTTCTGTAGAAGCTGTGACACTGAAGCTAATGGCCAAAGTAATACAACAGACCTTGCATGGGTCTCAGCACATCCAGGACAATCAAATGCAACTGACTAGAGAAAGCCTGAAATTAACCCTAAAGCAGAAAGTCCACAGCAGTCACAGAGCTTCACCCAGGCTACGCTGTCTCAGAAGGCACCTGCTGTGATTTTGTAATGAAGCCTTTAATAAACTCACACAATGTGAGAGGTAGAAGGTCCTTGGAAACTGAGGACCAGGAAGATGCACAGGACAAGAGAAGTGGGTAAATGCAAAACATATACCAGCCACTGGATATACTTATATACTTATGAATATGGTGTCTACAATGGAGAATGGGACACAGGGTTTCAAGTAGTGGAAACCCCATGGCAAACAATCCCAAAGCTTCCCCCTAGTTAGAATTCACAATGGTGAATTCCCACACCTGTAATCCCAGCGCTTTGGGAGGCTGAGGTGGGAGGATCACTTGAGCCCAGGAGTTCAAAACCAGCCTGGGCAACATGGCAAAACCCTTTCTCTGCCCCCCACAAAAATAAATAAATATTTACTTATTTTTTGTAGAGATAGGTTCCCAAAGCACTGGGATTTATAGGCATGAGCCACTGCACCCAGCCTTACAAAAAACGTTTTAAAAAATTAGTCAAGCATGGTGGTGCACACCTGCAGTCCCAGCTACTCCAGAGGCCGAGGCAGGAAGATGGCTTGTGCCAGAGAGATCAAGGCTGCAATGAGCCATGATCACGCCACCACACTCCACTCTGCGTGACAGAGCAAGACCTTGTCTCAAAAAAAAAAAAAAAAAAAGGGTTAAGGGTTACATGAGATTTCCCATTTGTCAAAATTGTCAAGATTTGTGCATTTCAATCTACGTAAGTTCCACCTTAAATTTTTTTACCTTAACAAAATCAAGTAGGAGCAGTGAGTAGATGGAGGTAGAGATGAAAAAGAATGGTAGCTGATACTTGAAGCAGCTAGGTAATGGGTATAAGGTTCCTCATACCTTTCTGTTTACCTTGCATATACTAAAATTCTCCACTATGACAAATTTAAAATGAAAACAGAACTACAACAAGTCTTAAATCAGGCTAGAGCTTAACTTTTAAAGGTACAAGCAAAACACTCAGGGAGAGTGAGACTGAGGAAGGAACACGTGAACTGGAGAGAGGACAGGACAGCATGCTCCTGGTGGTCCCCAACGCTACAGATGAGACAGGATCACCAGGATACCCTAAAGGCCCAAATCAGCCATGCTTGCTCCACACATGACTGAGAAAGCTACCTGCATGTCCAAGGCAGAGTGCAATATACACCTTCTAACAGCATACTTATGAGAATAGTGTCTATAAAGGAACGTTTTAAACAACTAAAAGAGATACTGCAGTGTTACTTTTGACATGTTACTATTGAGTTTCCATTCCTGTCATCTCAACTTAGGGACTAGAAATTTTAAAAGAGTATTTAAGAAATATCTCAACATGACATTTTCAAAGATGAACTGTATCAACTCCCTACTTGCTAAACCACTGTATAAAATTCCAATATTTTTATATACATTTCAGTGTGTCCACATACTTCAGAGAAAAGGGACTAGGATCTAGCTGCAGGCAGAGAATGTCAGTGGTAAGCATAGCCACCTTCCAAGCAGTAGACCTGGCTTCACTTCCTGGCCAACACAAAAAAATATTAATAATAAAATAAAGAGAATGTTAGTGTCAACAAGTGGCCAAAAAAGGAACATCATCCTCTTACCTTCGGCCCTGATCCAACCGTCCATGAGGGCCCCGGGCAGGAAATCTGTTCAGGTGGCTCAGGTGAAGTGTGTGGGATGTCTGGAAGAGACTCAGAGCTGCAGAAAGGAAATGACTGGTGACTCAAAAACCCTAAAAACCAGCTGGGCGCAGTAGCTCACGTCTATAATCCCAGCACTTTGGGGGGATAATGCGGATGGATCACTTGAAGTCAGGAGTTCAAGACTAGCCTGGCAAACACGGTGAAACCCCGTCTCTACTAGAAATACAAAAAATTAGCCAGGCGAGGTGGTGAATGTCTGTGGTCCCAGCTACTCAGGAGGCTGAGGCAGGAGAATGGCTTGAACCCAGGAGGTGGAGGTTGCAACGAGCCAAGATCGGGTCATTGCACTCCAGCCTGGGCAACAGAGCGAGACTCCATCAAAAAAAAAAAAAAAAAAAAATTCCTAAACACCTATCCAAATCACCCACCTTTCTTCCAGTACACAGAAATACCCACCTCTACGCTAATGGACTTTCAGCAACAACCTGAAAGTCCATTGATCCAGACTACCCCATAAAGCCACACTCAACAATAGTGCCACTCGTACTCACGCTTCTGAGGAAAGAGTGGGGGAATCCGGTGAGGCTGGAAGATCAACTGAGGCTGAGCTCCCAGGATCCCTTGCTTCTGGCCCAGGGCTGCTACATGCAGAAGGGGAGGTGCTGGGGACTTCAGTAGGGGCTGCAGAACAAGAGCCAGGAAATTCAGGGGACCCCATGGTTGAGGCACTCACTACCTTGGAAAGATACAGTCCCACCCCCTTAAGAAAAGTCAGGGTTTTGCCCAGCTATCAGGGCACAGGGGCTTCCATCCCTCCCCTTTCCAATGCACATGCTAAAGAGAAATGAATACCTGGTTGGAGAGCGTTTGCACCTTGACAGCATTCCAGGGCACTGCCTGGCCTGGGTTGTATGCAGCCTTCACCAGCACCTTCTCACCCAGCTGGGGCAGCCGGCCCTTCACCACACTGCCAGCACACAAGCCAGGAGGCCCCGTTAGGAGAGGGACCCTGGCCAAGCCACCCTGACTGCCCCATGAGGCCTTTCCCATCAAGATTTCCCACACCTTGCACAAAAACAGCAAAGCAATGGCTTTGGGGAGGGGGGTGGGCAATACCAGCACGGTGACAGAACTGAATCCAATAAGCATTTACAGTAGGGGACCAACCTCAAGCCTACCTTAGCTGAAAAAAGACCTCTTCATCCACAACCCCAAAGTAGTCATGCAAGCTGGTAACAATACCAGTGAAGACCCGCTGTTTCTCCCCACCCTGTAAGAAAAGGGAGCAGCTGAAAAATAGAGGAAGCTGGACAAAATCACACTCTGCCATGAAAGTCTCATCTCAACCCACACGCCTGCTCAGCGTACTGCATCAAGAGTTCACACAGAGTGAAGTACAAGTGTGTGGTGGGCATACTCCATCATTAAGGGTCGGGGCATGTTTGAGCTGGTTCTTGACCCACAACCTTCTTCTAGGACTTCCAGTTCATTAATTCCAAGACGTATGCTAAAGATTTCCCTGGAGCGAGAAATGAAGATGCCCCAGTCTGAAGGCTATCTGGGAAACTCCGTATTAGCCTACTACCAGGAGAGGGGTCAGAAATGATAAACACTATTATGTAAGACAGGAAGAGCACCAGGCCTCCATGCATCCAGTCCCAAGGGCAGAAACTACAAGGGATGCCCAACCTACCTGAAGGTGCCTGGCATTCTGGGACAGTTCTGTGGCCACAGGAGGAGTGAGCAAACCAGGAGGAGGGCCCAGAAGAGATGTTGAAGCTGTGCCTATGGGGAAAGAGAAGCAATCTACAGGAACCACCCCTACCACCTTAAGCACTAGAGTCAACCAAAGGATGTGGTAAATCCGAAGGCTACAGCTCCAGCCAGCTCCTCCACAGGGCTTCACTGGCAACCACGGTGGGAATCTCCTGTTTTCCAGAGGAACATCAGCAGCAAATTGCTCTCCACCAGGGAAACCCCAAACTAACTCCACAGCACATACTTCCCAGGATGAGGCCAGGTAGGGAAAAAAGTGATCACCTGAGAAGTTGCGTCCCCCTGGAAGTGGGTTGATCCGCTGGCGCTTAAACTGGGACATTGGGAACGCTGTCCTCTTTCAGAGTCGTGGGGAAAAGCCTTCAATCCAAAAAGAAAGAAGTTAACAGCTCACACGGGAAATTTCCATCTATACCCGGAAAAGTGGAGAATCTTAAGTAAGGATATTAATGAAAACAGGGAGGTGGGTAATGAGAATGAATGAAGGCAACGGATGGAGAGAATATAGAGAAGTAAGAAATGGAACAATAAATTACATTGTTTCAGTTTGCCCTCACAATAACCTAGTGGTGGGTCATATTGTCATGCTGTTTTACAGACAAGGAAACTGGTGCTCAGAGAGAATCAAGAGACTTGCCCGGGGCCACATAATCAGGTAGTGACAAAACTGGTACTCACACCCAGGCCACCCAACAACTTAGCGCTCCTCTCACTATGCCACGCCACCCCCAGAGTAGTTGGCGGGGTGAGGGGCTGGAGAGAGCCCCGATGACATTCCTTCATTCAAAAACATCCGCCAAAACCCTCCACGCAGGGCCCGGAAAAATGGAGGAGACCGGTGCCGGCGAGGAGATGGTGTGAGCCCTCTCCCCGGAAGCCCGACCCGTTGTTTCCTCGACCGGCTGGTGGGAAGGCAGCTCCCTGGCCGACCGAACGCGAAACCGGCTGCGCGCCACCCTCCTGCTCCCACGCTCCCGGGCCCTCCGCTCCGGCCTCAGCAGCCGCCAGCGCCAGGTCTCCCGGCAGGGCCGCGGCGGGGCCACCGAGGGAGGACTCAGGCGCGCGGTTTCTCCTCCTCCCGCCCGCCCCCAAGGCCGAGGCCGTTGCCAGGGAGACGGGACTTGCAGTCCAAAGAGGGGCTCGGCCCCTTCCGCGCCCCACGCATCTTCGCCGCCCGGCCCTCGCAGTCCCTCGGTCAGCGGAGGGACGGAGGGGCGAAGGGGCAGAGGGGCGGCGAGGGGCCCCCTAACCCACCTGCGGGCCAGGGCAGCGACACCGGGGGGACAAAGACACCCGGAACCACCACAGCCGCTGCTGCCGCCGCCACCGGAAGCGCCTCTCCGGAAGCGCGACCACTGGTCGGAAGCTGCCACTCTCCCGGATATGGTCCCTCCCTCGTCTCCGCCGACCTCTCCCTTCCCCCACGCCGGCCTGCCATCCCGCGGCAACTGGGGAGCGGAAGTGCGCCTTCCCGGATCGAATGCGCGTCAGGAAGTCGCGCCTCGATAGTGTCCTCGCTAAAGAATCCCATCAGAAAAGAAGGCTTCGGCTCATTGGTTCCGGAATCAAAGGCAGCGGGAGCCGGACTACCCCAAACACAAGGAACCCCCGACTGCTTACCACGCCCGCCTCCCTCTGGCAGTCGAGACTGCAACAGATGAGGAAACCAGCCCCTCCTGACTGGAGGAGGAGGATGCCTATCAGTGGCCATTTCTAAGAGACATTCCTGTGTCTGACTCAAGCCAGTGACCCCCATGCCTATAGCCAGTGAGGAATCAGTGCCCTAATTCTCAAATATGAAATCTAAGAGGCCTCAATGAAGTGGCCTGCTCAAAATCTTGCCAGAGATCGGCCATTTTAGTCCCCATTAGCAATCCCATGCCCCCCTTATCCCTCCAGCCTTACTTTCCCCGTTCCTATTCACTTAACGTTTACAAAGCACTTTGAGGCAGTTTAATCTCACTTTATCCTCATAACAAGTCTGTGAGGTAGGTAGGGCAGGCATCATTATTCCCAGCTGGAAACTGTGGCTCAGAAAGGTTGATTTAGGGTCTAAAAACTAGTACAGGCATCTGGTTTGAGTTAGGGCCTGTAAACGCTAGCACGGGGGAGAGAAGCTGAGCACTGGCTTTGAAAGTTATTCTTCTGTTCCCAGGTTATCCCTGATCTTCCTCATTTCTGGTGCAGTCTTCAGGAGTCTGGGGCAAGACTCCATGCAGAGGCAGTCAAAGCCACACCGTTCTCTGTCCCAGGGCTGCCAGCACGGCTCTGAGGCAGAAAGCTCAGTAACTGCCCACTGGGGAATAAAGGTCAGTTCCATCCTTCTGCAGTGACCTCCCCCAGAATATCAACCCTTTGGATGCATTATTTCAGAAGAGATGGTTGGATCCAGCCAGCTTGCAACACTGACAGTCACACAGAGGTATGCATACCATTGTGCATAAATACACATCTGCAACATGCTGGGCCCAGACAGGTCACCGTGTCAAAAACACTCCATGGACACCTGATAATGAGTGAGTTCACATTGTGGAAGCCCAGGGATTTCTGGTGAGGAGGAACAGCCCTGGAGCTGCCGCATCTTGGGGGCCTCTCAAGAAACCAGGGCTCCTGACCAGACTGCTTAGAGGAGAAAGATTCACCCTCCACTCAAGAGAGGAGGGCAGGCATCAGCAGCTTTTCCTGGCAATGTGGAGAAGCAGCAACAGGCCAAAGGGCGAGGAAGACTTCACAGCAAGTCCCCTCCACCCAGGGTCACCAGGTGCACCGAGAGGTCTCAGCCTACAGAAAGGTTTTGTGCTCGTTGTTTCTTAACCACTAATGACGGCATAAAGGTTTTCCGGTGGGGGCGGCACTGAGGCCTTTCAGGGAGGTCCGTGGACTCGATCCTGTGGAATAAAAAGAAGACATTAGGCTAGGAAGAGAAAATAAAACTAACAATGCTCCTAGAGTTGAGAGAACATGATTCATCTACTGGCAGGTAGCAGGGTGGGGGTGTGACCTGGGGCTGTTAAATGACTTGGTACTTCGGCCGGGCGCGGTGGCTCAGGCCTGTAATCCCAGCACTTTGGGAGGCCGAGACGGGCGGATCACGAGGTCAGGAGATCGAGACCATCCTGGCTAACACAGTGAAACCCCGTCTCTACTAAAAATACAAAAACTTAGCCGGGCGCGGTGGCTCAGGCCTGTAATCCCAGCACTTTGGGAGGCCGAGACGGGCGGATCACGAGGTCAGGAGATCGAGACCATCCTGGCTAACACAGTGAAACCCCGTCTCTACTAAAAATACAAAAACTTAGCCGGGCGAGGTGGCGGGCGCCTGTAGTCCCAGCTACTCGGGAGGCTGAGGCAGGAGAATGGCGTGAACCCGGGAGGCGGAGCTTGCAGTGAGCTGAGATCCGGCCACTGCACTCCAGCCTGGGTGACAGAGCTAGACTCCGTCTCAAAAAAAAAAAAAAAAAAAAAAAAATGACTTGGTACTTCTTACCCCTGGAGAACTATTCGGTACAAGCCCCGAGGCATGATGGCCTTCACCCACTGTGAAATCCTTTGTGCTCCACCTCGCTCTCCCCACAAACCTGGGAGGTGGCCTAAATGTCAGCATTGAGGGTGAGGGGTTGCTGAGCTGGGGTAGGCAGATTTCCCACATTCTGGTCCTGGCTGTCGCTGACGTGTGGCTTTGGAAAAGCAACTACCCCCAACCGCACCCAGAACCCAGCCTCCTTATCTGCAAATAGGGTGTTTTAACTACTGTTTCTTCTAGCAGCCCCTCCCAGACTGCCTCTCAAGTTTCGCGGGGACAATACTGACAACTGGCATGACAATCTCTGCATCCTGGCTCATCAGTCTCCTCTCCGTGCCCTAACCTGGGCTGGGCACGGGGCTCACCTGGGGTCAGAGCCATCAGGAGGGGCAGGGGGCTCAGGGTGGTGGTGGCTTCTCCGGCAGATCCGGTTGAGCAGGACCTTGACCTTGTCCCAGTGGGAGAAATCCCGCTGAGCAGAGGAGGAGGGGTCACCAAGAGCCCTCCCCACACTCAGACCCCCAACCAAGCTCCCAGAGACAGCTGTCACCACAGCCAGGATGAGTCGCCTGCTCCAAACAGGAATCAATCCTGTCATTTTCCCAGAGTTGCTGGCCCCCAGAATGCCCATGCATCCCCACCTCCCCTCCCCCCACTCCAGCCCACCACCTGCCCCACATACACCCGTCCCCTACCTTGTGTCCCTGGGAGGATGGCAAGTGGTACGCTGGCTCCCCTGGGGTTTCTGGCAGCCTGGGAGGGTTGGCGCTGGGCACCTCCACCTTTGGGGGTGAAGCAGCCTTTGCCCCTTCAGAAAAAGAATCAGGTTGGCCAGGGCCAGAAGACACCCCATCAAGCTTCGGCTCAGAGGACCTGCTGGTGGGACCCCAGGCATGCAGGACAAAGGGTGACACGATGGCCCCTCACCTGTCTGCTCTGTCTGGCTTAGCAGCTCCCATGGCCGCTGCCCCCCATTACCTGGGGTGTGTAAGGGGGACGGTAAAGGGGTTCGGGCTGACTCCTCCTCACCGGGATCCTGTGCACAGGAAAGACAGGTGATCAGGGCCTGGTTAGAGGGGTGAGGCTGTTCTGAGGGCAGCCACAGTTCCCGGGGTCCCATCTGTCCTCTCCCTCCCCCACTCGCTGGCCCGACTACCCCCACTCGAATCTCACTCACCCCTGGGGGCCTCTGGATCCGCAGCTGCAGGTAGAGCTGCTGGAGCCTTGCCATCTGCTCCAGCACTAGGCACAGGTGTTCCAGATAGCGAAGACCCTGCCCAGGGAGGCAGGCCCAGGCTCCAGGCCCCAGGCCCCCCACCTGCGGGACATTGTGAGATAGGGGAGATTTCAATCAGGCTCCTTCCCTACCCCAAGCAGCCAGGCTGGGCTCAGCCAGCAGATAGGAGCGGAGTGGGCCCCGAGGAGGAACTCACGCAGCCAGCTTCCCCACTGCCCAGCGGGGCATGGTGCCAGGCAGGGCCCGTAGCTGCCCAGCTCCTCTGTGGAGGTGGCCATGCACAAATGGAAGTGGGGTGCAGCAAGAATCTAGGACACAACCCAGCAATTAGGGGCAGGGAGTGCCGCACCCCGAGAGAGCTCCAGGGAGAACCAGAGGAGCTAGGCTGTCCGTCCCGCTCTTAAACCCAGCCTGAGAGTGGGCACTCACCGCCTCTTCCTCCAGGCCTGCCTCTAGGTCTGTGTCTGCCTCCATGGACTCCGGTTCCCCTGCTCCAAAAAGGGGCACTTCACGCTCGCACTTGCTGGGCGGCCGCAGGCAGCGGTGTTGTCCTGACAAGCTAGCGGGAGCTGTTGGGAGCGGGTGGGAACGCTCCAGCACTTGCCCCAGCTTCTGGCTGGCCAGGGGCTGGTCTACATGGGCTGGGGGCTCGGGACTCCCTGAGGATTCAAAGTCCAGGGAGTCCTGAGAAAGGCCTGGTAAGGCAGCCAGGGGGCTGTCCCCAACTGCCATCTCCACTCCTGAGTCCCGGGAAGCCAGTTTGAGAAACAGCGCTTCCCTGTTGACACCTGTGAGCTTGTCACCTCTCTCCCAGGATGAGCACCCGTGGGCAGCGTCCGGGATCCGTCTGTAGGTGCTGGTGACTCCAGGCACTATGCAGCCCCGTGCCAGGCCCTCGCCAGTCCCATCTGCATGGAGAGTCAGTGTCAGGCTGGGCAGGCCACCCCCAACACCCTCAGCATTCCTGATGGCTGGCAGCACTGCCCCAGGGAGGAGTGTCCTGAACCAGTGAGGAAGGGTGGTCACTGGACAGCCACGGGCTGCCCGGATATGGCCCCAGCTATTTGGGAGATGTGTGGATGGGATTCCCTTCACAACAGTCGTTAGCGACAGGGAACCCGTGCTCTGAGCTCTGTGGTAGGCAAAGCCCTGGTAGGCCACATCCATCCATCCCTTAGATGGCCTGCGCCTGCGCTTCCCACCTAGGATCAGCCCACCATCTCCCAAGTCAGAAGTGGGGAGCCACAGGCTCTTCCGCTGCTCCCCAAGCGGGAGTAGGACTGTGTCCAGCTTCAGGGAGAGGGGAGAGGGTACAGAGAGGAAAGCCTGGGATCCAGTCTGCTCTCTGGGGGCCCCTGCGGCATCAGGATGCCAGGTGAAGTCTGTCCTGCAGCTCACGGGGAGAGTGATAAAAATCACCGCTCTAACCGATTTGGGTTTCTGTTTTAAGTGAGGAATAGTGAAGATTTTATGAGAAGTTTAAAATTAAAGAACTAAAGTGAAAGAAAGGGACGAAGGGACAGCATTAGCACCCCCTCACTGTCACCTCCGCCAGGCCCTCTCGCGACGAGGCGTCCTGGCGGAGTGAACGGTACAGGAAACAGGCCGGGGGGAGCGGGGACGACCTGCGGGGCACGCGGGAGCCGGATGCCAACCCAGGCCCCTCTGGGCAAGGAAGTGGGCCAGGAGGTCACTGGGTGGGAGAGGGGTCCGCAGCCACGGAGGGGGCTGGGGCGCGGGCGGATTCCCACATCCTCAGACGGAGCGGGAAGGTGAAGGAAGCGGAGCCGGAGGAAGTGGGGCGGAGGCGGTGGCTGGTTTAACGCCTGAGTCCAGAGGGGCTCCAGCCTGCACGGCGTCCCCTGATGACCGCCTCTCCAGAGGGAGGCGGTGAGGGAGGCGCAGCGGGGCGGGCGCCGCCCGCCGGGTGCGCGGGGCTGGGCAAGGAGCTGAGAGAGGCTGCCCGGCTTGGGGGCGGGAGGCGGCTCCGGGGCGGGGGGGCCCGGTCAGCCTGGGGGTGGACGACTCACCCCGGCCGTCCACGGCGAAGGCGCGCCGCCGGCCCATCATGACCCGCTCCCGGCCCCGGCCGCTGCAGCCTCCCGAGGATCCCGGCCCGAGTCCCTGCGGAGCGCGGGCAGCTCAGGGCGCGCGTCCCGACCCAGCTGGGCGCGGCCCCCGGACACTCCCAGCGGGGCTGGGGGGCGGAGGGCGGGGCGGCGGGGGGCGTGGCCTAGGGGGAGGGGAGAGGAAGAAGAGGGAGAGCGAGACGAGGAAGGGAGGGGCGAGGAGAGGGGAGGGGCGAGAGGAGGGAGGGGAGGGGCGAGAGGAGGGAGGGGAGGGGCGAGAGGAGGGAGGGGAGGGGCGAGACGCGGGAGGGGAGGGGCGAGACGCGGGAGGGGAGGGGCGAGACGAGGGAGGGGAGGGGCGAGGAGAGGGGGCGGGGCAAGATAAAGGATGGGAGGGACGAGGAGAGGGAGGGGAGGGGAGAGGAGGGAGGGGAGGGGAGAGGAGGGAGGGGAGGTGGGAGAGGAAAAGGAGGAGAGGGGCAAGGAGAGGGAGGGGAGAAGTGAAGCAGAGGAGAGACTCGAGGCAAGGGAGAGGAGGGGCTAGGACAGGGAGGGGAGGGGAGGGGAGAGGGGACGGGCGAGGGAAGGGGCGAGAGAAGGAAGGGGTGGGGTGAGGCGAGGGAGGGGAGGGGCGAGGCGAGGGAGGGGAGGGGCGAGGCGAGGGGGGGGGTCGAGGCGAGGGAGGGGGCGAGGCGAGGGAAGGAAGGGGTGAGACGAGGGAGAGGAGGGGCGGGGAGAGAGAGAGGAGGGGCGAGGCGATGGATGGGAAGGGCACCAGGTGGGGGTTGCAGGTGGCGGGGTCGCCAAGAATGGGCATACTCGGCCAGCACCTCGAAGGCCCGGACTGGGTGGCGCCCCCAACTGTGGCTGGAGCCAAAATAAGGGTCCGGATCCGCTGTTCTGCGAGGACCCGGCCCCGGCCTGGGGACGCCGTCTGGCTCGGGGCGCCGGGCCACCCGGCCCCCCAGGTTCACAAGCAGGGTCTGTTTTCCTGCCCCAGACTTACAGCCGAGGCTGGCTGGAGGGCCAGACAAGAGCCCGGAAGGAAATGGGAGCCCCACGTGCCGGCGGTGGGAAGAGCCCTGACCAGGACGCGGGCACCTGGTGCTCCCCAGCCGTGTGGCTTGGGGCCAGTCCCTTGGCCGCACGGAAAGCTGGGCGATAGGAGGGGAAACGATTCCTGCCCACCGGGAAATCCTTTACAACTGCAGAACGTGCGTGTGTCCTCAGCTAGATCTGAACCCCCTCTCGGTCCCGTGCCTCTTTCTCATCCCTGGCTTTCTAAAGCTGGGGACTAGTTAGGTCTCAAGGTCTGGAAAGACGCGAGCCAGCGGGGAGCCGCCTGGAGACTGGGCCAAAGTGTAAATGTCCCCCTGTTCCCACCTCACCCCGCCTTTGGCCCGTGGGATTCCACCTCTCACTCCCCATCCTAAAAGGAACCCAAGCAGCTACTGAAGATGAGAGAGAGCTTGGTGACCAGACTGGGGCTGGTGGCCTCTAAGGAAGGCGCCTCCTCCAGAGGGAGGGGACAGGACTGGAAAAATCCCAGCAGGACCCAAATCCCCCGGAGGCAGATAAGGGAGCTGGCGGACGTGCAGACTTGCACCTGGACCTCTAGGGGAGGGGGGAGGCTGGAGCCAGAGCCACTGGAAGGAAGTGGCTATTAACTGGGAGGTGTAAGACCGTCTGTGCATCCCCTTCCCTTTGCTCCTTTCTGGAACCAGTCCCCAAACACCCCTTTATCAGACAGCCACAAACTATCAGATTTTAAAACTTTATAAAATGGGGAAACTGAGGCCCACGGCCAAGCCCTGTGCAGGCCGGCTGAATGACAGCCAAGTGCCGGAATTGCTGGCCATGTCTCAACAGAGTCATGTTCAAGCCCAGGCCCTTCCCTGCTAGCCATGGGTCCTCTGGGTTGCCCCCTCCCAGCCCAGTCCTCCTAGATAGTACCCATTCTGCTTCCCACAGGCAGAGAGAACCAGAGTGGTGGGCCTCCAGGAACTGCCTTATACAAGCCCAAGAAGATGTGTGGCATCACACTCACTGCCGTGCCAGAGCCCTGCCAGCCCTCCCTGGTTAGGAGGGAGCCCAGACTCCCTCCAAAGTAAGAGGGTGGGGGAGGGAGCCTTTGCCAGATCACGCCCTGAATTTGGAGAATGTGGGGCAGGATTCCAAACAGTCTCTGTGGTGACTCTGGGGCAGGAATGCATTTGGAAACAGGAAGCCCAGCCAGCAGGAATGCAGTGTCTCAGCACAATGCTTTGTGTGTGACTCAAAAGAACCTCCACACACACACACCCCAACACACACTCCCCTCCAGGCCATGGTGCACCCCTCTCCCCTCCCCACACAGATACGACCTAGCCCAGGATCAGCTCACAGGAACCTGAGCCCTGTGGGGCGCGGGGGCAGGATCTGACCCAACACCCAAAGTATGGGGGTATCCCCCTTCCTGTGGCAGCCACAGCCCCAAGCCTAGAACCAGGCCAGGACTGAGTGATGCTTGAAGGAACAGGAGGGGCAGCCCCTCCGCACGTTCCTGACAAGGTAAGCCACTGCCATGAGTTCCTGAGACACAGTGTCCAGAGCAGAGTCAGCCCTCAGGCAGAGGCCACTGGTGCCCAGCGGCCCCTGCACTTCCCATGGGGAAGTCCTGGCTTCAGGAAGTGGGTTTCCTGCAAACTCAGCTGGAGCTAGTCCCTGTAGGAGGAAGCACAAAGCTGAGAGCCTAGAGAGGGCTGGGAAGGGCTGTGGTGACCTCCAGTTGTGACCAGAGGTGGCCAGAGCTGTGCCCGAAAGGCTGCCTCTGATGACAAAGGGACAAACTCTGCCCCCGACAAGCCAGAAATCCGGGAAGCAGGCTGTAGATCCATTCCTTACTAGCTAAGAGTACTTGGACCATTTACTGAACCTCCTGGTCCTCGGTTTCCTTATCTGCAGAGAGGATGATAACAGTACCTATCTCAGGTTGTGAGGGTTAAGCATTGAAAATATCCCTAGTACATCAAAAGCACTCCCAGAACTTAGCCATTATGACTGTCTAGCTGTGCAGCTTTGGAAAAGCCACTTTCCCTTCTCTAACCAAAGGGGGTTGTATCAGATGCTCCTTTGGGCCACTTCTAACTCTAACCTGTCACTTCAGTTGATCTCCACAATGCAGGAAGGGAAGAAGGCACCGCACTGGACAAAGTCCGGGGAACACAGGCAGTGTGTGGCAGAGGAAGTGGGAGCACGCAGCTAGCTGGCTTAGGGTGGGGACAAGGTCAGAGGTAAAAGACCAAAGACTGCCTGTCCCCAGCCTCCTCTGCTGACCAACTCTTAACTCCGTTCTTCCAGAGGTAGGGTGGGGACAAGGTCAGAGGTAAAAGACCAAAGACTGCCTGTCCCCAGCCTCCTCTGCTGACCAACTGTTAACTCCGTTCTTCCAGAGGAGTTTGCTCCCGAGCGCAGGCTGATTGTGTGGCTGCAGAGAAACCTGGTGCTGAAATACTCAGGACACCTGGAAGGAGAGCCGGCTGCCACACCAAAGAACAAGGGCCAGAGGGGGATGTGAGCTGGAAACTACAAAGCCTTTAGAAGGCATTCGACACCTCACAGAATACCCATCATTTCACATGTCCCCACTCCCCACTTCTCCCCCTCCACTCCCATGACACTGCTGGCCCAGTATGGCATGCTACATACAGTTGGGAATCTATCCATAGCAGTAATCCAAACCATCTTTTCCAACCTGTCACTTCTCTGCTTACAACCTTCCAAGTGTTCCCAGAGCTGGGCGAGGTTAGCTCACGCCTGTAATCCCAACACTTTGGAAGGCCAAGGTGGGAGGATGGCTTGAGGCCAGAAGTTCGAGACGAGCCTGGGCAATATAGCAAGACCCCATCTCTTAAAAAAAAAAAAAAAAAAAAAAAAAAACACCTTAAAAATTAGCTGGGTGTAGTGGTGCCTTCCTGTAGTCCCAGCTACTTGGGAGGCTGTAGGAGGATCTCTTGAGCCTGGGAGGTGGAGGCTGCAGTGAGCTAAGATTGCACCACTGCATTCCAACCTAGGCAATAAAGCAAGACCCTGTCTCAAAACAAAGTGTCCCTAGAGCCTCAAGGGGAAGTTCAAACCACTTCTGGCATTGTCAGCTCCCCTCCGATCTTATCTCAGTGTTCCCATTGGCCACTGCTCTGAGCTAAGCATCCCTCCAGCAGCCACCCCATCACTCAGCATTCCTCTTCTCCACCTCTCCAAGACCCAGCCCTCCTTTTGCATCATGGCCACTGCTTTGAACTCACTGGACGCTCCTCCGTGCGTTCCAAGGTAGCCCTTAGCGCTCACTACCACGTCCCCTTATTAATTCACGCCAGCTCAGTCGCTGCCACTGGCCTTCTACCTCCAGGAAAGCATGAGGAGTGCTGTATCCTTCCGTACTCCCACTGTGCCCAGAAGCCCAGTGTTGCCCCGTGAATGGGCCCCGCCGTGGGCTGCACTGGACACTAGGTGGCGCCAAAGAGGCTACCCCGTTTCTGACCAGCGCCCGGGACCCATAGATTCCTGAGCCAGACAGCCTTGATCTTTTCTGTAAAAATAAAGATCTTTCTCAGGCAGCCATCCAGGCAATAGGTGAGACGATGATATCATGGTGTAAATTATATCTACAGGTGCCTGAGGAGGCAACACAAACATCTGTGCCAAGATTCCTTCCACAAAGAGCCAGAGAGCACAAAGCTGCCGGCAGGGACCAGCCAGGCACCCTGGAAAGCCCAGCTTTGATCTCTGAAAAGAGAGCTGGGGCTGCCCCCTCCACAGCAGCCTCTGGGACTAGCACTAGGGGTAGTGGGTGAATCAGGCCCAAAATCCTAGGCTGGCAGGGGGGACCACTGTCCCCTGCCTCAACTCAAGTGCACCCCCAGGGCAGCTCACCTGGCACTGGCCACATGCATTCGTGTTTTCTTTTTTCAAGAGACAGGTCTCTCTCTCTCCCAGGCTGGAATGCAGTGGCATGATCATAGCTCAAGGCAGCCTCAACCTCCTGAGCTCAAGGGCTCCTCAGGCCTCCCCAGTACCTGGGGTTACAGCCTGAGCCACCCTGCCCTTTCTTTTCCCCCCTCCAAATCAATCACCAATGAAGCCAGCAGAGTCTCCCAGGAAAGAAGTGGAAGGTGTCAGTAGATCAACCTGGCCCTGGGGGCCCAACCCTTGGCGGGTGGCCGGCCTTCAGGGTCACAGGTTGTCTCACCAGCTTGGCTGGATGGGTCTCCTGGTCTTCCTCCCGTCCCTCTGCTTGGCACCCTCCACCATCCCCTCCAAAGCTTCCAGTGACAACCTCATTCCCTCCATAGCACAAGGGTCCTCCTGTACAACGGGCATCTTTACCAAAAGATTAAGGAACACCATGACCCCCAACCTAAAAGGCAAGGCCGTTCCACGGGAAATGTGAGGTGCAGGCAACTGGCAGGGGTGGGATTTGAGGGAGGGAAAAGAAGAAATGTACATTTCATAAAGACCCTCCACCCAGTGGGGGGAGCAGGTCATACCCAGGGCTGGCGGTAGGAAAGAAAGGAAGGGACATCCACTTTATTTTGTCCGTATTCATATATTTATACAGCTCATAAGTCAAAAACTTTACACAGTGACACCATTAGCCCCTGGCCCACCTCTCTCCTTCCCACTTCTGTGTTCGACCCTACTTAGACCCTGGCACACAAAGGTTCATCAAAGGCAGTGGCCACCTCAGACTAGTGCAGTACCAGTCCTGCAGGGGAGAGGCCTGGCAAGGTGAGGGTGAGACTCCCACAGTCCAACACAGGTCCCAGACCTTGGCCCACCCAGTGAGGACAAAGGGGCCTCAGGTCTCCAAACTTAGCTCATGTAAGAGCAACTGCCCACCATTGTCCCTGCCATGCCAGCTTATATAGGCATGACCCTGGCCCAGCAGGGAGGCAGGCAGAGGGCATGGTGGGCTCAAGCCCGAGAGCTGAGGGTGGCAGGTGCGGAGTAGCGCTGGCGGGCATGCTTCTCACAGTACAGCTCATCACCCACCCAGAAGTGCCCGCGCATCTTCAGGTTCAGCCCACAGTCGGCGCAGGTGTAGCAGCCGGGGTGGCGATACCGGCCCTCCTGGATGCGCACAGCCTGGTTCCTGCAGGGGAGGGAGAGGATTTAGCTCAGAGCCGCAGCACCAAGCAAGAGGCCACCACGCCCAGGGGCCTGGTCCCCACTGTAGCGTCAGGACCTGGATAGAGTCCAAAACCTTCTCAGAGACTTGACTTTTTTTTTTTTTTTTTAAACGGAGTTTTCCTCTCGTTGCCCAGGCTGGAGTGCAATGGCGTGATCTCAGCTCACAGCAACCTCCACCTCCCAGGTTCAAGCGATTCTCCTGCATCAGCCTCCCGAGTAGCTGGGATAACAGGCATGTGCCACCACACCTGGCTAATTTTTTGTATTTTTAGTAGAGACGGGGTTTCACCGTGTTAGCCAGGATGGTCTTGCTCTCCCGACCTCAGATAATCCACCCTCCTCAGCTTCCCAGAGTGCTGGGATTACAGGCGTGAGCCACCGCACCCGGCTCTTGACTCTTGAAGCTGCACGCAGGAATCTCACTTTGATGAACCCCCTAACACCACATACCCCCACCACCGCTGCCACTGCTGGGATGCCTAATTAAAAAAAAAAAAAAAAAAAAAAAAAGCCAGGCCCAGTAGCTCACGCCTGTAATCCACGCCTGGGATCCCAGATGGCCAGATCACTTAAGGCCAGGAGTTTGAAACCAAACTGGGCAACATAGCAAGACCTCATCTCTACAAAAAATTTAAAAATTAGCCAGGTATGGTGGTACACGCCTGTAGTCCCAGCTACTCAGGAGGCTGAAATGGGAGGATCGCTCGAGCCCAAGAGTTCAGGGCTGCAGTGAGCCATGACGGCACCACTGCACTCCAGCCTGAGCGACAGAGTGGAACTCTATTAAAAATATTAAAGTTTTTTTTTTTTTTTTTGAGACGGAGTCTCGCCCTGTCGCCCAGGCTGGAGTGCAGTGGCCGGATCTCAGCTCACTGCAAGCTCCGCCTCCCGGGTTCACGCCATTCTCCTGCCTCAGCTTCCCGAATAGCTGAGACTACAGGCGCCCGCCACCTCGCCCGGCTAGTTTTTTGTATTTTTTAGTAGAGACGGGGTTTCACCCTGTTAGCCAGGATGGTCTCGATCTCCTGACCTCGTGATCCGCCCGTCTCGGCCTCCCAAAGTGCTGGGATTACAGGCTTGAGCCACCGCGCCCGGCCAAAAAAAATATTAAAGTTTTTTTAAAAAGTTGTTCCTCCCACACAAAGACCGACCAGTCTGTCCCACATTGCCTGGATTTTTCACAGAGCAGTGATTCTCAGTGTGGTCCTGGGTCCCACAGCCAGCAGCATCGGCATCACTGGGGAATTCGTAAGAAATGCACATTCTCGGGCCTGCTGGCCTCCTGGAGAGGAGGCTGTGGGGTGGGCCCAGCCATCGGCATTTAACAAATCCACCAAGGGACCCGACGCACACACCTTTGAGAACCAGGATGGAAAACATGCTTTTCCCTATCTGTGCACAGCAGGGGGACTGGATATTCTCCCACTCTGTAGATGAAAACACTAAAGCCCAGAAAGGTTAAGGGATTTGCCTAAAGTCAATCACCTGCCCCTCCCACGCTATACACTTCAGAAATTTACCAGAGAGGGGTTGGTGGGGGCAGGGGGGTGGTGTTCAGCAACCTTCCAGAGAATGTGGTTGCATTATAAATGCCACCCAATGAGAAAAATGAACCCACCTCGGCCGGGAACGGTGGCTCAGCTGTAATCCCAGCACTTTGGGAGGCCGAGGCAGACGGATCACCTGAGGTCAAGATTTCGAGACCAGCTTGGCCAACATGGGGAAAACCCGTCTCTACTGAAAATACAAAAATTAACTGGGAGTGGTGGCGAGCGCCTGTAGTCCCAGCTACTCGGGAGGCTGAGACACGAGAATAGCTTGAACCTGGGAGGCGGAGGTTGCAGATAGCCGAGATTGTGCAACTGCACTCCTGCCCAGGCAACAGAATGAGACACTGTCTCAAAAAAAAAAAAAAAAAAGGAAAAGAAAAATAAGAAAAATGAGCCCATATTAGCCTGCTCCAAAGGGGGAGGAAGGGGAAAAAAAAAAATCAAGATTTTCCAGGAGGATGTGCTGTACCTCCAGGGAGATCTCCAGAGGCTTTAAAATTATGGAAGAGAAATCAAAAGGGATGGGAAAAGGAGGAGAGGGAGAGGGAGGAGATGCAGCCGGAAGCAGCTAGCACAGGCTCCTAAGAAGCCTGTAACTAACGCCCCCAAAGCTGTGGGACACTGCTTCCCCTAGGGTCCCTGACTGGGTGCCCAGTGCTAGCCCGATGGGCCCGGCCCTTCCTGAAAGCATCCAGTGCCCTGTCCCCCTCCCCACTCCCCTGCCAAGGCTCAGGTCCCCCACCCTCCTCCACACTCACGCGATGCTGGTACTGCACTTCTCACAAGTGTGGAGCTTGGGAGGGGTGGCCAGGGCCCTGGAGGCGGGCAGGGAGGACTGGGGGCTCAGTGAGCTGGGCAGGAAGGCTGGCGTGCCACCTGAGGGCAGGGCAGACAGACATGTGGTGAGAGCCCACCAACCACAGCAGCCTCCCAAAGATGCTCTAAGGTGGTGGGGTCTTAGAAAGCACCCTTATAAGAGGACCCCTAAAGTCACACTGACAGTGGCACTGGGTAAGGAGGAAGGTGATATTGCCAGACCCATGGCTGAGGCTGGGCAAGGGCATGAAGGAGGCAGGTACAAGGCCTAGTTTGCCCACCTGGGGCCGTCTGTGCTCAGTGTGTGACATGTCAGGTGAAGCAGGCGCTCCCTTCTCTAGTGACCCAGTAATGACAGTGTGATTAGATAATAACCCGAGATGGCAACAGGAGTGCAATGCCTCGGTGTGGCTTTCAAAGGGCTTTTCCATGCATTATCGCATGTGAGCTCTCAAGCCACGCGAAGATGAAGCCCAGGGCTATGGGGCAGCTGTCACCCCTGCCTGCAGCTAAGGACACTGAGGCTGCCTTGGCAAAGGCACTGCCCTCTCCCTGTGCTGCCTCCTGGGACCTTCTGAGGCCTCAGGGTCAAAACAGACAAGATTTGCTCCAAACCTTCTCACCCCACCCCCATGCCTCTGCAAATGCCCCTTGGAGCTAAACATCAGCATTAGAACCAGCTACCTGCCCATCTCCAGGTGTGCCCTGTCCATCTGGGCTCTTCCATGTGCTCCCAACATGGAAATCTCACCTTCAACCTCACTGTTGTTCCTGGAGGCCAATTTCCAGCCTGCATCGCTACTCCCCACTCCCCTGCTCCCTGTCCATTGCCACCCCAGTGGGACTCAGCTGAGCTCCAGGAGCCCGCACCAGCCACTGGGAAGGAGAGCCTTGGAGACAGCCAGGTGGGCCGGTGCCCAGGGCCAGGGGCACCATTTCCTGGGAAGCCAACTTCTCTCCATTTTAAAATTCAAGGTCGTGGATGAGTTATGCAGCCTCTCTGGTCACTCTCCTGCCTGTCCTGTTGCCTCCCTCCCCATCTCCCTGCTGTTCTAAAGGGCATTGGTGCTGAGCGTCTATAGGAACTCCCATAGCAGCGCCCACTTCCATGGGAGCCGGCCAGGCCTGTCTGCCCCAGTGAACGGAGCTCCCCAAGGACAGGAGTGAGGTCATGGTCACCTTCTATCCCCAAACTCTGCACACATCTGGTCCCTCGGATGGACACAGTCAGTGTCTGTTCACATGAATAACTGAACTCTGGCAAGCCTCCGTATGTCCTGCTCGCCTGGCATCTGTATTTAATGGCTCTCCTGGGCACTCCTCAGCCTGGTTCCTGAGGGCCCTCACTGCAGGGGCTTGGCCTCCACTGGTGCCCTGCCATGCTATCAGGCCCCCATTCTCCTGCTCCCACACCCCAAAGCCCTCTGGCCGCCAGCCTCCACCTTCCACAGTGCTTCCTGCCAACATCTTAATGCTGTTTAAGTCTTGATGTTTTTTTCTGAGGCCAAGAGGCCAAGTCAAATCCCTCTTCCTCCAAGAAGCCCTCCCTGGAGGCCCAGCCTCAGGCCCCGCCACGGCTTTTATCACTCGAATGACACTTTCCCATCCCAGCCAGCTACTGCCCACTACTGTCTGGGAGCACGCTGGTGACCCTCCCAGACCGTCAGCTCCTTAAGGGAGCTGGGGCTCCGCGCCCTGCTGGGCTCCATGCCTAGTCCCGGGGTGAGCGCCTCACAGGCACTTAAGAACACTGGTTCACTGACCCATCCAGTCAGGGCCCAGGATATGGGAGGGAATCTCCTTCCCCTCCCCAGCCCCCGAGGCCCTCACCTCTCTCCTCAGCCTCCAGGGCTTCCTGCAAGAGCCGAAAGGAGCTGGACTGTCGGGGGGCCGCCCGACCCTCGCGATTTTCCTGGAGCATCTTGAAGACTTCCGAGTCCTCGTCCAAGAGGAGGCTTCCCCCTTCCGAGTCCACGCTGTTGGGTGGGCGGCAGCCAGGAATGAGGGTCCCTTGCCGGGGCTTAGGCAAGCAAGGGGGTGGAGGACAGGAGAAGAGAGTGGGGGAGGGGGAGGAATCTGGGAGGTGGAGGAACCAACTGGGCCTGGAGGACCCCATCCCTCTCGGGGAAACCCATCTCCCTCCAGCTCCTCCCAGCCTTCCAAGACCCCACCCGACCCTCCGGGCCTGCTGGTACCTGGGCCTGGAGGAACGAGGGCCTGGGGAAGGCGGCAGCACCAGCACCGCCGAGTCGCCAGCTCGGCCAAGGCCGGCCTGTGGGGAGGAGGCAGTCGGGGAGGAGTCAGGGCCGGAGCCTTGGACCAACACACCCAGGAGGGCCTAGCCCGGCTGTTCCCAGGCCCGACACCAGGGGGCCCCCGGCCCCCGCCGACCAGCACACCCCTGCCCCTTCCCTCGGAGCCAGAGTGTCGGGCTTCCCGGCCCTCGCTGACCAGCAGGCCCCCTGCCCCTTCCCTTGGAGCCAGGGCACAGAGACTGCCAGGGCCCAGAGGGTGAGGGAGGCATGTGGGTTCTGCCGGGGACCAGGCAGCAGGAAGGCAGCAGGTGACAGCTAAGCACAGAGTCCTCTGTCACGCCCGCTATTATCTGTGTGCAAAGACATTGCACACTGGGGCCTGGCTCGGATCCCACAGAACCAGCAGAGAGGAAGCATGCTGCCCTTTTGCACTGAGGAGATGGAAACATAAAGGGATGAAGCAAGGGGTCGAGGTCCCCTGGGAGCCAGGGCCAGCGGGGGCAGAGGCCGTCTTCCCAAGGAGAGCTGGTTCCTCTCCCGAGAGGCGGGGGTCTAGGCTGACCAGCCTGTCCCTGCTCTGCTGGGAGGTCTGGGCCTGCCCCATGGAGCTTTGGGCAGCCGAGCCCTCCCTGGGCCACACCCTGGCAGCAATGCCCATCTCCAGGTGTGCCCTGTCCATCTGGGGCTCTTCCATGTGCTCCCAACATGGAAATCTCACCTTCAACCTCACCGTTGTTCCTGGAGGCCAATTTCCAGCCTGCATCTCTGTACTCCGCACTCCCCTGCTCCCTGTCCATTGCCAACCCAATGGGACTCAACTGAGCTCCAGGAGCCCGCACCAGCCACTGGGAAGGAGAGCCTTGGAGACAGCCAGGCGGGCCGGTGCCCAGGGCCAGGGGCACCATTTCCTGGGAAGCCAACTTCTCTCCATTTTAAAATTCAAAGTCATGGATGAATTATGAAGCTAGATGGAAAATTGCATAAATCCTTAAGCTAAAGCAAAAACTTCTGGATCTTAAGAAAACAGCCCTAGACCCTCGCCCCACCAGCAATTCCCCTCACATTGCTCTGCTCTCAGGGTCCGTCGGTAAAACGTTCTATAGATAAGGAGACTGCAGGTCAGAAGGGCAAAGTGGCTGGTCTAAGCCACCTGAAGCATCAGAGGCAGGGCTGGGACTCCACACCTGGGCTGCAGGGCAACTGCCTGGGGCTGTGCGGTCACCTGAAGGACCTAGAGATAGTTTCTGCAGGTACTCAAGAGCCACATCACATCTCCAGACAGACCACCATGGGCCCTGCCTGGGGCACCGGCCCAGGATCCCTCCATGAGGCAAGTCCTCATTCCCAGCCAGAGGGAGAGGGGCTTTTCCCACTTGGCCTCCGCTCACCAAGGCATGTGATTACCAGCAAAGGGAACTTGTAATTTCCAGAGGCACCATAAGGGCATCCTGAGCCTCCGGCTCTCTGCAGCCTTGGCCATGTCAGGAGGCCACAAGGACACAGCACTCCTGCCTCTCTAGCTCACAGCATTCCTCCCATACACTCCCACCAGACTGCCCGGCCCAGAGAAGGAGCCCAGCTCCCCCACTGGGAGAGGCAATGCCTTTCTCCTCCCTCCCTTCCTCCCAGGCGGTTAGCGGTTAGGGACCCTTGCCTTCACAGAAGAGAAATTTTGCTGTTCAACAAGTTTAGGATCTAAAGAAAAATTAAGTGGGTTTCTTTCTCATGGGACTTCTTAGAGCTTTTAAGACTCTTGAGTGTAAGTGACTTTTTTTTTTTTTTTTTCTTTTTTTTAAAGAGATGGGGTTTCACTATGTTGCCCAAACTGGGTCTGGATTCCTGGGCTCAAGCAATCCTCCCGCCCCAGCCTCCTGAGTAGCTGGGACTCCAGGCATGTGTTACAGCACCCAGCTACACAGTGATTCTCAAGAGGCAGCTGTGGGACCACAGCCTCATTTGTAGACTAGAACGTCAGCTCCATAAGGTCAGAGGTGTCACTCTGTTTTTCCACGAGTGCATCCCCAGAGCCCAGATGAGTGTCTGACATGAAGCAGCTGCTCGACAAATATTTGCTGAAGGAATGAGCAGAGTCATCAAGGTCAGAGAAGGGAACTCGGAGCGTCTAGTCTGACCTGAGGCCCAGGGAGAGGAAGAGGGACTGGTCCAAGTCGTCATGGCAGAGGTGGGACCGACCCAGGTGGGTCTCCCCACATCCAGCTCTGGACACGTGACCCGCAAGCCCCATGCCCAACTCAGCGGGTATAGGCTGGAGCCTGGGAAATTGAATTTCCAACAAGTTCTCAGGTGTTGCCGCTGGTTTGGGATCCATGCCTCTGTACCTTCCACACCGTTCATTTTCCTGGACTGGGGGCAACACGAGGGGGAAGCTCAGGAAGCCTTGCCCTTGAGCATGTGGTCCTGCTGAGACCACAGCTCGCCAGAGGCTTTGCGGAAAGGAGCCAGGACTGACACTGACTAGCCCTGAGACAAGCTCGTTCCTGGCTTATCTCAGAACAAAGCTTCCCCCTAAAAAACCCCCCAGCCCCAGTACACCAGGCCTCACCTGGACCACTGTTTCCCCATCTCCCAGCGTGTCGGGCCTCCTGCTCATCCTTCCCTAAACCCTCCCGCCGCCACCTCCAATGTCCAGCAATACTCGTCACACAGCCTTCCTTCCCCAACTCCCCCACCAGAACGCCTCCTGCTTTTGTAATTAATACCACACTGCTTAATGCCTAATTGCTCCAAAATTGTTTTGCAAGTTTGCCTTATCTCCACAACTGCATCTTCAATTCCTTAACAAAGGGGACCCATGGAATACATCTCTATGACCACAACGCCAGACTGGCCCCTGGGTAGGCATGCAGCAGCTCACCAGGGATCCCCTCTTCAGAAGCCCCCCCACTCCCCACGCCAAAAAGATCCTGCTCCTTCCTCTTCTGGAGCCCCTGGGTTCTACTGCCCTCCCTGGCCACCCTCAAAGGCTCTGCTTTCTGTAATGCAGAATCAACCCGAAGGTAGGGCTCAGCAGCTGGGCTGTATCCCCATCACCCCAAAGGCTGGACATGCCCCCGATGCCGTCCCCAGCAGCTGCGGCCCAGGGCTGTTGGCTGCCTCACTCCCTCACCATCCCCCACCGTTGAAGAGGAGAAATACCACCCAGGAAGGGGGTTAGGCTGTCACCAGTGGCCACTGACACCTGGCTGGAAGAGAGTCCAGGGGAGCTGGTCGGATGGGGGGTGGGGGGAGGAAGAGACAGAACCAGCCAAGAGCAGCTCCAGGCAGAACCGCAGTCCCACTGGGGCATCTCTGGGCTGAGTCAGAGGAGGAAAGGAGGGTGTGGGTGGGAGTCGGGCAGGCCCTGGTCTTGGAATGGGGAGGAATGTATTCGAGAGATGCAGCCAGAGCCTAAAGGGAATCATCCCAACAACAGCAGCGAAACTATTTCAGCCGCAGCCCAAGAGAAACACACAGGCAGGAGGAAGTCAGCAGGATGGGAGGGGAGGGGGATGAGGGGAGGGGGAGGAGGGGAGGGGGATGAGGGGAGGGGGATGAGGGGAGGGGAATAAGGGGAGGGGAATAAGGGGAGGGGAGAAGAGAGGGGTGGTCAGAGGGGTGCAGGAGATGGACAGGCCACTGGGCACTGCCAGGCAGGTCTTGGGCACAGCACATGTGGCCCACGACCAGAAGCGTGGCCTCCCTGGCTCAGGAGCAGAGCATGCCTGTCGCCAGGCAAAGGAGGCCCTGGCTGCCCAGGTGGGCCTGCAGTCCCGGGGCACTGGCAACCCACAGGAACAGGAGGTGTTTCTGTTCCTCCAGCCTGTCCTCCCCTACAGAGCCTCACCTGTCGGCTTCCGGAGCGGCCTGAGTAGGACAGGCGGTCAGCAGCAGGGAGGCCCGGGGAACACGCCAGACTCTGGAAACTGAAAGTGGGAAAGAGACAGTGTGTGCCGGGGCCACCCCCAGCTTGCCCAGGGAGGATGCTGCCCCAGGCTCCCCCGAACAGAGCTCCTGAGACTCCAAAGAGCCAGCCTGGAGCTGGCAGCCCAGACGACCAAGGTGCCCACCCACCGTGTGCTCACCTGCGGCTGATGGCCGCCTCTCCAGCGAGGGGGCTACTGAAGGGTGGTGGTGAGAAGGGGCTGCCAGCCCTCGGGCTGAGGGAGGTTGGGCTGGAGTAGGAGGACCTTAGGGAGGAATGACTCTCAGTGTGTGTCCTCACGGAGCCCTGCGGAGAGTGGCCATGTCAGGAAAGGCAGGGCTGCCCCACCGAGGCCGCCCTGCCCTCGGGCCTCGCTCTCATGCACCAGTGATCAGGGTGCTGAGGCTCCCAGGGGACGGCACCAGCTTACCTGGAAGCGAGTCGCCAGCACTTCCAAGGAGCTGTCCCCATTGGTCTGCCCTGGAGATGCAGCCTGAGACCTGAGGAGGCAACAGAGGGAGGTAGTGACACAGGGGCCCTGCACCCAGCAACCCCCAAAAGAGGCCAAAACTGTTCCCAGATCTGGTTCTCAACACCAGTAAAAGCTACAGAAAATTTGGACATCAGGTTGTCAACTTTTAACTTTCTCAAACTCAAGACAAACAACTATCATCAACAACCACCATGGTTTCTTAAAAGAAAGGACAGTTGGCCAGGCACAGTGGCCCACGCCTGTCATCCCAACGCTTTGGGAAGCCAAGGCAGGAGGATCGCTCGAGCCCAGGAGTTCAAGACCAGCCTGGGCAACATAGGAAGACCTCGTCACTACTAAAATTTTTTTTAAAGTAGCTGGACATAGTGGAGCATGCCTGTAGTCCCAGCTACTTGGGAGGTTGAGGTGGGGGGATCACTTGAGCCCAGGAGGCGGAGGTTGTAGTGAGCCATGATTGCCCCACTGCACTCCAGCCTGGGCAACACAGCGAGATTCTGTCTCAAAAAACACCAAAGCCGGGCACAGTGGCTCGTGCCTATAATCCCAGCACTTTGGGAGGCTGAGGAGGTTGGATCTCTTAAAGTCAGGAGTTCAAGACCAGCCTGGTCAACAAGGTGAAATCCCGTCTATAATTAAAAAAAAAAAAAAAGGTTAGCCAGGCCACAGTGACGTATGCCTGTAATCCCAGCTACTTGGGAGGCTGAGGCAGGAGAACTGCCTGTCCCTGGGAGACAGAGGTTCCAGTGAGCCAAAATTGTACCACTGCACTCCAACCTGGGCGACAGAGTGAGACTCCATCTCAAACAACGACAACAACAACAAAACCCACTCTCCAAAAAGAAAGGATAGTTTGGTTCTAAAAAGTAGAATGTATAAAACTTCATCAGAAAGTTCAAACATTCAATTTTATTCGAGTCCTCACATTATCCTGCCCTCTTTTTTTTTTTTTTTTTTTTTCTGTTTTGCCTGGACTTTGTCACTGGTGTCACTCAGCCTCCGGTTTGTAGATTGATTTGGGGGAAGATTACTTTTTTTTTTTTTTAAATGGAGTTTCACTCTGTCTCCCAGGCTGGAGTGCAATGGCGCAATCTTGACTCACTGCAACCTCCGCCTCCCGGGTTCAAGCAATTCTCCCTGCCTCAGCCCCCCAAGTAGCTGGGATTACAGGTGTCTGCCAGCACACCTGGCTAATTTTTGTGTTTTTAGTAGAGACGGGGTTTCGCCACATTGACCAGGCTGGTCTTGAACTTCTGACCTCAGGTGATCTGCCCACTTTGGCCTCCCAAAATGCTGGGATTACAGGTGTGAGCCACCACTCCTGGCCCGATTACTGGTTTCATAGAAATAATCCCTTATATTTTAACCCATGGAGAAACTGAAGCCCAGAGAGGGAAAGTGAGCTGCCTCCAGTTCTAGAGGCCATGGTGACTGGGCCAGCTGCGCACCCTGCCCACTGGAGGCCAGGGTGCCTTTGAGAGCGTCACTCCTGATCCCTTCCTCAGGGGTCTCCCCAGTTAAACAAAGGGTGAGACCCACCTGCCTCCTTCCAGACAAGCAGGCCTAGCTCCCCACCAGTGAGAGGGGCTCCCCCCTCCCAGCTCCCTGGGTGGAACCCAGCTGGAGCCTTGAGTGGGAGGTAACTGAAGTCAGGGCTAGGGGACAGCCTGCCTCGTCCCATCCTGCCACGCATTCCTGGCCGTAAGGCTGCTTCTAGAGATGTAAGGCAACAGGACCCTCAGCTTCCTGGGAGAGCCGTGGGATCAGAGTGAGGGGAGCGCAGGCTCTGGCTCCAGCCTGGAGCCCTGCTTCCTGCCCCAGGGCTTCTGATGCCAGAGAGGCCACCTGGGGAGGGTAGGAGGCCGGAGATGGGGGAGGCACGTCAGCAAAAGTTAAGAGACTGGGCCAGGCGCGGTGACTCATACCTGTAATCCCAGCACTTTGGGAGGCCGAGGCGGGTGGATCACAAGGTCAGGAGATCGAGACCATCCTGGCCAACATGGTGAAACCCCATCTCTACTAAAAATACAAAAATTAGCTGGGCGTGGTGACACGTGCCTGTAGTCCCAGGTACTTGGGAGGCTGAGTCAGGAGAAACGCTTGAACTCAGGAGGCAAAGGTGGCAGTGAGCCGAGATCACGCCTCTGCACTCCAGCCTGGCAACAGAGCAAGACTCTGTCTCAGAAAAAAAAAAAGTTAAAAGACTGGAGTCTGGGCTTGTCTGGTGCAGAACCAGAGGCCTGACTTACAGGCCAGGCTTACCTACCTCCCCGGAGCCCTGAACCCTCCAGAGAACCCCAGAGGAAGAGACGGTGTCGCCCCATTCCCAGAAACCATGAGGTTCTCTCTACCCTCTTTCTCGGGGTCCCAACTGCTGCAAACACCCAGGGACCTGAGCGACATGAATAGAGTCAGCTTCTGCCACACCACAGGGCAGGGCAGTTGGAGAAGGAGGGGCTTGGTAGGGCTGAAGAGAGCAGGACAATGTAGGGGTGGCCAGGACGCAAGAGGTGTCTGACTCATGTTCCAGGCCCGTGCAGAGGGCTCTCCTGACTTGGGAATCTCCTGGCATTCCTGATCTGTGACTCACTGCGAAGCCCCACCCCAGGGAGCCACCTGTTCCCCCTATAGCTTGGCCTCCAGGCCCCACCCTGGCCCCACCTTGGCTTATAGGCTCAAAACCCTAGGAGTAAGGCCCAGGATGGGAAATCCAACTTCACCAGCAGGGCCCAGAGCCATGATGGGGAGGAACAGACAGGCTCTATGAGGAACGAGCCCCCCAGGTCCTCACTTCCAGCTGGGAACTAAACAAAGGCCATACTCTGTTGGAGGCAGGAGTCCTGGGGACCAGCCTCGGGCATACCTATCCCAGAAGTTTCCCCTCTTCAACCCACTTCATGCCCACGCCCTGTGCCCTGCACACTCTTGGGAACCAGTCAAACCCGGGCTTCCAGGTGGCTGGTGCCAGCTCGCCCTGCCCAGCCTGTGACTGCACGCCCAGCCTGGCGCCCACCTTTACCCAACCAGGCACAGGAACACCCCTCAGCCCACCCTGCTGCAGGAAGCAGAGCCCAGGACCTTCTCACCGAGGTGTGGAGAGGGCCCAAGAAGGCCGCTTTAGGGCTGAGCTCTAGGCCATGGGCAGGAGCAAGGGCTGCTCTGTGGGGGTGGCGGGGTGAAGGAGAATGCCACAGGCTCTGCAGAGCTGGAGGCCCTACCGGTCCAGCTGCAGCCGCAGAGGCGAGGGGCTCTGGCGGATCTTGCTCTGGGCCTCGGCATGCAGCATGCCCTCCGCGCTTTCCCCATTGATGGCTACGATTATGTCTCCAGGCCGGAGGTCAGCGTCCTTGGCTTTGCCCCGCTCAGCCACCTGTAGGGATGAGAAGCTGGTATGCTCAGACCGTGGCCCACCTGGGGAAGGGACTTCCCACTCTGCTACCCAAGAAACACAGAGGCTGGCTTGACCTAGGCCTGCCTGCACCCTCCTGCACGTCCCTCTGCCTGCTCATGACACCGAAATGATCAGCCATCCCCTCCAGAAGCACAGGTGGCAGCCGCCGCCCCACATTGGCATTCTAATGAGCCTCCCAAAGAACGTGCAGTGGCAGAATGTCAGGAACTGTGCTTGGAAATACTTTTGGATAGAGAGCCTTGCCCGTGCAAATCACACCTTACAGGTGACTGCCTGCACAGCCCTCCTGCGAATGCTCCCAGCCCGGCCCGGGTCAAGAGGAGACTGTCAAGAACTCCAGGGCTCTTGTTCTAGTAACCACCCAAAATGGCTGCCTGCAGGTGTGGGGATGGCAACTGGGGAGGCAAGAGCAGGCCCTGTCCTCGGCCCAGTTCCTTTTCACTCCCAAGGTCTGTTCCTGAAGTGGCCACCACATCCCCGTGGCAAAGGGCCACGGCTCCCTTGCAGCCAGCACGCCGGGCAGCAGTAGGTCCCTGGCCCCAGAACAGAAAAAGCAAGCCTTCTGTGCCGAGTGGCATGAACACGGCTGACCTCACTTCTGGCAGGACCCCCTCACCTCTTGGAGCCACCATCCTTACCTTGGTCACCATGATGGGCGTGTGGAAATCCCTGCCCCCTGTGATACGGAAGCCCCAGGGCGCTGGCCCGGCCACATCCACTGTGAGCGCCATACCTGGGGAACACAGGACCAGGAGGTGAAGTCCGTGCCCCCGCCCGGCTCTGGGGGTACTGTAAGGCAGCAGGAGAGGGGCCAAAGGGAGAAAGAGAGGGCACGACAGCTCCCGGACAGCTACTCAGGGTCTCTGGGGTGGGTAGAGGAAGTGGTTAACTCCCTCCCTCACCCCTGTTTCACTTCCCCCCACCCTGGGAAGCCATGCCTCTGTGTTCTCCCTTCCTTAGGCTTCAGCCCAGGGAGCGACTCCCAGGAGGGGGCGGCCCAGGCTGCCAGGTGGGGGGCTTATTGGAGCATGGGGGGCAGGGGCTGGCAAGTGGAAGAGATGCCAGCACCGCCTCCGTCTCCCCTCCTCCACCATCAGGGCTCAGTCCCACTAGCGCTTGCTTCCTGTCCCCAAAACCCACAGCACACGGTACTTCCTCTCCACTCTTGGGGAGGGCTGGTGAGTGGCCTAGGGAGAGGAGGGCTCAGGAAGCAGGAGGAACAGGCTGGCATCAGTACAGACTGTGTAAGTCACTGGCCAGGTGAGGGGCTGGTGGGGTGAGGCTGGGTCTTCACAGGGGCCTCCTAGCTGCCCACCGCGTTCTTGGCAAAGTGGCTCACACGGGCAAGACCAGGCTCCCCACCTCCCCCAGGGGCCTGCTGCCAGGGCAAGGAGGCCAGGGTTCATCTGTCAAACTGGGCACACCCACCCTAGATTCCTGATGCTGCCCAACAGACAGCTGTGGTGACAGGCCTCCCATCCATAGCCCCTCTGCTGGGCAAGGAAGTGCCCCTGCAGACAGACCCTTGTGGGATTTCCTGAGCCTCTAGCTCTGGAACCAGGAGCCAACCCAGGCAGGAAGCCGCGGTACCAGGCTGGGCACCACCCTGCCCAGCACCCATCCTGGGGCTGCCCGGGACGCAAGCGCTGCGAGAATCTATCAAGAGCACCAGCGGTCTGTCCGCTCCATCCCCGGCTGCCTTCCCCTTGGGCCCAGGCCTGGCCTCTGTACCCCGCACCGCCGCCACCCCAGTCCCCGAGGCTGGCTCTGGCGACTGACGGCCACCCTGAGATTCCCAGACCTTTGAGCCGGTCAGTGGACTCCGCGCTGCGGGCGCCGCGGGGAGGTGCCCAGCTGGATGGCCCGGCTCTCCCAGTTCTGGTGCCTCCTTCGCTCTGAGGGCAAAGTACCCTGCGGGCCGGGGGCTGGAGGAGGAGCGCGCCGGCCGGGGAGAGTTCAACCCGCGGGGGCGCCCCCGCCGATGCGAGGCTCCAAGGAGCCGGGCCGGGAACGAGGCCAGGGTCCCGCGCCGATAGGGGCGCGGAGAGGAACCGGGCGCCGGAGATGGCGGGCCGCGCGGAGGGGTGCAGGTGGGCACGCTCACCTGGCTGCCGCTCACCTGTCGGGCTGGGCGCCCAGGCCCGGGAGGGAGAGAGGGCGAGGAGACGCCGCCGCTCCCGCTGCGGTCTGCCCGACTCTGGGGAGAGTCCGCCCGGGGCCCTGGGACCTGCCTCCGCCCATGTGATCCCGGGGCCGCCCCTGCCGCCGCCCCTGGCCCGGGAAGCCGCCGCCTCCGCGCGGCGAGCCCAGGCGCTGCCACCTGGCCCGAGCCCGCCGGGGGGATGGGGCAGGCTGTCCCCAGGGCCCTCTGCAGGCTGCGGCCGTCCAGCCGGTGGCGCCCTCATCTTCCCCGGAGCGCCCGCATGCCCCCGACCGCCCGGGGCACAGCGGAGCCGGTCCAGTGACGGCCCCGCGCCCCAGTTCGCAGACGGCCGAGGGGGCAGCCCCATAAAGCTTTCCCACGCCGGCCGCGCTCTCCCGCTCCTCATCCCCAAGCCCTGGGCAGGGTGGGCTGCCTGGGTGCGTCTGCGGTCCGCCTGGCTTCTCCACCTACTCCAGGCTCGGAAGCTGGCGCAGATGCGGCCTTGACACCCACAAATCCCAAACCAAGGCCACCCTCCTCCCGCCAACTCCCTTCCTGAGCGCTGGTTTCTCGCCAGCGCAGAACTTCTCTGCCTGGAACTTCTCTGCCTGGAAAGGGGACCCGCAGGGACCCTAGGAGATGGAGAGAGAGCCTCCTGGCTGGGGGTTCACCGGACACCCCCACCTCTAGGCTGGTACCTTCCCGTTCCCGTGGGCCCTCACCTCACCCTCTCTGCAGGCCTTCACACCCCTTCCTGCCCTCTCCCCCGTCCTCTTTCAAGCATCTGGAGCTCAGGCTGTAAGGATGAGGAGAGGGCAGCCAAGGAGGGGACCCAGGTGCCAACTTAGGGAGGAGGAGCTGTACCTGACAACCCTCTCCCAGGGGACCTCAGGGCCACAGAGCCGCCTCTCCTTGGGTCTCCACTTCGCCTCTGGCTGCCAAGCTGCTGTGTTTTCAGGGGATCACACCTGTGGGTGCAGCTGTGCCTCACCTGCCTCAGGTGTGAGTCATTCCCTCCACGCTCACTTGTGAAGAGTGGCCTCCCCACGCCCCTCACCTGCCCGTGCCTTCGTCTCAGCCTCCCCGCGTTCACACTTCAGCCCCCCTCCTCCCACAGCCTCTGTCCTGGCCGTGCAAACTCCTCTCCCACTGGCTGGTTTCCAGCCTCCTGGCATGACCACCTGGCCTGATTGCACCTGTTCCACCTCCCTGACTAGACTGGAAGCCTCTTGAGGGAAAAGGCAACTACAGGTAGGGTGAGCACAGCCCCGGGGGCACACACTAGCCCCCAAGTGCACAGCTGCGTCTCACCGGCTGTGTGACCTTCAGCAACTTCCTCAGCTCCTCCAGGCCTCAGTTTCCCCATGTGGAAAATGGGGATAATGTGCCGCTTACCCTTCTGTTGTAAAAATTGCTTGGCCACAGGCAAAAGCCAAGGATGGCACAGAGGTGTCAAACAGAGTCCCTGCCTCAAATGGGGAGGGGACTCCTGGGAAGGGACCCAAAGGAAGGGAAATTCATCCATTCAGTTCTTCCACGCAATCATTCCAACAGCATTCATTCAGTGAGTACTGAGCGCCAGTGAGTACTGAGCACCAGTGAGTACTGAGCGACAGTAAGTACTGAGCACCAGGTACTACACTTGCCTCTGGGAATGGAGAGTGAACCAAACAAAAGCCAATCATTTCCTCAGAGAGCCCCTCCTGCATACCTTGGACAGACTCTACAAACAGCCCCAGGTTCATCTGGCAGGGCTTTCTGATGGGTGGGTTGTGAATTCACAAAACCCACCACAAAGACAAGTCAGCGGATGCAGGCAGGGCACAACTCTGGCACAGAAGGGGACATGTCCTGCTCGTAGCCTCTCCGTGGCCCTGGGTAAGCCACGTCACCGCCCTCCCCTCTCATGGGTGAGCCATCCCCAGCAGCCTCTGATCCTCCCTTCACCCCCCGCCCCCCCGACTCAGGCCAGGTCGAGGCACAGAAGCATCTTTCAGGCAGGACTGTGGTGCAGACAGCCCAGGGTTGGAGGGTTTGTTAGCTGCGGGAGGTGCCAGCGCTCCATCAAAGAGAGGGTATGGAGTTGGTCTCTGTCCCAGGGAGAGGAGGCCTCAGTCCTGATATGTTTTATGAGGGCATCAGGGAGTTCATGAAATAAGAGCTGGGATGGGGGAACGGCAACCCGGCCAGTGGGTTCTGAAGAATGGTCGTTTCTAGGCCAGGATGGGCTGGACCTGCCCATTTAGAACCAGACCAGGGTGAGGATGGAGGTGGATGGAGGACTCGTTCTTCCAGCCGCTGTTTAACCCCTGCTGGGTCAGGCCGCACCCAGGTTCAAGAAACCAGCCAGGGCTAGGCCACTGCCCTGTCAACCATGAGCCCCTCCCCTCTGTCCTGACAGAACTGGGCACCACCACCTTTCACTCCAGCCACCACCTCTTCACACCTCCCTTAGGTGACAGGCCTAGAAGACAGGATTGCCAGGAAGAACATAAAAGCGGCCCAACCCTGGGCCGCCCTAGAGAAGTCCCTGACCTCACACATGACCTTCCTTCTCCAAGGGCCCCTGGATGAGGGCTGCCTGGGCATTTAGTAGATTTCAGGAAGTGAGGTAGACCTGACTTCAGCATTTAATAATGATGTGACCTAGAAAGCTTAATTTCTCAGAGCCTGGGTCTCTCCCTCTGCAAAATGGAATCATAACCTGCCATGGTGAGGCTCACGTTAGGTAACACCCGGAGAGGCCCTGGTGCCCTGCTCACCTCTCAGCAGCAGCTGAGACACGGAGCTGCCTTTCTTGGCAGAGTGCCTGGACTCTGCCTGGACTATGCCACCACTGTCATCCCACAGGGACCCGCAAGCTCCAGGACTATAAAACCTTGTTGAAGATCAGGCGCAGTGGCTCACGTGCGTAATCTCAGCACTTTGGGAGGCTGAGGTGGGTGGATCACCCAATGTCAGGAGTTCAAGACCAGCCTGGCCAACATGGTGAAACTCTGTCTCTACTAAAACTACAAAAATTAGCTGGGCATGGTGCTGCAACCCTGTAATCCTAGCTACTCAGGAGGCTGAGGTGGGAAAATTGCTTGAAACCGGGAGGCAGAGGCTGCAGTAAGCCGAGATCCGGCCACTGCACTCCAGCCTGGGCGAAAGAAGGAGACCCCATCTCACAAAAACAAAACAAAACAAAACAAAAACCCTTGTTCAAGAGTAGTTTTGGCTGGCTGTGCCTCACCACTCCCAGCTTCCCACAAAGGACTGCTCAAAAGCCTGAGCCCAAAGAGGAGAATAAACACACACAAGGGCTTCGGTGTGGAAATGGAACACACAGAAGGAAAACAGCAGAACAGTCAGAAATGTCATCTAGCCCAGCAACCCCACGGTGGCAGCTCCAGAATCAAAACAGTCTGCAAACAAGGCCACATTCAGTCCCCCATCTCTGATGGCTCCCTGCTACCAGGGCCTGGCACTGTTCATTCTCCCAGCACTTCTTGCCACACAGCTGCCCAATCGTGGGGGCTATCCCAGCCTGCCTGACACCCAAAGGCAGAGATCTTTGGAGGTAATAACGGTGTTTTTCCATCCTCCCCTTACACACACACCTGTCCCACCTGTCTCCCAGCACAGCCCCCAGCAGAAGGAATTCCCATCTTCCCAGACAGGAGAAGGCATCTCCTACCCCAAGGAAAAGGCCTCAGAGACAAAGTCCCTTGTGTCCAGGTTTATTTTACATTCTCTTCCAGAGGGGACGTGGGGCTGGGGGAGAGCTAGCAGGCAGGCGGGCAGCACACAGCAGTCTCCCTGGGGAACATTTGAGCCAGGCTAGTGGTGCCCGGCCCCACAGTGCGGGGTGATATTCCAGGACCAGGCCCAGGACTTGATAGCCCCTGGGAAGAGGTAGCCTTGGGGCCAGAGCTCTTGCCAGGCCTGGATCGCTAAGAAGGTGCTGCTGTCCCCCGCCTTGCTCCGCCCCCCACGCCCAGCTGGAGGCCAGAAGGCAAAGTGGGCAGCCGGCAAGCTGGGGGGGTGGGAGGAACCCCAGCAGGCGGGGGCGGCCTTTGGTCTCTAGGAGGCTAGGAAGCTGGTCCTGGTTAGAGGAACCCCCTGGGGGCAAAGCGGAGCGCTGGTCCCTGTTAGAGGAAAGCTGGAGCAGGATGGGGGTGGGGGACTTGGGGTCTGGTCTCAATAAGGCCTGGAAATGGTCTCCACTTCAAAGCGGACCTCTGTATTTGGGGAGTGGGGTGGGGAGGAAATGAAAGGGCTGTGGGAGGAATGTCTGTGAGTCGTGGGTGGGAATCAGTCCAGGGGGCTTCGAGGGGGGTCCGAGGGAAAGGCTGCGGGGGTCGTCTGCAGATGACGGGAGCTCAGGTCCTGGGGAAGGAGGATGTGGGCGGGGGTCATGTCCCTCCCACGAGTGCCACTGCTCCCCACCCCATCCTGGCTGGCTCCAAGTTGCCATGGAGACCACTCACACCGGGGCAACGTAATTTCCAGGGAATGTTCCGAATTTCTGGGTCCTCCGGGAGACACCTGAAAGAGGAAAGGCAGGAAGAGCGTTCCCCGCTCCCTTCTTCAACAGGGATGCAAGGGTGAGGGCCTGCCCCCTGCCGGCAGTGCCCAGAACTGTAGGGGAGTTCTGTAGGGGAGCCCAGGGAGGGAGTTGGATTTGCTCTCCTCCTTCCTGCCCCCTAGCGGCAGAAGCTTAGATGGGCAAAGCTACACTTCCCACACTCAACAATCAAAGAATCTGAGCAATTAACAAAGGCGCATCACACTGCACACAGCGCGCAGTCACTCCCCACCTCCTCCGCAAAGTGGGGACGCAGGAGGAGGAATCATAGAACTGAAATCGGGAGAAACGCCCCTGGTCTAATACGGCACCCTCACTTAGAGATGGGTGGGAAGGCCTAAGAGAAGACTGAATGAATTGCCTGAGAGCACCCCCATGCTTAGGAGCAAGCTTGGGACACAGATCCAGGCCTCTGGTCTACAGCCCCACAGAAACTCGTGTCTTGAAGAGGAGGAGGGGGAACCCCAGCGGGCAAAGCATCTGGGGGGCCTGGCACCCGATGCTTCCCCAAAGCCAGCACTTCTGTTGGCTGCCTTCCTTTGTGCCCTGAAGACAGTGACGCCCTGGAGGAAACCGGCACCAGCCCAGGGTCACCGATGGGTCACTGTGGACCCAGGCCAGGGTTGAGGACCTTCAGAGCCCTGCCCCTTTCCCCTGCACACCCCTGCCTCTGGAGCAGCACTTGGGGAGAGCTCCTGGTGGAAAGGCCCAGAGCTCACACCTGTGTATCCCCACACCCCCCAGCTGGTTCTTCCAGCCTGGGAGGAAGAAGGAATGGAGAAATATAGAAATACAGAAATGTAGTAAGTATTATTATATTCCTATATATGGAAAAATAGGAATATAAACTCAAATGAACGTCACTCCTGACCTTGGGTGAATGGATGATCCTGAGCCTCCCCTTCCAGGCTGGCACCCTGACTTCCTTGGGGGCAGCCCATGCTCGTCCCACCCCCACCGTCATCCTCTGCCCTGAGTACCTCCCTTTCCTCTTGACCTCCCCAAATCCTTCCCCTGCCCTTCCAGGCCCAGCTCCCTCATTTCCTCCAGGAAGCCTTCCCTGACCTGCACTAACTAAAAGGGTCACCACTCGCCACGTGTGGCTGTTGGGCACTTGAGACTGGCCCATGCAACTGAGGAACTGGATTTTTAGTTTATTTCATTTGAGCTACATTTCAACAGCTGCATGCAGCTGGTGGCTGCCATACCAGAGGGCACAGGTCTCACCCATTCCTCTCAAAGCACTTGTGGCTCATAACACAAAAGTGGTACTTTTTCTTCTTGTCTGCATAGATTTGCAAAACTTTATTAGTAGTTGTAAAAAAAATTGCAAAGCAAAAGTGTATCGAGTAAATTTGAATACATCTCTAAGCACCGCCTCCCTCCCTCCCCCATCAGAAGGTAGGGGCCATTCACAGGGTAGTGCTTAAGGTCCTGGGTGGGTCAGGAGACTGGCTGGCAGCTGTACTGGGATCAGATCAGGAAGGGTGGGCTGCCAGGTCAAGGGGCTGCCCAAGCAGCCCCCCAGCTCCTCAGGCCTCAAAACCTGCTTGGGGAGGGGCAGGGGGCTTCTGGCCACTCTCTTCTCTGTGGGGACGGCCCATCCTCTGAAGATGAGACCTCCACAGGGCCAGCCCACTCTGGGGAAAGAGGCCATGTGAAGCCTGGTAGGTTGGTCACCTTGATTCAGGCCGAGGCCAACCTGAGGCTTCCTGCATTTGTCCTTGGTCAGAGCTGCCCTTGGGCCAGCCCTGAGGGGCTGGGACCTTGCTCCACTCCCTTTTCCTCCCAGGCTGGAGGAGCCAGCTAGGGGTTGCAGGATACACAAGTGTGAGTCCTGGTCCTTTCCACCAGGTTCTTTCCCCGAGGGCTGCTCCAGAGGCAGGGGTGTGCAGGAGGAAGGGGCAGGGCTCTGGAGGTCGGGAACCCTGGCCTGGGTCCCCGGTGACTCCATCGGTGACCCTGGACTGGTGCCAGTTTCCTCCTGGGCCTCGGCCTCTTCAGGGCATGAAGGAAGGCAGCCAACAGAAGTGCTGGCTTTGGGGAAGCATCGGGTGCCAGGCCCTCCCCAGTAGCCCGGTCGGAAGCTGAGTGGGGGGTGGTCGGCCATGAATCTTTGCTGAAGTAGCACTGGCAGGCAGCAGCAGCCTACCCACATCCCCTGGGGCCCTGAGATGCCCCCTCCCGGCCTGCCCACATACCCACAAACCAGCCATCGTCACACTGCTGCATGACATCCACCCTGTCCCCCTCGCGCAGCTCCAGCTCGTCTTCGTTCTGGGGCCTGTACTGGTACATCGCCCGGTACCTACGAGAAGCATCATCACGGCAACTGGAGAACGGGCCCAGAGGCTCTAACCCAAGTGTTGCCACTTCCTGTGAACGCCCCAGGGTCCCTTCACGCTCTCACTAGCCCCTGCCCCAGCTCTTCGGAGCGACTCTGCCTGTGCTCAGTGCAGTCTTTCCCAGGCCTGCCTTCTGCCCTCTGGGCCCTAAGCCACTGAACCCTCGCCTCCTCTGAGCACCTGGTGCCTTCCTGTCCATTCTACCGGTTCCACACTTCAATTCTACATGCACTGACCTCAGGGCTAGAAACCCAATGAGGAGACCAAGGCCACAAGGCCACGCAGCTGCCAGGAGGGACTGGGAACATCACAGACCAGCGCCTCCTCCCTGCACCAAATCACCATAAGCTCTTCGAGGACAAGGGCTACCTGGTAGAAGTTTCCCAAATCCACAGGTGGGGACTTGGGGGAGGGTGGAATATGGGGTACTGCCTGCCAGTGACCACTCCCCCAGTCTGATCAAGCCCTCAGATGGTACTCACGGGGTCCAGTGTATCTGAGAGGCATTAGGAGAAGAGGTCCCCAGGTCCAGGGGATGGCTGGGACCTCGAGGGTGGGACAGAGCTGGACCAGGGGTGCCAAGATTCTGAGGATTGACAGGAAGAAAGGGATGTCAGAGGCAGGAAGATGATGGATGAACCAAGAACACCGAGGGTCAGGAGCCCGGGCTGGCTTTGGGATTCCATCGAGAGCTCCCTGGGCCAGAGCTCGGTAGGCTGAGGTTCCCCAGGCCAGGGTGGGGCTGCCATACTAGCTTCTGCCCTGTCACCCCACTCGTCTGTCCCAGGGCTGTCTGGGAAGGATTCCCAAGTGTGGACAAGTCACGGGGCTGGGGGATGGGGGGTGGGGAGGAGGTGGGCTCTCTGGTGGAGGCAGGCTACCTCACCTGGGTCTGGGGTCTAGGCTCCTGGGTGGAGAAGGAGAAGCCAGTGCGGCGGGGGGAGGTCTGCCCTCCCCAGTCGGTGGGGTCAGCTGGGCTGCGCGGGGCTGAGGGGGAGCTGGGGTGATGGGCTGAACGGGCGGCAGCAGTCAGGCGGGGAGATGCGGGGAGCTGGGGGCCGTCGTCACAGAGCCGGAGCCGGGGTTCACGAGACACCTGCACGTAGCTGGCGGGGAATATGCCTTGGCGCCCCGTGCCCGTGATGCGCCCCTCGTACCAGTTCTCATTCACTTTGCGGATCAGGCAGATGTGCTCTCCCTGAGGGGGGAAAGTCAGTGTCTGTGGGGCTTTCCTGGTGCCATGCACCCACGGTGCCTTATCTGGGATGCATAGCAAGGTCCCTCCCCAGAGCTCCAATCACAGGTGAGCCCGTGGCTAATAATGCAGATCCAAACCCAGCTCCGCCAGGTCAAGCTGTGTGGCCTCAGGCAGGCTGCTCTGTCTCTCTGAGCCTTGTTTTCTCCTCTGTTAAGTGAAAATAACCATACTGTCACTATGAGGTGTGAATGAGATCAACAGTCCACTCCTTAGGCACAGGGGACAGGTGCTACCACTACTGCCCTGCCTGGGTCCTGTTCCTGCGTCACGCTGGGGGACCCTGTCATGAGTGTGTCAAAAACACACTCCCCAGGACAGGCAGGGAGTCCTCAAGGCCATAGGCTGGCTGACATTAGGTAGAACCACTCCCTGGGAGGGTGGCCTCCAGCCCTTGCCTTCCCCTGCTCTCTCCTGCCCCTGCCTCTCTCCATCCAGCCACCTTCTTCCCCCTCTGTCCCTGGGGCCAGCTCTTCTGGGTAGCATTCACTATGGTCTGTCTTTGGCTGATTTTGGAAGCATAGTCGCTGCTCCCCAAATCAACCAAAGGCAGACCACTTCTCTGCTTTCTAGAACAGCATTTTTCAAACTTGTTTCACCACAGTCCACAGTTAAAAAGATTTTAATAACAGCCCAGAATACATACATATGTGCGTACACAGAACTGCCTACAGTAGGATAAAGTGCTCTTCCTGCCCGCGACGCACGCTAACGTTTCTGTCTATACCTTTAAAAATGCTGAGTATGATCCACTGCAACCTGCAGTTGAAAATATATATAACTCTAGAAGTTTATGATGATCTTTTAAAAATGGACCAAAATTACTTGGGAGGCTGGGATAGGGGCAGGGGCAGGAGGATCGCCTGAGCCCAGGAGTTCAAGGCCAGCCCGGGCAACACAGTGAGGCTCTGTCTCAAAAAAATGCAGAAAAAAATAAAAAAGACTACACTAAAGGAAGCATAATGAAAGAGACTGGGGTAAATTTTGAAATCCTAGGTGAAGCTAGGTACATCAGACTCTTTTTTAAAAAAGTGTTTTTAGGCCAGGTACGATGGCTCACTCCTGTAATCCCAACACTTTAGGAGGCCAAGGTGGGTGAATTATGAGGTCAAGAGATTGAGACCATCCTGGCCAACACGGTGAAACCCCATCTCTACTAAAAATACAAAAATTAGCCGGGCGCGGTGGCGGGCATCTGTAGTCCCAGCTACTCTGGAGGCTGAGGCGGGAGAACTGCTTGAACCCAGGAGGCAGAGGTTGCAGTGAGCCGAGATGGCGCCACTGCACTCCAGCCTGGCGACAGAGCAAAACTCTGTCTCAAAAAGAAAAAAAAAATGTGTTTTTAGTGCACATATTTACCTACACCTTCGCCTGCCCCGACCCACCCCACCATCTCCTGCCTGGCCCACCTTGCGGAAGGACAGCTCCACCTCCAGGTCCCCCTTGAAGGTGTACTGGGCCACAGCCTCTCCATACTCCAGCACCTGGTAGGTCGGGGGCTTGATGGGCTTGGGGATCTCATCTGCAGGCAGCACCTGCATGAAGAAAGGTCATGAGAAAGATTTGGCCTTGGCATCAACATAGCACAGACTGGGGGTTCCTGTGAGACAGCAAAGAGAAGGTGGGCCTGCCCCTTGGCAGAGAAAGATATAAACACCAGAAATAAGCCCTGAGGGCAGCCAGGGGTGGCCACAGCCAAGGGGAGCTGGAGGACGGGGAGGAGTCTGGGAAGGCTCCCCGGAAGAAACATTTTCCATAGGGGTATGTGGAGTGGGCATTACTGAATGAAAAACACCAAGAGAAAAGATGGAAGCCAGTCCGATTAGAGAGTTTAAGTTGGACCACAGAAGAAAATGAGGCATTCCAAGCAGCAGGGAGAACTTGGGGAACTGTTCCAAAACTGAGGATTCACCCTTTTCTCACTGCCGAGAACCGGGTGTCCCTGGGTTCCAGTGTCTTGGTTCCTCCTCCCCATCTACCCCAGCAGGAGCCCAGAATCCTCATGTTCTCTTTGCTTCACTCTGCCCATAAAAATCAAGCAGCCAATCAACTATTTCACACACAGACAGAAATGACTGGTGGAGTGAAATACTGTATATACTTTGTGAAATTTCAGGACCAAGTGGATTATTGGGCAGGCAAGGGAGGCCTAATGATATCTATCAAATCAAGAGCCTGAATTAAACAACAACCCAACTCATGGGTCAAAGAGGAAGTCGCGAAGGAGATGAGAAAACAGAGTTGACGAAAAATTAACGTGTGAGACACAGCTAAAGCAGCATTCTGAGGGAAATGTATAGCATTGACATTCTTACATTAGGGAAAAATAAGCTTCAAATAATAGTCTAAACTTTCACCCCAAGAAACTTAGAAAAAGAACAAAGTAAACCTAAAGCAAGCAAAAATAAGGAAATAATAAAGAAGCAGAAATCAATGAAATTGAAAACAAAAACAAGAGAAAAACATCAATAAAATCCATAGGTCAAGTAAATTAATAAAGCTCTAGCCAGAATAAGAGAAGACACAAATTGCCAACATCAGGAATGAAAGAGAACATATCGGCCAGGCGCGGTGGCTCACACCTGTAATCCCAACACTTTGGGAGGCTGAGGTGGGTGGAACACCTGATGTCAGGAGTTCGAGACCAGCCTGGCCAACATATAGTGAAATCTCGTCTCTATTAAAAAAAATTACAAAAATTATCTGGGCGTGGTGGCGCACGCCTGTAGTCCCAGCTACTTGGGAAGCTGAGGCAGGAGAATCACTTGAACCCAGGAGGTGGAGGTTGCAGTGCACCAAGATCCCGCCACTGCACTCCAGCCTGGGTGAGAGCAAGACTCCATCTCTCAAAACAAAACAAAACAAAACAAAACGAAAGAAAGAGAAGACATCACTACATATTTTACTGACATTAAAACAATAGTAAGAGACTATAATGAACATCTTTATGCCAGTAATTTGGATAACTTGACATAACTTAAAAGTCACCTATTGCCCTTTATCTGTCAAGCCCAGAACCTCTCTCTGGAATCAAAAGACCTGGATTCAGATTCTAGATCTTTTACCTAATAACTTGTCACTGAACCTTGGCATCCCCATCTGTAAAACAGAGATAAACTATCACTCTCTGAGAAGTGAGAGGAACCAGGGCAGTAATACACCTGAAAGAGGTTATGTGTGTATATGTGATTTATAAACTGTTGCATACTTCCCACTCTTGCTAGTTGCCATTAGGGTGATTCCCAAAGATAGCTTTAGAAAGATGGATCTGAATGGTGAAAGTCTGGGACACGGAGGGTTGAGGAGCTGGCTGCTGGGTCCTCCCCTTGGCTGGGCTCCACCCTCACTTAGCAAACATTTCCTGGGGTCATGCAGAGCACTGGGCCAGGCCCTGTGGGGGCCAAGGACAATACTGAGACATGGCCCAGCCCCTCACAGTTTTTTGCCTTAGGAAACCCAAGTCTCTCCCAACCCCTGCTTGCTCTTGTCCCTCCTGCTCACCTCCACATAATTAGCAGGGAAGATGCCTAGGCGGCCATGGTGCTCTCCCTCCAGCCAGTTCTTGTCCACCTCCTTGTGGATGTAGACAATGTCACCCTTCTGCAGAGTCAGCTCCCTGCAGGCGAGGACCGCATGGTAAGCTGAGGCCCTCCCAAGCCTCCTTCCCCTCAGACCCTCCCCAGTACACCTTATTCCTCTCACCAATTAGGGATGCCCACTGCAGCCCAGTCCCCCTCCCCATCCCGCTCTGGGATGGCAGAGACTGCCTCGGGTGGAAGGGGAGGGGGAGGAGGGCACTTACTTGGGAGACTGCGCCTGGAAGTCAAACTTGAGCCTGGCGGCCTTCCTCTAGGCAGGGGAGAGGACAGAGTGGGCTACCTCAGTCGGGCGGGTGGCAGATCCAGGATGGTAGCCTTGGGACCACTCCAGGTCCCCCACACCCTGGTCCCCTCCTTACCTTCTTCTCTTCCCTCCTGGCTGGGCTGATCCCTCCGTCAGAGGCACTAGGGTCTGTGGAGAAGCACAACCTCAGTTTGGGGAGGCCAACCTGGCGGATGGGGTTGGAATGGGGTTGCACCCCCACCTAGGGCAGGCACTGGCAGAAGCAAGGGGCTCTGTGACCTGCCACCCCTGGGGCACCAGCATGCCTGGTGGGTGGGCATCTCCGTGAGAAACAGAGCACGGCTGGGTCCTTACCTCGGGTTGAGGAAGGGTAGACAAAGTCCCTCCGACCTAGAAAGGGGCTTCCTCCATCAGCCATTCTGCGGGGGCTCAGGGACCGGGCGGAACCCAGGTAAGGTGCATTCGGAGAGCTGAAGCTCCAGGCTGAGGCCGGGCTGCACGGGGCACAGAGACTGAGCCTCCAGCCTGGGGCTCCGCGTCCCACCTTGGTCACCCCTAGACCGCTCTGACCCCCATCGCCCCTATCCCTGCCGCCTCCTCCCAGGGCGTCTCCCGGGTCCTGGGCTCTCCACAGGATGTCCAACTTCCCGAGTCGCTGCGCCGGGAAGGGTGAGGCCCGGCAGGGCCCAGCGGGAGTGCCTGGGCCGTGGCGGGGCCGCCCCAACCGCGCCGCGTCCCCGGCGGCCGCGACCCTCGCCCTCCGCTCGGGGTTAGCTGCCCTCGGTGGCGCGGGGACGGCATCCCGCAGAGAGTGGCGCTGCGGTCCCTCCCGGACACTGGGCTCTGCGGTTCCCTCCTCCCCTGACTAGGCCCCGCGATCGCCCCGTCCGCCCCGCCCGGCCGCGCCACGTTCCCTCCCGCCGGCCCGGGACAGCCCCCTTCCTCCTCCCGCGTCTCCCACTCACCCGGCCGGGGACCGCTGCTCCGGGGCCCGCCGGGGCGCAGGCGAGCTCTGTGCGGGGAGACGGCGCAATCAGGGCCCGCGACCCCGGGACCCAGCGGCAGTCGAGGCCGCCGCCTCCGGAAAAGTTCGCGGCTCGGGAGGGGAGGAGAGCGGGCGGGACGCGGGGTCCTAGAGGCGCCCGCGCGGCCGATCCCGGAGCGGGGCGGGAACTAGGGGAAGGGGCGGGGGTCCCCGAGGCTGCGGCCCGGGGGCGGGACGGGGCGGGAGCCCGGGCGTCGGGCTGACGTGGAGTCCGCTTAGAAAGGCTCCTCGGGGTCACTTGCGAAAGTCGACGCCCTGTATTTTATTTATGGAGGAGCGAGCCCGCCAGCGCCCAGGAGGGCCCGAGGCCTGTGCGCGCCGCCGGAGGCCTGACCTCGTCTGCCCGTCCTTCGCCCAGCCCAGCCGCCAAGGCTCCCGGCCCGCCCCGACCGTGCGGTCAACGGCGTGCCCCGCGGGTGAACCCAAGGGGCTGGCACCTTGGGGGACGGCAGTCGGGTCTCAATTGCCCGTAGGTCCTTGTCCAGCTCGGCACTCAGCTTGGCCAGCTCTCTCTCCAGCAGCACCTGGGGGCGGGGAGAGGCTGGGCAGTGAGGGGCAGCGCACGGTGGGGGTGGGGGCAGCGGTCAAAGGTCGGCTGTGAGAAGCCAGGCCGGCGCACTGGGCCGGCGTAAGGACAGGCCTCAGCGCACGGGCCGGGCTCCTGCCGGGAGGTGTGGCCCGGGGTGCCAAGAGGGCATCCCCGCCGCGGCCTATCACCTGCCCTGCAAGCCCCCGGAGTGCCTTCGCGCTTCCTGATCCCGCCATTCCGCAGCTCTACCAGTTTCTGCCAAGTTTTGTCACTCTTCCAGCACCAGTGGGGCTCCCCATTTCCTCTCCCATCTTCTCCCGCCCTCCAAGGCCTGGCTTCGCTGTGCCCATCCAGGTTCCCCCGCCACCCCAGGGACTGGCGCCCCCACCCTCACGCTGCTTCCTGCCAGCCTCTGCTATGGGTCTCCGCCGGATCAGGCCCTCAGAGCTTCTCAAGGGTCCAGCTCCACCTCCAAGAATACTTCCTGATAATCCCAGTGCACACTGACCACTCCCTTCTCTGCTCCTGCTTTGGCCAACACATTTATTTAACGCATGTTTACTGAGCGCCTCCTGTATGCCAGCCACTGTCCCGAGTGCTGGCGTTACAGAAATAAACCATGTGGGACTGGAGAGAGAGCTCTTAGTTGGTGGCCTATGCCCATGGTCACTGGGGCGGGGAAAACCCTAATCTCCCTGGTTTATCAGGCTGCTGTCCCCAGCACCCTGCAGTACTCACCTCAATGGGCTGGGAGGGCTTCTCACCAGGGTCGTCCACCAGCGGTTTCTTGGGCTGAAGGGTAGAAAGGGTGTGTCAGAGCAGGTGAGCTCACTTTCCAAAATGTATCAGCTGAGGGTGCGTGCACACCCCGAGAGCCAGCCAGCACTCACCCTCTGCCCAGTCTCTAGTTCCTGCAGAAACTGGTTCCAGGACTCTTCTGTCCAGACATTGTCTCCTTTTTCTCGGCGTCTGGGCACCTGCGTGGAGGTGGGTGGGCGTCAGCTTGTGAAGAGGGCTACTGGGACACTGGCCAGGCTCAAAATGCAGGCTTGCAGGCCCCTGCCCTTCCCGTGGGCCCACGGTGTCCTCCAAGGAATGCCAGCTGAAAGGACATCGTGGCACAGGGGCTTGGCCATACAGCATACAGCCGGGGCTGACCAGGGAACACGCTGGGTGGGCTACCTGATTTGGGGGCTGCAGCACAGTGGAGAACGCTCCAGGTCTGTAGCTGAAGGTGCTTCTAGGTAACTCTTCAGAGTGGTCCCAGCTTCTTCTGAAGAAAGGGAAGGACATCTCTTCAGCTTCCTTTTAGGGAGACTGAGGCAGAAGCCAGCACACAGCCCTCTCGCCCTGCCCTTGTCCCTGCTGTGGGGTCTGCTCTGCCTCTGACTGCCCTGCCCTTACTCTGGAAGCAAGGCTAAACTGTGGAAGTGTGTGAGCTCCAAGCTTAAATTCTAGCTCCATTGTTTAGTGGATGTGTGACCTTTGAACAAGTTACTGATCCCTCAGAGCCTCAGGCTCAGAACCTGTAATATAGAAATAATTTGGTGACAGAACATGTGTGAGGTGCCCGGGAGAAGGCCTCACACATATATTTGCTCCAGGTGTGGCCCGACCCTCTCCTGCGGGCCATTTTGCTAAATCCTGCACGTGTGTTTGGTCTGGCCCCATGACTGTGGCTATGTGCATCTGTTCAGCTTTGAAGAAGCTGGTCTTTCTGGGTGCTGTGGCTGAGTGATCGTACACCCACGGGCAAGGAAAGCCAGAGGCAGCCCTGCCCTGCAGCTCTGGGCAAGTTATTTCTGCTCGCTGGGCCTAGTTCCATGAGGGTGCTGGATTCAGTGACTCCATCTGTGAGACTACCCCAGCCACTGCAGTACAGCATGGTCACATCTGCCTTAGCTCCCCTCCAGGGCCCCATTCCTGGCTGGCTTACATGGAACGTTCCAGTCTCTGTTTGAAAGTTTCCACCGAGAGGAACCGCTGCATCCGGCTTATCAAATAATGCAATGTCTGACCAAGGGTTGGGATTTGTTGGCTGTAATTATGACTCCATTCTGATTTTGGTAATAATAAAAGTGACGGTGAGAATGGAATGTGTCATTCCTAACCTAAGGAAGCTGTAATCATAATTAAGCCTGTATATTACTAATGTTGTGCAGACTTGCTATGTGCAAAACATGATGCATGATACATACATGATCACACTGAACCCTCTGGGCATCACCACTTAACAGATGGGGACACAGAGGCTCAGATTGAGTGAGGTGCCCACAGTCACATGGCTAGTGGCAGTGCACAGGCTTAAACCCAGAACTCAGTGTCCAAATCTTGAGCCCTTTGCCTCTGAACCTTATCAGCGTTGCCCAGAGCCACAGGCCAGTTTCAGCCATGCTAATGAGATGAGTCCCTCCCTGCAAGGGAATAAGAAACTCAAGGATTTAACTCTGAGAGCAAAGATCCTGATTCCCACGGTGGTGCTGACGCCGCCAGGGCCCCCGCAGCCCGGCGGGGCCTGTGGTTTGTACAGAGGAAAGGAATGTCATCCTTATCCCTCCAAGGGGCTCCTCTCTCTGTGCTATCAGGCAGGAACTTGGGTACTTCCATATCCCCTATTTTCTCTCAGGTTTCAAAGAGGACAGCCCCAGGTCCAAGTTCCCCTCAACAGTTCTGTCCATGGCTGCCCTGGCCGCCCCGCTCCCTGTGTCACAAGACCGGTGGGATCTTTGGGGCAAGAGTTCCTGCTGCTGACCACAAACGCATCACAAGTGTTCCTGACCAGGAGCGGGTGCCAGGTCCACTCCTGCCCTCCCATCCCCTTTGGCCCTGTAGGGAAGAGAGTCTATGGGGGTGGTGGAGACCCAGAGATGGGACAGAGCCCAGAAGGATAGGAAAGTCAGACCCCACTGCCGGCTGCTGCTCCGAGGCTGTGCCGGCTGTGGCCACGAGGGGGCGCCCATCCCATGGGGGCTCACGGGCCGCGCCTCTCCGCAGCCCTCGGCCCCTCCCCACTATGCTCACCCACTGGAAGATGCTGCCGGGCCGGGCCTGTGGGCAGGTCTTTGCTGGGCTCCTAGATGCCTGGGGTCTGCAGAGGAGGTACACGAGGAAACCATTGAAGGTGGGAGGAGACAGGCCGGAACTGGGGCTGAGGGTGCCTGGGTGATCATTTAGGGTTTCAGCACCACCCCCTTGCTCCTGGGTGGATGGTGGGGACAGGGTGGTTGGTGCTCAGGGACACTGAACGTGGGCGTTGCCCCCAGAACTTTACAACGTTTACTAAATCTTCAAAGCAACTCCGGTAGGTGATGATCTCATCTTATAGATGAGGAAAGGGAGGCCCAGAGAAATCCCGGCCAAGGAGTGGCAAGGCGCCCATTCCCGGTACAAGCTGAGGCTGTTAACTACCACCTACCGGGGGATTTGAAGTGCTCTGGAAATGAGTTATAAAAACCTCTCAAGTTGAACGGAGCCAACTGGAAAGCCCCAAAGCCAGGCGGGGCTGCAGGTCCCAGCCGCAGGGAGGGACGGACACAGGTGCAGAGCTATGGCAGGCAGGTGGGCCCGCATCCACTCACCTCTGGGTGGCTCCTCGAAGGTCCAGTCCAGCTGCAGGTCTGCAGGAGCAAAAGGGACCAGGTCATGGGACGGGGCAGAAAGCGAGGGCAGGGTGCCCTGGGAGGCAACCACAGCCGCTCCCAACATCCCTAGAGCAGGGGGCTGAGGGCTGAGTCAGGGCCTGAAGAATGTCCCAAGGGAGGGAAGGAATTAGGAGGGCAGCTCTCTGGAGGGCTTGAAATGCCTCTGGCAGGCTTAGGGCCTAAGCGAGCCAAGAGGGCAGCCGCCTTGCCCAAGCCCTCCTGCTCCTCCCTCCCCGTTCCCACACACACCCTCTCCCGACCTTTGTGGACTTGCCCTCGCCACTCAGGCTGGGGAAACTCGACTTGCACCCTCTTCCAAACGCTTTCCTTCCCCATTTGCCCAGACCCACTCCTAGCTCCTCAAGGTGCTTGGGAATTTCTTCCTGGGAAGAGCTACTGACCCACTGCTCCCCACGGCGCGCGCACGCGCACACACACGCTACAACGGCGCCTGCCTAAACGCCAGCCACATCACCCCTCACTGGACCCCACACCCTCCTCCGACTCCTGGATTTGTCTGCTTTCCCCCATAGCAAACTGTAATCAGTGAGCATAAAGACCTCCACCATCTCCAATCCCCCTACTCCCCGTCTCCCTAAACAGACTTCTGCTCACCACGGCGCATCTACCCACTCTTATCAAGGATGCTGGTGACCTCCACGTTGCCAAATCTGACGGTCAATTCTGTCTTCATCTTACTCAACCCATCAGCTGCATTTGTCACCACCGGTCACATTCTCCTTTTGGAATTCCCTTTCCACTTGGCCCCAGGGAGATCTCTCTGTTTTCCTCCTGCCTCCCTGGCTCTACCTTCTCAGTTGCCTTATTGGTTCCGCCTCATTTCTCAAACTTCTAAGCATCCAGGTGCGTGGGGGCTCAGTCCTGGGTCTGTTTGTCTCTCTATCTCCCTAGGTGATCTTGTCTAGACTTATGGATTGTTGTTTTCCAGAGATGGGATCATGCTATGTTGCCCAAGGTGGACTTGAATTCCTCAGCCTCCCAAATAGCTGAGACCATAGCTGTGTGCCACCGCACCCAGCTAGTCTTAAGGCTTTTAAAACACCATCTATTCCCATGATTCACAATCTTGGCTGCACACTAGAATTACTGGGGAAACTTTAAATCAAAATCTCTCTTTTTTTTTTTGAGACTGAGTCGCCCATGCTGGAGTGCTGTGGGGTGATCTCAGCTCACTGCAACCTCTACCTTCAAGCAATTATCCTGCCTTAGCCTCCGGAGTGGCTAGGATTACAGGTGCACACCACCACTCCCAGCTAATTTTGGTATTTTTGATAGAGACAGGGTTTCACCATGTTGGCCAGGCTGGTCCCAAAATCTCTTTTGAGTGAGTCCCAGGTATTTCCATCTGCAGTTTTAGACCTTGTCCCATGAACTAGACTTGGATATTCATCCGCTCACTCAATCTCTTCACTCAGAGGGAACACGTGTCTAAAACTGAACACCTCTTTTCTTTTTTTCTTTTTTTTGAGACAGAGTCTTGCTCTATCGCCCAGGCTGGAGTGAAGTGGCATGGTCTCAGCTCACTGCAATCTCCGCCTCCCAGGTTCAAGCAATTCTCCTGCCTCAGCTTCCCGAGTAGCTGGGATTACAGGTGCATGCTGCCACACCCGGCTACTTTTTTGTGCTTTTTTTAGTAGAGACAGGGTTTCACTGTGTTGCTCAGGCTGGTCTCGAACTCCTGAGCTCAGGCAATCCACCCACCTCAGCCTCCCAAACTGCTAGGATTACAGGCGTGAGCCACCGCGCCCAGCCTGTGAATGCCTCTTAAACCTGCTCCTCCTATAGTCTTTCCTGTTTTGACAAATGGCAACTCCCATCTTCAACTTGCTGAGGTTTAAACCATCCTTGACTGTCTCTTCCATGCCACGTCCAATCCATCAGCAAATTCCAGTGACTGCAATGTATTCATAGTCTCACCCTGTCCCACCAGGGCCACTGCTACCACCCTGGTCTAACACACGATTACCTCTCGCCTGGATTAAAGCAAAGTTGTAAAGGCGGCTTTTTCTCCCTAGCCCCTACCAGGCAAGGGAACTGGTCACCCTGCTTCCACCACTCCTTCCCCACCCCTCAGCCAGGCACAACCTTTTCAGCCATTACCTGTCAAAGCATGGCACTCTTCCGTTCAGTGGCTCCTCCTCATTTGCACCGTAAAAGCTGAAGTCCTTGTAATGGCCCACGAGGCCCCACATGCCCTGACCCCACCACCTCTCTGACTCCATCTCCCACCACATGCTCCTCGCTCCAGGCCAGGCTCTCCTTGCCAGTCCAGAACATGCTTCTACCTCTGGGTCTTCGGAGCCCCCTTTGCTGGAATCCTCCCCCGAGCTCTGCCAGGCCGACTCCTTCACTCCCTCCGTGGTCTGATCAAACGCCACTTACAAGTGCCTTCCTGGCCCCTCCTGGGTGAAGCAGCAGCCTCCCTGCTTGGGGCACTCCCCTGGTCTGGCTTTATTTTTCCCTAGCCCTTTCCACCATCTGCCATGTCAAAGGTGTGTGTTTAATGTGTGACTTCCTTTGATCTTTGGCACCTACAGTAGTGCTCAGCACGTGGTCCATGCTCAATAGATGGTCAAGGACTCGCTGAATGGATGGGTGACCTCAGAGCCAGCTCCTAGGCACCCCCGGGGTTGGCTGCATTTTGAGTTGTGGAAGAAAACAATGCTTCCAGTAAGGGAATGACCACTAACAGTGGCATTCCAGCCTGGCAGGGAAATCAGAGAGGGACTTTAGGAAAGGAATGGTTTCTCAGTCCCCTCAGAGGACACTGGGGGACAGTGGCTGGTCAGTGTCCTTCTGGGGATGCTCTAGAGACCACTGCTGGCTCCGAGTACAGGGAGGGGATAGCCTATTTTCAGGACTACTCATTAGAGCCTCGGGGGAGGTGGAGAAGAACCCGTTGAGCAGCTAAGTCCCCTTTTCTTTCCCTGTCTCTCCAAGCCCCAGGGGCCAGAATCCACTTTGGCAGGGCGAGGACCCTGGAAGGGTATCTTACCTGGCATTTTCCGGTGAATCTGCTGGAACATTCTCCGGTACCAGTCTCTGGGGCTGTCAACACTCTGGGATCAGAAAATGCAAAGTCAGTTGTCCCTGCTTATTCACCCTCCCAATAGCAAGCCACCCAAAAGGACTCCCTAGTGAGTCCTTTCTCTGGCCACCCCTGAACCCCCGATAGGTGAGCTGGGGAATACTTCTCTTATGATCTCTTTAATAACAATGGCTTCATGTAACACATCCTATATAAGTAAGATACATGGCAAGAAGTCCATCGAAGTGTATGCAATAATGATGTTATGAGATTTGGGCAATTTACAGTTTTTCTCTTTGCTTTTCTTTATGTCTAGTGTTTCTACAAAGAACATTTTTCTTTTGGAGGGACACAGGGTCTCACTGTGTCACACAGGCTGGAGTGAAGTGGCATGATCATAGCTCACTGCAGCCTCCAATTCCTAGGCTCAAACAATCGTCCTGCCTCAGCCTCCTGAGTAGCTGGAACTACAGGTGTGCACCATCTTGCCTAACTAATTTTATTTTATTTTTTTAGAGACAGGGTCTCACTATGTTGCCCAGGCCGGTCTGGAACTTTTGGTTTCAAGTGATCCTCCTGCCTTGACCTCCCAAAGTGCTGGAATTACAGGCGTGAGTCACTGCACCTGGGCCAAAATTGATAGTAATAATGTAGGAGTGAGATGCGTGTTTCGCATCACCTGCTTCATTCAAGCCTCAAAACAGCCCTGGGAGGCAGGAAGGGTATGTTACCATCTCCAATTTCCAGATGAGAAAATGGAGCTGGCCGCTGGGCGCGGTGGTTCACGCTTGTAATCCCAGCACTTTGGGAGGCTGTGACGGGCGGATCACAAGGTCAGAAGATTGAGACCATCCTGGCTAACACGGTGAAACCCCGTCTCTACTAAAAATACAAAAAATTAGTCGGGCGTGGTGGTGTGCGCCTGTAGTCCCAGCTACTTGGGAGGCTGAGGCAGGAGAATGGTGTGAACCTCGGAGGCGGAGCTTGCAGTGAGCCGAGATTGCACCACTGCACTCCAGCCTGGGCAACAGAGCAAGACTCCATCTCAGAAAAAAAAGAAAGAAAGAAAATGGAGCTGAGTCAAGACATGAAAGTGGATGGAAAAGGGCAGGGTATCCCCAGTCCTAACTGGACCCCCGGATCCTTCCACTCTTGCCACAGTGAGAGATCTTCTCAGACAAGACTCATTCATTCGGCCAGTCAGTCATTCATTCAGCAACCATTTCATGAGTGTGGTGACAGGCCCTGGGGATATGAAACTAAGAGAGGGTGCCCCGCAGCCTCAGCCCTTACAGCAGGGGTTCTCTACCTTTGAGACACTGATGGGAGTTCTAGATCTGTACCCTGCACAAACCACTTGAGCAACTCAGGCACACAAGGGTGTCCGTAGCTTCATGAGGTTTACGGCCCCTGAACTCCACCACGGTTGAACCCCTGCTTAGTCTGGGATGGTTTGGGTGTGGCCTTTATTGTCCCACCCCCACTTTAATGCACACAAGTCGAGCTTCCTGTAGATCCCTGGGCCCCATCTTTCTGTGGCCCCCAGCCCTGGACTTACGGATCTCGGGGCAATAGGCATTCCGCTCTCATCCACGGGCCCGATTCCCTCGTACTTGACCCAGCGCTTGTCCCGACGCTTGCTGTCCTTGGTCCACGTGGCTGACCAGTTCTGGGCATGCTGGGAGGCAGGGATCTTTGTGTTTGCAGAGGGCTTGCTCCCAGGGCCTGGCCAGGTCTGATAACACGTGGGGTCTGTCGGGTGCGTGCAGGAGAGCATTAGTGAAAGGCAGTGGTCTCCACCTGAACCTGTGTGTCCCTTAGCTCCTCAGAGCATGGATCTCTGTGGGTTCAAAGTTTCAACATCGCCTAGTTTGTTTGAGTGGATGACTCAGTTTGTTTGTTTAAGTGAATTTAAATGGATTTTGAGAATGCTGTGCCTGGCCCTACCCCCATCCTTCTTTCCTGGGACTATCCTAAGTGCTTTCAGAATAAGGTCTGGAAATGATTACTTGTAGAGAATACAGGGGACATCCCAGCTGGGGTGTGGCAGTAAAGATGCTGGGCTTGGAGGGGACAGACTTGAATTCAGACCCCAGCTCTGCCACCTACTGGCTGCCAAGGCCTGGGGCACATCAGTCACCCTCGCAGTGTCTCAGTTTCCACTTCTGTAAAACAAGGCTCATCGTGACAAGGATTCAGTGACAACTAGTGTGTGTGTGACTGTACCCAGCACAGTGCCTGACCCACAGTCGAGAGGCTCTCAGTGAAGGTCAGAAACCCATTCCCTAGACATGGTTGTGACTGAGTCCTCAACTTACCCATCACTGTTAGCCTCTAAGTAGCTAGGGCAGCAGTATAAAGGCTTTGAGACCAGATGGACAAGGGTGTGAATTGTAGCTCAGCCTCGGTGGCTGAACGTCTCTGTGGGCGGGATTCCTTACTGGGATGCTATCAGTCATCATCACCCCTACTTTGTCAGGATATCAAGGGATTAAATGAGGTGAGCCTTGTAAAGGGTTTTTACAGTGGCCAGCATGCTCTGGGTGTTCCATAATTTTGTGGGTGTTTTTTGTTTGTTTGTTTGTTTGTTTTTGAGACGGAGTTTTGCTCTTGTTGCCCAGGCTGGAATTCAGTGGCATGATCCTAGCTCACTGCAATCTCCACCTCCCAGGTTCAAGCGATTCTACTGCCTCAACTTCCCAAATAGCTGGGATTTCAGGCGCCCACCACCACACCCAGCTAATTTTTGTATTTTTAGTAGAGACGGGGTTCCGCCATGTTGGCCAGGCTGGTCTTGAACTCCTGACCTCAGGTGATCCACCCACCTCGGCCTCCCAGTGTGTGTGTGTTTTAAGTGACAAGGTCTTGCTGTGTCACCCAGACTGACAGAGACAGGGTCTTGCTATGTTGCCCAGGCTGGATTCTTGTTTGTTAAATGAATAAATTCCTTTACACAGCACCTGTCTCATGGGAATGCTGCATAAAAGATGTCACTTTAGGAGAGACATATTCAGGGCTGGCCTGCACCCAGGAGTTCCCAGGACCTCTGGACCGGGACCTAGAGCTGCCTCTCTAAACTCCTGCTGGGCAGCCTGTTGGGCCTGAATGGGACAGTCTCCACCCTTTCCCAAGCCAACAGATACCCACATCACCTCCACCCTTCCATCCCCAGTCCCTGCAGGAGGTTCCCCCGGCGCCCAGGGCTCCTGCACACTTCCTTTCCCTGGCACTGGGCTGGAGGGCAGGAGAGGGGATGCGTCAGCCTGCTCTCCCCAGGCGGATGATGTCTCTTGCAGAGTCAGCAGGCTCCGCAGGGAGAGGCTTGCAGTGAGCCCAGAGGCCTCTGAGGAACCTCCTCATGGCCTCAAGAACCCCATCTCCCGCTGCTGCCCCTCTCGCTCCACACAAGGCAGTGCCAGATGGCAGGGCCCTGACCCTCCATCTCCAGCATGAGGCTCCTGAGCAGACCTACCCGGGTGCCGGGAAGCATCTTGTCTTGGTGTGTAGCAGCCATTGCACACAGTCCTGGGCGCGGGGTCGTGGAACTGGAAATTAAGGGTGTTGGAGCCACCATTCCGGATCACGGGCACCTGCGGGGAGGGGCCAGGAGCGGCAGCTCAGGGCCCAGCAGGGTGGGAGGGATGGCTACTAGGCACAGCCTATACCCCTCGGTGACGGTCCCAGGCCCACCTGACGATTTTGTGGGAAACCAGCGAGGCCCCCCAGAACTCTCTTCAGCCCTCCCTCCATCCCTTTCATCCTCTTGCCCCCACCTGACTAGCTAGCGTCCCAACCAACTCCGGACCCCCAAGACACCCTCCTTCCTACTGACTCACTCACCCGTGTCCCCCGGGAGGAAGACCCTATGTGGGACTGGAGGTGGCCAGGGATGAAGTCGTCCAGGCTGAGGCCGGCAGGGAGGCTTCGGGGTGGGCCCTGCATGCTTGGGTTAAGGTTGGAGGACTCAGGGCGAGCCAGCTGCTCCTCTGCGTGTCCTCTGTGGGGAAGGAGGAAGGAAGGGAAAGCCCTGCTAGGCCGGGCTGCCCATGCCCTCTTGGCTCGACCCTGGGATAGGGGAGGAGGGGCCGGCTGTGGGAGGGGGTCAGGATCAGCTGGGTGCGAGCTCAAGGACCCAGGAAACAGGCCACGCCAGGCACCCGCCTGCAGGCTGCCCGTGCCTGCCGGCTCTCAGAGGTACAATGGGCCACTTGTTACGCCCAGGGCAGGAGCTCTGGGTGGGAGTGGGGGAGGGGGAGCTTGGGTGAGGAGGAGGGGAGGGGCTGGCCAGGAGCCCGTGGGGCTCTCCCTGCACGGGTGCAGCCGGCTTCCCCACTCCCCCTGAGGGAAGGCGCAGGGGAACTGGGGCAGCTGGCAGAGCGGGGGCCTGGGCCAGGACTTTGTTTCAGTTCCCTCTGCCTCCCCCAGGCCCTGTGTGGGCATCTCTTGCCTGCGGCACAAGGGATTACTCAGCCACCCGCCCACTGCCCTCTAGGAAGCAGCCAGCAGGGCCTTAAGCCCGACAGGGCCACGGGGAGCATCGGGGGCATTTCCAGGCAGGAAGACCCACTCTTGCGAGGTCACAGGGAACATCGGGCCCTTCTTTGGCCTCCTTCACAGAATGAGGACTCAGAGGGCTCTGGGTGGGTGTAGAGAGAAGCGGTGGGTGCGGGCAAAGCTGGACCTGCTCATGCCCACGGAGAGGTGGTGCTGAGTGCTCTGGGGTGTTCTGCATGTGGCCACGTGTGCACGCACATACACGCGCACCCTGGCTCCACTTTCTCCCGCCACTCCAGGCTGTTTTGTGAGTGGAGGGTCTTCCCTGGCAGCACCATGCCTGCCCGCAGCCAGCTTCTTCCGCCTCATGCCAAGGCTGGGGAAGGGGAAGGGAGCCCCAGGCACCCAGGGAATGGAGGAGCAAGAGGGGAGCCCAGAAGGGTGCGTGCAAGAGGACAAAAAGGGGCTCCCAGTTTGGGGTGTCCAAGTGCGCTTTTTGACCCAGAGCACTGTGCTGTGTTGTCCATCCCTCCTCATCTTGGCTGCCGGACTGGACCAGAAACAGGCAAGCTCTGCCACTGCCCAGGACTGGATGGAATCAGATTTGCCTGTGCCTGTGGGGCCCTTGGGGGCTCTCAGGGAGGGCTGCAAATGCATCGGGAGGAGCTGTGTGTGTATGTGTGTGTTGGAATCTGGGTGCAGAGCTGTGAATATGACTTCTGGGGGGGCCACTGGGCAGACCACATGAGCTGCACGGGGGTTGTGGGTACAGAGGGGTGTCAGCTGAACAGTGGTGGGAGGTGCAGTCATATGAGCAGTGTAAGACTTGGGGGGCCCGGAGGGGATGAAGGTAGAATAAGGCTGGGATGACTCATCCCCTGGACCCAGCTCCTGCCCAGGGCTGGCGAGGTTGCAGCCAAGGCTGGGGGCAGCTCCTTGTCTCTGGTTTGAGTTTGTGGGGACTTCTGACATTCGAGTTGCTGCGACACAGCTCTTCTGTGCCCATGCCTGACTGCGGGAAGTGGAGGGCTGAGGCTGGAGGAGGAGCAGCTCCCCAGCTGGGTCCAATTAGGACTCCCACCAAAGCAAAACATGCAGACACACCCCAGTCCCCACACTCCACCTCCTCTTGCAGGGGGAAGTTGAGGCAGGGTGGGGTGGAACCTCAGGAGGCCTGGAGCCCGCAGGCTCCTCGCAGCGCCCCTCCCTGTCCAGCTGACTGCTTCGGGCCAAGTTGCCGGTCAGCAGCGGCTGCCTGGGCCATCAGCTGACAGCGCCTTCCTTCCCTGACCTCCCCGCCCACCTCGTGCTCAGTGAGAACTGCTCTCTTGGAGGATGGGCAGGGGAGGAGGTCCCCCACGACCTGTAGTCAGAGGTTGCTGACCCTTGGTGCCCCCATCTGCCCCTTCTCAACCCTGCTCCCTGTGACATCCCCCCCGGAACCTCCAGGGAAGGGTGGTCCGAGTTCTTCTCTTGGCAGCCTGGTCAGGAGACTTACGGAGGACTTCCAAGGAAGAGGGTAGCATCTGGGGACTGGTCCCCCATGTAGCAGAGAGCGGAGGGGTCCTCCCAGAATTCAGGCCGCCCCTCCACGCAGGCAGCCAGCCCCGGGAGCGGGCGAGGTCCCGGGATCGGGAGAGGGGAGGCAGCCCTGCTGGGGCAGACACCGGCTTTCCTGCTCTGAACACTGCCCTGGTCTTGGGGGCTGGCCCTAAGCGCTTACCCAGGTATTTCTCAGCCACAAGGCCACGTGTACAAGGACAGGTTTCTTGAATTTCGCTTTTTCTGGTATGAGGGCTGATGGGGGGTACTTCCCACCTCTTCCCAGAGTTTGGGACGCGGACCCCAGGGAGGGACTCGGTGAGGTTCCCTGGGGTTGGGCATGGGTCCCTCCCGTGGCCTCGCCTACTCCCCGCCCCTCCTTCCCCGGACCTACCTTCCCGGGCGAGCAGGTGGCTGGGCCCGAGGCCGTCCGGGAGCGCAGGAGCATCCCTGCCCGGCTGCTGCCTGGCGCGGGCGCTCGGGGAAGAAGGGCAGGGAGAAGCGCGGGCCGTCGCGGCCCTCGTGACCGGGTCAGGACGGGCCGGGCCAGGCTGGGCGCCCGACAAGGAAGAGGGAGGCCGAGGGGGTGCGCGCTGGAGGCAGGACCGTGAGAGTCGCGCGGCGGGGCGGGCGGAGTTTGGGTCTCGGCTCTGGACTGCGGGCCGGGGCTGGGCCGGAGAGGAGGGGCGTGCGAGTGCCCTCCGTCCGTCGGGGAGCGCGCGGGGACACTGGTCCCCTGCAGAGGAGGCCGGGCCGGCGGGGAGGCGGCGCCGGGAGGGGCCGCCGAGGGTCCCCGGGGAGCTCTCTCTGGTTTCCCAGCTGCCATCCCGGCCCCTACCGCGGGGCTGGCGTCTGGGAGGGGTCGGGCGGCCCGACGCGGGCCACTCAGAGTTTCCAGCGACATTTCCAGAGTGTGGGAAGCGAGCGGCCTCGCGGCGGAGCCAGGACAGGGGGCAGGAGTGGTGAACCGGGCGGAGCCCGGACAAGGGGGCAGGAGTGGTGAACTGGGCAGGCCGGGGGAGGCGGACAGGCCGGGAGCGAGATGAGGGCGCCCCGCGGGCAGAGTGTCAGAGTTGACCAGGGGAAGGCCCCGCCGCCCGTCGGCGCTGGGGGAGAGGGTGTGCCTGCGGCGGCGCGCGGCCGGGCGTGTGCAAACAAACAGGCGCGCGTGCACTGCAAACGTGGGGACACTCACACACGTGCAAGCACAGGGAGGAAATCAGCCCAAGGGAGCGGCACCCCTGGGCGTGCCGCGCCCTTAGAGAGGATAAGGGTGGGGTCTCTTTTTCGGGGATGGGATTAGGAGGGTCTTGGTGTTCCCGGACATTGTGTTTGTTTTGATCTGCCTGCTTTTCCGCTGTTCTCGCTGCTCTGAGCTGAGTCCCTAGAGCCCCGGCCCTCTTGCTCCCCATCCACTCTGGCCATCCCCTCTCCCTGTCTCTGCCCCGAGCCTCTGTGTGGCACAGGGCCTGCTTCAGAAAGTGGGAATGCCTAAGGAGCATTGACCGGCCTGGAAACACTCTGGAATCCTTTCTAGCCCTTGGGTTGGCTCAGGGATCCCCAAGCCCCAAACCAACCAACCAGCAAATAGTTGCTGATCAACTTTAGATAGGAGCTGGGCGTGATCAATGCTAAATTATGAAAACAAATGTCATCTCCTGCATTCCTACTGGGTGTCAGACTGGTGCCAGAGGCCACCAAGAGCTTTGGAGTGTTTTCCAAACTCACCGCTCAACTCAAAGGTTGGAAGGAAAGAGAGTGGAGAAAAGACTAAGCGATTTTCAGTCCCTACCACCATTACTGCTTTAGTCTTATCTTCTCCCTCCTTCAGGTAAAGGAGTTCTCCCCAGTTGCCTTGAAAGGACATCACACGTGAAAGCTGGAGGAGATGTTTGGGTTGAGAAGCTTCAGATAGGCCTGCTGGCCTCTTGCGCCTGCGGGGCTGCCATGTAGACACAGACAGCCGCACCAGCAGCAGTGGGACCATTGGGGGACACATCATAGGGAAGCAAGTCCAAGGCTTCCCAGGAAACATTTGTACATGATTCCAGGGGTTCTGAGTCTGCCAATCCTGGGGCATCTATGTAAAGGCAACTGTCGCACTGAGCGGGAGCTGAACAAGATGACCTTCAAGACTCCTTCCAGGAACCTGCCTCTCCAGGAAGGTGGAGAGATGGGGATTGCGGGGCACTGCTGTGGAGGACAGCTGAGCAGGGGAGGAACCCTGGGACACTTCTTGAGGGAGGCAGCAGTGCACTGCCCCTCCCCTGAAGCTTAGATACCTGCTTACCCACCCCAGGTAGCCTCTTCCCTCCCTCAGGGATAAAATAGGTGCCCATTTTCTTAGACACGCATTTTTCCCACCTGTCAGGGTCCTTGGGACTAAGAAGGACCACATCACTTTCACTTTCTTCCTTCTTCTCCCAAGATGGTGAAGCTGAAGCTCTTCCGACTCCAGGAATCCTGGCCATACCCCCTCACCAGCAGCAAGCTTCTCTTATTCTCTAGGGCTCTGACCTGGACTCCAAGATAAATATTTAGTGTAGAGGGTGCAGCTGAGCTGACAAAATTCCCCACTTCCTGTTTCTCACAAAGGGAGGTGGCAGCCATGGGCAAGGAGCTGGGGACTGGCCACCAGTTTCATCTCTATGGGAATCGGGACTTGAGTAAACAGCTTTGTAGGAGGAGGCGGGGAAGGTCTACGGGAGACCTGAGCTTTCTTCCTGAGCCGCTTTGATTTCTGCCTGTCTGCTTAGGCCTGGGCTCTGCCAGGTTTATCACCTCTCTCAGGTCAGAATCCACCGTGTTCCGTGGTGCCCATCTGGCCTCACAGCCGAGAAGATGGGAGACAGAGGGCCACAGAGCAGGGAAAACATAAGGAAATTTGACTGATTCCTCCCTTTCTGCCCTTATCTAAAGAGAATAATTCGTTCTCTTTGAAAAGTAGATTAAGGGGGGAAAGGTAGCAAGGTTTGGAGATTGAGCCAGGAACCAGGTGTCAGATTTCCCGACGCCTCCCTCTAGCTCAGCTTCCCTTGCTACCTCCACAGCTGGCATGGTTAGGGAGAGGCTAAGGCTGGGAAGATGGTCCTAGATAAGGCGGCTGGCCAGCTGGCTGTCAACAACACAACAGATTCCTTTCCTTTCCAAATCCCACTGCACTCTCCCCTTTGCAAGCACGACTCCCCTGTCTAAGAGGGACCTCCCTCCCTGTGAGTCGCCGCTTCCCCACCTCTGGCACTGCCCTTTGTCGGGGGCTGCCTCTGCCTTCTCAGAGCCACCTGAGCCACAGTAAACAGAGTTATGTAACTGCCCTGTTTTCCCAGCTACCTGATCCCAGGCACCAGTATCCCCCGCTCAAGCCCTTGAGGCTGCACCTTTTGTTCTGTGGGTAGTCCCCAACATCACCATCAACAGGGGTCTGTCCACATCCCCTGCCCCCCATCCCCCGCCTGCAGGGGAGGATGAGCCAGGGGACTACCAGTAAATGTGGCTCTTCACAGGGAGGGGGAGAAGGTGGTGGAATGCGGGTCACTCTGAAAAGCAACCTCTGTCACCAAGGATGACAGATGAGGGGAAAGAGCACTGAAGTGAAGGCGGGGTGAGCGGGGTGGGCAGAGCACCCAGTTTTAGTTCTCAAGTGGGAAGAGGGAAGCCAGGGGTCCCAGAAGACATGAACCCGGACTCAGTTCTTGAGGAGCACCTTGCTCTGGTGCTTGGAATCGGCAATTCAGATGAGTCACCCTCTGAGATCTACCCTGGACAGTTAGGCGGCCCTAGCTCTGTGCCTCGGTACTCCCATGGAGATACAGGGCATCTGCTCTTCCTTTCTTCTCCTCCCCAGGGATGAACTTCAGGTGCTTTGAGTAGATTTTTTGGGGGGTTTTGCTCTCAGAATTCTGAGTGTTTTCTTCCTTCCTCTAAGCTGAGCAGTTAGACCAGAAGGGGTTAGCACAGAAAGCACTGCCCGTTTCCAGCAGTTTGGACTTCTCTAGAAGGCCACAGTGACACAATGGTGAGGAATTGAAACCAAGTCACATGGACACACCAGCAAGAATCTGGACTATGTTTCATCCCCTGGGCTCCATTCCTTTCTCCTGGGTCCTCTCTTGATTCCTGCTCCTGCAAATGTTGCCAGCCAAGTTCTACTGATGGCCCTTTCCATGCCAACCACTCATGGGAACAGGAGCAGGCAGAAGAAGAGAGTGCAAATGACCCATTTTGGGGCTTCAAAGGGCCTTCTATGCTGACAATGGCATGACCTGGCTCATCTGGAATTCAAGATTTCTGGTAGACTCACTGCATACAGAGTGAGGGATCTGGGGGGCGGGAAATGCCCAGTACAGGTCAAGTATGGTGGGTGTTGGAGCCTCGCAGCCAGGTTAGGTGCATGGAACCCCATAGGAATAGAGAATGAGGCTCTCAGGCTTGCCTGGCACAGACCTTTCCATAGCACATGCATGATGTAATAGGCATCTATTCTGGGTTCTCAGGGCCAGTCTCCCAAAGGCTGCGGGAGAACTCAGCCGTTTGCCCAATTTATCCCTCCTGTCCTCAAGGAAGTTTTGATGCTGACATCACATCCACGGCTGTTCTCTCTTCCTCCTTTCATGGATGAGAAAATAAGCACAATGCACAGATGGGGTGTCTTTGAGAAGAACTGAGCTGGGTGAACCTCTCTTAGTTCTCAGGAAAGATGAAACAAACAAGTGGCTGTCAGCTCTAGAAAGTCGATTTTATAAGGGAAGGATAAATAAGTGACGACCTCAGAAGGAAAACCTAGCCAAGTCAACTCAGCCACAAAGGAGGGCACAGACCCAGGAGCTGGGAAATTAGGTCTGCATCAGCCTTCTTTCCCAGCTCAGGTAGACTGCGATGGGTAGGATAAGAGGGCTGATCTGCTGGCCCAGTGGATACCATAAGGTACGGCTCTGGCCTCCAAACAAAGAATAACCTTGTCTTCCCGCCTCCTTGAATTCTATGATTAACCTTCTCCTTAACAGCATCAACATTAAAAAGTCTGCTTCATTTACCATTAAATTATTCATCCACTGTATCAAAATTACATTTTCTTTCTAAAGCCTGAAAGCTGTAATTAAAAAAAAAAAAAAAAAAAAAAAAAAAGGCAAGATCATGCAATTACATGCAGCAGGCAACAAAGTGAGGAGCAGATCTAGATGGAACAACAGGTTAATATGAATTTGCACTGAAGTCCTTCATTTCCAGGCTATTTAAAATCTTTCCACAATTCCAGAAATATGGGCAAATCTTACCTAATTTTACTGAAGGTTTAGCTAAGGTGTAGGGACATTGCTACATCAGGATGCCATTGGGATAACAAAGAACGCAATGCATACTCATCTTATTGGAAATTAGAAACCTGGGCCTGTGGCCGGGAGGGTGGCTCAAGCCTGTAATCCCAGCACTTTGGGAGGCCAAGACAGGCAGATCACAAGGTCAGGAGATCGAGACCATCCTGGCTAACCCGGTGAAACCCCATCTCTACTAAAAAAAAAAAAATACAAAAAACTAGCCGGGTGAGGTGGTGGGCACCTATAGTCCCAGCTATTCGGGAGGCTGAGGCAGGGGAATGGCGTTAACCCGAACGGCGGAGCTTGCAGTGAGCTGAGATCTGGCCACTGCACTCCAGTTTGGGCGACAGAGCGAGACTCCGTCTCAAAAAAAAAGGAAACCTGGGCCTGTTTTCTGGCCTGTAAACTGCACTGTGGCCCTTAACGTGGCTGTATTTAGTGTAAAAGTCATCTCACTGGGGCCTGGCACTGCTGGATTTAGCCCTTCTACCTGTACTGCCATAACCTGTAGAGTCCCGTCACTGACACACTGTACTCTCCAGGGCCCCGGCTTTCTGTATCCCCAATTCCCCACTTGCGCAGGGGAGCTTGTTTTTCCTTGTGAATCCACAGCACCTCATATTTCTACTTTTCAGAGGAATGAAAAGGCTAGTCTGACACTTCCCGTTCTTGGTAGGCCAGCTCCACGTTCAAATCCTCTTTGGCTGCCTTGACTTCTCCAAGATGGAATTCACCATGTCTACTATTAGGATCACATGCACGGTCATTAAATTACAAGAATACAAAACTGTTTTTATCCTTGGTAAAGAATGTATGTTTCGGCCGGGCGCGGTGGCTCAAGCCTGTAATCCCAGCACTTTGGGAGGCCGAGACGGGCGGATCACGAGGTCAGGAGATCAAGACCATCCTGGCTAACACGGTGAAACCCCATCTCTACTAAAAAATACAAAAAAAAACTAGCCGGGCGAGGTGGCGGGCGCCTGTAGTCCCAGCTACTCGGGAGGCTGAGGCAGGAGAATGGCGTAAACCCAGGAGGTGGAGCTTGCAGTGAGCTGAGATCCGGCCACTGCACTCCAGCCTGGGCGACAGAGCCAGACTCCCTCTCAAAAAAAAAAAAAAAAAAGAATGTATGTTTTCTGGGATGTCTTTATTCCTTTTCTTCAAGTAGCAGACTCTATTGGAGAAGCTGCAGAGGGGGCTGGGACTTGAGCAAGAAGGAGGCCAGGGTTGGGGAGTGGATTCTGAGTTGGGAGACACAGAAACACGTTGTGGCCACCATAGCTGCTTTAAAACGAAAGGGCTGGAGAGAGGAAAGAAAGAGGTCCTTTTTATTGCGATGGGATTCCCTCCCTTGGGAGGAGAATTCCTTGGCATCGTCAGAGACAAGATATCAAAAGCCAGGCTTTCTCCTGGCCTCTGGAATTGTTAAATGAGTAAAGGCCAAATATAAGTACCTCCACCAGAAAATACAGGAAATAAAGACACAGGGAGCCAATACAGTTTTCATTTAATTTTAAGGGTGTTTTCTTCTTTTTTTAAAATCTTAAGATGACCTCTAATTTATAGTCAAAAGTCCTAACAAATTAATTTCTTGTTCACAAAAAAGACATTAGATGATTTCGGCCAATAAGCAACATTTCCCCCACTTTCTTCAACATAACTGAAAGCAAGAAAAAGTAGGCAATCTCTAAGCACAAGCAAATAATCCATCATTCAGAAGAACCTTGAAAAACACATCACACCACCAGTTAGTCTGACATCTGACCACCTCACCATTTAGGAAGGAATACTGGGACCCCTTCTTGGAAAATGTCTGCTGACAGATCTATTGGAAAAAAACAGCGATTGGGGTCACCATGCACCAAGAAAAGAAAAGTTAGGGATTTACAATGTCATCCTCAAAAGTTCTGTGACAAAAACACATCTTTATTGCCCCAAATCAAGATCTATGATAGGCCTGCTCCTCATTACATGCATTTCATGTTAAGAGTATTTGGAGACATCTACCTCAAGGGAATGAAGGAATGTGGGCAAGAACTTACTGGAAGGCAGTGTGCTGGGCCCTACTTTAGAGCCGCTGAGAGGGACAGTCTGCCTCCATGGCCTCGCTTCTTGATCTGAAGCCACCTAGACTTGTCATGAGGGCATAGAAGAGGAGATGAGGCATAACCCTGTCTCAGACAAAGGTGTTATTTAGCAGGTCTTGCCAAGGTGGCAGGGGTGTGAGGCCAGGGCCTCCTGGGAGGGAATATACTCTCCAGTATCATCTTTACCTTTGTGACTGCATAGATGAAGGCAGCTAACACTGACCCCATTCACTCTGGCTGGCTAGATATAGGCAGGTCAGGTCCCAAGCCCCAATGTAATATAGGCTCCCTTTTTCACACTCTGTCAATTGCACAAAGCCCTATTGTTAATACAGTTCTCTACTCACACTCAAGATAAGAGTAAACAACACTGTCCTTCCACTACACAACTTTCTTCCTCTACACACATCTGCTCTTTCTGACAGCCTTCCTCCGGGCATCTCATCACAGCAATACTGAAAGGGACTGTGGGAAGCCAGTTTTGCGCCCTGTCCTCCAGATAACCCGACCCTCCTCAATCCACTGTTGGGCCTTCCTATGCTGTCCTTTACTCACCTTCTAGCAGATCTCAGAAAAGATGTGGACCGGGTGCCAGACAAGGTGGAAGCCATGGTTATAACCACAGACAATTTAGGAAATTGGAGCCCATACCCACAGATGGGCCTTGGGTTCACCCTCCCTCTGACATCTTTTCTGCCTGGGCAAGGAAAGCTGAGTAATGCTTTAGGAGAAACTTGGGTTCCACTGTTACTATAACAACTAGAATAAATATTGGGGATTCTAGAATGGTACCTCAACAAATCTTTATGGCTTAGGAAATAATTTTCAATGCAGAGATCAGAGAGAAAAACCCGATAATTAGTAAAAATAAAAATTATGCATCAACCAATCTAGGGCAAGTTCTTCCTAAACCAATTTAACTGATTGGTCACCCAGATTGGTCAGGATGAAAATTCTTTTTCTTTTGAGATGGAGTCTTGCTCTGTCTACCAGGCTGGAGTGCAACAGCGTGATCTCAGCTCACTGCAACCTCCAACTCCCTGGTTCAAGTGATTCTCCTGCCTCAGCCTCCCAAGTAGCTGGGATTACAGGCATGCGCCACCACACCCAGCTAATTTTTATATTTTTAGTAGAGACAGGGTTTCACCATGTTGGCCAGGATGGTCTCAATCTCCTGATGTCGTGATCCACTGGCCTCAGCCTCCCGAAGTGCTGGGATTACAGGCGTGAGCCACCGTGCCCAGCTTGGATGAAAATTCTTAAGAACTTAAGCTTTATAGATATGGTACAGTAGAAAATTTTGGAGATTTATTTATTTACATAAAATAGGGCAGGGTAAAGGGAACAGATTTTAGCCTTACTCATTCTGAGGCTAGAGAGACTCTTGAGTAATGACCATGAACAGCAAGCCCAGCTGTGTCTCATGCAGGCATGGCTTATATTTTTCCTATAGAGATCAGCTGCACCTCAAACTGTGTGTTTTTAAAGCACTCAGAGTAGAGGATCTAAGGAACAATGCCAAAAAGGCTAAAAAGGCCCCAAAGTTATCCAGTTTTTAAAAATCTTACCCTTGCTCCTTAATGACATTCAACAATAGTCTATTGACAAAACAAATAAGGGTTTCTCTCTTCCTATTTTGAACAATGTCAGTCAGGAAATCATCCCTAAGTTATCAGGACAGCAAAGAAAGCTAAACTTAAGGTGGCAAATCTTTGCTATTGATAGAAACTTGCCTCACTGAATTGTTCATGGAAGAACCAAAAAAGGCAATGAAAGACATGAAAAATACTGATGTTGCTGGAGAGCCTGAGTCTTTTACTCCTAGGCAAGGAGCAGCATCAAGCTCATCGGAGTGTGATAAGCAATTCTTACCTTGCCAATCAATATCCAGTCACAAAAGACCAGCAAATCAGCAATGTCTCTACTTGTAACCAAAGTGTCACTTTGAGATTTTAAGGAAAACGGAGGCTGTTTTTGTTTTAGCATTCTATTAAAGACACACACACACACACACCCTTGGCTTATTGTTTTGCTTTTGCTCTAAACATTCAGAACACAGAAATCAAAAAGGGATATATGTTTTGAACTTACATTAGATGAGTTTTCAAATTTTTAAAAGAAATAATCATCTGATCGATTTAAATGTCCTGTGATATGTATGTCACCAAAAGTGAGAAACTGGCTCCATGTGAAGCATCATTTTCAAAATGGTATTTCAGAAAAGTTTACAAAGGAGTCCTGACATGCCTGGGAAATTGTTTTTGTTTTCCTAAATGGGAGAAGTTGCAGAAAAAGAAGGTCCCTGTGGGCCTTCCACAAGGAAGGTCCTGTGACCGAGAACACAATAAAACTGTTTATAGTATCTTTACGCACACACAGGGGGAAACATTCAATGAAACAGAAGAGACTCTGAAAACACCAAGACTGCAGAGCTTTAACAGCAGTTAAAATGTCTGTTTAATCATGGCCCTAGGCAGGAAAAGTAGCCTGAGAGCAAACCCAGGGCAGGGGTCCAGCCACCTTGGAAGCTGTTGTTTACATTTAAAACAGCTACACAACGGAAAGGATAACTTTACCTTTAGAATTCAACAGACTTTTCAAATCTAGCCTCCTCTTAAGAGTTAGTGCTGCTCTAAAACTCACTCAGGTTTTCTTGAACCAGGACCACATAACCTCTCTACTCTGGCTGATTCCTCGACAGCTCAGAGGGAACCAGTGAAGTACTGTATATAGTTTTGTGATGCTTCTGTCAAGGAAACTTGCTTTATCATTCTGCTTTTTGAGACAATAGTGAAGCCATTCCTAAATAATCATCCCTAACAAACTATTATTTTTTGCTTATAAGGATTTACAGTAACTATTTCTACTACTGCCTGCTGATGGAGGCCTGTAAGAGTGGTTTCTCCCTGTGGATTGTATATGTGTAACAACAGCCTTAATGAAAAGGAGAAAGGGATAAGGTACTAGCAACTCTGCAATCTGTCATGTGGAATGACTTTCATCAGTGAAATTTCCAAAGACAGGATCTTTTCTAATCCTAGGATTGGAAGAGAAAGGAACATAAGGATATCTAGGTGCTTAATACCCGATTTAGGTTCAATGACAATCAGGAAAAGACAGTTACTAGAGACTTTTTCTCCCTTCTTTCACAGGTTTTACTCACAACCCATTCAGAGATCCTTTATCTCCTTCCTATCTTTTTATTAACGGAGCAATCCATGCAGGCAGATTCCAATCCCTAAGAGTGCTTTGATTTCTGCCATAAACAAATCAGGAACTGTTAGAAAAAAGGTATAGGAAAACAGAGATAGATAGGCTAAGTCTTCATTCTTCTAATGAAAAGTATGGTTTTTTTGGGGGAAAAAAACACCAAAATTTTGTTCTTTGTTTTTCTGGTTTCCTGGAAACTCCCAATATGACGTATTACTGTCTGAAATACTTGCTTTAGTGCTAGACTGCCACATCACAAATAACACTAAAGAATGCCATAAATGTGCATGTTCCATGCTCTGATGTAATGTTCTCAGGCATGTACATTCACTGCAGAGCTGACCAATGAGTATTATGACACGGCTCCTGAGATGAGGCTGGCCAAAATGGGAGCCTAAGTTGCCCCAAAATTTTCTTCACTAGTTGGTTGTGACTTGAAAATCAAACTAAGGGAAAATAATTCACAAACTACATCTGAACACTTGTTTTTTGCATTTCAAAATATGCTAATGGAGGCTGAAATACCATTCAACCTAAAGAGTAACTGATACAGAAGACAGGAAATCCTCACTTATCCAATGTCCTTTAGCAAGACCTTCAATTCACAAGGAGACCATTGAACTCTTGTCAGTTTCTACTACCCCAGCTGGTTTCAGTAATACTGACAGGGAACAACAGAAGGACGATGGGAAGGCAGATGCGAGAGCTGATGCCAACAGCCTAGAAGGGCGTATATACATCCTGCTGTAGAAGGTGCTGTTGAGGGCATTTATCAAATATTTAGAAAGTGACTTCCTTTACAGAAGTCACCTGGGGTTCAAAAATGAAAGCAAAAGAATCTGGCAACTGTGAAAGCTTTCTGAAAATATTTCTCCTCCAAAGTTCTAAGGAAATTTAAACTATTCATGCCCATGGTCAGATGAACAAATTTTAAGTAACTCTAAGAACATCCCTTGTTATTTTTTATTTTGTTTTACTAGAACATATTTAAAGGAACTGAGAGCCCAGAGAAAGTAGGTTATTATGGAAAACATTTCCCTTTGCCCTTAAAATCACTGGGTTTGGGTTATTCACTTTGAAGTTCTACTATGATCCAGTTTCCCATAAGAAGAGAAGCAGTTTTAGCCATTGAAATCTAAGAGGACTTTCTTCAATGGCACCCAGCAGAAAGGAAAAAAATCTTGCATTTGAAAAGTTATTAGTCTTACAGGAAAGACAAGACATTAACTTCCAAAAAACAATAATGAAGACTGACTAGTTCAAGTCAGAAACCCAGCAGGTTTCCAAGGCCCTTTTATTAGGGGAAGTTCCCCTTTATAGCACAAGACTTCACAAATATGTTGACAACAATCAGATTCATTTTTTAAAATTATGGAGAAAAAAGGGAAAAACAAAACAGATGCACTTTTTATATATATTGAACATAAATTAAAAGAATTTATAAAACAGTCACCTTTTTACAGAATAAATGCAGACTGAATTATAAATGCACCTCCAGGTTGAAATTGTTTGAGTTGCTTTTCATTTTCCAATAATAAATAAATAAAATTTGTTCTTGAGTTTCAGATCCTCCGAGCCACGGCAGGACTCGAAGTCATTACTGGGCTTTCTTCCCTTGGTCGCTCCTGTGCGCCGCGTGTGAGTGTGCTGAGGCTACAGATTTCACTGGCCCATCCGCGTGCATGCTGTCTTTTCGGGGTGGCATTCGTTCATTAATTCGGTCCAGACCTCGTGCTTCTTCAAAACTCCGGATCTTGTGCTGAAGCGAGAACCCTCTGATGGCTACAGAAAAACAGGAAGCAGGTGGAGAGAGCTCAATTAGGCAGCAAAACAACAAGCTTAAAAAAAGTTTCTTAGCACACAGCAACCTCCTAGAGAAACACACAGAAAGGTGGCTATGAAGCACATGTCTGGTGAAAGTCATGGGCAATGTTTGCCTGAATCGGTCTTGTCTGAAGCTACTGCTTCCTTAAAGCCCAAAGGGCAGCTGAAATTGTGAAAGAAATTTTCATAAAAGCTCTATATGCATAATCATGGTAGACATATACCTAACAAAAAGCTAACAAGTACTTACTGGGCCCCAATACATTTAAGAAAGAGTGTCTTATGCACTACAAACATACGCAATGCTAGAACAAAGGCAACCCTAAAATAACTGAACAAGTTGAACCCAGGTAGTTGCTTTTAGCACAAAGACCACACAGACCACACCAAAAACAGGTAACAAAAGAGCTAATCTTTTTGTTTAGGACAGCTTTTTATCTTGCACAACCAGGAGCTGTACATAAGTTAAAAACTTAAAAATAGCTTCTAGCTATTTTCTTTCTGATTCAACTTTTGTATCACCAAAGAAAGGCATTCCCATTTTGAACCATCTTACCTAATAAAACAATTACATGTATAATACAAGTTTATCAATTCCAATGGTTTTCACAGAAACAAAGTTAATTTAACTTGCCTACCTTAGGGCAACCTCAGAAATGAACTAAATTCCAGTCTACTTCTGCCTCTGCTCTTGAAATCTTTTAGAATCGTTGAAGAGGCTGACCTATTTGGCTCTCTTTAGAATCAAATGGATGGCTCTTGTACATGGAAGGGATACAGAAGTAAACCACTTGACCTCTCATGACCAGCTGCTTAAGCTTCTGCCATTGTATTAAAGCTGATAGAGCCCAGAAAAAAAACACAAAACTGTAGCTGTGGTGAAGGTTATTTAAAATTAATGCAAAGATAGGACACAAAGGAAACACCTGCTTCGTTAACATGCCTAGAAACAACGATTCCTTTTCTCACTGTTACAGTTCTGGTGATGCAATAATAAAATATTTGAAATGTTGATAAAGCTTTGAAAAACCAGTACACAGACACATGGATCACATCTATCAGAGTAATATGGCCATACCTTCCCGGGCCTCTACCGCTTCTACTGTGGCTGTAAGAGGGCAGGAGCAGTAGCATGCAAAAATGAAGACAGAAAAAGAGTGAGTAAACCAACAGCACTGCTGGCAGCACAGCCGTCCCACGGGCCCGAGTTTTAGCCTATCCCCATCCACAATGAAAGTCAACTAGTTAGAGAAGCGAGAAGATTATTGCGAGAGACTCAATTGGGGTGGGAGGAATATGGGGTGAGGAGAGTTTCTAATACTTTTTTTTTTTTTTTTTTTTGAGACGGAGTCTCGCTCTGTTGCCCAGGCTGGAGTGCAGTGGCCGGGTCTCAGCTCACTGCAAGCTCCGCCTCCCGGGTTCACGCCATTCTCCTGCCTCAGCCTCCGGAGTAGCTGGGACTACAGGCGCCCGCCACCTCGCCCGGCTAGTTTTTTGTATTTTTAGTAGAGACGGGGTTTCACCATGTTAGCCAGGATGGTCTCGATCTCCTGACCTTGTGATCCGCCCGTCTCGGCCTCCCAAAGTGCTGGGATTACAGGCTTGAGCCACTGCGCCCGGCCGAGTTTCTAATACTTTTAACATTTCGGGTGGCATTGAACATTGCTCTCTTCATTTTAAATAGCCAACTGCTACTTTATATCTTGACATCCACATATCAAAACAACATGTAGAATCAAATAGTCTGACATCACAATAATCCTTAGTTTGTAGCTCAGGTGATATTAAATGAGCTACTGCTGGGTCCTATTCAAAAAGCTTATTTACAACTACATCTTATTGATCTCAAGTGACTTATTTGGAGTCCAACTGTCCTATTAATTACTTCGTTAAAAAAAAAAAAGTGGCCTTTGAACAGCAGACTGGCATTTGGAAGGAGACGAAAAATAGGTTCCATGTGAAGGGTTATTCCTTGTCCAGGAGTGGAGTACAAAGTTAACAAAAGCATAGAACTACTGAATTCCTAATGCAAATGTGTGTACCCATCTGGGCTTAAAAATATAGCAGAGGCTGATGTTTACAATCCATATGGCTTCCACACAGTGTTCAAGAGAGTAGGCCAATAACTAAGAAAGCCCTCTTCTTTCTTAGCAATGGAAAAGGAAGCAACTTAAAAATTAGTACCAACAGGTAAACTCCCTTGCATCTCCTTTCTCAGACAGTAAAAACGCTAATATATGAAAAGGTACAGGGTGCAGCAAGAAAGATCCTATTAGGAGAACTCTGTCAGTTACTCCAGTACCAATTTGCCAAAAGAAGGCAAGGAAGAATAATGAGCAGTAACAGTATGCTGCTATTCCCAAGGCTTTATATATCAATATAAGAAAAGAAACGGAAAGAACTACAACATTAAATACCTAATGCAATGTGAAAAATGGATAATTGGAATCTACTTACGAAGTGCTTTCATTTGTCAACCATAGGTAGGCATGTATTAAATCACTGTCACACCCTCTCTAATCTCCTTAAGTAGAACAAATACCCTTGACAAGAAAGCTACAGTGCCTTCTAACACCACATCACTGATGTCACTGTTAGGAAGTGGGAGAACAAAGCATTGCTAAAACTGTATACTGATAGTGTTGGTCTAATTAGAGCTTAAAAGCTACATGGTAAAATGTGTATGATATTACGTTGTTTGGGGCCCTCCCAGAATTGTTATTCACATTGAGTATAAAGATAGTAGCCTGCAGTAAGGGCTATTATAAGAAACAGTCATATCAAACTACCTCAACTTTTTTTTTCTTTTTAACATCTTAACTGAATAGAATTCATATACCACAAAATTCACTTGTTTAAAGTATACAAGTCAAAGGTTTTTTTTTCTGTTTGTTTGTTTTGTTTTTTTTTTTTTGAGACGGAGTCTCACTCTGTCACCCAGGCTGGAGTGCAGTGGCGCGATCTCGGCTCACTGCAAGCTCCGCCTCCCGGGTTCACGCCATTCTCCCGCCTCAGCCTCCGAGTAGCTGGGACTACAGGCGCCTGCCACCGCGCCCGGCTAGTTTTTTGTATTTTTAGTAGAGACAGGGTTTCACCATGTTAGCCAGGATGGTCTCGATCTCCTGACCTCGTGATCCACCCGCCTCGGCCTCCCAAAGTGCTGGAATTACAGGCTTGAGCCACTGCGCCCGGCCAAGTCAAAGGTTTTAATATAGAGTTGTGCAACCATCACCGCAATCTGTGCTTAGAATATTTTCATCACCCCAATGAGAAACCCCCCACTTATTAGCAGTCACTTCCCATTTCCTTCCCTCACCTCTTCCCCTTAATCCTAGTCGAACACGAATCTACTTTCTCTGTAGACTGGTCTGTTCTGGACATTTTATACGAATGGCATCATATAATATGTGGTCTGTAGTGACTGACTTCTTTCACTTAGCATAATGTTTTCAAGGTTCAGTTATGTTGACATGTATACCTGCATTTCATTCCTTTTTATGGCTGAATAGTATTCCATTGTGTTTATCACATTTTGTTTATCTAGTTTATGGACAATTGCTTTTTTCCACCTTTTGGCTATTATAAAAATGCCATTTTGGGCTCTTATGATGAATGTCATTTATGAACACTTGTGTACAAGTTTTTGCGAGGACGTATTTTCTTTTCTTTGTGGGGTATGTAGCTGTGACTGGAATTGCTGAGTAATAAGTCAACTCTATGTTTCATCATTTGAAGAACTGTCAGAATGTTTTCCAAAGCAGCTGTACATTTTACATTCCCACCAGCAGTGTTAAGAAGGTCCCAATTTCTCCACATTCTCATCAACACTTCTTATTAACTGCTGTCTTTTCACAGCCATCCTACCGACTATGAAGTGGTATCCCATTGTGGTTTTGATTTGCATTTTCTGAATGTCTAATGATGTCAAACATCACTTCATGTGCCATTTGTATGTCTTCATGGGAAAAATGTCAATTCAATTCTTTACCCATTTTTAACTGGGTTGTCTTATTATTGAGTTGTAAGAGTATATTTTCTAGATACCAATCTCTTAGGAGATATATGATTTGAAAACATTTTCAACCATTCTGTGGGTTTTTTCATTTTCTTGATAGCACCATTTGCAGTACAAGAGTTTTTAATTTTGATGTAGTCCAATTTATAACTGATCTGTTTTAATCTGATGGTCTTCATGAATCTTGTCCTGTCCTTGGCTTCCCCCACTATTTTGGCTATTGGGATTCTTAGAGTCAAATTTGTGGCTAACTATTGGCTTTATTTTTGTTTTCCCTTGTGCTTCAATTTCCAAGCATATGTATTTTACTCCACTGTGTTTTATGTATACTGTAACTCATGCCAGTCCCTCTTAGATCAAGGTGGGGCATATATGAATGTATGTTACATGGCCATATGGGATATTGTTGGTTATATGAATAAAAGTAAAGTTATATGAATAAAAGGTCTTTTTTAGTTAATGCTCCAGTTTGCCAATGAGCCGGTGGAACTGAGACTCCAATGTGAAAATAACAGAATAAACTCACTTCCTGTGAATCAGTAAGAACAAGAAACTCTAAAAAGTTGGCTCCAACTTTACCTTTGTTCTCACATATCATTGAAGATTTCTATCAATTTTGGAAGTATCAATAAATGGTCCTATCTTGATTAAAACACTTATATTCAACTCATACATTGGGGCTGAGCCCAAAAGATGACCAAGAATTAGAAACAAATTTCCAAATAACATAGCTATATAATTCTGTTGCTCAGCCCTGATTTGAAGATTTGCTTTCTCAAGGTTTAGACAAAGTTGGTTTCGATTAAAACAACAATTTTGTTGGTCAGCACAATTGCATAATGTTCACATAAGGATGCTATAGGACATTCCTTTTTTTCTCTTAACTCATGTTACTGCCTATTCCTCTAAGATATCTTTGTTATCAGAGTTGCTCTCGGAATATCTCAGATGACTAATTACCAAGCAAAACAATGGTGGGAACATATTCTGCTTACAAAAAAAACCTGCACATTTATTTGAGAAAAATATTCAACTGGAAATAGTATACTGATACTTTCTGTGAAACTAAAGGAACTAGGAAAATAAACTATACTTCCAAAGAGAAAATGTTCAGACTTTCTTCTAAATAGCTGAACTTTAATATTTCAGAATTCAATTTGAAAGAGAAGGAGGAATTGAATTTTATAAAAAGAAAAAAACGGCTGGGCGTGGTGGCTCACGCCTGTAATCCTAGCACTTTGGGAGGCTGAGGCGGGCGGATTGCCTGACCTCAGGAGTTTGAGACCAGCCTGGGCAACATGGTGAAACTCTGTCTCTACTAAAATACAAAAAATTATCCGGGTATGGCGGCATGCGCCTGTAGTTCCAACTACTTGGGAGGCTGAGGCAGGAGAATTGCTTGAACCCAGGAGGCGGAGGTTGCAGTGAGGCAAGATCGTGCCACTGCACTCCAGCCTAGGCAACAGACCAAGATTCTGTCTCCAAAAAGAGAAAAAAAAAAAGGGTTTGTCCCTATTAGTCAATAGCAATGAAATTTCTACAAAAGAAAAAGGACTCCTATAAATGGCAGGATGGCCAGGCACAGTGGCAAATGCCTATAGTCCCAGTCACTCAAGTAGTTGAGGCAGGGGGATTGCTTGAGCCCAGGAACTGGGTACTGCCGTGAGCTATGACAGCACCTGTAAATAGCCATTGCATTCTAGCCTGGGCAACTCTGTCTCTTGGGAAAAAAAGAAAAAAGAAAAAAGGCCAGATGAAGGATGATGTGGGAAAAAACACTTAAGTAGAAACAATTCAACAAAACAAGGGGAGCAAAAAAAAGCAGTGAAACTTTAGTTTAAGATATTAATGCTTCAACACCAATTTTCTTTTTTTTTTTTTTTGGAGACGGAGTCTCGCTCTGTCGCCCAGGCTGGAGTGCAGTGGCGTGATCTCGGCTCACTGCAAGCTCCGCCTCCCGGGTTCACGCCATTCTCCTGCCTCAGCCTCCCGAGTAGCTGGGACTACAGGCGCCCACCACCTCGCCCGGCTAATTTTTTTGTGTTTTTTAGTAGAGACGGGGTTTCACCGTGTTAGCCAGGATGGTCTCGATCTCCTGACCTCGTGATCCGCCTGTCTCGGCCTCCCAAAATGCTGGGATTACAGGCTTGAGCCACCGTGCCCGGCCAACACCAATTTTCATACCTAGTGTCAGTCACCCTGTCATGTGATCTCCTGTCTCTTCCCTTTGTATGTTTATTCTCACAAACACCAATCTTTTCATTCCAGGATTCTAGAAAGCCCTTTCCTAAGAAGTCGGCTCCTGGGTAAATTTCAGAATTGGCACTCTGATTGAAGAGGTGATTTTGGCACTGGAATAGAATATGGCTGCACAGAAAGAGGCAAACTCCCCTCTGATTGAGAAACTGCAACCCTCTCAAACTGTTTTAAGGTACAAAATATACACGAGGCATAGCATGTGCACAAATCTGAAGTGTACAGCTCGATACATTCTAACCTATTTATACACATGTCTAACTACCACGATAGGGATACAGAACATTCCTAGCACTCCAGATGTTCCCTGTGCCCTTCTGGGACAATATTCTCCCACCAGAGAAAGTGACATTCTGACTTTATTATCACTGATTAGTCTAACGGTTCTTAAATGTTATATAAATCAGACAGTCTGTGCTCTTTTGTGTCTGGCTCTTGCAGTTTACTGTAATGTCTATGAGATTTAACCATGTTGTAGCATGTGTCCATAATGTGCTATTTTTTATTGCTGAGTATTATTCCATTGTATAAATAGAATACAGTTTATTTATATTTTAGAATACAATTTATTTATGTAGTCTACCATTGATGGACATTTGGGTTGTTTCCAGCTTTGAGCTATTATGAATAAAGCTACAGTGAACATTCCCAGCATAACCTTTGGTGAACACATCCAGTTTCTCTTGGATATATACCAGGTGTGGAACTGCTGGGTTACAGGGTAGATGTACGTTTAGCTTTACTGCCCAATAGTTTTCTAAAGTGCTTGAATCAATTTACAAGCACTTCAGCAACATACCTAGTTCTAGTTCTCCACAAACACACCAATACAATACTTGGTATTGTCAGACTTTTTTTTTTTTTTTGGAGACAGGGTCTCGCTCTGTTGCCCAGACTGCAGACTGGAGTGCAGTGGCACAATCATAGCGTACTACAGCCTCGAACTCCTGGCCTCAAGTGATCCTCCCACCTCAGCCTCCCAAAGTGCTGGGATAACAGGTGTGAGTCACCACGCCCTGGCCCAAACTTTTAATTTTTAGCTGTTCTAGTGGGTATGTAATGGTACCTCACTGCGGTGCTTTGTTTTTTTTTTTTTGAAACAGAGTCTTGGCGTGATCTCGGCTCGCTGCAACCTCCACCTCCCGGGTTCCAGTGATTCTAGTGCCTCAGCCTCCTGAGTAGCTGGGATTACAGGAGTATACCACCATGCTCAGCTAATTTTTGTATTTTTAGGAGAGGTGGGCTTTTGCTGTGTTGGCCAGGCTGTTCTTGAACTCCTGGCCTCAAAAGATCTGCTTGCCTCAGCCTCCCAAAGTGCTGGGATTATAGGCGTGAGCCACTGCTCCCAGCCCTCACTGTGGTTTTAACGTCTACTACCTAGATTGAAAACTATAATAATATTAACATCTTTTCTTTTTTTTTTTTTTTTTTTTTTTTTTTTTGAGACAGAGTCTTGCTCTGTCGCCCAGGCTGGAGTGCAGCAGCGCGATCTGTTCACTGCAAGCTCCGCATCCTGGGTTCACGCCATTCTCCTGCCTCAGCCTCCTGAGTAGCTGGGACTACAGGCGCCCGCTACCAAGCCCGGCTAATTTTTTATATTTTCAGTAAAGACAAGGTTTCACTGTATTAGCCAGGATGGTCTCCATCTCCTGACCTCGTGATCCACTCGCCTTGGCCTCCCAAAGTGCTGGGATTACAGGCGAGAGCCACCACGCCCAGCCGATCTTTTCATATGTTTATTGGCCACTGATTTTTTTTGAGATGGAGTCTCACTCTGCCACCCAGGCTGGAGTGCAGTGGTGTGATCTCAGCTCACTGCAACCTCCGCCTCCCGGGTTCAAGCAATTCTCCTGCCTGAGTCATCCGAGTAGCTGGGATCACAGGTGCCCACCACCACACCTGGCTAATTTTTGTATTTTTAGTAGAGATGGAGTTTCACCATGTTGGCCAGGCTGGTCTCGAACTCCTGACCTCAGGTGATCCGCCTGCCTTGGCCTCCCAAAATGCTGGGATTACAGGCATGAGCCACTGCACCGGGTCTATTGGCCACTTTGATATCCTCTTTTGTGAAGTGCCTGTTTAAATCTTCTGACCATTTTTGAAATTTGTTTTTTCCTATTGATTTATAGTTCTTTATATGTTCTGGATACAAGGGCTTTGTGAGACATGTGTATTGCAAAAATTTTCTCCCATTTTGTGTCTTGCCTTTTTCCTCTCTTAATCATGTATTTTTAAGAAGAGAAGTTCTTGATTTTAATGAAATTCAACTGGCTTTTTAAGGTTAGTACTTTTTGTGTCCTACTTAAAGACTCTGCCTACCCCAGTGTTTACTCTCCATATTTTCTTCTCGTTTTACTATCCTGCTTTCTCACACTGAAATTATAATAAGCCATTCTGATTTAGGTTTTCTGTATGGAGGGAAGTAGGGGTGAAGATTCATTTCCCCGCTTATGGTATAACCAACTGCTCTCGTGGCATTTACTGAGGAAAGCCCCCGTTTGTAAGTGTGTGCTGACTGTTAGGTTACGGGAGCACACCTTCCATGGAGGAGAGCTCTCATACTCACCCGTCTCGATAGTCTGCTTGCCTCCTGAGAGGACACCCAGAGGGAGCGTGCCTGTGGGAGTCAGGCCCTTGAGAGTCAGCACACTCTCACTTTCTTGCCTGCAAAGGAAGACCAAAGCCCTGGGTTAATGCCAGGGAACCCTCCATTCAGCAACTCAAAGATATTGAAGGAAGTGAAGAGAGCAGAGATGGAAGATAGGTTCTCCTACCTCTTAACCCTTCCCTGACTCAAAGAAAGGGATGTTTTCCGCAAATATTTTCATTTTAAACAATCAGCCAGTTCTTGTTTTTCAATTAGAAGCACTTAACAGCCAGGCACTGTTCTAACATTTCCCGTATTTTATCCCATTTAATACACCTAACAACCTGTGCGTTAGGGCCTATTATTATTTCTGCTTTACAGGCAAGGAAACTAAGGCACAGAGATGAAACCCAAGATCACACAGATAAGAGGTAGAGCCAGAATTTGAACACAGGCAATCTGGTTGGAAAGTCCACACTAAACCACTACATTCACTACATCTAAGCTACTAACAAATTGAATGTTTGATGGAACATTTTTAGTCGCTTTAACATGTTCATTCAATCTGCACTCGACCTAAAGACCTGCAGTTTCAATACTAAATTCCAATTCTAAAAAAACTGTTCTGAATTCGATGTCTAATTTACTCTCAAAATGCCTTTAATCCACACTGTAATGACAGACATCCTTACCGAAGAATTGAAAAGACCCGTGCCATCTTCCCAATGGCTCTGATCTTACTCCTGATGATCTCCTTACGAACTGTAGTGCTTCCTTAGAGAATACAAAGAATAAGTAAGTTAAAGGGATGTGTTAATAGGCTGCCTTTAAAAAATTCAGGATGAAGTGTCTTAAGTTAAAGAAACAATTGTTTTTAAAAAACAGAAATGAAGGCTTAAGTTTGTTTAAACAAACAAAAATCTCAGGAAGTTCTAAGGAGCAAGAGAAAAAATGACCCAGAAGGTAAAAAGATGAAGTAAAAATGAGAGGCCACAAAAGAGACAGACTGGGTGGATCTATGAGAGGTGGGAACTTATTTGTGGTTGTGAAACGTAGAACACAGCAAAGAATGAAACACACACATACATAAACAAACCTCACCAAGAAAGCTGCTACAGCAAAGATGTCTTTTGACAATGCTGTGGGCCACCTTAGGGTGCGGGGTTTGGCCTGCCAAATGGCAAGTGATCATTCCAGCAGCTGTCTTCTGTACGTAAACACAACACCCAGCTAGCTCTCCTGAACTTAGTGAGTGCTGCTTTCATTCTATAATCTTCACTTACATTAGTGAATTATTGCCTCACAATACTACTTACAACCGTGCACTATTTTAAAAAGCAACAACAGAAAAAGTTAACGCGAGACTTTATGGCTTTTTCTTATCTAGGATTCTGAAAATAGCCCACAAATGAGAAGCCAAGGTCTAGCATGCACCAGGTATCTACAGTCAAAAGTCAGAAAAAGAAACATGGCCTCTCCTTCCTCACATCCAACCCTCAACACCCTGCCGGATCATGCAAGAGGTCCAGAGAAAACATACACATTAAAACTGAAGGGGAGGATGGAGAGCCTTTCTGAAATTATTTAACTACCAATTTTAAAAGTCTAACCAATAGACAACTGTGGTGGGACAGAGAGTAAGCATTAAGCTCTTAGCACAGTTTAGTCGGATACCTTTCTGATAGCTTGGAATGTAGTGATCTTCAGGGAGAAGAGACACCAAGAAACAAGGAGATGAAGACAGAAATATGAGAAGAGAAATTTATGTTTACATGGAAAAGAGAAAAAAAAAATCAAAGTGAAATGCAATGAGAGAAACAGGCTATTATCTTTACCAGCTCATAAGAGATATCCTTGGAATCATGATGCAACATTAAATTACAAATTTATTTTGTCAGTAGTTTCTTCCATTTCTTAAAAGTTTATGGTTTTACATTAATTCACATCTATGAGCATCCAACATTTTCTACCCCCACACATCATGAAAATAACATTAAATAAAGATATAATTTGTGGAATAAATGATGGCAAAAACAAGGAACAAAAACGGAGGACAGAACAGTTAACAAATCTCTTTGTAGGAATAGCATGTTTTTTTGTTTAATGGATTCTACAGCTTCACGGCTTCTTTTTCAGGGGATATAATCATTCTTCCCTTTTTTTCTTTTTTGTTTTTTTTTTTTGAGATGGAGTCTTGCTCTGTCGCCAGGCTGGAGTGCAGTGGTGCGATCTTGGCTCACTGCAACCTCCACCTCTCAGGTTCAAGCAATTCTCCTACCTCAGCCTCCTGAGTAGCTGGGACTACAGACACGCGCCGCCACATCCAGCTAAATTTTGTGTTTTTAGTAGAGATGGGGTTTCACCACATTGGCAAGGATGGTCTCGATCTCTTGACCTCATGATCCACCTGCCTCGGCCTCCCAGAGTGCTGGGATTACAGGCGTGAGCCACTGTGCCCAGCCCATTCTTCCTTTTTATTTATTTATTTATTTATTTTTATGTTTGTGGTGGTAAAGAATAGGAAATACATGTGTTTTTGTTTGTTCGTTTGGTTTTTTGAAACAGGGTCTTCCTCTGTTGCCAGGCTAGAGTGCAGTGGCAAGATCTCGGCTCACTGCAACCTCTGCCTCTCAGGTTCAAGTAATCCTCCCACCTCACGCCCCCAAGTAGCTGGGACCAGAGGCACTCGCCACCACATCTGGCTGATTTCTGCATTTTCAGTAGAGATGGGGTTTCACCATGTTGCTCAAGGGGATATTCGGTTTTTCTTTTGTTTTTCACTTGGCTGCACTACTTCCTCAAGAAGAACTGGTTCCTTATAGTGATCTCCTATACCATAAATAAATACACTCGCAAGCTATCTTCCATATGCTGTTGATTTTCAGTGCAGAACCTGAAGCATGAGAGTGTACGGTAATTTCCTCTAGATTCCCAAAGGGAATTCTGTTTTCTCCATGATGGAGATGGTTTATCCTCACAGTTAAGGGAACCAACTTAGCACAGAGCCTGGATAGGATGAGGCCGGTTTGTGCTTGGGTAACCACCACTTTTCCAGAATCTCTTGCATTCTCAGACAAGTCAGGACCTACCTTTACAATCAAACCTCCCACAGCACACTAGGAAAAAAGTACTTGGCTACATATATAATAAAATGTTACTGAATAAAAAGATTCCTCACACGCCAATAAGAACAAAAAACAAAATGGGGTTGGGCGTGGTGGCTCATGCCTGTAATCCCAGCACTTTGGGAGACCCAGGCAGGCAGACCACTTTGAGCTCAGGAGTTCGAGACTAGCCCGGGCAACATGGTGAAACCCCATCTATACTAAAAACACAAAAATTAGCTGGTCGTGGTGGCACGCGCCTGTAATCCCAGCTACTTACAAGGCTGAGGCAGGAGAATCACTTGAACCCGGGAGGTGAAGGTTGCAGTGAGCCAAGATCGCGCCACTGCACTCCATCCTGGGTGACAGAACAACACTCTGTCTCAAAAAAAAAAAAAAAGGATACAAGATATGAATTGACAAGTCACAAAAGAGAGATAAACATGACCAATAAACACAAGAAAAAATTGTCCATTAGTCTCATAAAAATATAAAGTTTTAATTAAAAACTTAATAACACCAGACTATAATGAGTATCATAAAGAGTATTGGAGACCGCACTGTGACTATACACCCTGCAAAATGTAAAGTGGTACAGCCTTTCTAGAGGCTGTATCAGAAATTTCTATCTGTATCAGAATTGAAATTTTAAGTACTAATTGACACAGATATTCAATTTCTAGAAATTCATCCTATGGAAATAAGGAGTGTTATTCTTGATTTTCTAATATTGCTTTACTTCCTTTCATCTGACATATTTATTTACTGTTTTTCCTCCCTGCACTAGCAAATAAGCTTATTGAGAGCAAGGACCTAAACAGTACAGTACTTGGTATATATCAACCATGTAATAAATATTGGTTAATAGAATGTGTACATTTTTATCTATACAAATTTTCAAAACTATATGGGTTTTGTCAGCAAAAACTTTGGAAAACCTCCAATATCTAACACCACTGGGATTAGATAAAACATTGATCAGCATGGACAACTACAGATCCATTAGAAATTAGTCTACAAGAAACTCCACAAAAACAGTAAGTGTACTAGATCTTATTACATGACCTCATTCTCATTAAAAAGAAAAAAAACAGAGGAAAGCTATGTGCAGAGATAAAAGACAGCTAACACAGTATACATTAAGATGTTAACTGTGGATATCTATAAGATGATGGGATTATGGGTGACTTTTTTTCCTTATTTATGGTTTCTCGTATTTTTCAAATTTTATTTTTCCACAATGAACTAAATTTATTTTTAATATGACAAAGAAAATCATTCAAAATAAACTAAAACAACTAAAACCAAAACCGAACCTCTCCCTAGTTTTAGTTTAGAGGAGGAAAACTTTACCTTCCGCTTCATCATCAGAAATCAGTTCGTCATCAGAGCATATGTTGAGCACATTTACCAGCATCTCTGTGACTACGTAAAACAAAATAATCCAAAATTTATGCAATTAATGAGGTATTTTCTCTAAAATAATGTGTATATCTAAATAAACACACGTTAAGTAAGCATGAACAAAAATTATTTATCATTATGTTAGTAACAATAGCTATAAAAAGTAGCATAAACGTAAACTTTCAGATTTAAAAAGAATTTAGGTAGATTACTTGCTCCGGTACAAGTTTGGAGTCTTTGAAGATCTATTGCATAACTACTTGATTTTACTGAGTTGCTGTTCAGAGCTTCTTCCCATACTGATACACACGTGATAAAATTTTTTCCCATTTTACAAAGTTAAGCCAACAGGCCTACATCCAACAGGCTTAGCTTATGTGAGTAGTTGTACAAATAAAATTGTAAGGACAATAAATTCTGTTTAAATCTCTTCAGTAGTGAAGAAATCTGAGGCAATGACAAGTAACTATGTTGTTTTATCATCTTGATCATAGTAGGTCAGCTACTTTAAATTGATATTTACAGTAAGAAAACCATAATGTATGAAAATTTAAGAACCAATTACATGCCATTTACAAATCTATGTAGAGGCTGCGCACAGTGGCTCACACCTGTAATCCCAGCACTTTGGGAGGCTGAGGAGAGCGGATCACTTGAGGTCAGGAGTTTGAGACCAGCCTGGCCAATATGGTGAAACCCTGTATCTACTAAAATACAAAAATTAGCCGGGCGCAGGGGCACATGCCTATAATCCCAGCTCCTCGGGAGGCTGAGGCAGGAGAATCGCTTGAACCCAGGAGGTGGAGGTTGTAGTTAGCCAAGATTGTGCCACTGCACTCCAGCCTGGGTGACAGAGCGAGACTCTGTCTCAAAAAAAAAAAAAAAAAAAAAAAATCTAAGTAGAGAACAAACAAAATTAGAAAACATTTCTGAACCTTGCGGGGGCTCATGCAAATATAAGGTGTGCTCAGTCACCAAACAACTGACGAGACACATGCTTTAGTTCTCTTACCTTTTTCCCCAACAAAAGGCAAAGACCATGTGAAAACATCCATAAAGTTTGGAAGCCAGTAGGGGTGTGGAGAACAATTAAACTGCCTGATATTCATGACATTGTTTTCATATTTCAACACAGCAGCTAAAAAGGAAAAAAGCAAGAAAATCTGGCACAGAGGAACATGGCATGGCAACTGATATGCTTTGTACAGCTGTGTACCTGCTACACAGAATTCGAGAACTTTCCATTTGTAAAGTCAGGACTTGACTAGGTAAAGCGCAAATGGAAAATTTTAAAGCCTTTTATTTAGTTCATTCTCTTAAGAGTTATTCCAAGGAACAAAGTCACCTGAAGAGCTCATATAATAAAAGTACAAAAGAAACTGAAACTTTGGAGTCACTGCACAGTAACTATCTATATAACCCTCAAGATCCACGAAGAAAATTTCCCCACAATTTCCTTTTATAGGCCAAATGGTTATAATTACAACTCTCCTTTGAAGGCAAATATCACTCATTAAACGGCCACAGCCTGTTTTGCTAGTCATTAGCCTGAGTTAAATATTGTATACACTCTCTGGGAGTTTATATAGTGCAGTTACCAACTCATACTGGAAGATACAAAAGGCAAACTTGGAGCAATTTACAATTAAATGTTCAAAATTAGATTAAATCATCTCTGTATTCAATATAGTGGATTTTAAAATTGCCGATTTCTCCAATACACAGCAGTATATGGCCAGCATGCTATGTTTAATATTAACCGTTCAGATAGTTGCACACATACTTTGATGCCAAACTGATTTTCTTTATATTTTGAAAGTCTTAAAATCCAATTCCTTAGCCTCTATCACCAGCAATGTTGTTTGCACTATTCTCTTAATTATTCCGTGGTCATGAAATAAAATAGGGTATAACAGTTCTCTAGAAATGACAGATATAGGTCACGTCCTCGTTTCTGTTTCTTTGTTATAGGACAATCTAGTGTTCTTAAAATTTGTTATTGAATGTCTAAAATGCACACCATAGATTATTAAGAAAATAAATTAAAATATAATCTCTAGCTCTTAAAAAGCCTAACACTGGCTATGATGCACACGTTCCATTATTTTCACGTGTATGTATTTATTTAGTTTAGGTAAATACGTCATATATCATTATTCAACAACTCCCTCAATTTCTACACAGGAAAAAGAAGTGGGAGGTGAGTCTCAACAGTGAATGACTGGAAACAAGAGTTTATAAAACTGCTTTTGGGGCCGGGCGCAGTGGCTCACGCCTGTAATCCCAGCACTTTGGGAGGCCGAGGCAGGCGGATCACGAGGTCAGGAGATCGAGACCATCCTGGCTAACACAGTGAAACCCCGTCTCTACTAAAAATAATACAAAAAATTAGCTGGGCGAGGTGGCGGGCGCCTGTAGTCCCAGCTACTCAGGAGGCTGAGGCAGGAGAATGGCGTGAACCCGGGAGGCGGAGCTTGCAGTGAGCAGAGACGGTGCGTCACTGCACTCCAGCCTGGGCGACAGAGCGAGACTCTGTCTCAAAAAAACAAAAACAAAAACAAAACTGCCTTTGGGTGTGTTCCCAGTGGACAGAAGAAAACAAGAAGAATCTTTAAAAATCATGATTAAAGGTCTTTTGTGTAACCAGTGGAACTAAGAAATACCTGTAGATACCAAGAAGTCTAAAGAATATGAGTACTCCTAGCACTTTGGGAGGCTGACGCGGGCGGACTGCCTAAGCTCAGGAGATCGAGCCCAGCCTGGGCAATGTGGTGAAACCCCGTCTCTACTAAAATACAAAAAATTAGCCAGGCATGGCGATGTGCACCTGTAGTCCCAGCTACTCGGGAGGCTGAGGTGGGACAATTGCTTGAACCCCGGAGGCAGAGGTTGCAGTGAGCCAAGACCGCACCACTGCACTCTAGCGTGGGCAACAGAGCGAGACTCTGTCTCTGGGGAAAAAAAAAATATATATATATATATATATATGAAAGAGGGCAGGTGTGGTGGCACACACCTGTAATACCAGCACTTTGGGAGGCAGAGGCAGGAGGATTGCTTAAGTTCAGGAGTTTGAGACCAGCCTGGGCAACATAATGAGACCCTATCACTATAAAAAAATATTTAAAAATTAGCCAGGTGTGGTGGCATGCACCTGTGGTCCCAGCTAGTTGAGAGGCTGAAGTGGGAGGATCACTTGAGCCCAGGAAGTCAAGCCCAGCAAGTCAAGAGTATCAACAGATACTCTTTCTGATGAAGTTAAAAAAGAAAGTGAGAAAGGAACACCTTCATTACAAATAGGAGATCTAGGGCCACTAACAGTCCTTGAAGACGTTTAACAACACAAATAGTCCACACCATTGACAAGAGAATAAATAAGAATAAAAACCTAAGTTGCTAATATACTGGAAATATCAGGAAAAAGGAAATAACTTAGGGAGAAGCAGAGCATTGTAGGACAGATCAGGCTCAGAGAAGAATGTTAACGTAAATGAAAACATAAGGCTAGGACAGAACTTAAGTCAAAGACATGCTTTTTAAAATAGACAAGTCACTGGAGGACAAACTAAAATGACTGATCCAAATCAGATTTAAATGAGATGTGCCATTCCACAGTTTACTTTTAAACAGAGTAAATATTGATTATATTTTGGCCATCTTTGAAACTTATCTCCCCAACTGCATATACAAGGTATAACTATAAAGTAATGAGACTTAAGAAACCACCAGCTACAAACACACCAGACCTTTGTATCAGATGAGTGTGGTCCTTTGATATCATCACATCAGGTACAATAACAGTAAAATCTGTATTATTATAGTAATTTATATTTTGAACAACACTTTAAGATCCATTTTCCTTATTCCAACTTATCTTCAACAACCCTATATGACAGGTATTTTAAAGATGAGGCTCAGAGAAGTACCTTGTTAAATGTGACACACTTAAAAGTGAAGCAGTACTAGACTGACTCCTTGCTTTGTGTTCTTTTCAGCACAACTTATTGCCTTACCATACAATTAATCCAGAGATGCTGCCATTACGCAAAACGTTTTTGGAACTCCTCTTTTGGAAGTGCCTCCAGAGCCACTGTATCAGCAACACGAGAAAAACCAGTCTCATTACCTTATAATCATACCTTGTTTCTGACCCCAAATGGTATCATCTAGCTTGATCACTCACCTTATTTATCAGTCTTGACTCCGAATGACTTTTGGCTGTCCAAAAATCAAATCCACCCTCAAAGGACGAAGATTTCCCATCATTGAGGATAATCAAAAGAATGTGTCGCAGACTCTGAAGGCAATGCCAAAAGAGGAGTTCCAAAAATGTTTTTGAACAAGGACAGCATTGTTGGAATAGGTGTGTAGCCTCCCAAGGTAACTACTTTGAAGGGACAATACTCATTTGGATATGTTCGTTCTGGCATGTTCATTTTCAAAGTCCTATTAATTTATAGTCATACTTTATAAACAACAAAATAGTTACAGAAATATGAAGGTTTTTTTAGGAGGACCACGGCTTCGATGGAAAACTTATAAACTATTAATCATAAAAGTTTTAAATTAAAAAAAAAGACTTTAACAGGATAAAGTCTTAGAAATAAAATTTCTGGAACAAAAGGCATGTATATATCCATTCTTCTTTTTTCATATGGGAAACTGAAGATTAGAAAGATAACGTGACTCACCCAAAGTCACAGTATTAGTTTCTGGCAGGGCTTAAACTAAAAATGAAGTTTTTTTTTTTTTTTGACTTTGTACACTAGGTCACTCTACCTAGATCATATCTCAAGAAAAACGAAAATAGTTTAACAATTCACAAATATTAAAATACCTATGACTCTGAGATACTGTTATAAATACATTAAATTCACCAAAACCAGTAATTTATGCTAACTATTCTAACATGAGCCTGAAGCAATTTATTCTTCTTATACTTTGATTCTGTAGTATCAATCCGAACTATTATGATCATTATTTATACTCACAAAGAAGCCAGTAATCCTTAGAAGATAAAGACCAAGCAGCAGCATAAATTCTAAATTTCTTGGCCTTTGTTTCAACTAAGACCCCTTTTTTTCTTATTTCAAGTTTATATTTTAAAATGAAACAAACACACATACATACATACAATTAAACCAGAGCTCACGTTTACTCATAAATTCAAACTCAAATATTGCTGGACTCCTTTACCTTTATTGTTATAGACATCTAGGTAATTGGGGGCAGAGAAAATTGTAATAAGTGATGGAAAGCCTGTTGCTTGGCTCTTCCTGTACATTCGATACCTGAAAAAGAGATGAAAGCCCGTCTGTCTTCATATTAAATGCAAAGACTCTGCAGTGATATTTGATACAATTTTAATGTGACTTACCCAGCATCTTGGGCTTCATGGGCTCTGATAATTGATAATAAATTATTGTTCTGCAAAAATTCACAAACTGCAGGGTAACTGGAAAAGAAAATTAGAAAACATAAATCCAGAATTAAAACAATTTTTTAAATAGGAAGATGGAGAAAAGTCAATGTGATATCAGCTGATTTTGTTTCAAAATTACAAGTATTACACACTACTGAAATGTTATGAATACATTAGTACTCATCATTCTGTTTTTCTATTTCACTAGTATACTTCACTACAGATCAAACATGAAGACAATAGATAATCCTACAATAGCAAGAGCTCCTCCATCCCATCTTTTAATTTTTGTCTTAATCCATAATGATAATAATACAACACCAAAAACTTTTATCAGTGTCTTGATATTAAAAAGTGCAACAGTAGTGTGTGTGTATATGTAGTAGGTGCTAAAAATTCAACACATACTTTCTTCAATTGTCAAATTGTCAAATTGTTAGAAAAATAAAAGAATGTACTTACAGCTTCACAGGTAATATCAACACCAAGATAATTTTATGCAGGAATATATATATATTTTTTTTTGAGATGGAGTCTTGCTCTGTTGCCCAGGCTGAAGTGCTGTGGCGCAATCTCGGCTCACTGCAAGCTTATGCAGGAATATTTTAGGAGTAGATGTAAATATTTTAGCCAACCATATTCTAAAAAAAGATACAATATTCTCATATACACCTAAAATATTCTTGTCTTACTATTACCTCTCTGAATGACAAATACCTGATAGGAAGAACTGGAGTATACAAAGTTAACCTGGAATTACTTAGGCATTAATTATTTAGTTTATTTTAAAAATCTTTGTTTCTCCTTATGCTCATTAGAAAAAATTTACTTTTAGGCCGGGCGCGGTGGCTCAAGCCTGTAATCCCAGCACTTTGGGAGGCTGAGGCGGGCGGATCACAAGGTCAGGAGATCGAGACCACAGTGAAACCCCGTCTCTACTAAAAATACAAAAAATTAGCCGGGCGCGGTGGCGGGCGCCTGTAGTCCTAGCTACTCAGGAGGCTGAGGCAGGAGACTGGCGTGAACCCAGGAGGCGGAGCTTGCAGTGAGCCGAGATCGCGCCATTGCACTCCAGCCTGGGCAACAGCGTGAGACTCCGTCTCAAAAAAAAAAAAAAAAAAAAAAAAAAAAAAAGAAAAAATTTACTTTTAAAGTAGATTGTAGGTCACGTCAGCAAGATGGCAAAAGAGAATGTCCCCAGCCCTGGTCCTCCTACAGAAACAATAGTTTGGAAGCCATCCATGACCATAAGTGCCACTATGAGAACCTTGGGGTTGAGGTAGGTGGTTATGAAACCTTGGTGGAGCCCAAGACTAGGAACAGCTGCTTTGAGAAGGTAGGCCCACTGACCTTTCAGCTACAGACCCAGAATCAGCCCATCCCTCGTAAACTTGGCTCCAGTCCTACTTGTCTGCAGCCCTACCACCAACCTCATCCATCCTGGGAAGGAACCATGTCTATTGATGCCCCTAGTAACAGATCAACCAACCAGACCCAACTGCAAACTCAAAGCAGCACTCTGACCTGGCTCCAGCTGTGCTCTACTATGGCCAAGAGGAAGTCCTGTCTTAACAGGGACCTTGTGGAAATCATGCCTGTCCATTCCTCTGGTAAAAGGGCTGCTGACTGGACCCAAACATAAACCCAAACCAGCCTGTGGCCCGGCTTGGGTCCCACCCTATTGAGTTCCAGAAACAGCTCTCCCCATCCATGGGACATACTTGTCCATGCCCCTAGTGGCAGGCCCACTGACTGTGAACCCTAATGTAGCCCCATAAGCTAGCTTCAGCCCTGCTTAATCACAATACCACAGGCAATCCCATCAATCCAGGGACTCAATAGGAGAAGGTATTTACTTGACGAACTAGTCCATAAAAACTGGAAGGCCCCTGCTCCTTCAAATGCATAGACTCCACTGCAAGGCTATATGAATTATAAAGAACCAGGCAAAAATGACATCACCAAAGGAAACTAATAAAGCTCTAGTAACTGGCCCAAAATAAATAGAGATGTATGAATTGTATAACAAAGAATCCAAAATAATCATCTTAAAGAAGCTCAATGAACTATAACTAAACAAAATCAGGAAAGCAATAAATGAATAAAAAGAGATGTTTAATAAAGAAACAGAAACCATAAAAAGAAGCAAATAGAAATCCTGCAGCTGAAGAACACAATGAGTCAACTGAAAAGCTCAAGAGACAGCTTCAACAGCAGACTCCGGCAGAAGAAAAGAAATGGCAAACGTAAAAGATAGGTCATTTGAGGCTGGGCACGATGGCTCACGCCTGTAATCCCAGCATTTTGGGAGGCTGAGGAGGATGGATCATGAGGTCAGGAGATTGAGACCATCCTGGCCAACACGGTGAAACCCCATCTCTGATTCACTGATAAGATTATCAGTGAATTTCTCAGCTGAAACCTTGCAGGCCAGGAAAGTGGGAGACAATATATTCAAAGTGCTAAAAGAAAGAAAAAAAAACCCTGCCAACCAGGAATACTTTACTCAGCAAAATTGCCCTTTAAGAATGAAGGAGAGATAAAGACTTTTCCAGAAAGCAAAAACTGGAGTTTGTCACGACTACACCAGCCTTATGAGAGCAACTAAAGGAAGTTAAAGTAGAAATTAAAAGATGCAGCTGGCCGCGGTGGCTCATGCCTGTAATTCCAGCACTCTGGAGGCCGAGGAAGGCACATCACTTGAGGCCAGGAGTTAGAGGCCAGCCTGGCCAACATACTGAAACCCCATCTCTACTAAAAATATAAAAAATTAGCTGGGTGTGGTGGTGTATGCCTGTAGTCCCAGCTACTCGGGAGGCTGAGGTAGGAGAATCACTTGAACCTGGGAAGCAGAGGCTGCAGTGAGCCAAGATCGCACCAATGCACTCCAGCCTAGGTGACATAGCAAGACCCTGTCTCAAAAATAAAGTAAAATCTGAGATTAATTACATTAGGTGTGGCCGGGCGCGGTGGCTCAAGCCTGTAATCCCAGCACTTTGGGAGGCCGAGGCGGGTGGATCACGAGGTCAGGAGATCGAGACTATCCTGGCTAACATGGTGAAACCCCGTCTCTACTAAAAATACAAAAAAAAAACTAGCCGGGCGTGGTGGCGGGCGCCTGTAGTCTCAGCTACTTGGGAAGGCTGAGGCGGGAGAATGGCGTGAACCCGGGAGGCGGAGCTTGCAGTGAGCCGAGATCACGCCACTGCACTCCAGCCTGGGAGACACAGCGAGACTCCGTCTCAAAAAAAAAAAAAAAAAAAAAAATTACATTAGGTGTGTGAATGGGCAGTAAAGTGTAGAGTTTCTATACGTCATTGAAGGTAATTTCTTCTCAGCTTAAGACAGACTACAATAACTATAAAATGTTTGATGCAAACCCTATGAATGAAAAAGCACAGTAGATACACAAAAGATAAAAAGAAAAGAACCAAAATAACCCACTACAAAAATAAAAATCGAATCACAAAGAGAAAAAAAGAGGAATAGTAGAACCACAAAACAGACAGAAAGCAACCAACAAAATGGTAATAGTAAGTCCTTACCAATCAATCATTACTTTAACTCCCAAATCAAAAGATATAGTATGAGTGAATGGATGAGCACAAGACCCAACTATATGCTGTCTACAAAAGACTCACTTTAGATTTAAAGACACACATAAGCTGAAAGTAAAAGGGTAGAGAAAGGTATTCCATGCAAACAGTAACCAAAAGAGAACATGAGTGGCTAAACTTTTATCAGACAAAATAGACTTTAAGTCAGAAATCATCACAAAAGGGAACAAAAGTCATTATATAATGATAAAAGGGTCAATACAACAGAAAGATATAATCATTATAAATATATATGTACCTAACATCAAAGCACCTAAATATATAAAGCAACAACAGATCTGAAGACAGACATTGACAGTAATAAAATAATAGCAAGTAGCACGTGCATGGTGGCTCACACCTGTAATCCCAGCACTTTGGGAAGCCGAAGTGGGTGGATCACCTGAGGTCAGGAATTCGAGACCAGCCTGGCCAACGTGGTGAAACCTCGTCTCTACTAAAAATGCAAAAATTAGCTGGGCATGATGGTGCATGCCTGTAATCCCAGCTACTTGGGAGGCTGAGGCAGGAGAATTGCTTGAACCCAGGAGGTGGAGGTTGCAGTGAACCAAGGTCGTGCCACTATACTCCAGCCTGGGCGAGAGAGCAAGACTCCGACTCAAAATAATAATAATAATAATAATAGCAAGTAACTTCAATACATCATTCTCAGAATGGATAAATCATCCAGTCAGAAATCATTAAGCAAACAACAGAACTGAACAATACTATGGACCAAATGGACCTAATACGCATATACAAAACTTTTTGCCAAATAACAGAAGACTACAATTCTTCCCAAGTGTATACAGAATATTCTTTTGGCTATATAATCATAAAGACGTATCAACAAACTTAAGAAGATGTAAATCATCCTAAGTATCTTTTCCCACCACAATGGAATGAAACTAAAAATCAATAACTGTAAGAAAATAGGAAAATTCACAAATATGTAGAAACTACACATCACACTTTTGAACAACTATTGTGTCAAAGAGGAAATCAAAAAGGAATTTAAAAATTATCTCTAGATAGGTCAGGAGTTCGAGACCAGCCTAAGCAACATAGCAAGACCTCATCTCCTCTAAAAATTTTAAAAACAATTAGCTGGGTATGGTGGTACATCCTGTAGTCCCAGCTACTCAGGAGGCTGAGGCAGGAGGATTGCTTGAGCCCAGGGGTTCAAGGTTGCAATGAGGTATCACTGTGCCACTGCATTCAGCCTGGGTGACAGAGCAAAACATCCTATTTAAAAAAAAAAAAAAAACAAACCCTCAAGACAAATGAAAACAAAAATTACATATCAAAATGTATGGGATGCAGCAAAAACAGTACTTACACGAAAGCTTATAGTAACAAATGCCAATTTAAGAAACAAAAAAGACCTGAATTCAACAACCTTATCTTACACTTCAAGAAACTGGAAAAAGGAGAATCAAATAAACCCAAAGTTAGCAGAAGAAAGGAAAGTTTAGGGCAGAAATGAATCAAATAGAGAATAGAAAAACAATAGAAAAAAGTCAAAACTAAGAGTTGGTTTTTGAAAAACTAAACAAAATTGACAAACCCCTAGCAAGACTAAGAAAAAAAGAGATACTCAAATAAATAAAAAATGAAAGAGGAGACATTACAATAGATGCCACAGAAATAAAAGGGATCATAAGGGACTATTATGAATAACCATACACCAAAACACTGGAAAACCTAGAAGAAATGGATAGAGTCCTAGAAATATACAACCTGCCAAAACTGAATCAAGAAGAAATAGAAAACCCAAACAGACGAATAGCAAATATGGAGACTGAATCTGTAATCAAACAGCTCTCAACAAAGAAAAGCACAGGACCAGATGGTTTCATGGGTTAATTCTATCAATCATTAAAAAAAGAATTAATACCAATCTTTCTTAAACCTTCCAAAAAATAGAAGAGGATAGAATTCTTCCAAACTCACATTATGAGGCCAGGATCACTCTGATACCAAAGCCAAAGACACCAGAAGAAAGAAAAGTACAGGTATCTTTGATGAACATAGATTTTTAATCCTCAATAAAACACTAGAAAGCCAAATTCAACAACACACTAAAAGGATTATACACCATGGCTAAATGGGATTTATCCCTGGGATAAAAGAAGGCAGAGTATCACTTTGTTCAACCTCAGCTGGGAACATGCATGTGTCCTGGGTGAGTCAAATTTTTTATCTCATTATTCCCAGTAGCTACATTCTATAATGTTGCTGCAAAAACAGAATTAGCAAATAATGAAACACTACTGCTAAGGGAAATACAGGGTAAAGTTCCTGTGAGCCTCTGGTCATAACATTTTCACCCACCAATTAATACATAACCTTGTTTCAGATGTGTTTCTGTCTAATAATACTTCAGGTCATTTACACTGTTGATTCATTAACATCGAACTCATGGCCAAAACCACCTCATGCCTAAACAAAGCTTATATCTAACACTCGCATATTTTCCCTGTAAGACACACCACAGCCTTCTTGTGCTTAGGAACCCGAGACAGCAGCACTTCAGCACTACACTTGGTGGCGATTCTAAACAGTGAAATCACTCATGAAAAGCACAAAAACATAAAACATGTTTCACTAAATAAAACCCAAAAGAATGCCTGTTTACAATATGAGGGCTGCAAAAAGAAGGTAGGGCATCATTTTGTTCAATCTCAGCTAGGAACATGTGAGTGAGGTGGCTCAAATTTTTTGTTGCACTGCACACTGCATTCCCATGAATGATTATGACACCTCTGTAAGTACTGATTTGGGTGTTACAAATACATCTTAGTAAGTGGGGGAATTCACAAATATGAAATCCATAAGTAATGAGAATCAAGTATACATCCACAGGATTAAGTTTTAGAAGTAGAATTTCTAGATCAAAGGCCATGTACAAATGCCTTTGAGAGATATTGCCAAGTTGATGTCCACAGAAATTGTACCAATTTCTATTCTGACAACAATGAATACGTATTATGCTCTTTATTTTGAGCAATGTAAAAGGAAATAAAAGTTAATTGATTTCATCACATTAGTCAATGGAAAAGTTGGCATGGAGGAATGAAAAATGGTTATTGGCTGGGTGGGACTCATCCCTGTAACCCCAGCACTTTGGGAGGCCAACCAGGGAGGGGTGCTTGAGTCTATGACTTTGAGATCAGCCTGGGCAAAACAGCAAGACTCTGTCTCTACAGAAAATTTAAAAAGCAGCTGGGCATGGTGGCATACGCCTACAGTGCCAGCTACCCAGGAGGCTGAGGCAAGAGGACTGCTCGAGCCCAGAAGGTTGAGGCTGTAGTGAGCTGTGATGGCGCCACTGCACTCCAGCCCGGGTAACAGAGAGAGACCCTGTCTCAAAAAAAATAAAAATAAAAAATAAAAAAAGAAGAAGAAAGAAAAAAAAAAAAGACTGTTTACTATCCATCTGACAACGGATTAATAACCAGAATATGTAAGGAGCTCAAACAATTCAATACGAAAAATCCAATAATCCAGTTTAAAAATGAGCAAAATATCTGAATAGACATTTCTTAAAAGGAGACATAAAATGGCAAACAGGTATATGAAAAGGTATTCAATATCACTGATCATGAGAGAAATGCAATCAAAACTATGATATCATCTCACCCAGTTAAAATGGCTTTTATCCAAAAGACAGGCAATGACAAGTGCTGGTGAGGACATAGAGAAAAGGGAACCCTCATACCCTATTGGTGGGAATGTTTAGTACACTACTATGGAGAACAGTTTAGAGGTTCCTCAAAAAACTAAAAACTGAACTACCATATAATTCAGCAATCCCACTACTAGGTATATATATAAAAGAAAGGAAATCAGTATATTGAAGAGACACCTGCACTTCCATGTTTATTGCAGCACTGTTCACGATAGCCAAGATTTGGAAGCAACCTAAGTGTCTATTAACAGATGAAAGGACAAAGAAAATGTGGTACATATACACAATGGAATATTATTCAGCCATAAAAAAGAATGAGATCCTGTCATTTGCAACAACATGAATGGAACTAGAGGTCATTATGTTAAATGAAATAAGCCAGGCACAGGAAGACAAACTTCGTATGTTCTCACTTATTTGTAGGAGCTAAAAATTAAAACAATTGAACTAATGGAGATTACAGTAGAATGATGGTTACCAGAGGCTGGGAAGGGTAGTGAGAGGGGAAATGGGATAGTTAATGAGTACAAAAAAACAGAAAGAATGAATAAGACCTAGTATTTGCTACTGTGAGATTTAAACAACAGGGTCACTATAGTGAATAATAATTTAATTGTACATTTAAAAATAACTAGAAGAGGCTGGCCACAGTGGCTCACACCAGGACTTTGGGAGGCTGAGGTGGGTGGATCACTTGAGGTTAGGAGTTCCAAACTAGCCTGGCCAACATGGGTGAAACGCCATCTCTAAAAAACACAAAAATTAGCCAGGCATGGTGGTGGGTGCCTACGATCCCAGTACTCAGGAGGCTAAGGCAGGAGAATTGCTTGAACCTGGGAAGTAGAGGATGCAGTGAGCTGAGATCACGCCACTGCACTCCAGCCTGTGCGACAGAGCAAGACTCCGTCAAAAACAAAGTGAAAAAAAAAAACAACAAAAAATAAAATAAAAGAGTATAATTGGATTGTTTGTAACACAAAGGATAAATGCTTGAGGTGATGGATACCTCATTTACTTTGATGTGATTATTACATGTTGTATGACTGTATCAAAATATCTCATATAACCCATAAATATATATACCTACTATGTACTCACAAAAATTTTTTTAAAATTTTTTTAAAGAAAAAAGGTTTAGAAGAATGCTAAAAGTAATGGTGAAATCAAAGTTTCATGTGTGTGTGCATGCATGTATTTTAATGAACACATTATCTTAGCCAAGTAACAGAGATTTTTAGGAAAATAAATATATTATTTGCCACAATAAAATACTGGGATTAAAAATAATTTAGATTTCCAACTTCTCTATGTATTTCTTTTTTTTTTTTTTTTGAGACAGAGTCTTGCTCTGTTGCACAGGCTGGAGTATAGTGGCACAATCTTGGCTCACTGCAACCTACACCTCCCAGGTTCAAGTGATTCTCTTGCCTCAGTCTCCCAATTAGCTGGGATTACAGGAGTGTTGCCACCATATCTGGCTAATTTTTGTATTTTTAGTAGAGATGGGTTTTGCCATGTTGGCCAGGCTGGTCTTGAACTCCCGGCCTCAAGTGATCCGCCCATCTAGGCACCCCAAAGAGCTGGGATTATAGGCGTGAGCCACCAAGCCCTGCCTGTCTTCCTATTTTTGAGTGTCTAATCACAATGAAAGCTCCTGTGAAATTTAAAACCACCACCAACTTCCAAGAAATGTACTGGGCTTAGTTCACAATGTCCTGTTCTTTTTATATCTTAGTCTACACTAGTGGTTACAAAAGTTGGAGAGCTTTTGAAAACACAATAGGATTCCTCTCAGACCTAGTATCAGAATCTCTGGGGAAAGAGCCAAGAAAGCTTTGATTTTTTTTTAAAAAGTGTATAGATAATGTTTAGGAACAAATAGTCTAGATCACTTAGAGTCAAACGAAAATATCAGAGCACTGCAGGATGTCCAATCATGTTTCGTGTATTACACTTCTTAGGGCATAATATCTAAGAAAATATAAAAAGCCAAACAAATAAGTTTCTTGCCTCCTATTAATCAAAAAATTAAACAGAAGTGCTTATACTACACAGATCTGAAATATAAAATGCTGAAAAATAATCTGATAAAATGAATTACAGTTTCCTTTCATAATTTTCTATCTCAAGGACTAGCTTACCTGTAGAAATAAGAGCACCCTCGGACAGTGTTGTGGGTATAGTGCTCCAAGGTCTTCTCATTGCCATAATCCTCTGAGGGATCAGACCAAAGCAGGTCACACACAGGTCCAAAGGCGGGAGGTTCTGTAAACCTGTCTAACTAGAAGACACACAAAAGCCAAAAGAAAAAAATCAGGAGAGCAAAAGGGCTCTTGGAAATTGGTATGCATTAAAGAAAAACCCCTTCCACCCACAAGAATGTATTAGGAGAGAAGCCAGTGTGCCCCTAAAGGATTTTCCTGCAAGAAAAGGAACATTTAACAATTTTAGATACAATAACTTTTATTATTTTTCTGCAATAATTTTTTTTCTTTTCTTTTCTTTTTTTTTTTTGAGACGGAGTTTCGCTCTTGTTGCCCAGGCTGGAGTACAATGGCATGATCTCGGCTCACCGCAAACTTCGCTTCCCAGCTTCAAGTGATTCTCCTGCCTCACCCTCCCTAGTAGCTGGGATTATAGGTATGTGCCACCACACCCGGCTAATTTTGTATTTTCAGTAGAGACAGGGTTTCTCCATGTTGGTCAGGCTTGTCTCGAACTCCTGACCACAGGTGATCTGCCCTCCTCGGCCTCCCAAAGTGCTGGGATTACAGGCTTGAGCCACTGCGCCCGGCCTGCAATAAATTTTTATAAACATCCCTGTCATTTAACCATACTGTAGTAAAGGACCCTCTTACATCCTAATCGTAAAGGAGTACTAATTTAATTCAAATGTGAAATCAACCACTATAGAGATATACAATTTTAGAAAGACTATGACTATATAAAATTAATTTTAATTGTCTAGGTGAGCCAATGTTACCATGAGAGCAGAAATGTTTTACAATGGTTCTGTTCATTGCAAACCTCATTCCAGTGGAGATTTCTTTATTTTAAAGAATGCTAATTTTGTAAGGGCATTTATCCTTTCCATTCTATGCAGTTGAGGTATTTCAATATGAGTTATTAACTTAAGCCTTTAGTCATTGCTGCTTTAGTTAAAAGCATAAAAACCAAGAGAAAGTAAGTAATAGAATAGCTGAATGCCAAGAAGATAAATTTCTACTGAGTGAAAGAGCTTTTTATTGATATGATTGATTCAGAATTATAAAATTCATATTTTACTATGTAAGAGAGAAATGCTGGTTATTTAAAAGACAGTGAGGCAAGAGAAAAGCCAGTACATATAGGTACACCCTCTTACCCTAAGGAGACTTTCATTCAGAGAAAATAGTTTTATAAACAGAAAAATCTTTAGTCTCAGTACCTATAAGAGGATGAGTATCCATTACTTTGATTAAAAAAGAGAGAGAGAGAGAGACACGTAGAAGAATTCAAAGGTAGAGAAGATAAGATGACTATGTACAATAAAAATTTGTCATCTTTTTCCATAATGAAGATACAGAATCTTGGAAATAATAATCACCAAGGAAGGCAAGTAAAACAATGAAACCGTATCATCTAAAATGTCAAAGCCAATGCATTTCGGAGATGGCAGTGTCCTCAGACCATTCTTTCCAACTTCCTCATTTCATAGAGAAGAAATGTGACAAAGAGGTTCAATAATTTGGTCAAGGTTACACAATTAATGGCAGGACTGTGATTAGAACCCTGGTTTGCTTCCTTTTGCACTGTGATATACTTTAAGTTTCAGGACTATAAGAATGTTAGCTTTCTAGTTGGTAAAAACATAGAGCTCACTAAAAATTATAATTTGTGGTAGATACATATCAAAATGTTAACGGTAGTTATGGTGATGAAATCAGAGGTATCTTCCATTTTCTTACTTTTGATTATCTATATTTTAAAGATTTCAGCTAAAGATATATTGGTTGACTGCAATAAGAAACAAATTTTAGGCTGGGCCCAGTGTCTCACACCTGTAATCCCAGCACTTTGGGAGGCCAAAGTGGGCAGATAGATCACTTGAGGTCAGGAGTTCAAGACCAGCCTGGCCAACATGGTGAAATCCCGCCTCTACTAAAAATACAGAAATTAGCCTACTAAAAATACAAAAACTGGCCAGGTGTGCTGGTGCGCACCTGTATCCAGCTACTTGGGAGGCTGAACAAGGGAGGCGGAGGTTGCAGTGAGCTGAGATAGCACCACTGTACTTCGGCCTGGGTGAAAGAGAGAGACTCTGCCTTAAAGCAAACATCAACAACAACAACAACAACAAAACCCAACACATTTTAAAAATATACTCTATGAGAATAATAAAAGATAACTTACTTTCCTAATGTCATCTAAAGAAGTAATTTCAGGTGACATTCCTCCATGTACACAGAGAAACTGCTGGTTTAAGAGGGCAGCAAGAGGAAGACAGTCAAATGTCTCCATACAGGCATCATACACCTGTTCCGAATATTTGATTCGACCTAACAAAAAAGGAAAACCAGTCAATGGAAGAAAAACTAAAATGTATCACATTTGAAAAAGGATATAGGCCAGGAGAATATGAAGCTATTTTAAAGCCATTTATTTGAGATAATTTGAGATCACAATTATCTTTGTAAAGATACTTTTGAAAAGTTGTGGATAATACGTTAACAATACCTTTCTCCTCTTAAAGACAAGTGTGACCTTGGATTAACTTTCTAGCTCTGTTGCTTGGAAATGTGATAAGGTGACTGTCCACTGTGTTATTAGGCAACATGGCTTGTGGTAAAAATTACCCAGTTACCTGGTGGGAAGCTATAGCTTTGGGCTCCTCTGAAGGTAGTTTTACAACACACATTGACACTTAATGCATGAGGCTTCTATACCAGGATGGCTCCCTAATCTTCCCAGTATGGATACTGTTTCCTTGTACCTGAGCTGGTGAGATGGGAGGGGGCAAGAGAGACGGAAAGCTGCTGGACTGTGGTATGCACTGCTGTGAGGACCACTCCACTGAAAAGGAACGCCCAGTGCTGCCCTTCCTGACCCTTCTAAGTATATGGATGATAAGTAAGGTCCATGGTAGTCTTGTGAGTCTGAGTATTTTATGGGTCTTGAAGATCCCTTAGGGGTGCTGAAGATATATAAGTGGAAACTGGAGTCTTAGGAGATATCAATAAAATGTCAGTAATGTTTTGGCTCATGATTTTTAAGGTCTGTAAACAAATTATGTCTTGATTCTATTTTCTCTAAAAACATTTGGCTTAAGCTGATGTGGTGGCTCATGCCTGCAGTCCCAGTGTTTTGGAAGGCTGAGGTAGGGGGATCGCTTGAGGCCAGGAGTTTGAGACCAGCCTGGGCAACACAATGAGGCTTAATTTTTTGTTTTTTTGTTTTTTTTGAGACGGAGTCTCGCTCTGTCATCCAGGCTGGAGTGCAGTAGCAGGATCTTAGCTCACTGCACCTCTGCCTCCCAGGTTCTTGCGATTCTTCTGCTTCAGCCTCCCAAGCACCTAGGACTACAGTTGCATGCCACCACGCCTGGCTAATTTTTATATTTTTAGTAGAGACGGGGTTTCACCATGTTGGCCAGGTTGGTCTCAAACTCCTGACCTTGTGGTCCACCTGCCTTGGCCTCCCAAACTGCTGGGATTATAGGCATGAACCATCGCGCCCGGCCAAGGCCTCGTTTTTACAGAAAATTAAAAAACAAAATTAGCTGGTTGTGGTGGCACACGCCTGCTGTCCAAGCTACTTGGGAGGCTGAGGTAGGAGGATAGATTGAGCCCAGGAGTTTGAGGCTGCAGTGAGCTACGATAGTGCCACTGCACTCCAGCCTGGGCAACAGAGTGAGACTCTGCCTCTAAACAATAAAAAATAAATGTTTGGTTTAATAAATTATATTTTGATGTGGTTGTCAACTTGGGGCTACAGAATAAGGAAATACATCAGCAGGTGGAAGGAGGAGTCTCTACAAATCTCTAGAAAGGAAAAGTCATCAAATAATAGGTGGGAAACTGGAAAATGGGCATTTAAAGAGAAAAAGGAACATCTTCTTCCTTGGCCTTGGTTTCAAAAAGTCAAGCTGAGTTCAGGGATGTGTGTGGGCAGAGAAGACCAGAAGTATAGTCAGGCAGCTCTGCAGAACTGTGAGCTCCTTCTCCTCTTCTAGGATTCTGGGATGATGAGGTGGCCTACAGGACCAAGCTGTATCGAGTGAGTCAGACTATCTAGTTGGTAATTATTTCTGTGTTTATTTCCTTTTTGTGATCTCTAAGCCTTTAGAAAGACATGTTTAAGGATCAGAGCCTGGTCCTGGCAAGGCTTTGGGGAATAAAGTGAAGAATGATGGATTCAGGTTTGGGCCAGACTGAAGTACTGTATGGGTGACAGGAATGATTAGAGAGAGATCCCTAAGGAAGGTGTAAACCAGTAGACCACACTAGAGGTTGTAAGGCCTTCCATCCCTGAGTGTGAAGATTTCTCTTTAATGCCAATACTGGGTGATCAGGGTTTGAGTTCATTAAGGGAGCCTGTGGGTTTCTTTGAGGTTTTCAGAACATTTTGTATTGCTGTTATAGCAGTCAGCATCATCTATTCCACAACATATGCTAACTTTATTAGGAGCTCAAAGTTAACAAGAGCCATGTCTTATGCATTGTTGCCTCTGCTTACAGTTACATCCTTATACTCTGCTTTATCTTAAATACTATAAATTTTGCCCATTTCAAAGTAGATCCAGCATTGGCCATAAAGTCTGTTGGAAGTAAAAAACAAACAAAAAACTCTTTAATTTATGGTCAGTGATTGACTTTTTCTCCTGAAAATCCTAGGAACCAGAGTTCCCTCTGTTGCCAGTGTCAGTAAGGAATTCCTCCATGGGAGTTCTACACTTGAATATAGGTAGGAATTTCAATTACTTATTAATTTATGCTCCATAACATCTTACATTGATAAATGCCTTTCAATCCCAAGAATGACTCAAAATAATTCCTTAGCCCACTTCCAAAAAAGAATGCCAAGTCAAGATGGCAAGTAATGAAGTATATTGTTATTTTGTAAATTAAATCAGGAGGTCAAAAATTAAATTAAGCAAAAAGAAGTTCATGTTATATTAATATGTGAATAAAATAGGCTACGAAATGTTACCATCTTTATTTTTTCAAAGTATATGAATTGCATATATAATCACCAATATTTAATTTTCTGAGGGATTAGATTGACAATAGTATCTATAGTTTTCTTAGTTTAGCTGTTCTTTTTTATGATGAATATGTCATCTTTATACAATAACATTATTATACTGCCTTTAAAAAAATTTTTTTTACAGACAGGATCTTATTGTTTTCTAGGCTGGAGAGCAGTAGTGCAATCGTAGCTCACTGTAACCTCAAACTCGTAGGTTCAAGCAGTCCTCCTGCCTAATCTTCTAAGTAGCTGGGACTACAGGTGCACACCACCACACCTAGCTAATTTTTAAAAATTATTTGTAGAGACAGGATCTCAATATGCTGCCCAGGTTGGTCTTCAATTCCTGGCCTCAAGCAATCCTCCTGCCTCAGCCTCCCAAAGCGCTGGGATTACAGGCATGAGGTACTGCACCTGTATCTGACCTATATTACTTTTATTATTTAAATGTATTGAAGGCTTATGACGTGTCTGTCAGTGAGTTAAGCATGTGGCATGATATGGTGGTAAAGAGAATGCAGTCTGGAACTTGTTGCCTGCTTTGAAGAAACTCAGCACCCTCCACTTACTAGCTATAGGACCTTGGATAAAAATTTTAACTCTCTGCCTTGGTTTCCTTATCTATGGTCATAATAATAATAATAATACCCTGAATTGTAGATTCAGGGTTGCTGTGAGGATTAAATCAATTCATTTATGTAAAATATGCAGAATAATGCTGGCACTTAATACATACTATGTAAGTGTTAACTGATAAAGTATTTAATACTCACAGAAACCCTATGAAGTAGATATTATTACTGTCTTCATTCAAAAACTGAGGAAATTAGGCTTACTTGCCCAAAGCTGCAAAGCTAGTGACTGGCAGAACTGGGACTTAAACCTGTTCATGCTCTTAATGACCCTCTAATATTCCTCCTAATCATTATTTTTAAATAAGATTTTGATTAGCAGAATCTAAATAGCCAAATACATAATTCCCAGAGGTTAAATTAGCTGATTTAAGTGCTTTATTTTCAAGACAAATTTTTAGGATATATCCCAAAAAACAGTTATTTCTATAGCGAAGGGAAAATGCACTACAGCCATAGGATGACACGGATATAAGTTCTAACTAGTATCAATAATACAATATTAACAAAACAAAATTTTCAACAAAACTCTTTGAAAGCAATTTTGAGAGTCAGCACTACTTGCAAGAAATCACAATCTGGTCTAGTCACTGATGACATATTTGTTTCAATTTTTATTTGCTTTATTTATTATTATTATTATTGTTTGAGACAGGGTCTCATTCTGTCACCCAGACTGGAGTGCAGTGGCATTATCATAGCTTACTGCGGCCTAGAACTCCTGGCCTCAAGAGATCCTCCCACCTCAGTCTCCCAAATGCTGGGATTACAGACGTGAGACATAGCTCAAATTTTAAAAGCCACAAAAGGGTATAATGTACCTCCTGCCCTCTCTCTGCAAGTAACCAATATTAGCAGTTTCCTGGGTGTCTTTACAAAGATATTCTATGCATACACATGCAGATATGTATGTTTCTTCTCTTTCCAAAACATCCTTTTGGTTTTTACACACATGATAGCACATATGTACTGTTCTTTACTTGCTTTTTGCACTTAAGAACACATTTTGGCTATCATGCCACATCTTCAGAGGAAGAGTGGAATTAAGAGTATGCCACCCCAAAATACGCCACTCTGGCACACTGACAACTTTGAGTTAAAGGCACCTGAAAAACCACAGTTGCAAGAAGATCACTCTGGCCTTCGTGCTGTTTCTTCTTTTTTTTTGAAACGGGGTCTTGTTACATGCCCAGAATGGTCTCAAACTCCTGGCCTCAAGTGATCCTCCCAGTTCAGCTTCCCCAATAGCTGGGATTACAGGCACATGCCACAGTGCCCAGCTCATGCTGCTTTTTAAAAGCAGGAGATGAAATTCTCATTTGAAAGATGCCCTCCCAGAGCAACAGACACTGAGACCTACTTGAAAATGGAGGGTAGGAGGAGGGAGAGGATCAGGAAAAATAACTACTGGGTACTAGGCTTAGTGCCTGGGTGACAAAATAATCTATATAGCAAACCCCTATGACACAAGTTTGCCTATATAACAAAACTGCACATGTACCCCTGAACTTAAAATAAAAGTTAAAAAAACAAAAAGAAAAGAAAGATGCCCTCCGTGTACAAGAAGGAAAATAACATTGTTATCACCAAGGATTAATAGTTGAGGATGAATTCAAATAACTCTTATCTTCTAGCCTCCTCACATCATTTAGTTCCTTTTTCACAACTTACTACTTTTCGTCCAATTCAGCATGTAAGTGTTCAACTCTGAGTCTCTGGGTCTTCATTTTCTTATAGCGGCTCCCATGTCATGTAGAACTTATATTAAATAAATCCGTATGCTCTTCTCCTATTAATTTATCTTATGTCAATTTAATTCTCCAGCCCAGCTGAAAAACTCTGAGAGTAAAGGTAAAATTTTGCCTCCCCTACAGAAGAGCTTTGTAATTTTTTAACATCTACCCAGTATTTTGCTTTATGGATATGCCACAATCTAATTAGACCAATCTTTTGCTACTCTAAAAACCGCTGCAATGAGCAATGACAAACAATATTTGTTTTTTGTTTTTTTTAAATCCAGTTGTCATAACAATACTGCTTTCATTAGTAAAATTACAGGAGTTTCTGGAACTTGTCAGTAAGCTATTTAACTATACATTTTAAAACATGGTTCCTGGAAGGGCCGGGCACGGTGCCTCACGTCTGTAATTCCAGCACTTTGGGAGGCAGAGGTGGGTGGATCACGAGGTCAGGAGTTCGAGACCAGCCTGACCAACATAGTGAAACCCTGTCTCTACTAAAAATACAAAAATTACCCAGGCGTGGTGGCGCACACCTGTAATCCCAGCTACTCAGGAGGCTGAGGCAGGAGAATTGCTTGAACCTGGGAGGCAGAGGTTGCAGTGAGCCGAGATCACACCACTGCACTCCAGCCTGGGTGACAAAGCGAGACTCTGCCTCAAAAAAAAAAAAAAAAAAAAAAAAACCCGGTTCATGGAAATAAGAAATTCATTTACTTTAGTAGAAACTTTGACCCAGAGCTATGAGCTTGAACCCACAGCATTTATGGAATAATATAAACACGAGGTTCCTTCGAAGAAAATAAATAAATAAATACATAAAAATAGGCTGGGCATGAGGGCTCAAGCCTGTAGTCCCAGCTACTCAGGAGGCTGAGGTGTAGGGACCGCTTGAGCCTGGGAGGTTGAGGCTGTAGTGAGCTATGATTTTACCAGTGTGCTACAACCTGGGCAACAGAGCAAGACCCTGTGGAAAGGAGAGGAGAGGAGAGGAGGGGAGAGGAGGGGAGGGGAGGGGAGGGGAGGGGGGGAAAGGGAGAAGGGAAGGGAGAAGGGAAGAAAGAAGGGAAGGGAAAAGGGAAGGGAAAAGGGAAGAAAAGGAAAAGACAAAACAAGACAGACACTATGTTTCTTGCTTTCTAAGTAGATAACAATGAAGCAATACTTTTGCAAAAACAAATGATATGTCAAAAATTAACTGTTAGGGGCTATAGGCATGGCGGCTCACACCTGTAATCTCAGCACGTTGGAAGGCCAAGGCAGGAGGATTGTTTGAGAAGTTCAAGATCAGCCTTGGCAACATAAGCGAGACTCAGTCTCTACAAAAAAATTTAAAAATTAGCCAGGCATGGTGGCACACACCTACAGTCCCAGCTACTCGGGAGGCTGAGGCAAGAGAATCACTTAAGCTGAGGAGTTCAAAGTTGAAGTGAGCTATGATTACACAATTGTACTCGAGCCTAGACAACAGAATGAGACCCTGTCTCTTAAAAAAATAAATTTTGTTTAACTGTTCGACAAAAAATAAATGTTTGAGGTGATGGATATTGCAGTTACCCTGACTTAATAATTATACATTGTACACACATAGTAAAAATATCACATGTACCTCAAAAATAGGTACAACTATTACATATCAGTTTTTTAAAAAAGGAAAAAAAAGCAGTATACTTTTCCATAAAGAAAGGAATTTTTTTTTTTTTTTTTTTTTTTGAGATGGAGTCTTGCTCTGTCACCCAGGCTGGAGTGCTGTGGCCGGATCTCAGCTCACTGCAAGCTCCGCCTCCCGGGTTCACGCCATTCTCCTGCCTCAGCCTCCCGAGTAGCTGGGACTACAGGCGCCCGCCACCTCGCCCGGCTAGTTTTTTTTTTTGTATTTTTTAGTAGAGACGGGGTTTCACTGTGTTAGCCAGGATGGTCTCGATCTCCTGACCTCGTGATCCGCCCGTCTCGGCCTCCCAAAGTGCTGGGATTACAGGCTTGAGCCACCGCGCCCGGCCAGAAAGGAATATTTTTTAAAAATCTCTGCATTATACAGCAATTTAGGATTGATACAAGAAAAGCCTTCACCCACCTTCCCCTTAAAAACAGATTACAGCTGCACAATCTGAAACTAAGCATCCCTTACTAATTATAAGATGCTAATTCTTGAAGACACAGCGGCCACTGAAGAGAGATCAGCTTATCAGTAAAAACACCCATGCACAGCAACACACATGCTCTCTCCTTATACAGGAATAAAATTTTAAACTTATACTTGAATTTGTGTGCTTGTTCCAAGATTTATTTACATTTCAGATGCAGCATTATAACAAAAAAAGAAGGACTATCTTGGTAGACAGGAAAAAAAGAAAGCCATCAGGTTTAACTACAGTTAAATCACATGAAAAGCAAATAAAAACCTGAGATAAGAAATTATGGGCAAAAGGAGACACTTAAAATGTTTCCAGGACCTATTGTTCCAGCTTCTAAAAATAGTCTGAACCATTTATACCTGTCAAAAAAATCCCTGATGTTATTATTACACATTGCATCCCTGTATCAAAATATCTCATGTATCCCATAAATACATACACCTACTATACACCCATAAAAATTAAAAATTAAAAAACAATTCTGAAAAGACAGAAGAATAACTAAGAAAAATGTCACCTAAAAAAACCTCTGATATTTAATTCAAAACAAAGGCAGTCATAGGGAGCTTTCTTTACTACGTATCTACTCCTAATTAATAAAATTAGCTGACTTTTATCGAGCATTATATTCCAGGGCATTTGTTAACTGCTATATGCATTATTTAATGTTGCCAGGTAAGAAATGAAAGTGTTAAAGAATACCCCAATGTTTGATTTAGAAAAATAACATAAAATAAAATATTTCTAATTTTTGTATTTGGTGAAGTGGTTCCCAAAGGATAGTAGAACCTTCCTAAAGACTCCGGAGCTGTCATTCTTAACCAGCAGCACACAGCTGAACTACCTCGGGTGCTTACAAAGCTTTTCAAATGCTTGGGCCCCAACTGGGTAATTTTTAAATTACCAATTTGAAAAATAATAATAATTATAAAAGTAGTACACAGTGGTGGTAAAAAATAACTCAAACAATACTAGAGAGGATATAAAATTAAAAGTAAGTCATGCATGATGGCATGCACTTATAGTCCCAGCTATCTAGGAGGCTAAGGCTGGAGGATTGCATGAGTTTGAGACTAGCCTGGGCAACATGTCAACACAGCATCTCAAAAAACAACAACAACAACAACAACTATAAGTCCTCCTAACCCAACCTCCCACTGTTAATGATTTCTTCTGTACATTATATATTTTTAATTTACAAAGGAGATGACCATTTACATGCTCTGCAAATGGCTTATAAAATAGCATCTCTCCATATCGGCACATATTATGGGTCTATCTTGGTCTGTCTTTCTTTTGTTTTTGGAGACAGAGACTTGCTCTATCATCCAGGCTGGAGTGTGGTGATCATAGCTCACTGCAGCCTTGAATTCCTGGGCTCATGCAATCTTCCTGCCTCAGCCTCCCAAGTAGCTGTAACTATAGGCACATGCCACCACACTCAGCTAATTTTTAAATTTTTTGTAGAGAGAGTCTTACTACGTTGCCCAGGTTAGTCTCAAACGGCTGGGCTCAAGCAATGCCCCCATCTCAGCCTCCCAAAGTGTGGCATAAGCCACTGCACCTGGCCACCTTGGTCTTTCAATAGCTGCCTAGCATTCCATTGTTAAAAAGCGTATTATTCATCACTGTCTTGTCGACATTTAGATTATCTTTTTGTTGTTGTTGTTGTTGTTATAATTAACACTGCAGTGAACATCCTTAAGCATCCGTATCTTACTGTCTTTTTGTGAGTATATTTGTGTGGTAGATGAATTCTAAAATGACCTGAATTGATCTACATCTTTGTATGTATAATCCACTCCTCTTTCAGTGGATGAAAACTGTAAGTATGATGAGACTCCCATTATTTTGTCCCATTATATGGCAAAAGACAGACTACCTTGGGAGGGCTTGATCTAATCAGGTGAACATTTATTTATTTATTTACTTATTTATTTTTAGGGACAGGGTCTCACTCTGTCACTCAGGCTAGAATGCAGTGGCACAATCACAGCCCACTGTAATCGCAAACACCTACGCTCAATCTATCCTTCAGTCTCAGCTTCTTAAATGGCTGGGCCTACAGGCTTGCACCACCATGCAGGCTGACTGAATTTTAAGTTTTTAATTTTCTTTTTGGTAGAAAGGAGGTCTCACTATGTTGCTCAGGCTAGTCTTGAACTCCTGGCCTCAAGTGATCCTCTCCCCTTTGGCCTCCCAAAGTGCTGAAATTACAGGCATGAGCCACCATGCTTGACCTAAGATGAGCCTTTTAAAAACTAAGTGAGGGTTTCTTTCCAGCTAGTTGATCACAGAAGAGAACGTCAGGGAGATGCATTCAGGGCGGCCTGGAAAAAAGCAAACATTCATATTGCGAACTACCACTGGAGGCTACATGTTATGGAACTGCAAGCAATATCCAGAAGCTGAGAGTCATCCCTGGTCAACAGCTAACAAGACAACAGGGACCTTAATCCTACAGTTACAAGGACTGCCAACAAGTGACCTTGGATAAAGACCCTAAGCCCCAGGTGAGAACTGAAACCCTGGAAACACCTTGATTTCAGTGAGATTCTATACAGAGAATCTAGCCGCACTGTGGCCTGGACTTCTGACCTACAATAACTATGAGATAATAAATGTGTTCTTTTAAGCCACTAAATTTGTGATAATTTTTTATGCAGCATTCAAAAAGTAATACAATCTGCATAATAAATTCCTACAAATGAAATTGCCAGATCAAGGGGATATGCACTTAAAATTTATATATATATTACAAAATTGCTCTTCAAATACTTTACATCTTTGTTGTTGTTGTTGTTGAGACAGGGTCTCACTCTGTCTCCCAGGCTGGAGGGTAGTGGTGATCATGGCTCACTATAGCCTCAAACTCCTGAGCTCAGGTGATCCTCCCACCTCAATCAGCCTCCTGAGTAGCTGGGACTACAGGTGAGTGCCTCTATGCACAGCTAATTTTTTGTGCTTTTTTTTTTTGTAGAGATGGGGTTTCAACATGTTGACCAGGCTGGTCTTGAACTCTTGGGCTCAAGTGATCCACTCACCTCAGCCTCCAAAAGTACTGGGATTATAGGCATGAGCCACCATGCTCAGCCTACACCAATTTAAACATCCACCAACAGTAGATTTAAAACTTCCCGGTAATTATCTGCTGATTTAAAGTGTTTAATCCAAGGATCTGTATCTTGCCCTCTTGTAGCTGACTTTTTTGACAGAGGGACTTTTTAAAAAGTGATTATCCTCTAAAATTTCTCTTAATAACAAAGACCTTTTCTTTGATGCTCTACTAGGAGGGAGGCTGTCATTACAACTGCCATCTCCAATGTAAGAAGCTACTGGTAGCGAGAATTCATATGAGCGTATAACACACTATAAATAGCAATCTACCTGTCAGTAAATGGATCTGTGGCAGATGAATAAACTCTGAGTCTCTGAAAACAAATGTAAAAGTTTTTTTAACTTTGAAAATTATTTTTGGATCCCAGCACTTTGGGAGGCCGAGACGGGCAGATCACAAGGTCAGGAGATCGAGACCATCCTGGCTAACACAGTGAAACCCCGTCTCTACTAAAAATACAAAAAACTAGATGGACGAGGTGGCAGGCGCCTGTAGTCCCAGCTACTCGGGAGGCTGAGGCAGGAGAATGGCGTAAACCTGGGAGGCGGAGCTTGCAGTGAGCTGAGATCCCGGCACTGCACTCCAGCCTGGGTGACAGAGTGAGACTCTGTCTCAAAAAAAAAAAAAAAAAAAAGTTTATAATAGATTCTTCTAAGATAATAATCTGCAGAAAAATCTGAATAAGATACAAAATGAAATCCATGATCAAAATATCAACCATACGAACACTAAAGTATATTTATATATTCAGGATTCATTAAAAGGGGTAGATTTTAGAGCCATATGGGACCCAAGAGATTAGTTTAGCTTATTTTATAGAGAATATGCTAACATTTTAGAAGTCAAAACAGGTAAAATTTTGCTTTTGTTTATTTCAGTACTTTCATCACAAAAAAAAAAAAATTTTGGCGTATAACCCAATATACATATTTTCTGGAAGACTACTTCAGAGTATGTCAAAAGTCTTTAAAATGTGCATGCCCTCTAACCCAGAAATTCTTTTTTGAGAGTTTGTTCTGAAGATACAAATCATAGATGCTCATTCATTCAAATGAACTCAACCAGTATTTATTAAGCAACTTCGATGAGCAACTAATACTGTTGTGGGTGTTGGGGAAAACAACAGTGAACAAAACGTATCCCTGCTGGCATGAAGCTTACCTTCTGGTGGCAGAGAAAGACAGTCAACTAATAAATATACATAAATCTCAGGTGTTGATAAACACTATGAAAAGAAACAGGGTATGAGGGTAAAATGATGAGATTGTGATTTAAAAAGCAACCAGAGGAGAAAGTCTCGGAAGAAATGACATGAATGAAATAGAATGTATGTCTTATAAGCAGATAGAGATCTGGGAAAAGAAGAACTAAAAATGCAAATGCCCTGGGGCAGGATCTCCCAAACATCCCCAACATAGTCAGTATCATACTGTGTGTCAGTGAGCAGCCAATTATGAGTACTAGATGCTAGTCAAGGAAATCTATGAGTTTGTTTTTTTTGAGACAGCATCTCGCTGTATTGCCAAGGCTAGTCTAAAACTCCTGGGCTGAAGGGATCGTCTAGCCTCAGCCTCCCACTGTGTTGTTTTTTAAATCAGCAAGTAATGTTTTGACTTTCAAAATAATTCTACTTTTTTTTTTTTGAGTCAGAGTCTCGCTCTGTTGCCCAGGCTGGAGTGCAGTGGCAGGATCTCAGCTCACCACAACCTCTGTCTCCCAGATTCAAGTCATTCTCCTGCCTCAGCTTCCTGAGTAGCTGGGATTACAGGCACGCACCACCACACCCAGCTAATTTTTGTATTTTGAGTAGAGACAGGGGTTTCACCATGTTGGCCAGGCTGGTCTTGAACTCCTGACCTTGTGATCCACCTGCCTCAGTCTCCCAAAGTGCTGGGATTACAGGCATGAGCCACCACGCCCGGCCAATAATTCTACTTTTTTTTTTTTTTTTTTTTTTTTGAGACGGAGTCTCGCTGTGTCGCCCAGGCTGGAGTGTAGTGGCCGGATCTCAGCTCACTGCAAGCTCTGCCTCCCGGGTTTTTACGCCATTCTCCTGCCTCAGCCTCCCGAGTAGCCGGGACTACAGGCGCCCGCCACCTCGCCCGGCTAGTTTTTTGTATTTTTTAGTAGAGACGGGGTTTCACCGTGTTAGCCAGGATGGTCTCGAACTCCTGACCTCGTGATCCGCCCGTCTCGGCCTCCCAAAGTGCTGGGATTACAGGCTTGAGCCACCGCGCCCGGCCAATAATTCTACTTTTATATTAAACTTATTTTTACTATTACAATAGTACTTACAGTTAGAAACAACCTAACTATCCTATGATTGTTAGTAAATTGGCTACATGTATGATTGTGCATTTGTAAGATAGAATACTTTAAAAAAATTAAAATAACACAAGCCATGTTGTCAAAAATATTTAATGATATGGAAAAAATGCTACTATATTAAGTGAAACAGAAATGTATTAAACACTACATATGAGCCCAATTTTATTTTAAAAATATATACAGATAGATATATATATACCTGAACTATTTCATAATAATGAAAAAGAACGGAAGACCATATTTCAAATAGTGTGATAACAGTGATTACTTCTAAGTGGCATGATTACCAACACTTTTTTTTTTTTTTTTTTTTTTTTTTTTTTTTTTTTTGGAGACGGAATCTTGCTTTGTCGCCCAGGCTGGAGTAGAGTGGCGTGATCTCGGCTCACTGCAACCTGATTATGGACACTTTTATCTTCTTTAGACTTCTCTATGCTTTCCAAATATCCCAAATGAATTATTTTTTAAACAAGGGGGAACCCAAAAGTTATATTCAAAATAAATGCCTTAAAAGATAGTCTTAGTTCTTCGCAGGTGAAAAAAATAACAACAACAGGACAGGAAGCATTTGAATTCCATTAGTTCTTTTTCTTTATGTTTGATTTACTTGGGACAGGTTAAAGGGTAACTAAAAAAGTTCTAGAGGAGTGATTATACTTACATTCCTGTTTGAAGGTGAAATAGTCTGTAAGATGCCTGCATTCATGATTTCCCCGAAGCAGGAACAATGTTTTGGGATGATTAATCTTTAAACTCCATAAATACAGCACACACTATAAGACAGATAAAATTTTCTTTGTGACCATTATAATGCATAAACACAATTTATATAATTCAAATGACTTGCTGTAATGGCATATATCATTGTTACTCCCAAACTGAAAAATGAAACCTTTTGAATGTGATATACTTATTGCCCTAGAATTTGACAGAGTATAGAGTAGCTTTCACAGAAATCTCTCTCTAATCTCTGTTCTCATGTTCTATCTAAATATCTAGAACTCTCTCAGAAAGCCACTCACACATATATTAGTCCTAAAACCTGTATTTAATTTAATTCTGAAACACTAAAGGCATTTCCACTAAGACCAGGAACAAGGCAAGAATATTTACTATCTCTGCTACTGTTCAAAACTGGTGTAAGGGTATTAGCCAACTGAATTACACCTCAATTAGAGGGTTAAGAATGGGTGAAAAATAAAACTATCTCTATTTGCAGATATAACCCCCAAAAATCAATAAAACTAACTCAAATAATAAAATAATTCAGTAAAGCAGCAGGATATAAAATTAACATACAAAATCAATAGCCGTGGGGCACAGCGGCACGCATATGGTTCCAGCTACTCAGGAGGCTAAGGCAGGTGGCTCACTTCAGCCCAGGAGTTCAAGGCCAACCTGGGCAACATAGGGAGACACCATCTTAAAATAAAAAAAAATAGGGCCAGGCGCAGTGGCTCATACCTGTAATCTCAGCACTTTGGGAGGCCGAGGTGGGCAGATCACCTGAGGTTGGGAGTTCGAGACTACCCTGACCAACATGGAGAAACCCCGTCTCTCCTAAAAATACAAAATTATCCGGGCATGGTGGCACATGCCTGTAATCTCAGTTACTTGGGAGGCTGAGGCACGAGAATTGCTTGAACCCGGGAGGCAGAGGTTGCCACAAGCCGAGATCACGCCACTGCACTCCAGTCTGGGCAACAAGAGCGAAACTCTGTCTCAAAACAAACAAAAATAGACCTTTTATACAGAAACAATCAACAGAACATCATGGTAGAGAAATCCCCATTTGTAACAGCAACAAAGAGGCCTAAAGACACAGGAATAAATTTAACAAGAAATGTGTAAAATCCATACAAGAAAAAAATTTAAATGTCCCTATAAGACAAAAAAGTAGACATGAAATAATGGAAAGACATTCCTTGTTTTTGGATAGAATAAATCAACATGAAAAGATTACAGTTCTCGGGCAGGCACAGTGGCTTATGCCTGTAATCCTAGCACTTTGGGAGGCCAAAGTGGGTGGATCACCTGAGGTCAGGAGTTCGAGACCAGCCTGGCCAAGATGGTGAAACCCCGTCTCTACTAAAAATACAAAAATTAGCCAGGCGTAGTGGCGAGTGCCTGTAATCCCAGCTACCTGGGAGGCTGAGGCAGGAGAATCACTGGAACCTGGGAGGCAGAGGTTGCAGTGAGCCATGATCACGCCACTGCATTCCAGCCTGGGTGACAGAGCGAGACTCTGCCTCAAAAAAAAAAAAAGATTACAGTTCTCCCTAATTTAAGTCATTGAAATTCCAAGAAAAATACAAACAAGCTATTTTATGGAGTTAGACAAGCTGACACTAAAATTAACATGGAAATATGAACATGCAAGAAAGAACAGCCATGAAAACGTTAAAAAGAGACACCATGAGGGCAGACTAGCCCTACCAGATGTTAAAACATACAAACGTCTATAATCAAAACAGTGATACTGGCCTTATGTAGATAAATATACCAGTGGAATTTTATACTACAGATATAGTATAAAAGTACCTATAAAAACATGGTAAATAATAAAGGTGGTATCTCAAATCACAGTAATAATGATGAACTTTTAAATAAATGGCTCTGGGTCAGGTGGCTGCCATTTAAAAAAAAAGATAAAGTTAGAACCACATCTTACACAATGTACAATAACCAACAAAAGGATGAGCAATCTAAATGTAAAAAGATAAAACCACACAAGTTCTAGAAGAAAACATGAGTGAGTTCTTAAGCCCAGTATAGGTCAAAATTGATGTAGGTAAGAACTGTGTAACCAATGACTAAAAATCCAGACACAATAAAATAAAAGATGGGTAAACGTGACCACACAAAAATGAATATAGGTCAGGTGTGGTGGCTCACACCTGCAATCCCAGAACTTTGGGAGGCTGAGGCAGGCAGATAACCTGAGGTCAGGAGTTTGAGACCAGCCTGGCCAACATGGTGAAACCTCACCTCTACTAAACATACAAAAATCTGCTGGGCATGGTGACAGGTGCCTATAATCCCAGCTACTCAGGAGGCTGAGGCAGGAGAATCGCTTGAATCTGGGAGGTAGAAGTTGCAGTAAGCTGAGATCACACCATTGCACTCCAGCCTGGGCGACAGAGCAAAACTCCATCCCCACAATAATAATAATAATAATATAATTTGTATAGTAAAAAACAATTTGGCCAAACTGACAAAACTACACATTCATTTACCTTTGACCCACTTCTAGGAATCTACCCTAAAGATACACTTCCAACAATATGAAAATAAATATGCACAAGGCTGTAGCATGTGTGTAATAGTAAAACATTAGGAACAACCTAAATGACCATGCACAGGAGAGAGGCTAAGCTATGATACGCTCAAACAATAAAGCACAAGGATGAGGAAAGATCTCTATAAACTGATTTAGAGTGATTTCCAGGATATATTTTTAGATGAAAAAAGCAAAGTATGGCTGGGCATAATGGCTCACAAATGCAGTCCCAGTGCTTTAGGAGGCCAAGGCAGAAGGATAGCTTGAGGCCAGGAGTTTAAGACCAACCTGGGCAATACAGCAAGACCCTATCTCTACAAAACATTTAAAAATTAGCCAGATATGGTAGTCACATGCCTGTAGTCCCAGCTATTCAAGAGGCTGAGGCAGGAGGATCCCTTGAGGCAAGGAGTTTGAGGCTATAGTGAACTATGATCATGATCATGCCACTGCACTCCAACCTGGGTGACACCGTGAGACTCTGTCTCCTAAAAAAAGTACAAGAGTAGCTATAGTATGCCACCCTCTATATAATAAAGAAGATATATGAAATTCATATATATGTATCTCCTTTGTACATAAAAAATGCAGGAAAGATAAACCCAAAAACTAAAGAGATTGGTTACCTATAGCAGGCATTCAGGCACTAAATAGACTATGAAAAGAATACTTGTTTAAAGCTGAGAGCTAAAACAAGAAGGGAGAGTGTGGCCTTGTTTGGTCTGAGGTGGCAACATGTGCGTTGGGAGACTCAAAGTAGTAGATCACTCTCCACATGTCTACCAGTGACTACAAAAGCACTGTATTGATTTTGAGGTTACAAATAAATTTTAGCAAGGAGGCATAGGCATAGTTGCAGATACAGAACCCATGAATGATGATAATCAATTGTATACACCAATTATGAAATATTCTGTATATATTTCACAGCCTTAAAACACAAGCAAAAATTGAGAGGCTAATATGCTTTGGCAGTGTCCCCACCCAAATCTCAACTTGAATGGTAGCTACCAGAATTCCCACACCCAGGGGACAGTAACTGAAGCATGGGGGCCGGTCTTTGCTGTGCTATTCTTGTAATAGTGAAAAAGTCTCATAAGATCTGATGGGTTTATCAGGGGTTTCCACTTCTGCTTCTTCCTCATTCTTGCCACCGCCATGTAAGAAGTACCTTTTGCCTTTTGCCTCCCGCCATGATTCTGAGGCCTCCCCAGCCATGTGGATCTGTTAAGTCCAATTAAATCTCTTTTTTTCCCCAATTTTGGGCATGTCTTTATCAGCAGCATGAAAAAGAACTAATACAGAGGACTATGTTGAGAAACAGATAAATCAATATAGTCATGCACCACGTAATGCTGTTACAGTCAACAACACACCACATACAGGACAATGGTCCCATAAAATTAAAATGGAACTGAAAAATTCCCACATCCTAGTGATGTAACCATCATAATGTCTACATGCAGGCATTACATGTTTGTGGTGATGCTGAGGTAAAAAAAACCTACTACACTGCCAGTCGTATAAAAGTATAGCACATACAATTTATGTACAGTACATAATACCTAATGATAAATTTACTGGTTTGTGTATTTACTATACCATACTTTTTATAATTATTTTCAAGTTTGTTCCTCCTATTTATAAAAGAAAAAGGCTCATTGTAAAACATCCCCAGGCAGGTCCTTCAGGAGGGATTCTAGCAGAAGACACTGTTATAGGACATGACAGCTCCATGACTGTTACTGCCCCTGAAGGCCTTCCAGTGGGACAAGATGTGGAGGTGAAAGACAGTGATACTGATGATCCTGACCCTCTGTAGGCCTAGGCGCGCATGCACGTGTGTGTGGTGTGTGTGTGTGTGTCTTCATTCTTACCAAAAAATTTTAAAAGTAAAACAATTTTTTAATAAAGTTTACAGAATAAAAATATAAGTAAAAATATTTTTGTACAGCTGCATAAGTCTTAGGCCTTCACATTCACTCATAATACCACTTGTAAGCTAAGTGGTATTACAAAAGAGTCAAAAAGTTAAAAAAATTTAAAAAAAAATTTTGGGGGGGTATACTAGGCAAAGAACTTTATTAACCTTCGTTTCAAACTTGATTCCCAGGCTTCTTCGGCTTAATTAGCTGCAAAGAATGAACTGTGCATAAGCAAAAACTGAAAAGAGCTGCAGTGTCCAAGGGGCTTGAGCTTAAAAATATTAGAGATCTAGATTTTATCAGATCCATAAACAAAAATTTCTTAAAAAGCAGTCATAATATAAAATAGCAGCTCCCAGTAACTTCTTCAAGTTTTATCTTCAGAAGTTGACTCAATTCAGTTTGCCTCATGTTGGAAGCCTCATCAAAATTCTCCACAAGATCTGGCACTTCATAATCATCATCCTTTACAGTAGCAAGTGGTGCTTTTCCATCCACAGACTGTTTGGGCAGAGCTTCAGCCAGTCTCCTTAAACTAGTCAGACAGTCTGCACCAAGCTGGCTTAAGATGCTGGGGAGCATTTCCATCAGCTGCTTTGTCTCAGCATGGCCTGTAATGGTGAAAGTGTTTGCTGGCATCTCTGTTGTTAAAGTGGATCACTGTTCCTTGGTTTGTAAACATATTCACCTCTTCAATACCAGAGATATTGTTTACCCCTCACTTCTTTAAGGAGAACTGAAGTTTTTTATCATCTGCCGTGACTGTTCTACGAACCACCTTCTTCTTTCTGCAAGTGGTTCCTTTCCCACCAATGTGCACTTGTGCCTGCAGTTTGGCGAGTTTTTCCTGGCTCATAAATGTTTCTTTCATCTTCTCTCAGCAGATAACGGGCCACGCGGGGGTCTAGAGTTGGTGCTTAGGGGGTCTCAGGTGGACCAGCTGAGATTAGGTGCACACACACAGGGTACACAAGATGGCAGCTCAAAATTAAAAATCTTATAAAGTAAAAAGTTACAGTAAGCTAAGGCTAATTTATTATTGAAGAAAGAAAAATACTTTTTAATAAATTTAGTGCAGTGTAAGTGTACAGTGTTTATGAAGTATCTGGTAGTATACAGCAATGTCTTAGGATTTCACATTCACTCATCATTCACTGATTCACCCAGAGCAGCTTTCAGTCCTGTACAATTCATTCATGATAAGTACTTTATACAGGTATTCCATTTTTTATCTTTTTTTTTTTTTACTATATCTTTTCTATGTCTAGATATGTTTAGACATACAATACTTACCCTTGTGTTACAATTGCCTACAGTATTCAGCACAGTAACATGCTGTACAGGTTTGTAGCCTGCGAGCAACAGGCTATACCATGTAGCCTAGGTGTGTAGCAGGCTATACCATCTAGGTTTATGTAGGTACACTGTATGATGATTTCACAACAGCAAAATCGGCACCCATTTCTCAGACTGTACCCTCCTTATTAAGTGATGCATGACACTGTAATTGTGGTTGGAAATTTTGACACAATGCTGAAAGTAACTGATAGTGCAAGCAGACAAAAATAGTCAAAGTTATAAAGAATAGCTCAACAAGTAGAGAATACACATTCTTTCCAAGTATATATGGGACAATCACAAAAATCTACTCTGTACTATACCACAAGGAGTCTCAATAAATTTCAAAGAATGAATATTATTCCAATGATGTTCTTCAAATTACATAAAATCAATAATCAGTAACAAAATACTAGCTCTAAAAAAATCCTACATGACTGTAAAGAAAAAACATACTACTTCATTAAGAAAATTCTTAAAATATAAAATACTGAATGATAATGAAAGCAATACATATCCAAATCTGTGGGACTCAGATAAAGCAGCACTTAAAGGGCAATGTATAGTGACAAGTACACTATTTTTTCATTAGGTTTTCAAATATGCTAGTATATGTTTAACTTATCTCTGAAAGGTCATATAAGAAACTCCTGGGAGTGAGTGCAAGAGCTGAATGGTTGCCATATGAGATGCTTAATTTTATTGTAATTAGAGAAACATTAATTAAAACAGTAGAACACTACTTTATACCCATTATATTGGCAAGTATTATAATATGAGATAAAATCATATTCTGCAAGGAGGGATGTGAGGAAATAGGAATTCTTCAGTGCTACTGGGAGGAATAGAGACTTGCACAGCCATTCTGAAGAGCCATTTGGCAATCAATGCTCAGTTCAAGTATGAATGCACTCACCCTTTCTCCTGGCAATCCCATTTTGTTCATAAACCCTATAGACATTAAATCATGGTAGATTTATATGAAGGTGTTCATCATAGCAGTGTTCATTTTAGAAAGAAATTGGAGTTAAACTAGGTGTCCACCAAGCAGAACAGAGAATGAAAGTGTCACAGATAAATACTATGAAATTCTATACAACAGGCAGAAAGCAATCAACTAGAGGCACATATACTAGTAACCTGGGTACATCTTAAAACCACAGTGGTAAGTGAAAAAAGTCAACAGTATAAATAGCACTACAACAGTGGTTCTCAAAGTATAGTTACATTCATCTCAAAGTGTGATAAGCAGCATCACCTGGGAACCCGACAGAATATAGATTGCCAGGTTCCACCCCAGGCCTGATGAATCAGAAACAGGGTCAGGGCCCTGCAACCTGTGTTTGCACAAGCTTTCCAGGTAATAATGATGTACAGTAACATTTCAGGACCACTGGACAGCATCATATCACTTATGTAAAATTAAAATATTTTATCTGTAAAAGTTTTATATATTAAAAAATTAATATATTAGATGTATTGGCTGGGCGTGGCAGCTCATGCCTGTAATCCCAGCACTTTGGGAGGCCGAGGTAGGTGGATCACGAGGTCAGGAGATCGAGACCATCCTGGCTAACATGGTGAAACCCCGTCCCTACTAAAAATACAAAAAAAATTGCTGGGCATGGTAGCATGTGCCTGTAATCCCAGTTACTGGGGAGGCTGAGGCAGGAGAATTGCTTGAACCTGGGAGGTGGAGGTTGCAGTGAGCCAAGATCATGCCACTGCACTCCAGCCTGGAAGACAGAGCAAGACTCTGTCTCAAATTAATGAATATATATATTTATTTATTATATATGTATATATTTATATGTATATAATATATATAACATATATTTTATATATATATGCTGTCCCTCTCACTAGAAAATACAGTAAAGGACTTTGCTTGTGCATCTCCATGTTAGCTCCCCAGAATCTAACACAGGCACTGTTGACAATCTGAGAAATCGTTCATTCATATATATATTAGATGTATTCTGAAGCATATATTAAATATAGTAGAAGCTGGGGAGAGAGAGTAGGGAACTCAGAGATGACAGATAAGGACAAAAAGAATACAACAAGAAACAGGGACTTCGCAAAGACTGGTGAGAAATGTGCCATGACCTGAGGAGCTCGATCAATTCAGCTGAGACTTTCCCACCTCCTCAAAAAGGAAAGACTTCAAAATCCTGAATCCAAATGTTTCTCAGTATGCCTAATCTAATCACTGACATCTTTCACCCATATTACTAGATTAAATCCTCACTGGTCTCCCTGCACCTGCTTTTGGGCTCCAAAAGTCAACTGACCTTATAACAGCCAAAGTAATTGTTTTAAAACATAAATGTGAATACGTCACTCTCCTGCCCAAAAAAAAAAAATTTCCTCCAATAACTTCCTAGCACATTCAGAATAAAACCCAAATGCACTGACATGGTTTACTAGGCCTGACATCATCTATCTGCCCAACTCTCTGCATCTCTTCCATCTCTCCCTTACTCACTATTCTGTCTAGCCTCGACAGCCTCATTTCTACACATGGACTGCCCTAGACTTGCTTCTGCCTGTGAGCTTTTACACTGGTTGTATCCTCTGCCTGGAATGTAGTTCCCTTGATCTATGCACAGCTTGTTCCCGCAGGTCATTCTGTTCAAAAATTGCCTCCTCAAAAGATCCTACCCTGATCACTCCAAGTTAGCTGCTCCTGTCCTGCTTTAGCCCCTTCCTCTGATTTGGTTCTCATGGATGGTAAACAAATACATGATGCAGTCCCTGTCACCAGAAAATACAGTAAAGGACTTTGCTTATGCATCTCCATGTTAGATCCCCAGAATCTAACACAGGCACTGTTGACAACCTGAGAATCATTCATTCTTCGTTGTTTAGGAGTCTCCTACACATTGCAGGGTATTTTGTATCCCTGAAGCCTGTTTATCAAATGCCAAAAGAAACTTTTAATCATTGTGACAAACAATTTAAACATCATTGTATGTAATTATGAATGCATCTAAAGCACAGGTTCTCAAAAATGGAATTGTTGCATTAAAGCATATACACATTTTGGAACAGACATTGCAAAATAATCATAAAGCTTAAACATACAGACATATATAAATAAATAACCTTATGTGGCTTTATTCTTTTGAGGGGTTAAATTTCATTACCAAGATACCAATTTTCACAAAATATTCCAAGGAAAAGTTATATTAAATCAATATATAAATTTAGAATGCACTTTATCTTTTCTATACCTACATTTCCCAATCAAGAACACAATATATCTTTTGATTTCACATTTGTGCCTTCTAACTCACCTTTTTGAGGTAATGAAATATATAAAGGCACAATCCACCCATAGTACAATGTCATTTGGTGATGTGCTTCTTGGCCTCTAATTTCAAGTTTTATTTCCTTATTTTATGTAGCAGGACACAACTGTACAATTGTCTTGTATAGTTCAATCACAAGGTCATGATTATCAAGAGATCTGTTCAACCACTCAATTACTTTTTCACTTCTATGTGAGCAGAATTTTTACTCTGCCTCTAGAATCATTTCTGTATGTCAATACCTGTTCATCAATTGGTCATCTAATAACATTTATATCACCTGGTTATCTGATAACATTTTTCTCTTTGGTGGCTTCTGTGCATTTAATACAATATATCTTTGCTGAAAATGTTCCCTTTAATCTTTTCTTTTCTCACAAAATCAATTAAAGAAAACTCAAATTTAGCTTCCTCTCTCACAGAGGAAGACGAAGCACTTTGTTTTTATTTTTATTCTCTTCAGACAGAGTCTCACTCGGTCACCTGGGCCAGAATGCAGGGGCATGATCTAGGCTCACTATAACCTCTACCACCAGGGTTCATGCGATTCTCCTGCCTCAGCCTCCTGAGTAGCTGGGACTACAGGCATGCATCACCACATGTGGTTAATTTTTTGTATTTTTAGTAGAGACGGGGTTTCACCATGTCGCCCAGGCTGGTCTCGAACTCCTCACCTCAGATGACCCACCCTCCTTGGCCTCCCAAAGTGCTAGGATTACTGGCGTGAGCCACTGTGCCCAGCCAGCACTTTGTAATAGGTACAAATGAAGAGGGAACATCAAAAGGCTCAAAGAAAAATAAAACTTTACTATTCTGTTTTATCAGCGACAGAAGTCTTAAAAATGACCTACTCTTTCATCCAGTTACTTCATGTGTGAGAATCTGATCTAAGTATCTGAAATGCCATCACGGATATATTCAAAAAGATGTTAACTTCAGCAATGTGCAGAATGGAAATAATTGGAAAACAACCTTGTACCATTTAAATACAAGTGATAACCGAATCCAACTTGCTGTTGTGTAAAATATTTAAATATCTCATAAAACACAAAGTCTGGGCCCGGCGCGGTGGCTCATGCCTGTAATCCCAGCACTTTGGGAGGCTGAGGCAGGCAGATCTCCTGAGCTCAGGAGTTTGAAACTAGCCTGGCCAACATGGTGAAACCCCGTCTCTACTAAAAATACAAAATTTAGCCAGGCGTGGTGGTGGGTGCCCATAATCCCAGCTACTCGGGAGGCTGAGGCAGGAGGATCACTTGAACCTGGGAGGCGGAGGTTGCAATGAGCTGAGATGGTGCCCCACTGCACTCCAGCCTGGGCGACAGAGTGAGTGAGACTCTGTCTCAAAAAAACAACAACATCAAGTCTGGAGATGAGATATCCAGGTTTGGTGTACTAGTTCAACATCTTTGCCAAGAAACCAAGCCCTCTGTACCTCTGTGATCTGCGATTGACAGGTCTGCTTTTTCCTCCTTAGTCATGTCTCCTCCTCATAGTCACAGCATGGCTGCTACAGTACAACATCCACATATGAAGTGACATGGTGGAAAGGGGGTCCAAAAGCTTCAACCTTGCAATAGTCTTTTCATCAAGAAAGAGTGTTTCCAAAAGCAAGTGAACAAACAAAAACCCAACTGAGTTCCCTTTATATGTTACTGGTTAAAAGAAAATCTAGTGTTTACCCCTAGACCAGTCATGAGTGACAGGAAATTGATTGTCTAGTTTAGACCAACCAGAATTCATTCCCTGGGGATGGGATAAGGGCCTTCCTTCACTGAAATCAAAGGTTCTCCCTGCAACCCGAATCTCATTTATCTGAATAAAATAGAGATATTGTTCGTAGGGAAGATGGAGGGAAAATGTACGCAATAGCATGACCTGCTATAAACCTATTTTTCCAACAGTAGAGGAATGGTGAAATAAATTAAGGTATTTATATCATTAACTACTGTGAAAGTTGATCATATGAACTGGGTTATTCCTGTCATACCCAACTAAAACAAAGTCAAGAGGGCAGGGGCGGGGGGGAAGCACTCAGGACATATAACATAGCCCCAAAAATGTACTCATCTGCAAGAAGCATGTCTGCTGAAACTGCCTGCTATTACTGAAACCAGTTTTATCTAATGGCTACTAAAATGATCTGCTGAAATTCTAAGGCTAATTTTACCCACGGCCATCACTCACCAATCAAAACTGGTAAGCTCTCCAGAATCTTACTAGTGCTGATGAACTTTCTCAAGGAGCAATATGTAACATTTCTCTTTTTCATAAAACCTCTAACCTTCTCTTTGTTCTTTGGACATACCATTCTGTCGGCATGCATGCCCTAAACTGCAATTCTTTCTTCACGAATAAAACATCTTAATTTCAGAGATTCATCTCTATGTTTCATTTGACTTTGATATACTTGGTCAAGTATGAGTCTAAGGCTGACTCATCTCAGAGAATATCAGCAGCCATTGGAACTACAGTATGAGGCAGCCACACTCTGAAAGCCACCCCCTCCCCTACCAGCTTCTGCAAGCTGCCTCTTTTTCCCTTAGTGAGTCATTCTTGGACTGAACTCCCGATTTTGGTTGAGTTCTGTTTTATCTGGGATTTGGATGGGACGGTGTCTTTCCCCTTCCAGTCTGATCTGGCTGAGAGATCTCCTATTAAGGAAGACTCTTCCTCCTTGTAGACCCTGGCTGTGGGGTCTCAGGGAAGAGACTTTTCCCTTTGGGTTGAGGCCCTGGGATCTCTCTTTTTTCTTTCAGTTGGAGAAGGCTTCTTATCATTCTTCTTGGTAAGTGGGTACTTTATTTTCCCATCTGTGCTTGCGTTTATTTGGCCTTTCCAAATTCAGTGCTTACATTTAATTGGTTTTTGTGTATTTGGGATTAAACCAGAGCACCCACAATAAAATGGGCTCTCAAAATTCAAAGACATGCCAAGATATTTTCTGGGATTCCAGCTGGTAACATGTTCAAATATTATAAGGATCATTCAAACAGTCTGTTGTTCTTTAAACTAAAAGACCACAGTTATAAAACAATACACAGCAAATAAGATATGCATATCTCATTGATATTTTAAGGCTAAAAAAAAGGATTCAGGACTCAAAGAATGACTTCCTAAAAAAATACTCCCTCAAAGCTAGCTGAAACACTTTCCTCTCTAGAGCTCTCCCCTCCCGCTCTGCCTCCTCTCATCTTTTTCTAAACTAAACTCTCTTTTTTCAAAACTCTTAGGCTATTCTGGCATACTGACCATTTAAGTAAAACCCTTAAAACCAGCAGATATTAAAGAAAATCATTTTGACCTTCATGCTGTTTCCTTTGCAAAAATGAAATTCCCATGTAAACACAGCCTGCCTATAGTAAAAGGAATGACAACACTTTTATCTTCAAGGATAAAGAATTGAGACCAAGAAGATACTGAACACATCTTGTTAGAAGATAATTCAGTCATATTTCCACAATTAACTATTCTGTGTCGAATCCAGTTTATTGGTAACTGACTCAAACTACGTTACTCAAAATTTAGTTCACAACCCTTATAATATTGCCAGTTTTAAAAAAGAACATTAAGTTTGGCCTTATTCCATTTTGTCAGAAAGATAATCTGGATCCAACTGTTTTTTATAAACTGGCGAGTGTTTTACTATCTCATGACCAAAACTCTAAAACAAAAGCCATAAGAATTTATTTATAAGTATGTATATCTGTGTAGATGTGCTTATATTATATATATATACTATGTTATATGCTGTGTCTACATAATCAAATCTGATGTAGTCAGCCAGAAATCCCTAAAAAATTTATTCTGATTGGTTTAAATAAATGAGTGCTCATATAAAATATATAGTAATTAACCCAAATTTTTTTTTCAGTTCTTGTGACTTAAGTACATCTCTGATAAATTACTTGTTTTTAAAATTGTTGATAAAAGCTGGCTGTGGTGGCACATGCCTGTAATCCTAGCACTTTGGGAGGCTGAGGTTGGAGGGTATCCTGAAGCCAGAAGTTCAAGGCCAGCCTGAACAACACAGTGAGACCCATCTCCAAAAAAAATTAAAAAAAAAAAAAAATTAGCCAAGTGTGACAGCACACACCTGTAATCCTAGCTAATTGGGGTGGCTGAGGCAGAAGGATTGCTTGAGCCCAGGAGCTCAGGGTTATAGTAAGCTATGATTGTACCACTATACTCCAGTCTGGGTGAAGAGAAGACCCTGTTTCTTAAATTTTTTTTTTTAATTATAAGATAGGCATTAAAATGTGTTCTTTATTGAGAAATAATTTTGTATGATAAAGAATCTTATGTGGCAAATTTTTGTCCTAAAATAAAATGGTTATTTAAGAAAGGAAATAAGGACAAAGCAGAAAGTCCAAGCATGTCATTAAAGGTCTGAGCGAAACTGTAATAGGGTTTGTGAAAACGGAATTTATAAATGGAATTTTGTATGTGATCAAGCTGGCTATAATTAAAATAAAATGGCATATGGGGCTGGGTGCAGTGGTTCACACCTGTAATCCCAGCACTTTGGGAGGCCAAGGTAGGCAGATCACAAGGTCAGGAGATCGAGACCATCCTGGCTAACACTGCAAAACCCCGTCTCTACTAAAAATACAAAAAACTAGCTGGGCGTGGTGGCACATGCCTGTAGTCCCAGCTACTCGGGAGGCTAAGGCAGGAGAATGGCATGAACCTTGGAGGCAGAGGCTACAGTGAGTCGAGATTGTACCACTGCACTCCAGCCTGGGTGACAGAGTGAGACTTTGTATAAATAAATAAATAAATAAATAAATAAATAAATAAGACATATAGTCTTGCTAAAGATTGAGCTTTGATATTAAAAAGACACTAATATAAAACTAAAAAATGTGGTCTCCTATGGTAGAACAGGGCTTTTCTTAAAGTATTGATTTTCTCTTAGTAAAACTGCAAGAGGTTTTGATACTTAATTCTGAAATCTGTTTCTTTTTGAAACTTCTCAGATGTATACCTCAGAAGTTCAAATTCTGCTGTCCTTCACTGCACATGATTGCAAGTCACATATTATTGCCTTCTGTTCTTTCTCCACTTGAAAAAGTATATATTTTTTGGCCGGGCGCGGTGGCTTAAGCCTGTAATCCCAGCACTTTGGGAGGTCAAGACGGGCAGATCACGAGGTCAGGAGATCGAGACCATCCTGGCTAACACGGTGAAATCCCGTCTCTACTAAAATATCCAAAAAACTAGCTGGGCGAGGTGGCGGACGCCTGTAGTCCCAGCTACTCGGGAGGCTGAGGCAGGAGAATGGCATAAACCTGGGAGGTGGAGCTTGCAGTGAGCTGAGATCCGGCCACTGCGCTCCAGCCTGGGTGACAGAGCGAGACTCCGTTTCAAAAAAAAAGAAAAAGTATATATTTTTGCTTGGCTAGAAGGTGGCTCTCTCCAACTTTTTCATCTGCTCCTGTAACTTTTTTTCTCCTATTCTAACTCTACTGTTATGATCTGACACTAAGAGGTTTATCTTAAAAGCCTAGAAAAGCAATGTTTTCCTGTAGTGTAATTCTTGACTTTTCTTGATGTATCTGAATTGCAACACTCATAATCTTGGGCACATTCTTTCTCTGTCTGATTAATTCAAGTATTCTTTTCATCAGGTTTGATTTCCAGGTTATGTAAGTGAACATAGCATAAGAAGAAACAATCATACTACAGAAGGTTTTTCTTTACCTTTTTGGTAGTTTGTTTAAGAAACAAAACTTTTATATGCTTCATTCAGGACATAGGCATGGGCAAAGACTTCAAGACTAAAACACCAAAAGCAATGGCAACAAAAGCCAATATTGACAAATGGAATCTAATTAAGCTAAAGAGTTTCTGCACAGCAAAAGAAACTATCAACAGAGTGAACAGGTAACCTACAGAATGTGAGAAAATTTTTGCAACCTATCCATCTGAAAAAGGGCTAATATCCAGAATCTACAAGGAACTTAAACAAATTTACAAGAAAAAAACAAACAACCCCATCAAAAAGTGGGCAAAGGATATAAACAGACACTTCTCAAAAGAAGACATTTATGCGGCCAACAAATATATGAAAAAAGGCTCACCATCACTGGTCATTAGAGAAATCCAAATCAAAACCACAATGAGATACCATCTCATGCCAGTTAGAATGGCGATCATTAAAAAGTCAGGAAACAACAGATTCTGGAGAGGATGTGGAGAAACAGGAACGCTTTTACCCTGTTGATGGGAGTGTAAATTAGTTCAACCACAGTGGAAGACAGTGTGGCGATTCCTCAAGGATTAAAACCAGAAATACCATTTGACCCAGTAATCCCATTACTGGGTATATACCCCAAGGATTATAAATCATTCTACTATAAAGACACATGCACACGTATGTCTATTGCAGCACTATTCACAATAGTAAAGACTTGGAACCAACCCAAATGCCCATCAATGATAGACTGGATAAAGAAAATGTGGCACATATACACCATGGAGTACTATGCAGCCATAAAAAAGGATGCGTTCATGTCCTTTGCAGGGACATGGATGAAGTTGGAAACCATCATTCTCAACAAACTAACACAGGAACAGAAAACCAAACACCACATGTTCTCACTCATAAGTGGGAGCTCAACAATGAGAACACAGGGAGGGGAACATCATACACCGGGGCCTGTCGGTGGATGGGGGCTAGGGGAGGGATAGCATTAGGAGAAATACCTAACGTAGATGACAGGTTGATGGATGCAGCAAACCACCATGGCACATGGATACCTATGTAACAAACCTGCATGTTCTGTACATGTATCCCAGAATCTCAAGTATTAAAAAAAAAAAAAGGAAACAAAACTTTTGCATTTCATCAAGATAATTTCTGTGTTGCCCTTATTAGGTATTTTATTACTTAGGAAAACTAAGCTTTAAGGAAGTTAAAGTTTTTTACATCCATGTAACTTTATTACTTTGGAAATCTTCTGATTATCATTGGCCGAATGAATATTATTATTATTATTATTGTTTATTTTTCTTGAGACAGAGTTTGGCTCTTGTTGCCCAGGCTGCAGTGCAGTGGCGCGATCTTGGCTCACTGCAACCTCTGCCTCCCAGGTTCAAGTGATTCTCCTGCCTCAGCCTCCCGAGTAGCTGGAGTTACAGGCACCCGCCACCATGCCTGGCTACTTTTTTGTATTTTTAGTACAGACGGGGTTTCACCATGTTGGCCAAGTTGGACTCAAACACCTGACCTCAGGTGATCCACCTGCCTCGGCCTCCCAAAGTGTGGGATTACAGGCATGAGCCACTGCACACAGCCAAATGACCATTATTTTATAGTGACCTGTGTGATTCTGTTTTGATCAGATGTTCTGAGCCTTCTGACATCTTTGACAAACGTCCCCAAAATCAAACCCTCAATTAAGTCTTTGTTTTTTATTTTTGTAGAGACAAGGTCTTGCTCAGGCTGGTCTTGAACTCCTAAACACAAGTTAGCCTCCCATCTAGGCCTCCCAAAGAACTGGGATTACAGGCTTAAGCCAATGTAACCAGCCTCAAGTACTTTGGACCTAAAATTAACTTTGGGGCTGGCTGCAGTGGCTCGCACCTGTAATCCTGGCACTTTGGGAGGCTGAGGCAGGTGGATCATCTGAGATTAGGAGTTCGAGACCAGCCTGGTCAATATGGTGAAACCCCATCTCTATTAAAAATACAAATATTAGCTGGGCATGGTGGCGGGGGGCTGTAATCCCAGCTACCCAGGAGGTTGAGGCAGGAGAATCACTTGAACCTGGGAGGCGGAGGTTGCAGTGAGCTGAGATTGCACCACTGCACTCCAGCCTGGGTGACAGAGCGAGACTCCATCTCAAAAAAATAAAATTAAATTAAATTAACTTCAGGATTTTCCAGTTCAACCCCTGGAAAGCCTCAAAAGATCTGTGTCTCTCATCTTACAGAGATATGAAATGATCAGGCTTATTTAGTAAATTATATAAGAAACTTAAATGGTAAGTGATATTAGATCTTCTTTTAGTTGCATTTATGGGTATGTTAATATAAATGTTTCAAAAACTGTATAATTCATAAAAATCTAATATGTTTTCAGTCTTAACTCTGATTATTGTATCCTAAAATGCTATCTATGATAGAAATAACAAAATTCCTTATCAATTGTGAACTTTCATCAGATTTTTAACCATGGCTGTTCTAAGCTTTTGTCATTCACAGTTACTGTTTTGTCTCTAAAAACATGCACAGTCAGATTCATGGAAAAGACTTCAACAAGTATTCTTAAATATAGGTTGCTGATAACATTAACAGCAATAGGCTAAATAAAAATTTCCACAACTCTAACAAACTGACGGAATCATGAAACTACTAATGGAGATCAAGCAGAATATAAATTGATTACATGAAATTAAGTAAAACTTGTCAGCTCTCCCGAACCTTACTAGTGTCAATGAACTTTCTCAAACAGCAATACATAACATTTTTCTTTCTCATAAAACCTAACCCTCTCTTTTTTTCAGACATACCAAAGACGGCTCAGTCTGTGTGTATGCCCCAAACTGCATTTTTTTCTTTTCTTTCTTTTTTTTTTTTTTTTTTTTGAGACAGTGTCTTGCTCAGTCACCCAGGCTGGAGTGCAGTGGGGTGATCTGGGCTCACTGCAGCCTCCACCTCCTAGGCTCAAGCCATTCTCCCACCTCAGCCTCCCAAGTAGCTGGGATTACAGGCGCCTGCCACCATACCTGGCTAATTTTTGTATTTTTAGTAGAGATGGGGTTTCACCATGTTGGCCAGCTGGTCTTTTTCTTCCCAGATAAAATGTTTTAATTTCAGAGATTTGTCTCTATTTTATTTGACTTTGACACTACACTTCTGGAGAAATCTTAACAATACAGAAAAATGCTTTCCATATCATCTTGAGTAGAAAAAGAAGATCAGAAAAGGAGCATACAAAATGCCCTCAATTTTCTTAAAAACAAAATGTATACAAATGCAAAAGAAGAAAAAAGGCTGTAAGAAAATATAATAAAACATTAACAGTGATTACCTCTGATTTGTAGAAAGCTTTTGTTTCCTAGATTCTGCATTTCCCAATTTTCTATTAAAAAATAAATTATTTATAACAAAAAATTTTAATAAGAATTCCATGACCTTATTTTCATCTATTAAACAAAAACATCACACTCATGGTTATCAAGAATATTGATTAAAAAATTATTTTTCAAGTGTATACTTGCAACATGTTAGAGTAAGCTATAGCCTATAGAGGTTTATAATCTTAGTGGTTTATAAAAAGTGACTTCCAATGAACACTAGATAGATCTCATACTTCAGTTTTAACACTGGTATAAAATGTCATTGTCACCTTAAAGTTTTGATTCATTTATCTCTAAAGTTATTGCAGAAAAAACCCTTTCAGTTAGCAAACATGCAATTAACAGGATAAAGCTAAATACAAACTATGATTTATTAACATTCATCCATTCAACAAATATTAACTGTGTGCCAACTATGTGTTAGGCACTGTGCTAGGTCCTAACATGAAAAACACTTAATTCAAAAAGCCCATTTTATATTATAATGAAAATCTATTCGTAAGTGTATCTCTTCTATTAGACTGGAAGCTCCTACAGAGCATAAATTTTATTCTTTATTTTATTCTCATAGCCTACCATAAAGTTGGCACTCAGGAAACTTTATTGATGAGTGAGGAAAAAAATGCATAACACAAAATATTCTGAACATGATATATGTGCACAAAATCGTTGGTATTTTCTATGTGCTTTATTGAATGTATTAATGAACTAAAACTATTTTAAAGTTATTTTAAGTTATATGAGTTAATCAGAAGATAATTTGGCATAATTTATCATTAAAAAGTTGTTTCAGGCTGGGCGCAGTAGCTCATGCCTGTAATCCCAACACTTTGGGAGGCCGAGGCGGGTGGATCACAAGTTCAGGAGTTCAAGACCAGCCTGGCCAAGACGGTGAAACCCCATCTCTACTAAAAATACAAAAATTAACTAGATGTGGTGGCAAACACCTGTAATCCCAACTACTTGGGAGGCAGAGGCAGAGAACTGCTTAAAACCCAGGTGGCGGAGCTTGCAGTGAGCTGAGATCACGCCACTGCACTCCAGCCTGGGTAACAGAGCAAGACTCTGTCTCAAAAAAAAAAAAAAAAAAAAGGTTGTTTTATTGCCAGTCACAGTGGCTCACACCTGTAATCCCAGCACTTTGGGAGGCCGAGGCAGGTGGACCACAAGGTCAGGAGTTCAAGACCAGCCTGGCCAAGATGGTGAAACCCCGTTTCTACTAAAAATACAAAAAATTAGCCGGGCGTGGTGGCAGGTGCCTGTAATCCCAACTACTCTGGAGGCTGAGGCAGGAGAATTGCTTGAACCCAGGAGGCGGAGGTTGCAGTGAGCCGAGATTGTGCCATTGCACTCATTGCACTCCAGCCTGGGCAATAGTAGTGAAACTCTGTCTCAAAAAATAAATAAATAAATTTTTAAAAAGTTGTTTTATTAAATAAAATGACTAGCCAGGCACAGTGGTGTGCATCTATAGTTCCAGATACTCAGGAAGCAGAGGCGGGAGGATGGCTTGAATCCAGGAGTCGGAGGCTGAGGTACGAAATGATCACATCTGTGTATAGCCACTGTACTCCAGCTTAGGCAACATAGCAAGACCCCATCTCTTAAAAAATAAAATAAAATAAAATGGCTAATTAGAAATTCACTAAGTTTTGTATTCTTCTAATCTTTACCCTCTAAAACCTCCTCAGGCTAGCAAACACACAAAGAAATAAACACTCAATGTGTCTTTCTAACATCCATACTTTCTTTCTTTCTTTTTTTTGGAGACAGAGTCTTACTCTGTTGCCCAGGCTGGAGTGCAGTGGCATGATAGCTCACTACAACCTCCACCTCCCAGGTTCAAGCGATTATCCTGCCTCAGCCTCCCAAGTAGCTGGGATTACAGGTGCCCACCACCATGCCTGGCAAATTTTTGTATTTTTAGTAGAGATGAGGTTTCACCATGTTTGCCAGGCTGGTCTTGAACTCCCGACCTCAGGTAATCCACCCACCTCGGCTTCCCAAAGTGCTGGGATTACAGGCGTAAGCCACTGTGGGCGGCCCCACGTCCATACATCTGACTTACTGTCTACTGAAACATGCATGATATGAGTGGCAACAGGGAAGCTCTTCAGTGACACAGTCTGCAAGGATGAGCTCCACCTATTCATGGTACCTATTTAGAGACCTTGGACAATTACTGAGCAGCAGGAAAATGGGCTTTACCATTTTTTCAGGTTTTACCTTTAACTTTGGTTCTCAAATTTGACACTCAATGAATTTTGCTCACTGGTAGCTAACACTGAACTTTTTTTTTTTCTTTTTTCTTTTTTCTTTTTTTGAGACAGAGTCTCGCTCTGTCACCCAGGCTGGAGTGCAGTAGCGCGATCTTGGCTCACTGCAAGCTCTGCCTCCCGGGTTCACGCCATTCTCCTGCCTCAGCCTCCCGAGTAGCTGGGACTACAGGCACCCGCCACCACGCCCGGCTAATTTTTTGTATTTTTAGTAGAGACGGGGTTTCACCGTGTTAGCAAGGATGGTCTCGATCTTCTGATCTCATAATCTCCCCACCTCGGCCTCCCAAAGTGCTGGGATTACAGGTGTAAGCCACTGTGCCTGGCCAACATTGAACTTTTCTGACTCATGAATTTAGACTGCCTATCTAACTGAAAACTAAAAATCCATTTTGTTGCTTATTTTTTCTCCAGCTATATAGAGCAACTGCCGCTCCTTTGCTTGGGCATCAGGTAAGAGAGCTGACTTGCATTTAGGAGTGAGGCTGCATGACATAACCACCAGAAGCACACTTAGTACAGTGAGATTCTCACACAATGAGGGCAGGCAGGACTACAGAGAGCAAAGACAGAAAGCAGACTCAATTTCTCAGCTCACAGCTTATTCTTGGTCACATTACAAATTCTATTACCCACGCTATTTCAAAAGTTTTTTTCTCTTTTACTTGCCAGCATGTAGAGTTGAATCAACAAACATTAAGTATGAATGTGCTGTGGTTCCACTGTACACAAGTCCTTGCATAAAGTTCTAAAGTAGTTTTATCTTTTACACATAAAAGGTTCTATTTAATTCTAATCACGTTCCTGTCTTTCCTTTTTCAAAATATATAAAAGGAAAGTATAAGTTTTCATTAACTACAACTCATTTTTCCCCTTCAGTGAACATTTGTTAAGTGCTTACTATGTGCACCAGTACCAGACATTATTCCTACAAAAAGCTTAGTGCTTATTTAGCACTGGCAGTTAATCTACGTGTTAATTGTAGCTCAGCAGCTTATAGTCTTATAATTAAGGTCAGCTAATCTAAACCCCATTTAGGGTGAACAGTAATTTATGTCATTTTTATACAATCCTGTATACTATCTTCAAGAGGAAAAGTTAGTGAACATTTAACTATTTGCAAAATTGGGTTAATATTAATATATAGCCTATTTGTCAGATTTTCTACTGGTTTTGAAAAAGGAATAACTGTTCTATCAAAGAAAACATTTCTACTACTTTAATTTTGAAAGTAACAAAGTTTATAAATTCTGCCAGAGTTCTCATTTTAATTTCTATTGAAGAATGGAAATCATCTTTTTAAAAAGACAATATAATAGTCCCAACATATCTAGTTTAATTTTACCTCTATACTGAAATAGCCTCTGTCCACATAGTCACCCAGAAAGAGGTAGCGTGTGTTACTAGGTGATCCTCCAACTTCAAATAATTTCATTAGGTCAAAGAATTGTCCATGAATATCACCACACACTAGGAAAAAAAGTTACAAAGTGAGGTGAGAAATTATATCTTAGAAGACAAAGGGCATTACACCAAAAAGGATCACAGTTTAACTTCTAACTTAAATCACTCTAGCTTTTGACAGGATGGCTGTATAACTGTAGTCAATCTATTCATACTAAAGTTCTACTGGAAATATGAGACAGTTAAAATTGTATTTCTTCAATTAACAACAAATATCCTAACCAATCCTGACCGTCTCATAATTTCTAGAAAAATTATCACACCACTTTTTAGCTGGTTATTTGTAATTATTTCTCAAAACTGCTCATGCAAATCTATACTGTAAAAAGTATAATGCAAATACTTTTTATACCTGTGATTGGAGCATCTACTTCTATCATAGTCTTCTCTTGCCTCAGGATGGCAGCCCCATCATTGATTATCTTTAAGGCTACTTCCTCTTCCAGTCGTCCTTCTTTTACCAAATGGTTTTTTAAAACATCAACTTTAGGTTTCCCATTCTCAAATACTTCCTTGAAAGTAAGCCGTTGGGTTGGAGGAAAGGGGACAGCTACAAAAAAAAAAATAGTAATTTAAAATATTTAAACATATAAAGAACAAACAGAACACAATCCTGTTACCTGACAAATTAAACCTAATAAATCACCATGACTTCACATCCACAATACTAGTACATGGGAAAAAAATTCTAAGATACTATATATCATAAATCATCAATTCTAAGTATAAAAAGGTCACAAAGTCATTTTAAAGATTTGTGTGTGCATAAATTATAATGGCTTTTGTTGTTTGTTTTTTTTAGATGGAGGCTTGCTCTTGTCAACCCAGGCTGGAGTGCAGTGACATGATCTCAGCTCACTGCAACCTCTGCCTCCTAGGTTCAAGCGATTCTTCTGCCTCAGCCTCCTAAGTAGCTGGGACTACAGGTGCATGCCACCACACCTGGCTAATTTTCGTATTTTTAGTAGAGACAAGGTTTCACCATGTTGGCCAGGCTGCTCTCGAACTCCTGACCTCAGGTGATCCACCTGCCTCGGCCTCCCAAAGAGTTGGGATTACAGGCATGAGCCACCGTGCCCAGCCCTATAATGTTTTATACATAAACATGAAAGACTTGAAGCTGATTCAGGAAACAAGTTATAAACAAGACACTAGGTGATATGAGTATCTTTGTTTTTCTATCTATGGTGTTAAAAATGAAACGATGGTTAAAGAAAATAAAAGAAAAGTAATCACAATACTAAAATGGTATTTATTTCTCCCATATAACTGACCTAATAGCACCTATGTCTTAGAAGTCTGTGCCAGGCACCATGGCTCACGCCTGTAATCCCAGCACTTTGGGAGGCTGAGACGAGTAAATCACCCTGAGGTCAGGAGTTGAAGACCAGCCTGGCCAACGTGGGTGAAACCCTGTCTCTACTAAAAATACAAAAATTAGCTGCGTGTGGTGGCGCACACCTGTAATCCCAGCTACTCAGGAGGCTGAGGCAGGAGACTCACTTGAATCCAGGAGATAGAGAATGCAGTGAACTGAGATTGTACCACTGCACTTCAGCCTGGGTGACAAGAGCGAAAACTCCATCTCCAAAAAAATTAAAAAACAAAATAGCAGCCTCACTATAGTTCCTCATCAGGGGAACCGTGTATATATACTTTATTCTTAAAAGGCAGTAGCTTAGGCCAGACACAGTGGCTCACGCCTGTAATCCTAGCACTTTGGGAGGTTTAGGTGGGCAGATCACTTGAGGTCAGGAGTTCAAGACCTGCCTGGACAACATGGTGAAACTCCGTCTCTACTAAAAATACAAAAATTAGCCAGGTGTAGTGACAAGGGCCTGTAATCCCAGTTACTCGGGAAGCTGAGGCAGGAGAATCGCTTGAACGCGGGAGGCAGAGGTTGCAGTGAGCTGAGCTCGTGCCACTGACCTCCAGCCTGGGCAACAGAGCAACATACCGTCTCAAAACAAAACAAAACAAAAGCAGTAGCTTAAGGTACTTTGTTACTGATAATAACAAGAACACTACTACCAGGATGGAGCTGTGTCTGAGAATAATTTGCTATAGTAACAGAGCATAAAAGAATGGATAAGGGGCCTGGTGCGGTGGCTCACGCTTGTAATCCCAGCACTTTGGGAGGCTGAGGTGGGTGGATCACTTGAGGTCAGGAGTTCCTAACCAGCCTGGCCAACATGATGAAACCCTGTCTTTACTAAAAATACAAAAATTAGCCGGGTATGATGGCACAAGCCTGTAATCCCAGCTACTTGGGAGGCTGCGGCAGGAGAATTGCTTGAATCTGGGAGATGGAGGTTGCAGTGAGCCGAGATTGTGCCACTGCACTTCAGCCTGGGCGACAGAACTAGACTCTGTTTCAAAAAAAAAAAAAAAAAAAAAAAAACAATAAGGGAAGTCCAGTTATGTTTTCTAATCTGGAAATGCTAACAATTACCTTCAGTTTACATTAGGTACAAAGTTTATATATATAATATCATGGAGAATTAGCAACTTCATTTAATATTTTCAAATTGGCTGTTGTCTCGTTATGTGCCTACTTTAGAACACAGTCTACTTTAGATCCCCTGGGATCGAAGAGCCACAAGTCCGTAAACCATAAATTTAAAAGGAGGCGTTCAGTTGAATTTCTGATATATGTCCAATGGTTCCACTTCCAGCTTTATGGAACCAAGTTTAAGAACCAAGTTGAAATCTATGGGTATTTTTAAAAGACTTAATCTAGCCATACCATATTGTATCATTTACAAGTAAAGAAAGTGCTATTGTAAGTTTCATCATGCTTTCAGCTACTACTTGACTCATTTTAACTACTTAAATTTCACCGAAAAAATGATAGCAGCTTCCTAACCTTAACTAAATACAGTTGTGTGCCACAAAATGATGTTTTGGTCAACAATGGACTGTAGTTAAATGGAGCTGAAAAACTCCTTTCATCTAGTAACGTTATAGCCCCAATAACGTCACAGTATTTGACTGAGTCGGAACTGGAATGGGAATGCACAGCTGAAGAAGTAGCAAGAGAGAAAGAAGTTTGCTGCAGAAAGAAAAAGAACCGCCAAGAAAATTCACAGTGAAGGGTTTGGGAGCTTTTGCAGACCTCAACAAACTCCTTAAGAAGTGTGAAAACATGGGCCCCCAAAACAGAAAGCTTTTCATTAATACACAGGAACGTTCATGCTGCAGTAACTGCTTACAAACAAATCTACAATAAAAAATAGAAATAAATCAAGCAAAACACATGGGCCAATTTCTGAAAAGAGTGACATCTCCTCAAGAAGAGCCTCAGGCAGGTCCTTCAGGAGGACTTCCAGAAGAAGGTATTGTTATCCTAGGAGATGACAGCTCCATGCCTGTTACTGCTCCTGAAGGTGTTCCAGTGGATCAAGATGTAGAGGGGCAAGCCAGCGATATTCATGATCCTGACCCTGTGTAGACCTAGGCTCTGTGTGGGGGTGTGTGTGTGTGTGTGTGTGTTCATTTTTACCAAAATATTCTAAAAGTTAAAAAAAAATTAAACTTTTTAAATAGAAAAAGCCTATAAAGATATCAATAAAAATTATTTTCTATAGCTATACAATGTATTTGTGTTTTAAGCTAGGTGTTATTATAAAAAAGTCCAAAAGTTTTTAAAAATTGAAACGTTTATAAACAATTACAGTATGCTGTTTACTTTACTATTGAATAAATAAATTTTTTTTTGTTTTTGAGATAGGATCTTGCTCTGTTGCCCAGGCAGGAGTGCAATGGTGCAACCATGGCTCATGGCACCCTAAACCTCCTCGCTCACCTCAGCCTCCCGAGTAGCTGGGACTACAGGTGTGCGCCACCATGCCTGGCTAATTTTTGTATTTTTTGTAGAGATGGGGTTTTGCCATGCTCCCTAGGCTGGTCTTGAACTCCTGGGCTCAAGTGATCTGCCTACCTCAGCCTCCCAAAGTGCTGGGATTACAGGCATGAGCCACCATGCCAAGAAAATTTTTTTTAAAATTTAGTGTAGCCTAAGTGTTCAACGTTTATAAAGCTTATAAAGTCTCCAGTAGTGTACAATAATGTCCTAGGCCCTCACATTCACTCATCACTCACCTCCGACTCACCTAGCGCAATTTCCAGTCCTGTAAGCCCCATTCATGGTTAAGTGCCCTACACAGGTGTACCAGTTTTTATCTTTTATACTGTATTTTTATTGTACCTTCTCTATGTTTAGATATGTTTAGATACTCAAATACTTAGCATTGTGTTGTAACTGCCTACAGTATTCAGTACAGTAACCTGCTGTACAGGTTTGTGGCCTAGAAGTAATAGGCAATATCATATAGGCTATGTATAGTAGTAGTTATACCATCTAGGTTTCTGTAAGTACACTCCATGGTGTTCTCACAATGACAAAGTCATCTCATGACACATTTCTCAGATGCATGACTGTATCACCTTAGAATAGGGGACCATATATATCTATTACTCCAGCCTAGGTGACAGAGACTTGGTCTCAAAAAAAAAAAAAAAAAGAATGATCAAGGAGTAAGGGAATATTTGAATATTTGGAGCTGGATGTAGATAAAAGTTAGCATTTTAATAATTTGTGCTTTGGGCCATCTGTGCAACAAGCTCTTTCTTTTAGTCTTCTGAAACCAAACTGATGTAAAGAGAAAAGTTTTGGCCGGGCGCGGTGGCTCAAGCCTGTAATCCCAGCACTTTGGGAGGCCGAGACGGGCGGATCACGAGGTCAGGAGATCGAGACCATCCTGGCTAACACGGTGAAATCCCGTCTCTACTAAAAAAATACAAAAAACTAGCCGGGCGAAGTGACGGGTGCCAGTAGTCCCAGCTACTCGGGAGGCTGAGGCAGGGGAATGGCGTAAACCCGGGAGGCGGAGCTTGCAGTGAACTGAGATCCCGCCACTGTGCTCCAGCCTGGGCCACAGAGCGAGACCCCGTCTCAAAAAAAAAAAAAAAAAAAAAGAGAAAAGTTTTAAGAAATGCGAAACCATAGTTTTAAAGTTAAAAAATTGGGGGGTGAAATCCCCTAAATAAATTTTCATTAACACACATATTAAACTAAACACAGGTAGCTACATGCTAAGTACTACTGCGTGAATAAAGATAAGGGCAGCACAGTGTTTGACTAGAGCAGCTTTCCAATTTGAGCCATTATGAACACAGTTGCTATGAATATAATTCTATGTGTGCTATGGTGGACATAAGCACTATTTTCTCTTGGGCATATACCCAGGAAGGAGACTGAAAGTTTATGGGGTCAACATTGGTTTCACCCAACAGTTAACAAAGTGATACCATTTTACCTTCACACCATCAAGGTATGGTAGGGTTCCAGTTACTTCATATCCTTGCCAACACTTGATATTGCTCATCTGCTAAATTTTATTCCATTACAGTGAACATCTACTGGTATCTGTTTTCTACTTTGCATTTCTCTGATGAGTAGTGATGTTGAGGACCTTTCTACTTGCTTAATGGTCGGCCATTTGAGTATCTTCTTTGGGGACATGCTTGTTCAATTCTTTTGAACATTTAAATTTAAATGTTCAATTTAAAACATTTAATATGTTTTCTTATTGACTGATGAAAGTTCTTGTATGTTCTGGGTACGTGTCCTTTACCAGATGTAAGGCCTTTTTTGTTCTTAATCATCTTTATTTATGTAAATATATGTCAATTAGGTTTATCATTATAACATAATTGACTATATACCAATTCTTTAAACTTTGTTTTTGAATATAGAAAATGTAGAAAATTTTATTTACGAAAATACTGTGCTTATGATAATTTATTTAAACATTTTCTTATTGTTGGATAGCTAGACTATTTCAAAAAATTGTAAATTATACTGCAGGGCCAGGCATCGTGGCTCACACCTGTAATCCCAGTGCTTTGGGAGGCTGAGGCAGGAGGATCGCTTGAGCCCAGGAGTTCAAGGCTGCAGTGACCTACGACTGAGCCACTGCACAACAGCCTGGGTGACAGAGTGAGACTCTGCCTCTAAAAAAAAGAAAACATAAATAAATGATACAGCAGAGAATATATATATAACCCATATTTTAGATATATCACCCATATCATATATATATGGATCATACATGATCCATAGGAATCATTTATATATCATTTACATATATGTGTCTTCTGGCAAATCTTTATTTCCCTATATGTTTCTAGAAATTATATGTATGAATTATCTACTGCCATGTAACAAATTACCCCAAAACTTAGTGGCTTAAGGCAATAATCATTTATTACCTATCATAGGTTCTGTGGACCATAAATTCAGACAGGGCACAGTGGACCTGGCTTGTCTCTGCTCCGCAACTTCTGGAGCCTCAGCAGGACACTCGACAGCCTGAGGCTGGAATTACCTGAAAGCTTTCTCACTCGTACCATGGTTAATACTGGCTGTTGGCCGCAGCTTAGCTCAGGTTTTTGATGAGAACACCCACATGTGGCCTCTTTGTATGACTTAGTTCCAACGACAAGCACCCCAAGACAAAGAGAGAGCCAGGAAGAAGTTGTATCTTTTTTTCCCTCTTTTTATTTGTGCAAATTTACAGAGTACATGAGGAATTACATGTATATAATGCACAGTATCAAGCCAGGGTCTTTAGGATGTTCATCACTGGGTACAATAGATTTTTGTTAGGTATAGTCATCCTGCTCTGCTATCAAACATTGAACTTACTCCTATCTTAATGTATGTTTGTACCCTTTAACTCACTTCTCTTCATCCTTCCCCTTTCTCCCACTCGCCCTTCCCAGTCTCTATTATCTATTTTTCCATTCTCTACCTCCATGTGTTCAAATTTTTAGCTCCCACATATAAGTGAGTATATATGATATGTCTTTTTGTGCCTAGCTTATTTAACTTAAGATAATGACCTCCAGTTCCATCCATGTTGCTGCAAGTGACATTATTTTGTTTTTTTTAATGGCTGAACAATAGTCCATTGTGTATATATACCATATTTTCTTTATCCATTCATCCACTAATAGATACTCAACGTGGATTCCGTATCTTTGCTGTTGTGAATAGTACTGCAATAAACATGTTGATTTATTTTCCTTTGGGTAGATACTCAGTAGTGGGATTGCTGGATCAGTTGTATCCTATTTATATCATAGGCTCAGAAATCACATCACATAATTTCCATAATATTCAATTGGTTGGAAGAGTCACAAGCCTGCCCAGGTTCAAGAAGAGTGGAAATAGATTCCATTTACTGGTGGGGAATGACAAAATTCTATGCGAGCATATGAGACTAAAAATATTGCTATGGCTGTTTCTTGAAAATAGATTCTGTCATACTTTCTCTGTTTAAAAGGAAAAATGGCCGGTCACCAATGCCTCCAACAGTACCTTTAAATCAGAGTCCATTTTAAATGGGCCACTCTGTATCTTCCAAGTTATTACCAAATGAGAATATCTATTCAACTATTACAGGCAAAACATTACAGAAGATATATTGCCAAATGTTTCAAAATAATTTGAGATGCCTATTAGAAGCTGTATAAATATTTTCTCTAATTTGCCAGCTGTTTAAAAAAAAAAAAAAAACTCATAATTCTTCTTTCCTAAATAAATGAAAGGGATAAAAATGTAAAAATAAACTATTTATGAAAAGGAGACATTTTTTAAATGCTTGATTCAAAATATTATGTTGACTTTCCAGTTTAGAATGACTAGCAACTTCTGGCTAGGTGCAGTGGCTCACGCCTGTAATCACAGCACTCTGGGAGGCCAAGGCGGGCAGATTACCTGAGGTCAGGAGTCTGAGATCAGCCTGGCCAACATAGTGACCCTCTGCCTCCACTAAAAATACAAAAGTTAGCCAGACGGACATGGTAGCGGGGGCCTGTAATCCCAGCTACTCGGGAGGCTGGAACAGGGGAATCACTTGAACCTGGGAGGCGGAGGTTGCAGTGAGCCAAGATCGCATCATTGCACTCCAGCCTGGGTGACAGAGAGAGATTCTGCCTCAAAAAAAAACAAAAAAAGGCCGGGCGCGGTGGCTCAAGCCTGTAATCCCAGAACTTTGGGAGGCCGAGACGGGCGGATCACAAGGTCAGGAGATCGAGACCATCCTGGCTAACACGGTGAAACCCTGTCTCTACTAAAAAATACAAAAAAAAATGGCCGGATGAGGTGGTGGGCACTTGTAGTCCCAGCTACTTGGGAGGCTGAGGCAGGAGAATGGAGGGAACCCGGGAGGCTGAGCTTGCAGTGAGCTGACATCCGGCCACTGCACTCCAGCCTGGGCGACAGAGCCAGACTCCGTCTAAAAAAAAAAAAAAAAAAAAAACCAACAACAACAACAACAAAAAAAGAATGACTAGAAACTTCTGATTCAATGTTTCTTAACAGCTGCTATGATCTGAATGTCTGTGTCCTTCAAAAATTCATAGGTAAAACCTAATCTCCAATATGGTGGTATTAAGCAGCGGAGTATCTGGGAAATGATTAGGTCATAAGGACTGTGCCCTCATGAATGGGATTTGTGCCATTATAAAAGAGGGCCAAAGGAGCTTGTTTGTCCCTTCTGCCATGTGAGGATACACAGAAGGTGCCACCTATACGGAACAGGCCCTCACCAGACAGAGAATCTGCTGGTAACCTGACTCTTGGACTTCCCAGCCTCTAGGACTGTAAGAAATAAATTTCTGTTGTTCACAAATTACCCAGTCTAAGGCATTTTCTTATAACATCTTGAACAGGCCGGGCGTGGTGGCTCACACCTGTAATCCCAGAACATTGGGAGGCTGAGGCAGGTGGATCATAAGGTCGAGTTCAAAACCAGCCTGACCAACATGGTGAAACCCTGTCTCTACTAAAAATACAAAAATTAGCCAGGCGTGGGGGCGCGTGCTTGCCTCAGGAGGCTGAGGCAGGAGAATCGCTTGAACCCAGGAAGTGGAGGTTGCAGTGAGCTGAGATCGCACCACTGAACTCCAGCCTGGGCAACAGAGCGAGGCTCCGTCTCAAAACAAACAAACAAAAAACACATCTTGAACAGACTAAGTGAACATCTAACTAAAATACACATAAAATAAGACAGAAAAAATGAAAACTCTCACCATAAAAACTATGAATGATTGAAAAGTATCCTCAATTAATTCATTCAAATAATTTTATTGAATTGCTATTGTGTTAAGTACTTATATGCACTAGTAAAAAATTTTGATGATAAATATCTCAATGCATAAGTATGTACATAGATACCTTAAAATACCATAAATTTTTTTTATTTTCTCCCAGGTAGATATAATTTACTTATATCATAATTTATTAATATTTAGCCAATCTTCAATTTTTAGAAATCTCAGTTATTGCTAAATATTTTGCCCTTACAATGTCTGTAGCACATTTTATTTTCTAAAAATGGCTGCAACCAGCCAGGCACGATGACTCACTCCTGTAATCCCAGCACTTTGGGAATCCAACTTAGTGAGATTGCTTGAAGCCAAGAGACCGAAACCAGCCTGGGCAGCATGGTAAGACCCCATCTCTACAGATTGGTTTTTTTTTTTTAATTAGCCATGTGTGGTGGCATCTGCCTGTAGTCCCAGCTTCTCAGGAGGCTGACACAGAAGGATCTCTGGAGCCCAGCAGGTTGAGGCTGAAGTCAGTTACAATCGTCAGCCTGCACAACAGAGTGAGACTCCATCTCAAAAAGCAAAAAGAGAAAATTTTTGCAATCCACCCATCTGACAAAGGACTAATATCCAGAATCTACAAAGAACTTAAACAAATTTATAAGAAAAAAGCAACCCCATCAAAAAGTGGGCAAAGGATATGAACAGACACTTCTCAAAAGAAGACATTTATGTAGCCAACAGACACATGAAAAAATGCTCATCATCACTGGCCATCAGAGAAATGCAAATCAAAACCACAATGAGCTACCATCTCACGTCAGTTAGAATGGAGATCATTAAAAAGTCAGGAAACAACAGGTGCTAGAGAGGATGTGGAGAAATAGGAATGCTTTTACACTGTTGGTGTGTGTGTAAATTAGTTAAACCATTGTGGAAGACAGTGTGGCAATTCCTCAAGGATCTAGAACTAGAAATGCCATTTGACACAGCAATCCCATTACTGGGCATATACCCAAAGGATTATAAATCATTCTACTATAAAGACATATGCACACGTATGTTTACTGCGGCACTATTCACAATAGCAAAGACTTGGAATCAACCCAAATGTCCATCAGTGATAGACTAGATAAAGAAAATGTGGCACATAAACACCATGGAATACTATGCAGCTATAAAAAAGGATGAGTTCATGTCCTTTGCAGGGACATGGATGAAGCTGGAAACCATCATTCTAAGCAAACTATCACAAGGACAGAAAACCAAACACCACATGTTCTCACTCATAGGTGGGAACTGAACAATGAGAACACATGGACACAGGGTGGGGAACATCACACACTGGTATTGGTCAGGGGATCGGGGGCTCGGGGAGGGAAGAGCATTAGGAAAAATACCTAATGTAAATGACGAGTTAGTGGATGGGTGCAGCAAACTAACATGGCATATGTATACCTATGTAACAAACCTGCACGTTGTGCACATGTACCCTAGAACTTAAAGTATAATTTTTTAAAAAAAGCAAAAACAAAAAAAAAATGGCTGCAGTAATTTTTCTCACTCTACATACTCTTCTGTAATCTCCCTGTCTTGGTCTGTTTTGCTTTGATATGACAAAATATTACAGACTGGATAATTTATAATGAATAGAAATTTATTCATTCATAGTTCTAGAGGCAAAGAAGTTCAAGATTGAGGGGCTAGGCATCTGGCATGGGTTGCTGCATCATCCCATACTGGAAGGGCAAAGAGGGGATAAAAGAGAGCAAGAGATAGAACTTGCAGCCTCAAGTCCTTTTATAATCAATATTAATGCATTCATGAGAGGTGGCCTTCATGACCTAAACACCTCTCATTAGGCCCCACCTCCCAACACTATTGCATTTGGGATAAATTTTCCAACACATACTTATTTTTAAATTTTAGATTCAAGGGGTATATGTGTAGGTTTTTTACATGGATATACTGCATAATGGTAAGGTCTGGGCTTCTAGTATACCCATCACCCAAACAGCCAACATACGCTTCTGGGGGTCATATTTAAAGCATAGCAGTGACCTGACTTTATCCTATCAAGAGGTAGAGTCTAAGGCCAGGCCCAGTGGCTTATGCTTATAGTCCTAGCACTTTGGCAGGCTGAGGCAGGCAGATTGCTTGAGCTCAGGAGTTTGAGTCCAGCCTTGGCAACATGGTGAAACCCCGTCTCTACTAAAAATACAACAAAAATTAGCTGGATGTGGTGTCACATGCCTGTAGTCCCAGCTACTTCTGGGGCTAAGGTGGGAGGATCACTTGAGCCCAGGAAGTTGAGGCTGCAGTAAGCCAAGATAGCACTACTGCATTCCAGCCTGGATGACAAAGTGAGACCTTGTCTCAAAAAAAAAAGGGAGAGTCTAATGTCTCTCCCCTAGAATCTGAACTGGCATTAGTGACCTGCTTTAACAAATACATTGCAGCAGAAGTGATTTTGCAAATTCTGCCTCGGTCTCTTGGCATACTCATTCTCCAGTGAAGTGGGTATATGGTCAATAATCCTAGCTGAGGCAAGCTTTGAGTGAACTCAGCCCACACATAACTCACTTCATTCAAACTTAAGTAAAGACTACAGCTATCTACATCTATGTGCTAAACACTGAACAGGCTCTTGGAATCATCAGTTAAAAAACAAAAAGCAAAAAGTAGGCCAGGTATGATGGCTCACACCTACAAAAAGAATCTCAGCACTTTGGGAGGCTGAGGTGAGTGAATTGCTTGAGCTCAGGAGTTCGAGACCAGCTGGTGAAACTCTGTCTCTACCAAAAACACATAAAAATTAGTTGGGTGTGGTGGTGCACACCTATAGTCCCAGCTACTCATGAGGCTGAGGCAAGAAAATCACTTGCCTAGGAGGTTGGGGCTGCAGTGAGTTGTGACTGAGCCACTGCACTCCAGCCTAGACAACTGAGCAAGACCGTCTCTAAAAAAATTAGTAAATAATAAGAAATTGTTAAGATGTCTTTTACACCTACAACATCTTTGGGTTTATACTAAATGGCCATTAGGTAAAACAAAGCTTTAGTCCTTTACTTTATTAAAAATTTTTTAAAGGATTATAAAAATTATTAGCTTTGTTTGGCATACTCTGAATTTTAATTAACTCAAAACTATTGTGAGAAATCTCTGCTTTATTAAATTTGGGTTAAAAGGGAAAAAAAACCTCACAAATCATAAGGAAAGTTAAGCCTTCCTAATTTAATCATGTATAATAACATGTGTTAAAAAGAAATATACTTCAACATTTAAATATCTTTCAGTTTAAAAAAAATATTAGGAGACTGAGGTGGGCGGATCTGAGGTCAGGAGTTCAAGACCAGCCTGATCAACATGGTGAAACCCCATCTCTACTGAAAAACCAAAAAATTAGTTGGGTGTGGTGGTGGACACCTGTAATCCCAGCTACTTGGGAGGCTGAGGCAGGAGAATTGCTTGAATCCAGGAGGTGGAGGTTGTGGTGAGCCGAGATCACGCCATTGCACTCCAGCCTGGGCAACAAGAACAAAATTCCGTCTCAAAAAAAAAAGAAAATATACATTCAAGTACAAAGACTGCCACAATAGCTATCTAAAAAAGGATTCAGTAAACTTGGTTTCAGTAAACTTGGATTGGTGAAACTCATAATATACCTTATAGGCTAAATGAAAGAAAGTCCTAGAGACTCAATGTCCTCCCTGTTTGTGAGATATTCTTACTTCTACGATAATCAGTGACTAACTACTCATAAAACTCATTATGTACTTTCTGCAACAGAATATTCCACTCCCTTCCATTCTGATAATGCTGGTTAATATAATAAACCAACTAAAGCCTACAGTCCCATGATCCACAGGTGGTTTCCGCTTCTTCCTTACATTCATCTAAAGTTCCTGGCTATAAGCTAAAGATAGGAATTGAGCCCTGTGGAAGATTTATCAAAAGAACTTTTGTAAATGTTTGTATCATGCACCCATTACTGACACTAGAGAGAATAAATTAATGACACATACTGCCGACATCATTGCCATGGACAAACAGTGGCTGAGTCAGGATTTCCAGAACTGTTGTGGTCCAGAAGCAGAAGATAATATGAATAGACTATTTATGTCCAAGATAATCAGAACACAACCTCCCAGATGCCAGAAGCCACTGATGACTACAGACTTGCATGATTTTTTCCTTTATTCTCTTGGCATTTTCTTCTCTCTCCACTGTTGTAAGATTTTAGGCTGTTAACAGATAACTTTTCCTTACTGTTAGTACTATCAAGACCCTTATCCTTGGCAAAATATAAACCAAATATAGGACAGTTGCAAAGGTGAATGACCCATATCCAAATTAAAGGGAAAAAAAAATTTGGTTGCCCAAAAGAAAATCCAAATAGATTATGGGATATATGGGGCATTATTTTAAACTTGAATAATAATTGTCTGAGTTTCAGTGTGTTGCAGATGCCAAGTGTGTTATCTTTAGAGTCTTAAATGCTGCTGTGCAGCCACTGTCACACCAGCTGATTCAACAAATTATCATCTAAGAAAAAGAACATTGAGGCCGGGCGCGGTGGCTCAAGCCTGTAATCCCAGCACTTTGGGAGGCCGAGATGGGCGGATCACGAGGTCAGGAGATCGAGACCATCCTGGCTAACACGGTGAAACCCCGTCTCTACTAAGAAATACAAAAAATAGCCGGGCGAGGTGGCGGGCGCCTGTAGTCCCAGCTACCCGGGAGGCTGAGGCTGGAGAATGGCGTGAACCCGGGAGGCGGAGCTTGCAGTGAGCTGAGATCCGGCCACTGCACTCCAGCCTGGGCTACAGAGCGAGACTCTGTCTCAAAAAAAAAAAAAAAAAAAAAAAAGAACATTGAAGCCATCCTGGCTAACACGGTGAAACCCCGTCTCTACTAAAAACACAAAAAATTAGCCAGGCGAGGTAGCAGGTGCCTGTAGTCCCAGCTACTCGGGAGGCTGAGGCAGGAGAATGGCGTGAACCCGGGAGGTGGAGCTTGGCAGTAAGCAGAGATCGTGCCACTGCATTCCAGCCTGGGCGACAGAACAAGACTCTCAAAAAAAAAAGAAAAGAAAAAAAGAAAAAGAACAAAATGGCCTGGTGCCTGTAGAGGCCAAAATGTCTACCATCAAAGCTTCATAAACATTCACAACCCATCAAACAACAGTTTGAAATCCTGATTGATCACCTTCCCTAAAAGGTAAATGTTCCAGTTTAGCTGATGAATGATCAGAAACAGAGATTAAAAATGGAAACCAAACTGCAATTACACTACAAATTGCTCGCAGATACGCAGAAAAGCACTAGTACTTGCAAAACAGATAAACTGAACCAAACCAAACAACAATGTACTGTGCATCACAGGCCATCTAAACTCAAACCTTTTTTTTTCTTTTTAAGAGACAGGGTCTCCCTATGTCACCCAGACTGGGGTGCAGTGGCATGTTCGTAGCTCACTGCAGCCTCCAACTCTTGGGCTCAAGTGATCCTCCCCTCACCCTCCCAAGTAGCTAAGACTACAGGTATGTGCCACCACACCCAGTTAATTTTAATTAAAAAAATTTTTTTTTAAGACTGAGGTCTCACTAAGTTGAACAGGCTAGTCTCAAACTCCTGGCCTCAAGCGATCCTCCTGTCCTAGCCTCCCAATGTGCTGAGATTAGAGGTGTGAGCCACTGTGCCCAGCCTCAAACCTTCATTAATATCAGCTCACCCAGACCCATATGTTCTAGTACCACAAACTGATCTAACAGTAAATCCTCAGGGACTTGTGTGTCCTAGAGGCAAAACTACTGACTGTTCCAGCAACTCACTCAAATTACATATGCTAGCCAATCCCTGCCCAGACTACTAACTTCATCCTAACATCACTCTGTGACTAAAAGCTCCTAAAACCCTGTATATCCTCTTTCCTAACTCCATCCTTTTGAGAGGTCCCACAGCTCTTCTGATGTATGTTACTCCTTCCTGCAGCAAGCTGTATCAGCGTAACTTATTTTTGACTACAGATGTTTTCTTGGTGGTCTTTGGTGGTGAGATTTAACAGTCCCATGGCAGGGAACTGGCGGCTGACAGTTAGGGATAGGAAGACTTTTTACCACATACCTTTTAAAATGTTATGCCATGTTACTGTACTATTTACTCAAAAAATAAATAGAATTAGACTTTAGAGATGAATATAATACTATCATAAATTAATCGACCAACAGTAGTATTACCAACATCCAATATTGCTGGAACACCCAGGAATCAGAGTGTTTTGGATATCAGCAGACAGGAAAATTCACCACCTGCTTCTACAATTCTAGAAAACCAGCCAGCAGTTAGGGGTGATAATTAGCTTCATATCTAATGTAAACAAACTTTTATTATACTGTGTATTTATACTAAAACTCAAGTTTAAAAACCCCCTATCATTAAAAATAAACTACATATGTGGAACTATGTTTGCTAAATATGGCTCATAAAGTGCTGTAAATAAAAGATTTTCAGCTGGGCATGGTGGCTCACACCTGTAATCCCAGCACTTTGAGAGGCCAAGGTGGGAGGATCACAAGGTCAGGAGTTCCAGACCAGCCTGGCCAATATGGTGAAATCCCGTTTCTATTAAAAATATAAAACTTAGCCAGGCTTGGTAGCAGATGCCTATAGTTCCAGCTACTCGGGAGGCTAAAGCAGGAGAATCACTTGAATCCGGTAGGCGGAGGTTGCAGTGAGCCCAGATCACGCCACTATACTCCAGCCTAGGCAACTGAGAGAGACTCTGTCTCAAAAAATAAATAAACAAAGTAAAGATTTTCTTTTTTTATTTTTAAAGACAGGGTCTCTCACTCTGTCACTCAGGCTGGATGGAGTGCAGTGGCTTGATCATGCCTCATGGTAGCCTCGAACTCCTCAAGCAATCCTCTCACCTCAGCTTCCAGAGTAGCTGGGACTACAGACATGCACCATGACACCTGACTAATTTTTAAATTTTCTGTAGAGACAGAGTGTCACCATGTTGCCCAGGCTGGTCTCAAACTCCTGGCTTCAAGCAATTCTCCCACCTCAGCCTCCCAAAGTGCCAGGTTTACAGATGTGAGCCATTGCACCTGGACTAAAATAAAAGTTTTCATGCTATTTTTTAAAGTTTCAAAAGTTTCTGCCTGGGAGTAGTGGCTCATGCTTGTAATCTCAATGCTTCGGGGGGCCAAGGTGGGAAGATCACTTGAGGCCAGGAGTTTGAGACCAGCCTGGGCAACATAGTGAGATTCCACCTCAAAACACACACTCACACACAAAAAATTCTTTGAAATTTTCAAGCACAGAATTTACAAAAATAGAATAACAAAGTATTATCCATGTAGTATCAAGTATTGGTTGTAAACATTCTGCTAATCTTTCAAACTATCCTATCTTTATTTAAAGATTTTTCTAAATCAAAGATACTACATCCTTGAGGCAAAAGAGTTTTTTAAAAGATAAAGAGCACAAAACAAAAAACAATAACCACCACAAAAACAAAACTCTTAGAATCTCACCAGCCAAAGACAACTAATGTTAAGATACCAATGTATATCTTAGTATTTTAAATATGTAAACACATTATTTTATAATCAGTTATACTATATAGATAATCTTCTAATGTTTTCTTAATTTAGTAGTAAACTCCACTAATGTAGTATAGATATTTTCTCCCATTCTGTGGCTTGCTCTTTCATTTTCTTAAACATCTTTAGAAGAACAAAAGATTTTAATTTTTTAAAACTCCAATTATCAGCGTTTACGGTTCATGCCTTCGATGACCTATCTAAGAAAATAGTCTACCCCAAAATCACAAAGATTTTTCCTATATTTTCTTTTAGAAATTTATAAAAACATCACCTCCCCAAAACTGTACCTCCTAATACCATTACGTTGGGGATTAGGATTTCAACATACAAATTCTGGGGTGTCACAAACATTCAGACAAATGCATTAAACAATCTCTTGTACTTCTCCTTAATACATATATCAAAGTAATGTGACATGAACTAGAATGAAAATAATCTCTGAGAGGCCACTAAAATTTAAGTCTAACTAACCAACAATGTAGGCATAACACATGACAATATTCACATGCAAGATACTCTCTCATGAAAATGAAAGGATTTTACACAATTCTAGATAAACTACCTGTAAGTTTATCTCTTTAAACACACACACACATAACAAAGTGATAATAATGAAGTGGTTATTAGTGGAAACCATGAATCCACTTTAATCTTACGTACAAAATCATTCAAAAACTTCAGGACTTCAAATATTGTTAGTAACAACTAATAACACATATTTCACACATGGATTGCACTAAAGAAAAGAAATTTGCAGCTCTATATTAAAAAGAGAATAGAGATTTAAAAAAAAATAAATCACTAAAGTGGTCTGGACACAGTGGCATGTGCCTGTAATTCCAGCTACTTGGGAGGTGAAGGTGGAGACGGAAAGATCACTTGAGCCCAGGAGTTCCAGGCTGCAGTGAGCTCTACGACTGCACCACTATACTCCAGCCTGGGCAACAGTGCTAGACTGTGTCTCAGAGAAAAAAAAAAAAAAATTACAAATGTATCTTTCTGGTGTCAACTTCGATATGTAAAACATATAATGACATGTGCTACTAACTCTTCTTCACCACATATAATTCTACTTATGGTTGCTGACTTCCTTAATTTGATTTAAAAGCAGCAAACTTTGAAGAAATTCACTGACCACAATTAACACTCTTTTCTCAATAATAAGAGGTAGGAAAAACTATGTATAAAATCATCAACTCCTCTGGTTTCTCCAACACCAGTTGGGGAGGTGTACAATTCAAATGTAATTATCCAGTGTCATCCTTTCAAACACTGAAAGGGTGTACATTACCAACTGAAAAACAAAACAATCAGTAACTGAATATATCTAAGTTTCTATAGGTAGCCTTCCTAGATATTAGTGATATATGTATGTTTTTTATTTATTTATTTATTTTTTGAAACGGTGTCTCGCTCTGTTGCCCAGGCTGGAATGCAGTGGCGTGATCTTGGCTCACTGCAACCTCTGCCTCCCGGGTTCAAGCAATTCTCCTGTTTCAGCCTCCCAAGTAGCTGGGATTACAGTTGAGAACCACCACGCACAGCTAATTTTCGTATTCTTAGTAGAGATAGGGGTTTCACCATGTTGGTCAGGCTGATCTCAAACTCCTAACCTCAGGTGATCCACCCAGCCCAGCTGAAATTTATTAATAGTGAAGTTCTAAAATTTGTATCAAAGAGCTAGAAGGATTCTTTGAGTAACATTTGAAAGTGCTAGGGAAAAATACAAGGGCAGTAATTACATTCTAGTTAAATAACTAAATGTTTATCTGGTACCCACTACCTGCTCACATTGTATGGGTAATGTGTAAAATATACAAGTTTTTTTTTGGTTTTTTTTTTTGTTTTTTTGGTGAGATGGAGATTTATTCTTGTTGCCCAGGCTGGAGTGCAATGGCACGATCTCGGCTTACCGCATCCTCCACCTCCCAGGTTCAAGTGATTCTCCTGCCTCAGCCTCCCAAGCAGCTGGGATTACAGGCATGTGCCACCATGCCTGGCTAATTTTGTATTTTTAGTAGAGACGGGGTTTCACCGTGTTGCCCAGGCTGATCTCCAACTCCTGACCTCAGGTGATCCGCCCGCCTCGGCCTCCCAAAGTGCTGGGATTACAGGCATGAGCCACTGCGCTTGGCCGAAATATACAAGTTTAACACATTTATTCTACCTTGAAGAATCATATGCTCTAGTTGAGTAGAATTCACGTAAAACAAGATATAAACACAGAATAGTTAAGCAGTACATTGCATGGTTCAGACTGTAAGTACGGAAGATTATAAAGGGGGAAATCAAAGATGTCTACAGAACTCAATTAAGGGTATGAGAAAGTTGAGACCTGGGCCGGGTGCAGTGGCTCATGCCTGTAATCCCAGAACTTTGGGAGGCTGAGGCAGGTGGATCACTTGAGGCCCGGAGCAGCACCCTGGCCAGCATAGTGAAACCCTATCTCTACTAAAAAACACAAAAATTAGTCGGACATGGTGGTACGCACCTATAGTCCCAGCTACTACAGGGGCTGAGGCAGGAGAACTGCTTGAACCCAGGAGGTGGAGGTTGCAGTGAGCCGAGATCCACTGAATTTTTTTTTTTAATTCTTAAAAATAAATAAATAAATAAATAAATAGGTGTTTGCTATAGCAGCACTCTCGGTATCAAGATAAATAGAAAGTATATTAAAAGGAAGAAAGGAGAAAATTTCAGGTATATACATAATATATTGTATATTTTAAATGAAATATTTCAATATTACAGAATACTGAGGGAGAATAGGGAAGGAGGGAGGGAAGGAGGGAGGGAGGGAGGGAGGGAGGGAAGGAGGGAGGGAGGGAGGGAGGGAGGGAGGGAGGAAGGAAATAAATCATAGCTGAGAATCATTCTAAGCCTATGCATCCAAGAAGTCTTTCAGTGTTCCTAAATCTAGCTTTTTACCATGTGTCAGTTGCTTTCAGACTACCTGTATTTCATTAAAAATTATTTAACAAGGCTTCCAAATCAGAAGCAAAAACCTTAATCAAATCAGGTTTGCACGATTAAAAACAATAGCCAAACTATAAAACTGAGTTTCCGGTGGAGAAAGGGGACTGGTGTAGCTATTCAGGGGAAGTAACTAAATCTTGTGGTTACTGTACTGTTGAGTACCCTTATTGTGCTGGCAATTATGCTATCTACATGTGAAATTGCATAAAGTTAAACACACATATACAGACAGAAATGCACATATAACTGGTGAAATCTGAACAAGCTCTATGGACTGTACCAATGTCCATTTCCTGGTTTTGGTATAGTACTGTGGTGGTGTGAGATACTGACACCGCAAAGAGAGGGAAGGGAGTTAGGGGAGAGGTGTATGGGACTTCCCTTTACATTTCTTTATTTACAACCTCCTGTGAATCTATAATTACCAAAATAAAAATTAAATAAATTTTGAAAAACTAAGTTCCTAAAGTACACTCAAGAAATTCTGCAGCCTTTTCAAGGTCAGACCCTGTATGCTACAATATACACCGACTACATAAACAATATGTATTTTCAGGTAAACACAAGTAAAATCTTATGGAGATGTAGATCTCCATAAATGAGAAACAGCCACATAGGTGATGACCTGCGGTAAGTAGGAACATAAACCTTAAAAGTTATTGGCCTATAAGCTATTATTTTTAGATTATTGTGGTAGTCTTATCCTCATGGGACACTAGGATTTGCCTAAACAGCTATCTCTGTTCACTGCTTTCATTCCTATTTTAAGCCAGCAGGCCTGCCCTACTTTTTCAGACTCATTTCCTAATCTACTCACCTGCTTTGCCAATCATGAACAAATTAAATACTGCTAAATAAGTTACATTAAATATTATTACCAAAAGTCTTATGTTGCCTTTTCAACTGTTCCTCACTAGAACAAGTGATTTTAGTTACATGATCTGATCAGGTTCTTTGAGATTATTCCTTCTGGTCTTTGATAGTCACAGAATTCACTTCCAAAGTATTAGCTAAGAACTGGGCCTCCTGGAACCAACTAAGTAATAATCCCTAGCAGTGATAGTCAACAGAAACAATAACTTCTATAAGTGGCATATGTTTTTCATAAAGCAGTGCAAAATAGTTAAAAATATACAACTTGCTTCCATGGAGAAACCCACCAATTATCTTTATTACTCCAGCCATTCATTAAAATCACTCTATTTTAAACTTCAACAAAGCCTTAGGTCACAAGAAAAAAACATGTGTAGGCACACACATAAAAACACAGAAGAAGTCTTACCTCTTCAGGCCATTAGTCACAGTCAGATTAAACATTAAAGGATTATCGATTTACAGATCAAAGGAACAAACATTTCACACCAGGTATTGTCTACAATTTAGTCATCTGCTCCTTTTGCAGTGGGATTAGTCATAGGTCACTACATTGTTCTAAATTTCTGTAACATTTTTGAGAGGCTATTACATGCTACACTGCATGAGTACTTTTCAAGCAGTATTTAACCTTCTAAGCATAACCAGAAATGTGCCGCATGTAATAGGAACTCATCAAATATTTATGAATATATCACTTCCAAAATTCTATCTATACTAGGGAAAAGGAAAATTTCACCATTTTTCTTCTTAAGCAATTTAGGTTTAAATCCTTTCAATATCTAAGACACTAAAGTTAAAAAACAGTCATGTGCCACATAGCAATATTTCAGCCTACAAGACCATATATATGACAGAGATCCTGTAAGATTATAATGGAGCTGAAAAATTTCTGTCACCTAGTGATGTTTTCGCCTGTCTTAACATCACGGTATAAGGCACTACTACTACTCACATTTGTGGTATTGCTGGTGTAAACAAACCTACTGCAACAAATGAGTTAGTGGCTTATACATTTACTATACCACCCTTTTTATCATTATTTTAGAGTATACTTCTTCTACTTACTCAAAAAACAAAAAAAAAAAAACAAAAAAAACACAAAAAGGTAACTGTAAAACAGCCCCAGACAGGTCCTTCAGGAGGTATTCCATGAGAAGGCACTGTTGTCATAGATGACAGCCCCATGCCTGTTAATTCCTCTGAAGACCTTCCAGTGCGACAGGAGGTGGAGGTAGAGGACAGTGACATTGACATTGATAATCCTGACTCTCTGGAGGCCTCAGCTAATGTGTGTGGTGTGTGTTCATTTTTTATTTATTTATTTATTTTTTTTGAGACGGAGTCTGGCTCTGTCACCCAGGCTGGAGTGCAGTGGCGATGTCGGCTCACTGCAAGCTCCGCCCCCCGGGTTCACACCATTCTGCTGCCTCAGCCTCCCCAGCAGCTGGGACTACAGGCACACACCGCCATGCCCGGCTAATTTTTTTTGTATTTTTAGTAGATATGGGGTTTCACCGTGTTAGCCAGGATGGTCTTGATCTCCTGACCTCGTGATCCTCCGCCTCAGCCTCCCAAAGTACTGGGATTACAGGCGTGAGCCACCGCGCCTGGTCAGTGTGTTCATTTTTAACAAAAGAGTTTTAAAAAATAAGAAACAGTAAAAGCTTATAAGAATAAGGATATGAAAGAAAGTATGTACAGCTATATGTGTTTGTGTTTTACGCTAAGTATGATTACGAAAGAGTTAAAAAGTTTAAAATTTTTTAAGTTTATAAAGTAAAAGTTACAGTAAGCTAAGGCTAATTTACTATTGAAGAAAGGTATTTTATAAATTTAGCATAGCCTAAAGTGTGCAGTGTTTATAAAGCCTACAATACTGTACAGTAATGTCCTAGGCCTTCACTTTCACTCACCACACACTCCCTGACTCACCCCGAGCAATTTTCCAGTCCTGCGAGCCCTATTCATGTTAAGTGCCCTCTACAGGTGGACCATTTTTTATCTTTAATACTGTATTTTTACTGTACCTTTTCTAGGTTTAGATATGTTTAGATACCCAAAGACTTACTGTTGTGTTACAGTTGCCTACAGTATTCAGTACAGTAACATGCTGCACAGGTTTGTAGCTTAGGAACAACAGGCTATGCCATACAGCTGTGTAACATCTAGGTTTGCAGATACATATAACATCTAGGTTTGTGTAAGTATGGTTAACTAGAACAACATGGGTTTGAACCGCACTGGTTCACTTATATGCAGATTTGTTTTCAACCAAACACAGGATGCAAAACCCAATTCTGCAAATACAGAGGGCCAACTTTTTGAATACTCAGGTTCCACAGGGTCAACTTCTAGACTTGAGTATTCAGGGATTTTGGTGTATGTGGGGGTCCTGGAACTAAGCTCTCACGTATACTAAGGGCTAATTGTACACTGTATGATGTTTGCATAATGATGAAATCGCCTAAGGATGCATTTCTCAGAACTCTGAATCACTAAGCAACTATGTAAGTGTGACTATATAAAATACAATACTCTTAAATATTCATTTCACATGTCATTTAAAGTAAAATAGATCTGCTGTCAAATCTTGCCAAGATCCAAGATTGATTTATTTTTAAAATAATAGCTAACATTTATTAACCACCCACTATGGGCACTAGGCTAAGCACTTTACATACAACATGAGATGTAATCTTTAAATTCTGAGGTAGGCACTATCTCCCATTTCACACCTGTGGCAAGGAAAATAAATAACAAAGCTCAAAGGCCACACGGCTGGTTATCAGCTGAGTCTGTACTCTTTCTTACACTGTCATCCATAAAATAAGCTTCTTATGCTTGCACATACTTATTTACTAAGCACCTAAGCATGTGTTAGGCACTGCATTCAGCATTAAGGATACACAGTGGTTGCCCTTAAACAGAGCAGTTATTGTGAAGAAAGGACAAGAAAACATTTAAAGCGATTTGCAAAGCAATGAGATTGTTTATGGGAGCTCGTAGGAGACAGCAACTCTTATGATGATGACGATGATGATAATGATGATAGTGATGGCAGCAGCAGCACCTAACATAACACATACGGAGCACTCACTATGTGATTGCCACTGCCAGTTTCATTATCCCTCTTCTACAGATAAAGAAATGCAGGTAAAATAAGGGTAAGTGATTTATCCAAAGTCACGCATCACTAAAAGAATCTGAGCTGGGCATGGTGACACACGCCTGTAGTCCCAGGCATGAGGATGAGGCAAGAGGATCACTTGAGCCTGGAAGTTTGAGGCTTCAGTGAGCTATGATCGTGCCACTGCACTTCACCTTGGCTAATAGAGCAAGACCCCATCTCCTTGGAAAAACAAAACAAAACAAAACAAAACAAAACAACAACCAGAATTTGAATGCAGGTATGTCTGACTGAAGCCCATGTTCTCAAAGTCTCCACAGCTTCTTAGCAGAGGAGAAAAAGCTTCTCAGAAGTCCCCTTGGCTAAATCTTGAAAGATAAACAGGAGCTGGTCAAGTTGAGGGACAAGATGCTATGCAGGGCCAGGCACAGTGGCTCATGCCTGTAATCCCACCTCTTTGGGAGGCACGAGGAACACTTGAGGCCAGGAGTTTGAGGCCAGGCTGGGCAACATAGCAAGACCCTGTCACTACAACTTAAAAGTAATAAAAATAAAACATTTAGCCAGACATGGCAGCACACGCCTGTAGTCCCAGCTACTTGGAGGGATGAGGCAGGACAATCAATTGAGGCCAGGAGTTTGAGGCCACAGTGAGCATTGATCGCATTACCGCACTCCAGCCTGGACAACAGAGTGAGACCTTATCTCTAAAAATTAAAAAAAAAAAAAAAAAATATGCACAGAAGCAAAGAGCCCATTCACAGATATAAAACATTCTAGGGACAAGTATGACCTCTTATTCAAAGGACTTAGGACCACAAGCATTTCAGATTTCAGATTGTTTCAGATTTAGGAATATTTGCATATACATAATGAGATGTTTTGGGAATGGAACGCAAGTCTAAACACAAAATTCATTTATGTTTCATATACACCGAATATGAAGGTAATTTTATAAATATTTTTAATAATTTTGTGCACAAAACCAATTTGTGTACACTGAATGATCAGAAAGCAAATGTGTCACTATCCCAGCCACCTATGTGGTCAATCTGTGGTTGCCTGGACATCATCATTATGCTGTGCATGGAAAAGATATATCACAACCGAAGGGGGCTGGGAGGGTCTTTTTTCCTCGGGGACACTGAAAAGACTTTCGGTTATGGCCCCAGGTTTTGATTACAACCCATCACATGAGGTCAGGAAAGAAAGTATCCACTTGTGGGTGTTGTCATCTGGCACTCAAAAGAGCTCCAGATTTTGGAGAATTTCAGATTTTGGATTAGGAACACTCAACCTGTAGTATTAAAGTAGGCTGGGGGACGGACACAGTGGCTCAGGCTTGTAATCCCAGCACTTTGGGAGGCCAAGGAGAGCGCATCACCTGAAGTCAGGAGTTTGAGACCAGCCTGGCCAACATGGTCTCTACTAAACCCCATCTCTACTAAAAATACAACAAAAAAAAAATTAGCCAGGCGTGGTGACGCACACCTGTAATCCCAGCTACTCAGGATGCTGAGGCAGGATAATCGCTTGAACCCGGGAGGCAGAAGTTGCAGTGAGCCGAGACTGCGCCACTGCATTCCAGCCTGGGCAACAGCAAGACTTTGTCTCAATAAAAAAAATAGTTATCAAAATAGTGTTGCTTGGCCGGGCGCGGTGGCTCAAGCCTGTAATCCCAGCACTTTGGGAGGCCGAGGCGGGCGGATCACAAGGTCAGGAGATCGAGACCACAGTGAAACCCCGTCTCTACTAAAAATACAAAAAATTAGCCGGGCGCGGTGGCGGGCGCCTGTAGTCCCAGCTACTCAGGAGGCTGAGGCAGGAGAATGGCGGGAACCCGGGAGGCGGAGCTTGCAGTGAGCCGAGATCGCGCCACTGCACTCCAGCCTGGGCAACAGCGTGAGACTCCGTCTCAAAAAAAAAAAAAAAAAAAAAAAAAAACAAAATAGTGTTGCTGTCCCCTTAATGAAATTGATGTCAACTGCAGTTTTCAACTATTCCTCTTCTTCCTTTTCTTCATTTTACGTCTTTCAATTCTCTGGCGCTTCTAGTTTGCCCATCTTCTCTCTACTCCTTAGTTAAGTACCTTTTCTTTCCCCATACTGACTTCTGTATGTTTTTCCAAACCCCATCATGTAGCTGAAACAACTACTGTTTATGCTAAACAAGTTGCCTCCACTTCATGTCAGCTATAATATTCTTTAAGGCTCGTTTTGTTCTTTTCAGCTTTCCCCCATTAAGACACTACTGAATCCTCAAATATGATGACAGCCTTTCCTAAACCTAGCTGTAGCTGTTTTAAAGCATTTCTTTCTTTTTTTGAGATGGGGTCTCAGTCACCCAGGCTGGAGTGTGGCGCTATCTTGGCCCACTGCTCCGCCTCCTGGCTCAGGTGATCCTCCCACCTCAGCCTACCGAGTAGCTGGGTTCACAGGTGCAGGCCACTACACCCGGCTACTTTTTTGTATTTTTTGTAGGCATGGGGTTTCACCACGTTGCCAGGCTAGTCTCGAATTTCTGAGCTCAAGCGATCCAGCCGCCTTGGCCTCCCAAAGTACTGGGATTACAGGCATGAACCACTGCACCCAGCTGAGCCATTTCTTAATTGTACTTTTTTTTCTAACTTTTTTTTCTTTTTTAAATAGAGATAGGTGCTCGCTCTGTCACCCAAGATGAAGCACAGTGGTGCAATCATAGTTCACTGAAGCCTTGGAACTCCTGGGCTTAAGTGATCCTCCCGCTTCAGCCTCCCAAGCAGCTGGGACTACAGGTGAGAGCCACCATGCCTGGCTCTCCCCAACTTTACATTTTGAAAAACTGAAATCTATTTAAAAAGTGAAAGAATCATAAAATGAACACACATATGCTCTTACCTAGATTCACCATAGTAAATGTTTTGCCACTTTTGCTTTTTTTCTCTACAAATGATTTTTTTAAAACAATTTAAAAGCAAACTGCAAACATCACGATATTTCAACATAAATACTTCATCAGGTACTGCCTAAAAGTAAGATCCATTTTCCTATATAACCATAATACCATATCGTCACATTCAAGTCATTTAACAATGATATAGGCCAGGCGCGGTGGCTGACACCTGTAAACCCAGTACTTTGGGAGGCTGAGGCGGGCAGATCACCTGAGGTCAGGAGTTCGAGACCAGCCTGACCAATATGGAGAAACCTCGTCTCTACTAAAAATACAAAATTAGCCAGGCATGGTGGTGCATGCCTGGAATCCCAGCTACTCGGGAGGCTGAGGCAGGAGAATCTCTTGAATCCGGCAGGCAGAGGTTGCAGTGAGCTGAGATCATGCCATTGTACTCCAGCCTGGGCAACAACAGCGAAACTCCATCTCAAAAAAAAAAAAAAAAAAAAAAACCAATGATATAATACCGTCTAATATATACTCCGTACATATTCAAATTTTCCCAGTTATCCCCAAAATGTTCTCTACAGTTTTTATTTTCTTAATCCAGGCTTGACACTGTCATTTCTCTTTCAACTTCTTTCATCTAGAATAGTCTTCCTGCCCTTTTTGTTTTGTTTCGTTTTTCATCACTTTGAAATTTTTAGAGTTCAGGCGAACTGTCCTACAGAAAGCCCCACAAACGGCCGCAGTGGCTCACGCCTGTATCCCAGCACTTTGGGAGGCCGAGGCGGGCGGATCACAAGGTCAGGAGATCGAGACCACGGTGAAACCCCGTCTCTACTAAAAATACAAAAAAATTAGCCGGGTGCAGTGGCGGGCGCCTGTAGTCCCAGCTACTCAGGAGGCTGAGGCAGGAGAATGGCGTGAACCCGGGAGGTGGAGCTTGCAGTGAGCCGAGATCGCAACACTGCACTCCAGCCTAGGGGACAGAGCGAGACTCGTCTCAAAAAAAAAAAAAAGAAAGGCCCACAAACTGGATTTGTCTGACTACTATAACTAGGCTCAGCTTAAACTAAACACTTTCAGCAAGAATGTTACATAGGTAATTATTGAATGAATTCTTCAAATATTTCTGTGTTTGTTCATTTAGAATTTCAGTCTCGCCGGGCGCGGTGGCTCACGCCTGTAATCCCAGCACTTTGGGAGGCCGAGGCGGGCGGATCACAAGGTCAGGAGATCGAGACCACGGTGAAACCCCGTCTCTACTAAAAATACAAAAAATTAGCCGGGCGCGGTTGTGGGCACCTGTAGTCCCAGCTACTCGGGAGGCTGAGGCAGGAGAATGGCGTGAACCCGGGAGGCGGAGCTTGCAGTGAGCCGAGATCGCGCCACTGCACTCCAGCCTGGGCGACAGAGCGAGACTCCGTCTCAAAAAAAAAAAAAAAAAAAAGAATTTCAGTCTCTTGGGCTGACATTGTCTAGACGCTGCAAAAAAACCTTCATTAACTGTTACCAATTAGTAAATCTAACCATGATAATCAAAGAAATACATTGTCTTGTCCAGCCATCCAGTATATCTTTCTGTGCCCAATTTAAAGATCCTAGTTACCAAGTTAAACCCTCTTCTAACAACAAATGAAGACTTAAGAAACTAAAAGACTTCAGGATAATCTAATGTGCCGATAAAACAAAACTGAATATGGGGAACTAAAAGTTCTTTCTACATTCATCTGGATAACTAGATAGAATATAAAGATAACTAAGAAAGATACCACTTAGGTTAGGTTGAAAGTTTTAGGTCTCAGTTTTGAAATTTAAAAGGCTGCTAAATTTTAACATTAAAACTATAAAAGGCAGGGCGCAGTGGCTCACACCTGTAATCCCAGCACTTTGGGAGACCAAGGCAAGAGGATCACTTGAGCCCAGGAGTTCAAGACCAGCCTCAAAAACATGGCAAAACTCCGTCTCTATAAAAAATACAAAAATTAGGTCAGGCACGGTGGCTCATGCCTGTAGTCCCAGCTACTCGGGAGGCTAAGGCAGGAGAATGGCGTGAACCCGGAAGGCAGAGTTTGCGGTGAGCCAAGATTGCGCCACTGCACTCCAGCCTGGGCGACATAGCAAAACTCTGTCTCAAAAAAAAAAAAAAAAAAAAATTAGCTGGGCACAGTGGTGTATGCCTGTGGTTCCAACTACTCAGGAAGCTGAGGTGGATCACCTGAGCCCAGGAAGCTGAAGCTGCAGTGAGCTGTGATTGCGCCACTGTACTCCAGCCTGGGCAACAGAGCAAGACCCTGTCCCCCACCAAAAAAAACTATAAAGGAGCGTTATAGTCTAGTAATGATTGCACCCAAGGATGGTAATGATTATAAGACATCCCTTTATTCCCATTAGTCATTTAGCAATTAAGTAGCAGCCAAAGCTCCAAAATGACTACAAATCCCAGAATTAACTGAATAATTTTGTCTCTAATAGACATATGTCTAAAAATCAGCCTTTTTTTTTGAGACCTGCTCTGTCACCCAGACTGGAGTGCAGTGGCGCAATCTCGGCTTACCACAACTTTCACCTCCCGGATTCAAGCAATTCTCCTGCCTCAGCCTCCCGAGTAGCTGGGACTACAGGTGTGCACCACCATGCCTAGCTAATTTTTGTATTTTTAATAGAGACTGGGTTTCGCCATGTTGGCCAGGCTGGTCTCCAACTCCTGACCTCAGGTGATCCACTCACTTTGGTTTCCCAAAGTGCTGGGATTATAGGCGTGAGCCACCATATCTGTCCTAAAAATTAGCTTTTTCCAAAAATGTTTAGGAAAAGGTCTTTAATTAATTATTCCACTTTAAGTAATGAGTCCTTGGCATTTTTCTCTCAAAGAATCCCTTTTGTTTTTCACTTTACAGTAAGATGTGATTTACAAATATTTGTTACTTTACAAATATGATATTAGAAGCCAGAATAATGGTTACAAGTGTCATGTTTTCCCCACTGTTGCCCATTTAGGGATGGAAAGCAGTGACTGAACATGAACTCATGCTTGTTTCTGGGGTTCTGGTAATTTATTTATTTTGGTTGAGCAGTTACATAGGTACATGGGTGCTAAATTTGTAAAAACTCACTAAGCTGTACATTTATAATTTGTACATTTTCCCGTATATACTTCAGTAAAAGTTATGATGTGCTAAAAATTACATAAGGCAAAAAAAATTTTTAATCCCATTTTAAAATGCAATAAAAGAGAGAAAGCTTAATTATCAAATGTCAGACCATAAATAAAGCTTTCATCACAACCAATAACATGTAGGTAAGGAAGAATACTTTATCCTTGCTCAAAAAAATAAAAATAAAAATTAAGCGTTTATATTAAAATGCCCTTTCAGAGGTTCCAGATTTCTACTCAGATGTATGAATCTCAATTAGTACTGATTTTGAAAGTTTCAAAAGTTTGTCAGCTTGTTAATTACAATGGTAAATGAAGCATAAATTAAACAAATACTGTTGACAAATCCAGGAGATATCAACTTTAAAACATATTCACATTGAAAATTTATACTTGAAAATGTTTCTTCCAGGTTGGTATTGTATCAAGTGATTAATGTGTGCCCCACTGAAAATATAAAGAACCAAAATATTAATATAAGCACTTTGAAACCATTTCCAGGCTGACTGAAACCATTATGGAAATATTTAGGTAAAATTACAATATTTATGTTAAAATAGTATGAAATATTTGCATAACAAAAGCTTTAATAGGTGTGATCCATTTTCCTTTGAATTCAAAATATACCTGCAGATGGAAATACACAAAGGTATTAAAAGCAGTTATTTCTGCTGGGAAGGAATATGAAGTCTTTCTTTTCTTACCTCTCTGATTTTCAAATTCTATAAGTAGCAGGATTAAGCTTATATTTAAGAGAAAAAACTTTAAACCCTTGGTAAATCCATTATCGATATAAAAAAGGGAGAATGGGGCGAGAGCTGTGGAAAGAAATGAAGTATAGGTACCAGAGACTAAAATCGGGTTTAGGGTATATTTGTGGAAATAGCAATTTTTGTCCACACTAATATTAAAATATTTTAAGAAAGCCATAAGCACAATATTCTCAGTGCCATGATATTAAAGAAACAGTAGCCTCCCATGTGTGGTAAAAATGGTACAGTACTCTGTAAATACACAATATATGTAAATTGTAAGAGAAAGGGAGAAATGTATCAGCACCTTACTGAAAAGAAATCTGACTTTTCTGTTAAACCCCATCTGGCCATCAAATAACAAAATAAGACAATGGATTCTCTGTATTTGTCATGTAATTCCTACTGAAATTTCCTTGTTGCTTCTGAAAATATTCATTCCAGGGAAATAAACTGCTTTTATAAAAATCACTGTCAAAGAAAAAACATGTCCTTAAACAGGAAAAGAAACTTGGAAACAAGAAAAAAAAAAAATAAAGCAGAAAGAATATCACAATTTAATCATTTGAGTTCCTAGTTCTCTGGTTCAGATACCAGTAGTGGTGCCCCAGTGCATACATACTGCTTTAGAGGCTCACAGAAATGCTACTTTTATTTTATTTATTTTTATTTATTTATTTTTTTTGAGACGGAGTCTCGCTCTGTCGCCCGGGCTGGAGTGCAGTGGCTGCAAGCTCCGCCTCCCGGGTTTACGCCATTCTCCTGCCTCAGCCTCCCCAGTAGCTGGGGCTACAGGCGCCCGCCAACTCACCCGGCTAGTTTTTTGTATTTTTTAGTAGAGACGGGGTTTCACCGTGTTAGCCAGGATGGTCTCGATCTCCTGACCTCGTGATCCACCCGTCTCGGCCTCCCAAAGTGCTGGGATTACAGGCTTGAGCCACCACGCCCGGCCACAAATGCTACTTTTAAAGCAAAGAAGAAATGAATGAGCAACCTACTAGGGTACATTGCAGATGGCACTCAATAAACATTTAATGAATGAGTAAAATCATAAGAATATTTAAACATAAAATAAACACCTTCAACAGATAGAGAAGAAATCTGCTGCCTGGGAAGTACCAGACAGAACTGTGCTGGTCTCTTTACATTGTTACCGATGAGATTTCACCCACATATCCGTTATGTTGTAGAACAGGTATTCTCCTGACTAGGAACAGTTTCGTAGCTTATAATTTCATATACTTTCTAATTCTGATATTTTCAAACGTTAATGATACCTCTACTAACCACTTCTGTAGTAAGCAATCTATTACCAACCTATTATCATGTTTCAAAGTACTACCTTAACTTGACCTTTTCACATCCTTTATGTCACTTGCATGACCCAGGCTTGACAGGGAAGGTATTATTAACCCTACTTTATAAATGATATTTTTTTTGGTTTGAGACTGAGTTTCATTCTTGTCGCCCAGGCTAGAGTACAGTAGCACGATCTTGGCTCACTATAACCTCCGCGTCCCGGGTTCAAGCAATGCTCCTGCCTCAGCATCCCAAGTAGGTGGTATTATAGGTGTGAGCCACCACGCCCAGCCACATCCTTCAATTTAAGAAAGCTGCTGTTTAAAGGACATCTAAAATATAAACCACTCCCACATACCCACTCTTCTCCAAATTTTGCTCAAACAGAACAATTAGGTACACTTTAAAGTTAACAGGAAATGACAGAACCAAAAATAACTGGGGTGTGGTATCACCTCTGAAAAAGCTTTCAAGCTGTGAATAAATGCAGACAGCTCTGGCTAAACAAGATAGCATCAGACCAAGGTTCAGTATCCGATACAATGGACCTTAGCTATGCACACAGTGACACCTCATTTTCTTCAACTATTTCAAACTCTGGAAAACCCTGAAAAAAGCAACATAAGTCACCACGAAGCCACAAATGCTGTGGTCAAGCTCTTACACTAAAGTTTTTATATAGGAGAGAAATCCATACATTCTAAGGACCTGAAATTATTTCTATTTCATTTATTTAATAGTAGTCTTAAAAGTACACAATAGGGCCGGGTACAGTGGCTCACACCTATAATCCCAGCACTTTGGGAGGCCGAGGCAGGCAGATTACCTGAGGTCGGGAGTTTGAGACCAGCCTGACCAACACGGAGAAACCCTATCTCTACTAAGAAATACAAAATGAGTCGGGTGTGGTGGTGCATGCCTGTAATCCCAGCTACTCGGGAGGCTGAGGCAGAAGAATCGCTTAAACCTGGAAAGTGGAGGTTGCAGTGAGCCAAGATCGTGCCATTGCACTCCAGCCTGGGCAACAAGAACCAAACTCTATCTCAAAAAAAAAAAAAAAAAAAAAAAATTTGTTTAAAAAGTACACAATATGTGCTAATTAATTTTGGTAAAGAACAAATTTGCATCCTGCAGGATATGATGACAGGGTTTATTTAACCATAAGCATGCCTAGCAATAAACCAGCCCCTACTTTTTTTTTTTTTTTTTTTTGAGACAGAGTCTCGCTCTGTTGCCCAGGCTGGAGGGCAGTGGCCCGATCTCGGCTCACTGCAAGCTCCGCCTCCTGGGTTCACGCCATTCTCCTGCCTTAGCCTTCCAAACAGCTGGGACAACAGGCGCCCACCACCACGCCCGGCTAATTTTTTGTATTTTCAGTAGAGATTGGGTTTCACCGTGTTAGCCAGGATGGTCTTGATCGCCTGACCTCGTGATCCGCTCGCCTCGGCCTCCCAAAGTGCTGGGATTACAGGCATGAGCCACCGCGCCCGGCCTTTTTTTTTTTTTTTTAGAGAGAGTCTCATTCTGTCACCCAGACAGGAATGCAGTAGCACCATTTTGGCTCACTGCAACCTCCGCCTCCCGGGTTCAAGCAATTCTGTTGCCTCAGACTCCCAAGCATCTGGGATTACAGGTGCCTGCCACCATGCCTAATTTTTGTATGTTTAGTAGAGACGGAGTTTCGCCATGTTGGCCAGGCTGGTTTCGAACTCCTGACCTCACTGATCTGCCCGTATGGGCCTCCCAAAGTGCTGGAGTTACAGGCATGAGCCACCATGCCTGCTCCCAACCCCTGCATTTTAACTGTTTTATTTTATTACATTTTATTTTACTATATTTATTACTATATTTAAGGGTCATTTAAATTTTTAATTTTCTTTTGATCTTATGACATGTTATGGTGGAAATTACATGGTGCAATGGTGATTAGATTGTGAGATTCCTGAGGGCTGCACTAAGCTTCACTAAGATCCTATTTATTCTGACTTGACCCACAGTTCTGGCTTATCTGGTTTCCCTGCCTACTTCAGCTTAGACGTAGCAGATCAGAAAGCAGTAAGGGCACATTTTGACAGAAAACAGTACTGGAGAGAGAAACTAAAAGCAGACAAAACACTGAACTGGTATAGCAGTGAGGAGTCATTTTAGTACAGGACAAAACTGCCAACACCTTTATACAGCAGAACGCACCAGCCATATTAACAGCACAGTACAGAAATTAATGTACATAGTGATGACCTTGATTCCTCAAAAAAGGTTATGGTTAGTACACTCTGACTCTTAAGAGAAGCCTATACTTCTTATAGGCTATACACTATTAATATGAAGACTTACATTTACATGGTCAAAATAATTTAGCTGTTCAGGGGATGTCAGTTAGATGAACAATTCAGTTATATCTCTAACGACAGTAGATAAATCCTAAGTAGATAAATCTCAAAAATCCCATTATAATTATGTAGTATAGATAATTAACATTTATGAGGCTGATTTGGGAAGATGGGGGAAAAAATCTAAGTTATACACTAAAATTCTTCCCCCTCCCTGAACATGCAATAAGGCGTTTCACTTTTTAAAAATGTATTCCCGTCACCAATATTAGTTGCCTTTCTCTAATACCAAAATGAAAAAGAAGAAAATTATCTTAATAATTTTCCCCACTGTCAGGCTAACCCCTGCATCCAGACGCCACTAACATAGTTGGTCTAAGTCTATTCTCTTCTTACTCTTACAAAATAGCGCTGTCAAACCGATTGTTAATCTGAGAGAGAAGGGTTGTGCCTAAGTCTTACAGCTGAATAAAAGCAGCACGTAAATTAGTGGTTATGTTTAATCCATGTTCTTAGTTTAAAGGCAGAAACAACTGTAACCTAAAACCCTGCAAGATTTAGAAAGCAAGGAGCCCTTTACATTTTGTTCTTATAACAAGAGAAATCTAATGCAGGTACACATTCGAATCAGAAAACATCATTCTCCAAGTCTTCATAACCAAAGGCAAAATAAAATACCATTACCATGCCAAGAGCTCCGTAAACTTATTTTAAACATCATATAATGGATGTATCTGACTTCCCCATACTAAGTTTATTTCAGTAATAGCAGTGACTTGCAATGATCTAGAGAAAGTGGGTCAAAAGGCACATGGTATACGTCCTAAAAAAAAGGGTGGGGGGTGGGTGTCAATAAATATCTCATCTTAAATATCTCACTTGGAAGAGTCGACTCAATTCCCTGCCCACACCACTCCTGATGGCTTCCCCAGAGTCGTTTCTTAAAGACAAAAAAAGACGGGGTTCTGGGCCCTTTGGGGGTGGTGGGAGAAGTCCCCACTACACCCTGAAACCTTCGGGAGGGAACCTGGCAATGACGGCCAGGCACCTGACCAGGTGCAGCAGAAAACGCCGGGTCCGGGGGGCTGCTCTCGGAGGCTGCCGCCCGGCCCGGTCTACACCCCTCCGAACCCTCCTAGGGTGGGTGCAGCCCGGCCCCAGCCTCCCTCCGCCCCGAGCCGCCGCCCAGCCGAGGGCCGTTTCCCGCGGGTCCCCGAGGAAGGCCCGGCCCGCCAGGCACCTTTGATGACGCGGTCGGTGGTGGAGAGGTGGAAGCGCCTCCCGGACATGGTCCCCTCGGCCTCCTCCAGGCTCCAGGAGCCCGCCCGACGTGCGCCTCCGCCGCGGCCGCCGCCTTCTCCTCGGGCGGCCTCAGCTGCCCCGAGGCGTCAGCCAGCCGTGCCCGACCCTGGCTCCTCAACGCTGCCCGAGGACCAGAAGGGCGCGGCCGCCGCAGCGCCGGCCTCCGACGCCACTGACAGGACGCGGGCCCACCGGCCGCTCTCTTGGGAGGCGCCAGCGGCTAAGGCGGGGAACACAGCTTCGGCAGCGACCGCGACCGCTGCTAAGGGTGGCGACCGGGGCGGCCGCGGCTGCTCGCGGCCCGGGCCCTCGTGCGCGCAAGCGCGCCCCCGCGCGCCGCTCTCACAACTTCCCAGCGGCCCCGCGCGCCGCCGTCGGCGCGCCGAGGCCCCACGCGCGGCCCCGCTGTCCAAGCCGACCCGGCCCGGCCTCCCGCCCAGAGCACCGCCCTCCCCACGCTTCCGCCTTCCCGGGAGGCCGTAGGCCTCGGCGCACGCGCTCTTCTCGGCTCCTCCGGCTCCGGGTCCCTCTTCCTAACAGCCCATTTTCGCTTCTCCTCAGCCAGCCCTCCTCGCAGCCGGTCCCTTCTCTCCTGCCCGCCCCTGCCCAGGCCGGGAACACCTGAAACCCGCCCGCGTGGCCAGCGCGGGAGGCCCACCCGGCCGCGGCCATTTTGCGACCCGGCCCTGCGGCCTCGCGGCCGCTCTGCGCCGCCTCCTGGGACCGCCTCGCAGAGAGCCCCTGACCTCCCAGGCCTCCCTCCTCACCTCTGGGTCTCCCACCCGCTTTGTCTCAAGTAGTGTGATAAGTCCGGCCGCGCTCCTTCAGCTTTTGTGGGTCATTCAGCAAACCCACACATTTAAATCCCCTCGCTTTATCTTTCCCGCGTGTTGAGTGCAGTCAGTACAGTGAGAAGGACATTCGTGTCCATCCTAGTTCCAGTCCAGTAGCTAGGGCGGTGGGGGATTGGGGAGCTCGGTTTCTGAGCAAGGCCCTGCTCCTTCCTCACTTTCCACATCTAAGAGAGGGGAGCTCCCTGCTCCTGGGACCCCAGGGCCGAACCTCCTCCTGTGCCCTGTGTATCACTCCCCAGCTAGAAGCCCCTTTTTTCCTCCCCCGGCCCAGGCTCACTGTGGAACCCCATGGGCAAGTCCGTAGAAGGTTAACAGTCTGTTCATCTCAAGGTTAAAAACTGACCTTTATCTGCCCTTAAAACTGTAAGCCTAGAACAGAAACTGGCTCCAACCGTCCTCTCACTGAGTAACTGGCAAAGTCAAAAGGATTTTGACTTTTAGCAATGCAAATAAAATATTGAAACTGATGTCCAATAAAACATGCAAGTTACAAGCAAAACCAGTCTTAACAATTACTGCAGTGACCAATGAGTAGTCAGATGTAGCTATGTAAATTTAAATTAATTCTGTTCACGTTTCAAGCGTTCAGGAACTACGTGCAGCTACCTTATTGGGCTTTCAGAAAATTATACTGGACAGCTCCTAAAATGTTATAGGATTAATGGTAAATCTCCAATAATAATAGATTTATGTATAGGCGGTCTGGGGATAGATAGTGGAATCAGACCCTGAATTATCCCTTGGAATTTTGACCATAGCTCTTTGATAGTAACCGCAGGAGGCAAGAGGACTTTAGGGGCCGAATAGAATTTGGTTTTGTTTTCATGGTCCTTGAGGCTTCCACCCAAGAGAATTGTTCAGATATCCTGAGGAAGTTCTTCATTTAAGAAGTAACCAGAACTCCACGCCTATCAAATCATACCTCTGGGTCAGAGGCTAAAATTCATCTGGAAGAACCTCAACAGGATAGCTAAAAATAAAAAGTTTAATAAAGCATTGCGGGCCGGGCAAGGTGGCTCACGCCTGTAATCCCAGCATTTTGGGAGGCCAAGGTGGGTGGATCACCTGAAGTCAGGGGTTTGAAAACAGCCTGGTCAATGTGGTGAAACCCCGTCTCTACTAAAAATACAAAAATTAGCCGAGTGTGGTGGCACACGCCTGTAATCCCAGCTACTCCGGAGGCTGAGGCAGAAGAATCGCTTGAATCCGGGAGGCGGAGGTTCCAGTGAGCCAAGATTACGCCCGGGCACTCCAGCCTGGGTGACAGAGCGAGACTATCTCCAAAAGAAAAAAAAAAAAAAGAAAAGAAAAAGAAAACGTTGCGGGCCACGCACAGTGGCCAATGCATGTAATCCCAGCACTTTGGAAGGCTGAGGTGGGCGAATCACCTGAGGTCAGGAGTTCGAGACCAGGCTGGCCAACATGGAGAAAACCCATCTCTGCTAAAAATACAAAAATTAGCTGGGCGTGATGGTGGACGCCTGTAGTCCCATCTACTCGGAACGCTGAGGCAGGAGAATCGCTCGAACCTGGGAGGCAGAGGTTGCAGTGAGCTGAGATGGTGCCACTGCACTTCAACCTGGGCACAGATACACACTCCATCTATCTCAAAAACAAAACCAAAAAAACCCACAAATACTAACTCATTCAATCCTCACACCAACCTGATTTATATGATTATCCCCATTTTACAGATAAGGAAACTGAGGCACAGAGATGTGAAGAAACTTGCCCAAAGTCACACAGCTGGTCGGAGGCCTAGTGAACACCATCATCATCAAGAGACATGCAGTACCTGAACTTCTTCTACAGCACCGCGTGGAATATGGGGCATTGAGTCCTCAAGCATGGTATACATGAATTTACAGAATCCAGATGTTATTCTGTAGCTTGGCTTTAGCAAAGTAATTGTAAGCAACCTGCAGCCCTGTCCCTTCGCATCCCCACCCCCCGTTTTTTTGTTTTTGGGTTTTTGAGACAGAGTCTCAAAAACAGAGTGTAGTGGCGTGATCTCAGCTCACTGCAACCTCCGCCTCCAGGGTTCAAGTGATTCTCCTGCCTCAACCTCCCGAGTAGCTGGGACTACAGTCGTGTGCCACCACACCCAGCTAATTTTTTTGTATTTTTAGTATTTTTAATAGAGATTGGGTTTCACCATGTTGGCCAGGATGGTCTCGATTTCCTGACCTCGTGATCTGCCCACCTCAGCCTTCCCCGCCCCTTTCTAAGGAGATTCACTCAGTATCTCTGCCTTTCTCCAAGTAGCTTGCTGGTCCTCTGTTTCAATAGCTGCTTAGTCTTCCCACAACAACCAGTGACACCAAACAGTCCTTGATACCATCACTTCCAGCTGTGGGCACGGGTAAGTTCCTTCACTTCTCAGGCCTTGCTTTCCTCTTTTGTAACGTGGGGATTATAATAATATTAATAGGCCCTCCCTGTAGCAGAGGCTGGGATGCTCTGCCCAGATACCCTTCACCATGAGGGATAACCATCTTCTGGTTGCTGCTTTTTTTTTTTTTTTTTTTAAGAGAGAGAGAGAGATGAGGTCTTGCTGTGTTGCCCAGGCTGGAGTGAAGTGGTGCCATCATAGCCCACTGAAGCCTTGAACTGCTGGGCTCAAGTGATCCTCCTGCGTTGGCCTCTCAAAGTACTGGGATTATAGGCATGAGCTACCGTACTCTGCCTGTTTCTTGAGGGCTGGTGGCTGATAGTTCATTGCTGCCCCTTCTCCAGAGAATTGCCTTAGGTTGAATGGGAGCCCCCTCCCCTAAGGAGTTATGACCATCCCTTCCCCAGTCCTAGGAGCAGTGGCTATCACGGCCTCCAGGTCAGACTAAGTTTGCCTCAAGGTGGCCGGGCGCGGTGGCTCAAGCCTGTAATCCCAGCACTTTGGGAGGCCGAGACGGCGGATCACGAGGTCAGGAGATCGAGACCATCCTGGTTAACACGGTGAAACCCCGTCTCTACTAAAAAATACAAAAAATTAGCCGGGCGCGGTGGTGGGCGCCTGTAGTCCCAGCTACTCGGGAGGCTGAGGCAGGAGAATGGTGTGAACCCGGGAGGCGGAGCTTGCAGTGAGCTGAGATTCGGCCACTGCACTCCAGCCGGGGCGACAGAGCGAGACTCTGTCTCAAAAAAAAAAAAAAAAAAAAAAAAAAAGTTTACCTCAAGGTAAGAATAACTTTGTGGTACAACTCAGGCTCCAGAGCTTACTGTGAGAACAGACTGAACTGCCGGAACACATTAAACGAGGTTCATTTTATTTGGATGTTATGAGATGGCCCCAAAATACAGTAGTCGGTTAATTTTTCCATTACTATTATTGAATAATATGTCCCTTCACATTGGTTTGCAATGTTTTCTTTAATTTTATTTTTTATTTTTTTTTTATTGAGACAGAGTCTCACTCTGTCGCCCAGGCTGCTCAGGCTGGAGTGCAGTGGCACAATCTAGTTTCACTGCAACCTCCACCTCCCAGGTTCAAGCAGTTCTCCCTGTCTCAGCCTCCTGATAGCTGGGATTGCAGCCCTCCTGTCCAGCACTGCTCCTAATAGTTCCCGTCACTTTCTATCTCTGTGTTTGGAAAAGGGCGTTAGATCCATGGATTTCTCCCGGAGGAAACCAGGTTGGAAAGGCTTTGATCTGTATAAGCTGAGACCACCAGAAACCTTCACCCATCGCATTGCCTTGCTTTCCTATCCTGGTAGAGGTTTCAAAAGACTTTGGGTTGTTTGGGGCAGACATAGGGAACGTGTCTTGCTCTCTACGGGAATCCATCTCAACTGATTCAATAATAGAATCAGCTATTCTCAGGGCATAAAGGCTGGGAGTGAATAGGGGCTCCGCTGCATCAGCCTTCTAATTGGTCCCTGAGTCTTTGGTCTTGACCTCTTAATCCATTGTCCACACTGACCCCAGAATCAACTTTTTTTTTTTTGAGACAGAGTCTGACTCTGTCCCCCAGGCTGGAGTACAGTGGCATGATTACAGCTCACTGCAGCCTCAACCTCCCAGGCTCAAGCAATCCTTCCACCTTAGCCTCCTGAGTAGCTGAGACTACAGGTGTACACCACCACACCCAGCTAATTTTTAAAATTTTTTGTAGAGACTCAGTCTTGCAACGTTGCCCAGGCTGGGCTCCAACTCCTGGCCTCAAGCGATGCTCCTGCCTCAGCCTCCCAAAGTACTGGGATTACAGGTGTGAGCCACTATGCCCGGCCCAGAGTCAACTTTGTACAGAAAATCTGACTATTGATGCTGCTTCTCATCTCCCTTCAGTGACTCCCCGGAGCCCTTGGGATCCAGTTCAAACCCTGAAACCTGGCCCAACAGCTCCTTCACAGCCTGATCCTGACTCACCTCTATAGCTTCTCTCTGTCTGTAGCCCCATGAGACCTTTCAGGCTGGCCACTTGAAACCATTTGCTATGTTTTTTCAGGGCCAGGGCCCTCCAAGGAAGGATGGGATATGAAGAGCAAGGAGGAAGGGAGGTGTTCTAGATAGGGTAAAGCTGTACAGAGGCATGGGGTTGGAATATGGTGGATATGTTCAGGGCTCCACCCCTTTGGATATTTGATCCTTATAGCCTGGAAATGCCCGTCCTTCTCTACTTTGACTCACAAGTTCAGCCATGGCCTAAGATCCAGCCCTGTTATAATCACCTCTCTGAAGCCTTCCTTAGTCCATCCGGGTAGAGGTAAAGCCTTCCTCTGTGGACCAGGAGCATTTTGTAAACAGATCAACCACCTAATGCATGGTGGATATTATTTATTCACATGTGGCTGTTTTCCCCACCTAGACTATTGAGGCAGAGACTATATCCAGCTTCTTCTTTTTAAAAAATTGTTATTTATTTATATATTTTGAGACAGGATCTTCTCTGTTGCCCAGGTTAGAGTGCAGTGGCGCTGTCATAGCTCACTGCAGCCTCTAACTCCTGGCCTCTAGCAATCCTCCCACCTCAGCCTCCTGAGTAGCTGGGACTACAGGCACACACCACTACGCCCAGCTAATTTTTTAAATTTCTTTTTTGTAGAGATGGGGCCTTGCTATGTTGCCCAGGCTGTCTCGAACTCCTGGCCTCAAACAGTCCACCTACATCGGCCTGCCTCCTAAAGTGCTGGGATTTACAGTCATGAGCTACTGCACCCAGCCTATATTTCCAGTTTCTAGCATGGCCCATTTATATTGTGGTTGCTCAGTAGGTGTTTGTGGATATAATGAATCACTAATCACCTCCATTTCTTTTTTCTTTTTTTTTTTTTTTTTTTTTTTTGTGATGGAGTCTCGCACTGTCGCCTGGGCTGGAGTGCAATGGCACAATCTTGACTCGCTACAACCTCCACTTCCCAGGTTTAAGTGATTCTCCTGCCTCAGCCTCCCAAGTAGCTGGGATTACAGGCGCCCGCCACCATGCCCGGCTAATTTTTTTGTATTTTTAGTAGAGACGGGGTTTCACTATGTTGGCCAGGCCAGTCTTGAACTCCTGACCTCGTGATCCGCCCACCTCAGCTTCCCAAAGTGCTGGGATTACAGGCGTGAGCCACCGCACCTGGCCAATCACCTCTATTTCTTATATGCAATAATTTAGTATGCCCCAGTAGATAAAGTTTGATTCAAAAGATAACTGACCAATTGGAGTATCTAAGAGGCCAAAGACCAAGGATTCATATGGACCAGAATTATTATATTACAGGTGAGGGAAATGAGCCCAGAGGCATCAAGCCACTTACCCACTGTCACACAAGTAGTTGAAAGTACAATTTGAACCCAGCTCTGCTCTCAGGATTTTTCTCTTTTTAATGTTTTAAATATATTTTTCAAAAGTAACACATGCCCATGATTTAACAAAATTAAAGGCCAGGCATGATACTCATGCCTGTAATCCCAACACTTTGGGAGGCCAAGGTGGGTGGATTACCTGAGGGCAGGAGTTCGAGACCAGCCTGGCCAACATGGTAAGACCCCATCTCTGCTAAAACTACAAAAAATTAGCCAGGCGTGGTGGCGCACACCTGTAGTCCCAGCTACTCAGGAGGCTGAGGCAGGAGAATTGCTTGAAACCAGGAGGCGGAGGTTGCGGTGAGCTAAGATTGCACCACTGCACTCCAGCCTGGGCAAGTGAGACTCTGTCTCCAGAAAAAAAAAAAAAAAAAAAGAAAAGAAAAAATTGCTGGGCGCGGTGGCTCACGCCTGTAATCCCAGCACTTTGGGAGGCTGAGGCGGGTGGATCACGAGGTCAGGAGATCGAGACCATCCTGGCCAACATGGTGAAATCCTGTCTCTACTAAAAATACAAAAAATTAGCCGGGCATGGTGGCGGGCGCCTGTAGTCCCAGCTACTTGGGAGGCTGAGGCAGGAGAATGGCGTGAACCTGGGAGGTGGAGCTTGCAGTGAGCCAAGATCGCACCACTGCACTCCAGCCTGGGCGACAGAGCAAGACTCTATCTCAAAAAAAAAAAAAAAAAAAAAAAAAAAAAAAATTAAATACTGCAAAAGTATGTACAAGAAAAGTAAATTCTCACTTCTCTCCCTGACCCTCAGTTTCCTTCTTTTTTTTTCTTTTAATGCGTCACAAATGTGTGCGTCATCCTTGCACAGGAGCCATGCTAATCTTCTCCGTATCATTCCTATTTCAGTATGTGTGCTGTGGAAAAGAGCGCTAGCTTCCTACCTATAAGCAATTCATTGCTTTTTTTTAAGATAGTAATTGTAAAATTCCATAGAATGGAATACTATTCAGCTAATAAAAAAGAAATAATTACTAATATAGGCAACAACATGAATGAATCTCTAAAATACATTATGTTGAGCAGAAGAAGCAAGCCACAAAATGGTATCTACTATATGATTTCATCTGTATAGGAAAAATGGTTATATGAAGTATGATTGAATGGAACATCATGCAGTTAGGAAATACCATATTTTAAATTAGAAAAATATTTGATGACATGAGAAAAGCCTCAGGAGACACTGAAAAATGAAAAAGCTAAAATATAACCATATATATACAGTATTGTCTCCATTTTTATTAACAAACATGGCTGGCTCAGTTACTTGGCAGGCTTAGACAGGAAAATCGCTTGAACCCAGGAGGCAGAGGTTGCAGTGAGCCAAGATGGCACCATTGCACTCCAGTCTGGGCAACAAAGAGAAACTCCATCTAAAAAAACAAAAACAAATACGTGGCTGGGCAGTGGCTCACGCCTGTAAACTCAGCACTTTGGAGGCCAAGGCAGGAAGATCTTGAGCTCAGGAGATCGAGACCAGCCTGGGCAACATGGTGAAACCCATCTCTATAAAAAATACAAAAAAAAATTGCTGGGTGTGGTGGCATGCGTCTGTGGTCCCAGCTACTTGGGAGGCTGAGATGGGCAGATCGTTTGGAAGGCTGAGGTGGGCGGTCTCTGAGGTCGAGGCTGCAGTGAGCTGAGATCGCATCACTGCACTCCGGCCTTGGTGACCCTGTCTAAAAAAAAAAAAAAGAAAAGAAAAGCATAAAATAAAAGCCTTAGGCCAGGCATAGTGGTATTCACCTGTAGTCCCAGCTACTTGGGAGGCTGAGGCAGGAGGATCTATTGAGCCCAGGAGTTTGAGGTCATATTACACTATTTTCATGCCTGTGAATAGCCACTGCACTCCAGCCTGGGCAACATAGCAAGACTCCATTTATTTAAAAATAAAAGGCCTCAAGAAAATATTAATATACTCATTCAACAAGTATGAATTAGGTGTGGACTGTGTGCCAGGCACTGTGTTAGGGATATGGAAACGAACCAAAACTGACATAATTCATACCCTCACTGAGCATAATCTATCAAGGAAAAAAATGTGAATAGCAGCCATCACTTGGTGGTATAATAAAAAAATATTTTTTTCTTTCCAATATTCTATGGTGAGAAAGTATTGCTATATAAATAGGTGAAAATAAGGCCAGGTGCAGTGACTCACGACTGTAATCCCAGCACTTTGGGTGGCTGAGGCAGAAGGATCACTTGAGCCCAGGAGTTCCAAACCGGCCTGGGCAATGACATAGGGAGACCCCGTCTTTATAAAAACAATTTTTTTTTAATTAGCTGGGTGGCCAAGCACGATGGTTCATGCCTGTAATCCCAGCACTTTGGGAGGCTGATGTGGGTGTATCACCTGAGGTCAGGAGTTCGAGACCAACCTGGCCAACATGGTAAAACCCAGTCTCTACCAAAAAATACAAAAAAAATTAGCCCGGGCATTGTGGTGGGTGCCTGTAATCCCAGCTACACGGGAGGCTGAGACAGGAGAATCACTTGAACCCGGGAGCTAGAGGTTATAGTGAGCTGAGATCATGTCATTGCACTCCAGCCTGGGCAACAAGAACGAGACTCTATCTCAAAAAAAAAAAAAAAAAAAATGCCAGGCACGGTGGTGAACACCTGTGGTCCTAGCTACTCAGGAGGCTGAGGTAGGAGGATCACTTGGACCCAGGGAGTTGAGGCTGAAGTGAACCATGATCACACCACCACACTACAGCCTGGGTGGCAGAGCAAGACCCTGTTCTAAAAGAAAAAGAGAGAGAGAGAGAGAGACAGAGAAGGGAGGGAGGGAAAAGAGAGAAAGAGAGAGAGAAAGAAAGAAAGAGAAAGAAGGAGGCACTTTTCTTTGTCTTCACCTATTTATTTATATGTTTATTTGTTGAGACAGGGTCTTGCTCTATTGCCCAGGCCAGAGTGCAGTGGCATGATCATAGCTCACTGCAGCCTCTATCTCCCTTGGCTCAAGTAATCCTCCAACCTCGGCCTCCCAAGTAGCTGGGACCACAGGCATGCCACTGCCATGTCCAGCTATTTTTTTCTTTTTTTAGAGATGGGGGTCTTCCTATGTTGTCCACTCTGGTCTGGAACTCCTGGACTAAAGTGATCCTCCCACCTTGGCCTCACAAAGTGTTGGGATTAGAGGCATGAGCCACTGTGCCGGCTGCTCTTTTCTTTTAAAGTCCTACTTCCAATAGAGTTAAACATTCATTTGCTTTCTCAATGTCTTCTCTGATTAAAACAAAAAACATCTAGAGCCACTCCATGAAAATTTAAAAAGAGGCCGGGCGCGGTGGCTCATGCTTGTAATCCCAGCACTTTGGGAGGCCGAGGCGGGTGGATCATGAGATCAGGAGATCGAGACCATCCTGGCTAACACAGTGAAACCCTGTCTCTACTAAAAGTACAAAGAATTAGTCGGGCGTGGTGGCGGGCGCCTGTAGTCCCAGCTACATGGGAAGCTGAGGCAGGAGAATGGCGTCAACCCAGGAGGCAGAGCTTGCAGTGAGCCGAGACTGGGCCACTGTACTCCAGCATGGGCGACAGAGCGAGACTCCGTCTCAAAAAAAAAAATAAAGAAAAAAAAGAAAATTTAAAAAGAAGAAAACTCTAATTGAGCTCCCTTCCCAAACAACTGTTTTCCCTAACAAATAAAATTTAAGTTCACTGCTGGTGTGGTGGTGTTTTTAGACATTAACAATTCCCAACAATCATTGGAGATCCCAATTCATTCAGCCGGTGGACCTCTCCACCTGGCCAGATGTCCACTTGGTGAATTTAGCATCCCCCCACTTTTTTTTTTTTTTACTTTCTGCATTGGTCAGAAGACATAAATATTTTAAATAACCAAGATTCATGTTTAACTATCATTTCTACACATTTCTTCAAATCTGGGTTTCCTTCTTACAGGGCTTGTGAGCTTTGGTGTATTTCCTCATGAAACTCCCTAAGTACTTCCTAAACCTTAATTAATGACCAGCTCCTCTGAGACATAATTATGAACACTTTTAATTTAACAAAAGCACAGGGAATCCTTGTTTCCACTGTTGTGTGAAAGTAACCTGGCTTTAGTTTCTATTTATATGAAGCCATTAAATGTTAAGCTTCTGTGTTAAATGCAGGTAAGAGAACTGTAGAATATTTTAAAAACTAGAGTAAAATGAGCATTTCTAAAATAGCTACGCAGAACAAAAGGTATTTTATAATGTATAATCTGCAATTTTATATAAAAAGCACTACATAGGCCAGGCATGGTGGCTCACCCCTGTAATCCCAGCACTTTGGGAGGCTGAGGCGGGCAGGTCACCTGAGGTCAGGAGTTTGAGACGAGCCTGACCAACATGGAGAAACCTCATCTCTACTAAAAATACAAAATTAGCCGGGTGTGGTGGCACACACCTGTTAATTCCAGCTACTGGGGAGGCTGAGGCAGGAGAATCGCTTGAACCTGGGAGGAGGAGGTTGCAGTGAGCCAAGATTGCACCATTGTACTCCACCTTGGGCAACAAAGAGTGAAACTCCGTCTCAAAAAACTACATAAATTATTTATAATGTACTATATCATATTTATATTTTATCATATATTTTAATTTATATCCATGAGTGCATTTAGTTTTGATTAAATTACTTTGGAATGACCTGTCCCTCCCACAGTCTTGTGATCTAAAAAGATGACCAAGTCGGCTGGGCAAAGTGGCTCACGCCTGTAATCCCAGCACTTTGGGAGGCTGAGGCTGGTGGATCATGAGGTCAGGTGACAGAGACCATCCTGGCTAACACAGTGAAACTACATCTCTACTAAAAGTACAAAAAATTAGCTGGGTGTGGTGGCATGCACCTGTAGTCCCAGCTGCTCAGGAGGCTGAGGCAGGAGAATTGTTTGAACCCAGGAGGCGGAGGTTGCAGTGAGGCGAGATCATGCCACTGCACTCCAGCCTGGGCAACAGAGTGAAACTGTCTCAAAAAGAAAAAGAAAACCCAAGTCCAGATAAAATATGTAATTTTTTATAATTAGCAAAACATGGCCCAAAGCAACATCCTACCAATAATAGCCTGATATCAATTAGTAATCTCTTTGGATACACGTAAAAAAATGCTAATGAAATTTCTGCTAACTGGTAAATATAGATTTACAGGTTGATATTCAGGCCACTGTTTGGGTAGTGCACAAACCCTTCTTTTCTCCCCGACTTCTTTTTACAGGCATTGGGTGGGCAAACCCCTTAATGGCACATCATCCCTTTGGTCTTCCCAGCAGAATCCCTTATGAAAACTGTGATAAGAATTGGCAGTCCCAGTCCAGGCGCAGTGGCTCACGCCTGTAATCCCAGCACTTTGGGAGGCCGAGGCGGGCGGATCACGAGGTCAGGAGATCGAGACCATCCTGGCTAACAGGGTGAAACCCCGTCTCCACTAAAAATACAACAAATTAGCCGGGTGTGGTGGCGGGCGCCTGTAGTCCCAGCTATTTGGGAGGCTGAGGCAGGAGAATGGTGTGAACCCAGGAGGCGGAGCTTGCAGTCAGCAGAGATTGCGCCACTGCACACCAGCCTGGGAAACAGAGCAAGACTCCATCTCAAAAAAAAAAAATTAAAAAAATTGGGAGTCCCAGACCGGCTGCGGCGGCTCGCCCCTGTAATCCTAGCACTTTGGGAGGCTGAGATGGGTGGATCACTTGAGGCCAGGAGTTAAAGACTAACCTGGCCAACATGGTGAAACCTTGTTTCTACTAAAAATACAGCAATTAGCTGGGTATGATGGCACAGGCTTGTAATCCCAATTTAGGAGGCTGAGACAGGAGAACGGCTTGAACCCAGGAGGTGGAGTTTGCAGTGAGCCGAGATCACACCACTGTACTCCAGACAGAGCCAGACCCTGTCTCCAAAAAGAAAAAGAAAAAAAAAAAAAAGAATTAGGAGCCCCAAAGCTGCTGTCACTTCCTGCTTGTGACTGTTGTTTGCATCATTGCAGAACAGGAGAAAATGGCGGCAACCACTACGTAACACAGTTGATTGGTCCACAGGTAAGATACCAAGGTAAACAGCACTGGCATTCAAGTTGCTTGGGGCAAAAATTTAGAATCAGGGACGCCTTTCCACACACTATATCCTGTCAACTTCCTCCCCCTACTGTCTATTTTCCTATACAGCAGATCTTTTTAAACTTAAAGCATAAAACTGATTTGTCATTCCTCTGGTGAAAACCCTCATTAGGGCCAAGGGCGGTGGCCCACGCCTGTAATCCCAGCACTCTGGGAGGCCAAGGCAGCAGGATTACTTGAGGAGTTGGAGACCAGACTGGGCAACTTAGTGAGACCCCGTCTCTAAAAATAAAATTAAATTAGCCGGGCTGGCTGAGGTGGGAGGATCTCTTGAGTCCAGGAGTTTGAAGCTGCAGTGACCCGTGACCCCATCTCTGAAAGAAACAAAAATAAATGTCTTCTCCTTTCCCGAAGTGGTCTGACTCTTGTCAACTTTGAGCTGGGACCAAACTTCTTCCCCCATGTCCGCTGCAGTCCAGACAGACTGGCCTTGTTTCTGCTGTTCACACATACTGGCCTCAAATAGACGAAGCTTATTTCTGTCTCAGCATTCTTGCATTGACTGGCCCTTTGGCTTAGAACATTCTTCTACAGTTACAAAGCTCAACTCAAATGTCACCTGGTTAGAGCCCTTTCCTGGACCACCTCTATCCCTATCTGCGCATTCCCTACCTCACTACCCTGTGTTAATTTATCTGTAGTACTTGGTTTTTATTTCCCCTCACTCCTTAAGGGAAGCATCTTTGTCTTGTTCACTGCTATGTCATACCATACCTGGCAAAGTTGGAGCTCAACAATTTGTTGAATGAATGGATTTCATCTTACTCTTGTCTGGAGCAGAAGTTTTTCACCTGGGGCACAGGGGCTTCAAGAGATCATTTCCTTCTCGTCTACCTCCCGTCCCCATGCTGCTCCCAATTATAAATGAAATTAAAGGTTTGAGTAGATTTACACATGCTATGAGTGTGTATGAGCAATCATGTATTTTTCTCAAAGGATTCTCAAAGGAATCCAAAGAACAAAATGTTAATTACTACAAGTACAAAGCTTTAATTTATAAAACACTTTTGCGTATTTAGTCCTCATTGTGCTTATACCTACCTTATAAGGTAGGCAGTGTAAAATTATAATTTCTACTTTGTAAAATTATTGAAATGCAGAGAGGTTAAACATGTTAGAGATCACACAGATAGTCAATGATGGAATTGACACAAATCCGTTCTTATGGATGCAAAATCCTGTGGTGTTTTTATTTTTTAATTTATTTTTATTTTTATTTTTTTTGAGACGGAGTGTCGCTCTGTCGCCCAGGCTGGAGTGCAGTGGCCCGATCTCAGCTCACTGCAAGCTCCACCTCCCGGGTTTACGCCATCCTCCTGCCTCAGCCTCCCAAGTAGCTGGGACTACAGGCGCCCGCCACCTCGCCTGGCTAGTTTTTTGTATTTTTTTTAGTAGAGACGGGGTTTCACCATGTTAGCCAGGATGGTCTCGATCTCCTGACCTCGTGATCCACCCGTCTCGGCCTCCCAAAGTGCTGGGATTACAGGCTTGAGCCACTGCGCCCGGCCTATTTTTTTATTTTTTTATTTTTATTTTTATATATGGAGTCTCGCTCTGTCGCCCAGGTTGGAGTGCAGTGGCGCGATCTCGGCTCACTGCAAGCTCCGCCTCCCGGGTTCCCGCCATTCTCCTGCCTCAGCCTCTCGAGTAGCTGGGACTACAGGTGCCCCCACCACGCCCGGCTAATTTTTTGTATTTTTAGTAGAGACGGGGTTTCACCGGTTTCACCGTGTTAGCCAGGATGGTCTTGATCTCCCGACGTCGTGATCCGCCCGTCTCGGCCTCCCAAAGTGCTGGGATTACAGGCGTGAGCCACCGCGCCCGGCCTTTTTTTTTTTTTTTTTTTTTTTTTTTTTGAGATGGAGTCTGGCTCTGTCACCTAGATTGGAGTGCAGTGGCGGGATCTCAGCTCACTGCAAGCTCCACCTCCCGGGTTCACATCATTCTCCTGCCTCAGCCTCCTGAGTAGCTGGGACCACAGGTGCCTGCCACCATGCCCAGCCAATTTTTTGTATTTTTAGTAGAGACAGGGTTTCACTGTGTTAGCCAGGATGGTTTCGATTTCCTGACCTCATGATCCACCTACCTTGGCCTCCCAAAGTGCTGGGATTACAGGCATGAGCCACCATGCCCAGCCAATCTGTGTTCTTTTTGAAGATAAAGACACAATCCAGAACTCTGGGGAAGTAGGTTTGCATTGGTTCTTACCTTCGTTTGCTCAAAAATTACCAAACATCAATACTTTTCCAAGGATTCTCCCATTTAAACTAGTTTACAAGGCTGCTTTAAGTTTTTCAGTGAAAAAACATTATCATCATTTAGATCAAGGCAGTCTTCCATGCAGTCAGCCTCCATTTCAAACAAAATATTGAGAGAACATACTAACCGGCCAGGCATGGGGGCTCATGCCTGTAATCGCAGCACTTTGGGAGGCCGAGGTGGGCAGATCACAAGGTCAAGAGATAGAGGCCAGCCTAGCCAACATGGTGAAACCCTGTCTCTACTAAAAATACAAAAATTAGCTGGGCGTGGTGGCACACACCTGTAGTCCCAGCTACTCGGGAGGCTGAGGCAGGAGAATCGCTTGAACCCAGGAGGCAGAGGTTGCAGTGAGCCGAGATCACACCACTACACAACAGCCTAGGCAAAAGAGTGAGACTCAGTCTCAAAAAAAAGAACATATGAACTGAGGAACACAAAATTATTTTCTACTAAGCTTGGTTGAGCATAATTAGAAAAACAGATTTGTAGGAATATACCTTAAAGCCGAATAAAGACGATATTGAGATCTCTGTTTAGATTTTTATTTTATTTATTTTATTTTTGAGACGGAGTTTTACTCTTGTTGCCCAGGCTGGAGTGCAGTGGTGCAATCTCAGCTCACTGCAACCTTCACCTCCCGGGTTCAAGCGATTCTCCCGCTTCAGCCTCTCAGGTAACTGGGATTACAGGCATGCGCCACCACACACAGCTAATTTTGTATTTTTAGTAGAGATGGGGGCTTCCCCATGTTGGTCAGGCTGGTCTCGAACTCCTGACCTCAGGTGATCCGCCTGTCTCGGCCTCCCAAAGTGCTGGGATTACAGGCTTAAGCCACTGTGCCCGGACTTATTTATTTATTTAGAGACAGAGTTTTACTCTTTTGCCCAGGCTGCAGTGCAGTGGTATGATCTCGGCTCACAGCAACCTCCATGCCCCGGGTTCAAGCGATTCTGCCTCAGCCTCCTGAATAGCTGGGATTATAGGCACCTGCCACCAAGCCTGGCTACTTTTTGTGATTTTAGTAGAGACAGGGTTTTGTCTTGTTTGCTGGGCTGATGTCAAACTCCTGACCTCAGGTGATCCACCTGCCTCGGCCTCCCAAAGTGCTAGGATTACAGGCGTGAGCCACCACACCAGGCCAGATTTTTATTTTTGTAGACAGGTCTCAGTGTTGCCCAGGCTGGTCTCAAATGCTGACCTCAAGCAATCCTCCTGTCTCAGCCTCCCAATGCACCAGGATTGCAGGTGTGAGCCACCACACCCAGTCTGTTTAGATTTTACCTGCCCTTTTAGTTAGAATATTTCACTGAATCATGTATACTGAAAAATCAGTATGATCCCTTTTGTAAAATCAGCTTTCCCAGAAAAGAAAAATGTAAATTCCATCTCTCTCTCCTGTTCTCTTGATTTTCAAGAGGGGGAAAGAATTCTACAGTATTTGCAGAATCTCTACAATACTTAAATTGTGTGAATTTGGCAGCTTAAGCTATTTCACTTCAAGGGCCACATCTATAGAATAAACCAGACAATGGCTTCAACAGAGCTTGTTTTATAAACCTCAAGAAGTTAGAGAACATGCCACTTGAGAGAATCGCCTGTTCTGGGAGCATACTCAAGATCAAAGAGTTTTTTTTTTCTTCCTTACTAGCATCTATAATTAAAGACCTAATCCTTTATTTTAAGCAAGAAAACGATTCCCTTTATTGAATTAGTTGTTTTTCTTCTTAAAACCCAAAGGTTGACATCAAATTTTGGGGTGAATGTCCTATTAATTAGCTTGGGTCATTCTTTGATTTTGATGCATTTAAAATGTTAGCCAAATGCAGGAAGACAAACCATATTTTTTTCTTTTTGAGATAGAGTTTTGCTCTTGTTCTCCTGTTGCCTAGGCTGGAGTGCAATGGCGTGATCTCAGCGCACCGCAACCTCCGCCTCCCGGGTTCAAGTGATTCTCCTGCCTCAGCCTCCCAAGTTGCTGGGATTACAGGCATGTACCACCATGCCAGGCTAATTTTGTATTTTTAGTAGAGACAGTTTCTCCATGTTGGCCAGGCTGGTCTCAAACTCCTAACCTCAGGTCATCCGCCTGTCTTGGCCTCCCAAAGTGCTGGGATTACAGGCATGAGCCACCGCGCCCAGTCCCGACAAACCATATTTTAAGAGAGCACATTGGCCGGTCACGGTGGCTCACACCTGTAATGCCAGCACTTTGGGAGGCCGTAGTGAGTGGATCACCTGAGGTCAGGAATTCGAGACCAGCCTGGCCAACATGGCGAAACCCCATCTCTACTAAAAACACAAAAATTAGCTGTGCATGGCGGCACATACCTGAAATCCCAGCTACTTGGGAGGCTGAGACGAGAATCTCTTGAACCTGGGAGGCAGAGATTGCAGTGAGCTGAGATCGCGCCACTGCACTCCAGCCTGGGCAACAGTGAGACTCCATCTCAAAAAAAAAAAAAAAAGAGCGTGTCATTTAGAATTACTTCATCAAAAAAACTTGTTCAGGAGCCTCCTGTGGGAGATCCTGATGGCTTTGTGTCACACGAATGCATTTGTGAAAACCTGTGTGGATTATTGCCTGAGTTTGTTCTTAGGGAACCTCAGTGTTCCACAGATCTGTAAGTAAACTGGTTGTAGAAAAACATCTAGAGAGTCTGGGTGTGGTGGCTTTCGCCTGTCATCCCAGCACTTTGGGAGGCCTAGGCAGGGGGATTGCTTGAGCCCTGGAGTTCGAGACCAGCCTGGGCAACTTAGCAAGACCTCTTTTCCACTAAAAATCAAAATTAGCCAGGTGTGGTGGCGCATGCCTGTACCCCCAGCTAATTGGAAAGCTGACGTGGGAGAATCACTTGAGACCGGGAGGTTGAGGCTGCAGTGAGCCATGATCGCGCAACTGCACTCCAGCCTGGGTGACAGAGCAAGACCCTGTCTCAAAATAAAATTGAAACAAACAAACAAACATCTACAACCTAGTAGAACTTCTTGGCTTATGATTGCCAGGGTCAGAACACTTTGGGGTTATTCCTTAACCATAATTGATGCTACCATCTTGGAATCTGACCCACTGCTGGATCAAGGATACTTTGTTATAAAGGATAAAGGATTGCTGTTATAAAGGATACTCCGTTAACTCCCTTCCTTCATTAAAAAACAAAAACAAAAACAAAAAAAACCCAACAACCTGACAAGGCATGGGGCAAGAATAGATATCTGGCCGGGCGCGGTGGCTCAAGCCTGTAATCCCAGCACTTCGGGAGGCCAAGACGGGCGGATCACGAGGTCAGGAGATCGAGACCATCCTGGCTAACACAGTGAAACCCCGTCTTTACTAAAAAATACAAAAAAAACTAGCCGGGCGAGGTGGTGGGCGCCTGTAGTCCCAGCTACTCGGGAGGCTGAGGCAGGAGAATGGCGTGAACCTGGGAGGCGGAGCTTGCAGTGAGCTGAGATCAGGCCACTGCACTCCAACCTGGGCGACAGAGCAAGACTCCGTCTCAAAAAAAAAAAAAAAAAAAAAAAAAAGAATAGACATCTGCTGAAAAGAAATAAAACTGTTTTTTGGCTGGCAGTTCTTAGCATCCTTAGCCGAAGGCTGATAAAGGACCCGTGGATCGCTCCCAACCACTGATTTTTTTTCCCCACGATTAAAAAAAAAAGGTCAGCTGAAAGCCACCAATCACGAATGCAATATAATTCTGTTTATTCCAGAGGATGAAAGGGATTCGCCCCTGCTGGGATTTGAACCTGTCACTCTTCAGAAGTCTAGGTATTTCACCCTAGATCATGACGAGTACAAAATCTTTCAAATAGATGAGCATTTTGTTTTTCCACACATCAAAAACACCACGTCCACATTTAGTGTGATTGCTATTTCTTGAAGTGGGTTTTGCCCAAATTCAGTCCAAGCATCACTGAATGGTAAAGTGCACAGAAGGAACAAAATAGGAGAGTACACTCATTATAGCATTTTTTGAATTTCAGTTATTTCACCTTCCACCAAAAATGTCCTAGATGGCTTAGCTGATTAAGAGTATTACAAAGAGATGGATAAGGTCAAGGTTTTAATCTACTTAATGGCTTGTTTGCTTAGCTCTGTTCTACGCGGGCCACAAGTACACCTCTCTCAAACTTAACGTTTCCAAATAAAGGTGGACCGAGTAATAAAGCATAAGCGAAATCATCACCGATGACTGGAAGACACAACAGGAACTGCTCGCCATGGAAAAGGAGCATTTCCACCAACACAGAACTTCAAGACATTTCATTTAGTCTATTTTTTTTTTTTTTTTTGAGATGGCGTCTCACTCTGTTGCCCAGGCTGGAGTGCAGTGGCATGATCTCGTCTCACTGCAACCTCTGCCTCCTGGGTTCAAGTGATTCTCCTGCCTCAGCCTCTTGAGTAACTGGATTTACGGGGGCACACCACCATGCCCGGCTAATTTTTGTATTTTTAGTAGAGACGGGGTTTCACCATGTTGGCCAGGCTGGTCTCAAACTCCTGACCTCAAGTGATCCACCTGCCTTGGCCCCCCAAAGTGCTGGGATTACAGGGGTGAGCCACTGCACCTGGCTCATTTAGTCTTTTCATTCATTCTTTCCATATGGTCAGTGCTGACATCACAGAAAGAAACCAGATACGGCCTCCACCCAGAAGGAATTTGGTATGCAAAGAATAGCAATTACAATGCAAGTCCTGTAACTGAGGTATGCAGAGACAGACTCCTGGAAAGGCAGGAGGGACTGCAGGCAGAAAAGGACTCGAGGTATCAGGAGCTGAAGGGCAGAGTGAATGTCATTTTGACAGCAAATGGCGTAGTAGTGAGGTAATGCAAATTAAATGACCAACACGAGCCACTTCATATATTATTCTTGTTTTAACAAAGGAAGGAGTAACAGGCATTTGGAAATCTCTAATGGAGGTAGTCATAAGATTGAACCAACTTTTTTTTAAAATCTTACTAGTCATTTCTGTTGTTGAAGAAAAACAGATCCCTGACCCTACAACTACATTGGAAGGAGAATAATTTTAGCATTTTAAGTCTCATTGGCAGAGGACTTTTCCCTGTAAGATATAGAAATGTGGCTGAAACAAACTAAGCACACATTACAAGTTTCAAGTTTATATAAGATAAAACAGGGTGATAGAAAAGTCTTCTTGGAAACACCACAATTCTTTGATCATGCAACAGTGAGATCACAGCCTCCGAAAGAGATAAACTAACCGATTTTGGCCAGGCTTGGTGATTTGCGCCTATAATTCCAGACTTTGGGAGGCCAAGAGTTCAAGGCTAGCTTGGGCAACATAGCAAGATGTTTCTATAAAAAAAAAAAAAAATTTAAAAATCAGTCAGTCATGGTGGTAGGCACCTCTAGTCCCAGCTACTCAAAAGGTTAAGGTGGTAAGATTGCTTGAGCCTGGTAGTTCAAACTCACTCTCTCTCTTTAGATAGATATAAAACTATATATATAGATACAGAGTTATCTATCTATCTATACAGGAAGATAGATATATCTAGAGAGAGAGAGAGAAACCAATTAGGTTTAAAGTGAGTATAGGCCAGGCACGGTGGCTCATGCCTGTAACCCAGCATCTTGGGAGGCTGAGGCAGGCTGATCACCTGAAGTCAGGAGTTCTAAGACCAGCCTGGCCAACATGGCACAACCCCGTCTCTACTAAAAATTCAAAAATTAGCTGGGCATGGTACCGCATGCCTGTAGTCCCAGCTACTTAGGAGGCTGAGGAATGAGAATTGCTTGAACCCGGGAAGCGGAGGTTGTAATGAACCGAGATCGTGCCACTGCACTCCAGCCTGGGTGACAGAGTGAGACCCTTTCTCAAAAAAAGAAAAGAGAGTATAAAAGTTTCCTTCTTGGCCTGGCACAATGACTCACGCCTGTAATCCCAAAACTTTGGGAGGCCAAGGTGGGCTGATCACCTGAGGTCAGAAGTTCGAGACCAGCCTGGACAACATGGTGAAACCCCATCTCTACTAAAAATACAAAATTTAGTCAGGAGTGGTGGCGGGCACCTGTAATCCCAGCTACTAGGGAGGCTGAGGCAGAAGAATTGCTTGAACCCGGGAGGCGGAGGTTGCAGTTACCCGAGATCACACCACTGCACTCCAGCCTGGGCGACAAGAGCAAAACTCTGTCTCAAAAAAAACCCCCAAAAACCAAAAACCAAAAACCAGCTCCTTCTAAAATCCCAAATGATGATGAACCAGACCTGGTAAAAACAAAACTTTGTGAGACACCATCGCCACCTTGTGTTCAACAGCCTTCATTACATCCACATTTATTGCAAATGATCACACGTGGGATTCTCAACAATTACAGAATATAGCTTTATTTATAGAATCTTACAAATAAAACATTTACAGTCCACATAAGTTAATTTTCCTTTCTAATTTCTTCTCATAACACCTGAGTTATTTTAAAAAAATACTGTGATGGAATTGCAGAACTGTAAAGGGAAATATGAACAATAAAATCCTAACCTCTCTTGTAGAAATCAGACTTTTTTTTGAAGCAGATGCCCAGCATATTGCCATCTCTTTGGAAGAGGACTTACTATAATCAGATCTTACGCTACCCAAACAGGGAAGCTGCCTTTTTAAAACCCAAGGTTAAGGACCAGTGAAGAATCGCTCCCATTTGACACTAGACACAAAATACCTTTGGGGGCAAAGACAGGGGCAAGCTGCGCGCCAGTGGTGAGGTGAGAAGGAGCAGAACCCCTGTCCCTGCCTCACTGTTCCTGCACGTGACATACACTTTCCTTGCTAATTTATTAATAGGAGCTGGTGCATGTGGAAAACAAGGTTGAAGCTGCTAATGCCAGGGGTGAAAAAGTCCTCCCACTGACTTGCTACTCCTTAGACTTCTAATATGTACAAATGCTTGAAACAGCAAATTCAACACCTAAAAATCGAAAGAAATCACCAGTTTTTGGGGCAAAGCTGTTGCCACAATCAGTGGCAACTCAAGTCAGACGATGTGAGCGCACCCCTCCCAAGCTCCGACTAGGACTGACCTCTGCGCCAATGACAGTTTAAAGAGGATTTCCCTTTGAGGCAGCTGTCTATGGAAGGAAATTCCTTAAGGTAATATAGGTGTGCATAAAAAGGGAAAAAAAAACCCTATTTCATATTTCAATTTGTTAAACATTATAGTTTTGAGCTCCTCTCCTAAACTAGAAATCCACTAACTCTATATTCTACTCCAAGACAAAGGGTATTATGTTTAAGGAATGACAGGATCTATTGGGAATGCTAAAATTATAAATTTAATACATCAATGCAAGTTAGGTTAAAGCAAAATCTTCCAGAGTCTTCAACTTTGAGTTATTTTCTGCTAGCTCCTGAAAGCAGCTTGAGAAGAATAAAACAGAAAAGACGAAGAACCATTTTAAAACAACAATAATAATGACAATATAAAAAGTTAGATTCCGACATTCAAGGAATTGGTTCTTTGGTAAAACTGGACCATAATCTTACCAGGAAATCAGTCCTGATATTTAATCTAGAATCTCCATCACTGAAATTCTCCCTCTTCAGCGTATTCTCAAATGTACCAAAGCCAACAGGCAAGATAAAAACAAAACTAAAAAAAAGAATCACCAGCAGTTTTCCTGCTCATGTTCTTTTCAAGAATATTCCTGGTTTGAGAGATGTCTCCCAAGAAGAGAAAACAAAATGGATGCTGCTTGTGATTACTGAGAGTGGACAGTTTTTCTATGTAAGAGAAAAGCTCAGGCATTGGTAGTGAACCAGTACTCCTGTCAGCCATGCACATGAATCAGTTTGCAAACATGGCCCCTGGGCTCCAACTGTGGGCACCACTAAGAAAGGCTTCTGGAGAGACAGGCTCCCCAAAGTGGCTAAAGAATCTCACATTATCAATATGATAATAATAAATCAATTCACCTAGTGAACCTGGAGATGAGCTCCCCTTGAAGCCAGAGCTCGGAGGCAAGGGCTCCACAGTGCCTGAGGCTGGCCGACAGTTTTGCAGACAAGTATCTCCATCCATTTTCTGGAGAGAGTTAGAGCAATTCATATTCAATTCAATACAGGATTCGACTTTTTTGCAAGGAAGCAGTAACCTAGACGGGTCATTGAAAACCCATCTGCAACAGAATCATTAGGCCCGCCATTCAGCAAACATCTGCGATGCCCTAAGTGAAGTTTGTGACCTTATGTTTCAGAGACCCCCTATTAGTCATGCTTTGATTTATGGAAGCAGTAAATCCTAAATTTTGCCTGCACTGATTCCATTTCTGATTATCCTTGTCTAAGTAGAGCATAAATGGCACCCCAGTTCTACAACTCAGCTTGCCACTCTGCAGACGTCTCACCTAGCGGGGAGGATAGTTTGTGCAGTCTCCCCTCTAACACACAGGTCTCAAATGTGCTCAGAATGTGCTTCTAGGGAGGCAGCTACAAAGTCTCTTAGAAGATGGCAGTGGGGAAGAGGAGGTAAAAATCACAGCCAAACCAACTGTTTTCTTGCAGACAGCCTGAGCCTCCATTCTGTCAGTTGTTCACCTGAAAGAGGGGGTCCAGGCAGCCACACCGCCACGTTAGCTCACTTGGACAGCCATGAAACACCAGGTGCTGTTACAAAATCAATACCCAGCATCTCAGTAGGAACAAGTGAGCGTCCTGACAAGACACACAACAGCGGTTCGACTTCCTCTCCCATTCAGGATGAGCCCTGCCTCGCTTCTCACCCTGCTCCTGTGTTCTGACTTCAGGTTCTCTTTGAAAGAAGTAATAGGCAATTAAACAGACTTTGAAAAAATGGGAAGGCTTCCTGTCTCCTGTCTCTTCTGTTGGCCAGCTGGAGGTCCAAGGTGCCCAGTGAGAGTCATGGGCCCTACACTATGGAATCAACTCTTGATATTTCTAGCCAAGTTCTAACCACTGGCTCTAGTTTTGCATTGTTGGGTAAAGGATTCAAAACCTGGCAGCACTGGTTCCAAGAGGAGGCCAAGGTAATCAGAGAAAAATGTCAGGCTTGTCTTGTAAGCTAGATTCAGGTTCCAGAGTCACTGAGAGAAAAGGTGAGAAGAGGGCAAGAGGCACTAGCGAGAGACTGGTTACCAGAGCAGCTTATTCCTAGGATAGAGCATTTTACAAATGGCTGACATTTGAACGCAGGAATACGGTCTGTGTCAGTTTTTCATAGAACGGTCTCTTCCGTGGTGCATTGTGGATGGTGAGTCCTCCGGCTGGCGATCGGGCAGCCCAGGGCCCGACTTCCAGTCCTACAGGCTCTTGGCAGGGCCCTACCCGATCTGGATCTGTCCTGAATACATGGTGAGGACCACCATGATGGTGAATCCAGTCAGGAGGCCCAGGTTCTGGATGACAAACGGAATCAAGATGCTGCCCTTCCTTTCATCCTCTTGACAGACCTCATTCATCTCAGGGAACTGGGAAAGAAGCAAGAAACAACACAGCTGCAATTCCTTGCTTAATCTTGTAAGTCCAGGGCAATTCAGTGATGGAGATATAGATCAGGTTGGTTGACAAAGAAAATTAACAGGGCCGGGTGCAGTGGTTCACCAGGTCAGGAGTTCGAGACCAGCCTCACCAACATGGTGAAACCCTGTCTCTACTAAAAATATAAAAATTAGCTGGGCGTGGTGGCGCAGGCCTGCAGTCCCAGCTACTTGGGAGGCTGAGGCAGGAGAATTGCTTGAACCCGGAAGACAGAGGCTGTAGTGAGTGGAGATCACGCCACTGCATTCTTGCCTGGGCAACAGAGCGAGACTCCGTCTCAAAAACAAAACAAAACAAAACAAAAAAAAGAAAATTAACAATAGCAGGTACCACGTCTTTACAACTATCTAGGTAAAACAAAGTACTCAACCTGTATGTGGCTCTGGATGAGTTTAGAGGCTGGCTAAAAATAAATATACTCTGATAAAAAAAAATAAACTTTTTATTATAGACTCCCCCCCACCCCGTTTTTGAGACAGGGTCTTGCTCTGTTGCCCAGGCTCGAGTGCAGTGGTGCGATCATAGCTCACTGCAGCCTCGAACTCCTGGGCTCGAGCAATCGTCCCACTTCAGCCTCCTGAGTAGCTCCACAGGTGTCTGCCACCATGCCTGGCCTTATTGTGGACTTTAAATACTTGAAGAGGTCTTTTTGTTACCAAGATGTTATTAACAGGCTAGACACAGTGGCTCACACCTATAATCCCAGCACTTTAAGAGGCTGAGATGGGAGGATCCCTTGAGGCCAGAAGTTCAAGACCAGCCTAGGCAACATAGAGACCCCATTCTATAAAAGTTCAAAAAATTAGCTGGGCATGGTGGCTGGAGCCTGTAGTCCTAGCTGCTTGGGAGACGGAGGGAGGAGGATCACTTCAGCTCTGGAGTTCAAGGTTGCAGTGACCTATGGTCATGCGACTGCGCTCCAGGCTGGGTGAGTGACGCTCTGTCTAAAAAAAAATTAGGCTGGGCACAGTGGCTCACATCTGTAATCCCAGTACTTTGGGAGGCCGAGGCGGGCAGATCACAAGGTCAGGAGATCGAGACCATCCTGGCTAACACAGTGAAACCCCGTCTCTACTAAAAATACAAAAAATCAGCTGGGCGTGGTGGCAGGCACCTATAGTCCCAGCTACTCAGGAGGCTGAGTCAGGAGAATGGCGTGAACCTGGGAGGCGGAGCTTGCAGTGAGCCAAGATTGCGCCACGGTACTCCAGCCTGGGTGACAGAGCGAGACTCCATTTCAAAAAAAAAAAAAAAAATTAAAAATTAAAAATTAAAGAAAAAGACATGTCCAATGCATTGAGATAAAAAAAGAAACAAACCAAAGTATTGCCATTATTGTTTCAGGGGCAGTTTTCTTTCCTTCCTTCTGTCTCTTATCTATACACAGCTATTCCATAATAAGTAATAAAGGCCATAGATTGATTATCATCATTTTCTTTAATGACATATGCAAACAAAAACATAAACTTTTCCTCCTTTAAAATCTAATGCCCTCTTAAAAACCACTGAATGGCAGGTACACCTTAAACAGACAAACTCTGTGGTGTGTGAAAGAAAGCTAAGAAAGCTGTTATTAAAAACAAACTATCAGCCGTGTGCAGTGGTTCATGCCTGTAATCCCAGCACTTTGGAGAGGCCGAGGCGGGTGGATCACCTAAGGTTGGGAGTTCGAGACTAGACTGGCCAATATGGTGAAACCCCATCTCTACTAAAAATACAACAATTAGCCAGGCGTGGTGGCGCACGTCTATAATCCCAGCTACTCAGGAGGCTGAGGCAGGCGAATCACTTGAACCCAGGAGGCAGAGGTTGCAGTGAGCTGAGATCACACCACTGCACTCCAGCCTGGGAGACAGAGTGAGACTCCGTCTCAAAAAATAAAAATAGGCCGGGCGCGGTGGCTCAAGCCTGTAATCCCAGCACTTTGGGAGGCCGAGACGGGCGGATCACGAGGTCAGGAGATCGAGACCATCCTGGCTAACACGGTGAAACCCCGTCTCTACTAAAAATACAAAAAACTAGCCGGGCGAGGTGGCGGGCGCCTGTAGTCCCAGCTACTCCGGAGGCTGAGGCAGGAGAATGGCGTGAACCCGGGAGGCGGAGCTTGCAGTGAGCTGATATCCGGCTACTGCACTCCAGCCTGAGCGACAAAGCGAGACTCCGTCTCAAAAAAAAAAAAAAAAATAAAATAAAATAAAATAAAATAAAAATAAAAATAAAAAAACTACCTACCTAACGCCCCCATAGTTGCCCTCCCATCCAATGAACTGTGGAATACTTACCATATCAGCCAGAGAAATATACAAGAACATTCCTCCAGCCAGCGCAAAAATCCAGTTGGCAGAGAAGTGGCTGCCGGCCAGGATGCCAAAGGCCAGACCCAGGTAGCAGCAGCAGGCAGAAAGGAAGTTGAAGAAGAGAGCCTGTTGGATGCTCATCCCAGCGTTGAGCAGGATGACAAAGTCTCCTACAGCAGGGAGAACGAAAAGGGGAGGGACGATGAAAGAAGAGTCAGATGGACATGGTGACACACACTTGTCATCCCAGCTATTCGGGAGGCTCAGGTGGGAGGATCGCTTGAGCTCAGGAGTTTGACTCCAGCCTGGCAACAGAGCGAGAGCCAGTCATACAAGGTCTTGGGAGACAGCGTGCACTGATGACATCAGACTGCTAAAAGTGTGGGTGAAAAAAATCAAGACAGCCCTAGACTCAAGACTGAGGGAACAAGACAGGCCCTTGAACTTTCTGTTCAAGACCTGTCTCCATTTGCCAAACTGGCCGTATACCCAGCCTAGAGGCTGAAAATCTTTCCCAGGATTTTAAAAATAGATGACCAGCTGGCACTGGCCTCCTCATTTCTCTCTGGATTCATGGTGAAACAGAAGGAACCCCCTTCCTCACGACTACCATGGAAACAAAATCAAGACTGTGAGAAATGAAGTGTCGAGACTGCGAGAAGTTAAGTGATTTGCCCAAAGTCACAAGTCAATATATGGCAAAGCCAGAACTTGACCCTAAGTTGTCCCTAAAGCCTCTGGAGTAATTACTGGCTTTTTATACTCTCCCTCTGATCAAACTAAGCCCCTCCTACCCCCTGGTTCATCCACCTGCCAGGCACCTGAGCTTTTGGAAGATTAACAGGCTAGAAGAGAGAGCCTTTACTGAGTGCTCAGAATAGCACCTGGCACATGGGAAGTCCCTCTCACCCTTTGCTTTCCTTTAATCCTCACTATCATTCTAAACCCGCCTCCCGTGTTCAATTCTTATTAACCCCACTGTATATGTGAGAACTGAGCCACTGCATACGGGGCTAACAGGAAACAAACACCCCTATAAAAACCCCATCATTTTAAATTATCTATTTAATTGTTAAGAAATGGTGATTAGGCCAGGTGCGGTGGCTCATGCCTGTAATCCCAGCACTTTGGGAGGCGGAGGTGGGTGGATCACGAGGTCAGGAGCTCAAGACCAGCCTGGCCAACACAGTGAAACCCCATCTCTACTAAAAATACAAAAAAAAAAAAAAAAAAAAATTAGCCAGGCGTGGTGGCGGGTGCCTGTAATCCCAGCTACTTGGGAGGCTGAGGCAGGAGAATCGCTTGAACCCGGGAGGTGGAGCTTGCAGTGAGCAGAGATCGTGCCACTGCACTCCAGCCTGGGTGACAGTGCGACACTCCGTCTCAAAAAAAAAAAAAAAGAAACAGTGATTAGGGTCCATGAAGCTTTGGGAGCATGTTAATCAGCTACAATAAGCACTGTGAAGACAGGGAGACGGGAGCAAGGAACCAGCCACAGGAAGGGAGCCTGTACCACCACCCGAGGGAGCACCAGTGGAACGGGGGACGCACACTTACCCAGCTCATGTGGGAACTCCTCACAGAGGATGGCCACCGAGGTGCTGATGCCTTGGAAAACCGACACAGTGAAGGAAGCACCAATGGCCAGGCCGTCGATGAAATTGTGGAGGCCGTCGCTCAGAGTGATCATCCAGGCCAGAGTGCCGATGTCAGAGTAGCGGACACCTTTCAGCCAGTAGCAAGCACTCTGGGAAGCCTGCAGGTCCTAGGAGAAAGCACACCCACGGGGCCAGCAGAGTCAAAGGCTGGACCGCGTGCCCTCAAGGTAAGCCTGACTCGACCTCTTAGAGGCTCCACCAAGCAGCTGGTGGCCCACTGACCTGCACAGAGAGCGAGCCCACAATGACCTTCTCGTCCACCACGGGCGCCTTGCCGTCCAGCTCGCTGTTGCAGTGCTGAGGAATCATGTGGTCCAGGTCCCCGTTCTGCAGCTTCTCCATCACCCCCTCTTCCTGGTCCTTCTTGGAGGGAAGTGTCTCAGAGGCATAATGGCTGTGTCCGTGATGATGCTGGAGGGGTGACAGGGAGGAATCAGCATGACATTCACCAAAACCACAAACCTGACTGAGCACATGCTCCAAGGAGGCGCTTCACACACTGGAAGACCTCAGCCCGACCATCAAAGAGGACACAAGCAGGTCACGCGCCCAGAAACGTAGCAAAAGCTGTTATATAAAGCCATGGTTGGGCACGGTGGCTCACACCTGTAATCCCAGCACAGTGGGAGGCCGAGGTGGGAGGACTGCTTGAGCTGAGGAGTTTGAGAGCAGCCTGGGCAACGAAGCGAGACCCTGTTTCTAATATCTATATATAAAGCCGCACCGAGTGCGAGGGACCTGGTGTCAGACAGATGTCAAAGCTGCCTCCTTGGGGTACATGCTTATTCCAGCAAGGCAGCCACTGCTCAAATATTTAGAGCTCCTCTTTTGCAATGGCTAATCTCACTCAATTCGGCAGCTATTTAGGGAATAACTGCGTGCCAGCCACTAAAGATATCTTTTTGAAACTGTACTATAATAGTCCTGTTTCTCTGCAGCCTCATACTTCATACAGAATGAATGCATGTTATCAAGCTCTTCTCCCCATCCTGTAAAGCTACCAATATATTAAGAAAATCATCTAGAACAAAACAAAGGCGATAAACTACTGCTTAGTAGAAGGCACCCTGGCCAGATCTAGTTTCTGGTCTGGCCTCACTTCTGGCCAAATACCCTCAGGAGGGGAAATGGGATTGTCTCCTCAAGAAATTCAAGTTTCATGAAATTGGTGATATTGGGCTAAGACCGTCACCACCACCACCACCACCACAATACATCGACATTTTTTGAGATGGGTGCTTTCCCTAGAAGAGCTTTCTTCAACAACAGTTGAGCCTCACCTCATTTTTCTGCTTAAGAAGAATCTTCAAGATCTTCTCTGTGAAAAAGAAAAGATAAAAGCCCCCAAACACCACGGCAGACTTGGAGACATAATAATCTTCCAGAGGGTTGAAACCAAAAGCCTGTGGACCCAGGAAAAGAAAATGAGTTTTAAAGAAAATAAAGCATCTTTACTGGTCTTATCTCTTAACTACTTCCTTGACTCTAGGAAAGGAGAGAGGCATACTGGAGTAACTCTGCCATCTACCCATCCTCTTTCCAGCAAAAACCTAGTCCTTGGTGTTTCCCTGATGTGACAACAGTAAACCTGCCAGGTTCTTCTCAAGCTTATTTGCTGATGCAAATATCTGATCATCTGTAGAATTTTAATCCCAGAAAGAGAAATCTCCAATATGGTTTTCCACTTTTGATTTCTCTTGGTGCTTGGCTATGAAGGCATTCACTGCCAGCAGATTTCATACTGAAGGAGCAGACACTTGTATTTATTTTCATCTTATCTAGTGTTCCTGGCTGACCTGCCTGTAAACACAAAAGGAGATGGCGTAATTATACTTTCTAAAACAGGAAACCCATTTCCCAGTTAAATAATAAGAACTGCAGCATCTTCCTGACCGCAGACTCCCCCGTGACCACAGAACCAAGAAAGCGGACTGTGTTATTGCGAGCGTCAATTTTTGGGTTTTGTTTTGAGTGCTTTCTGAAATTGTCACTTATCAAAGAGGGAGGGGAGAATCCACTGGGAAGAGGACAGAAGGAGAAATCAAGAGAATTCTGTCCTAGGTTACGCTCCTGATTTATGGTGGGTTCTTGTGAATATGTTTAATGGCCTGCCCGGGCACGGTGGCTCGTGCACTTTAGAGGACTGAGGTGGGTGGATCACTTGAGGCCAGGAGTTTTGAGGTCAACCTGGCCAACATGGCGAAACCCCATCTCTACTAAAAAAGTGCAAAAATTACCTGGGCCTGGTGGTGTACTTATAATCCCAGCTACTAGGGAGGCTGAGGCAGGAGAATGGCTTGAACCCAGAAAGCAGAGATCACAGTGAGCCGAGATCGCACCACTGCACTCCAGCCTGGGTGACAGAGTGAGACTCTGTCTCAAAAACAAAAACAAAAAGTATGTAACGACTTGCTCCTATTTTATTTTTAAAAATTTTTGTGGGTACATGGGAGGTATATATATTTACAGAGCTGTTCCTCTGTTTTCTGATCGGAAACGGGCCTTGAATAAACTCCAGCCCTCTCATGAATTGGTCCAAAATAAAAGTTGATCCCAACTTCAAGGAACTCTGGGCTGTTTGTTGCCTTTCTGTTTTAAAGAGGCCAAATCCAGTCATTACCCTCCAGGGAAACAACACTTTATGTTTACTTTCCAGGGGAGTCAAATCATCTTGGGGGAAAAGTGAAGTGAAAACAGGCAACTAACACCTCGCTGCAAAAAGCCACAAAGGATGGTGAATGCAGAACCACAAGCTGAGCTTCAGAAATCCCAAAAGCTGGGTTCTCGGCTCAGGGATACGCACTCTGGTGCAGGTCAGATTCCAATGGGGTGAAACGTTACTTGTTTATCGATGCCATGGATTTAATCTAAGGATCCACTAGGAGGGAGCCAACTGACATTTTACAAAACACCAAGTGTCGTAAGAGGCACATGCAGTCATCTCTGCTTCAACTGAGGTGCTGTCCAGGCTTGCGAGACCACCCACAGGGAGACATCCTGTGCTTATTGTAATTAATGGGTCTGCTGAGGGGATTACACCAAATTAGATGAACCATCAGTGCCTTCTTTTGTGGCAAGTTTTCTCATGAACTTATTAGGCAAAGGTACCGTCAAGGTATATAAAACCAGACAGTGTTTGACTTGCATTGCCTTTGCCCCAAAACTCTCTATGGACAATCTTTTTACTGAGACCTATGGGTTCTGATGATATAGGGGTTGGTTTGTTTTGAGACAGAGTCTTACTCTGTCACCCAGGCTGGAGTGCAGTGGTGTGATCTCGGGTCACTGCAACCTCCATCTCCTGGGTTCAAGTGATTCTTGTGCCTCCCGAATAGCTGGGATTACAGGCGTGCGCCACCATGCCTGGCTAATTTGTGTATTTTTAGTACAGACGGGGTTTCACCATGTTGGCCAGGCTGGTCTTGAACTCCTGACCTCAAATGATCCACCTGCCTCAGCCTCCCAAAGTGCTGAGGAAATAGGCGTGAGCCACTGCGCCCGGCTGATGATGTGTTTTAAACTTCTCTGTACCCAACGCCTCAATCTGAGCACCATAACTGAGCCAGAGTGAGCTCGCTACACTGCATCTTTTCACTCCGCACCAGACTGCACTTTCCGCACCAGGCACTCAGTGCTGCCCACAACACTCGTTCCACCCTCACAGCATCGTCCTGAGGCCGCTCTATTGCTCTCCCCATTTCACATCTGAAGAAACAGAGGCACTGTGAGGTCAGTGGCATGTCTAGGGTTACAGAACCTACTGATAGCAGAGCTGAGATTTGAACCCAGCTCTTCAGCCTATGCTAGGATGCCTCTCCTAGCTCACGCCTAAGTTCTAGCTTCACTTTCCAAAAGGAAAGGGCCTCCAGGTGCCCTCTCTAGGCCTTCCATCCAAACGGAGGTCCTCCCACTGTGCCCGCCGGCGTGCTCCGGGGTGAAGGCCCTGGCTTGCCATACCTCCGGAATGAGCTGGAAGAGGGCGTTGGAGTAGAGGGTTCCAATCGCCAGAGCTATGAAGTAGAGCAGCAGCCTCTTGTAAAAGGTCTTCTTCATGAAGGGCACCACGCTGGCCCCCAGGAGGGAGCAGAGGGAGATGACGGTCACACAGAGGAGACCATATCCCCACACTGCCATGCGGAGGGAGGGCCAGCCCCACCCAGGGCAGGGAGAGAAGGCACGCGCCCCATTGCACAGCAACCACCATTTAGGGGGAAGAAGGTGGAGCAGATAAGGAGGTCGCAAGGAAAAGTTTGGTGGATATGAAAGGAACAAAAAAGAAAAATCAGAGAGAGACAAGTAGGGAGGGAGAGAGAAATAGAAAATTTGTTAGTGATTCAAATCTGATGAAATTTCCTTCAACCAGTTCAGAAGAAAGAGGAATTCAAGGTGGCCTTGGAATCCTGTGACTTCTGCCCCTGTGGCCTGGTGGCCCCAAATCATTCCTGCCAGTGGTGTGACTGGCAGGGCAGGGTGCTGCCTTGTCACACACCCGAGGTGTGCCCAGGCCTATCACAGAGGCTGTCTAGGACAGACTTTGGACTCGAGGGCTCTCTTTATAGGACATACAGGCATGTGGAAAGAGGCTGATCACTGTGCTGCTGCGTTTGCTTCTGCATGTCCATTTCATTTAGCGCAGGGTCAGGTGACACCATGACCACATGGTTTGCTTTGTGCGAGATACAACCAAGCCAGATGTGCAGCGCAGAAGGGATGGAGAACGATTAATGAATGCCCAGAGCCCATAAAATTCAGTGTCTTAACCTATCAACTTCTTTGCTCATTTCCATGTGCTCTGAGAGGGGTTCCAACATAGAGAACAGAGTTCCAGGAACACCTTGTCACAAAAATATTTCCTTGAACATTTCCCAGTGTGACACTCCATCCAGGCCCAAAAGAGGGTAAGACAGAACCGGACCAGGATGAGACACTCCCTGGCAGGCCACAGGGGCAGAGCACACACAATTAACAGTATTTCCATTTTAGTAGGTCACAAGGCACTTCATTTCAAATCTTTAAAAAATTAACGTATTCCATTGCTGGAGCTGAAAAAATAGCCCAAGTTGAGGCCTCCCCTGCAGAGTGTTGTCAGATCCATGCAGAATTTTGAGATGGCACTAAGATGGTTCACATTCAACCAGGAAGAACAGGCCAGGTATAGCATCCCATCTGCTGTCTTTTCTGGATGAGTCTTTTGACTGGGAAAGCCTGGGAAGTGGCTGACATGGGATCTTTGTGAAGGGCAGCGTCCACCACTCCCTAATGGGGTCAACCACGCACCTCCGACAGCAGCATCCCTGCCTGAGCTAAAACAGTGGGCAGACTGTCAACTTGGGTCTTATTTTTACAGCTCCTCTGTGATAACAATTAAACAACAAAATTAACATTTCAAAACAGTCAAGTCAAAGTACCAGGAAGTCAGTCCTTTTAGGAAAAAGTCAAGATGCAAGGTACGAAGGACGGAGAGCCCCTTCTATTTATCTTGTCATTTTAATTTTGCTTGGTCTTAGTCTTTGTTCTGTGTTTGGCTCTCTATGCTAGAAATGATGGCCTGCTCAAAATTAAAGAACACTCGCTTTTTAGGCCAATTCTACGTATCAGTTGGTAACTTCTTTTCCTTCCATCTCATTCCAGATGGATAAGCTCTTAGCGCCCAGACCTGAGTCCTGCCAGGATTTCTCCTTAGAACAGAGCGAGTACTTAGCACCAAAGGCATGGATGGCAGCTGATAGCCGCAGCTTTCCTTTGATGCCCTATGTATGGGGCCTAGGAAGGGAGAGGAGACAGTCAAGTCCCCAGGAGGAGGGAAAATTGGAAGAACCTTGCATCTGACAGCACCTGCAGAGGCCAGAGGAGTGAGACGTGGGCCCTGAGATCCAGAGTTAGAAGTTGTTTGTGGCTTTGATACGAGGGACAGGTTCATTTCTCAGGTGGCAGTCACTGGGTGCCCTGGAGCCCAGGGTAGGGGAGGAATTGATTGGCTCAGCTGCACCGCCCCAGGGAAAGAGGACGCGCACGTTTCTGTTCTACTGCACCTCTGGGATGAGCTGGAATAGCGCATTAGACAGCAGCGTTCCAATGGACAGGGCGATGAAGTAAGTGAGCACACGGCTGAAAAACGCTTTCTCCGTGCAGGGCAGGACGAGGACTCCCAGGAGAGAGGCCAGGTTAATCAGTGAGACACTGAGAAAACCAAAGCCCCACACTGTGGAGGAACAAGAACAGACGAGGGCCTGTATTACTGAGGGTGAGGACATTCCTGCTGCCTAGGGCGGGGCTGTTCTGAATTCAGGTGTGATGGGGGCAGACCGAGATCCACCAGCCCGTCAGTAAACATTTGCTGAGTCCACCTCTCGCCAGATGCTGCGGAGAAGCCTATGGCAACTATCAAAATTGCTGTCCAAAAGAAACACCTTTTCCATGGAGAGACAGATGCGAACAGCATGGAAGCTTAAAAACCATACAAAGTAGGCCAGGCACGGCGGTGCATGCCTGTGATCCCAGCACTTTGGGAGGCTGAGGCAGGTGGATCACCTGAGGTCAGGAGTTCGAGACCAGCCTGACTAACGTGGTGAAACCCCGTCTCTACTAAATACAAAAAATTAGCCAGGCGTGGTGGCACATACCTGAAATCTCAGCTACTCAGGAGGCTGAGGCAGGAGAATCGCTTGAACCCAGGAGGCGCAGGTTGCAGTGAGCTGAGATTGCACCACCGCACTCCAGCCTGGGCAACAAGAACGAAAGTCCGTCTCAAAACAAACAAAAAACAAGAAAAAGCTATATAAGTAAATAATGACAGCAGAAAACAGCGACTTGTAGTAACACAGACAATATATTCCAGGTGCCAAGAGTCAGGCAGCACACATCGGCCCTATGGGCTTAGGGCTATCAGGGTGTACATTCACAGCTCATGGCAATCCCACTGTGGCTGGATCAGGGATACCGGGATAGGGAGGGGAAGAAGGATTCAGGGGCCGAGAGCAGCCTCCGGGAGGTCTTAAAGGTAAAACTATAAAACCAAAGTAGGCCAGGTATGGTGGCTCATACCTGTGACCCAAGCACTTTGGGAGGCCAAGGCAGGAGGATCATTTGAGCCCAGGAGTTTGAGACCAGCCTGGGTAACATAGTGAGACCCCGTCTCTACAAAAAACTTAAAAATTAGCTGGCCATGGCGGTGCACATCTGTAGTCCCAGCTACTCAGGAGGCTGAGGCAGGAGGGTCGCTTTAGGCCAGAAGATCGAGGCTGTAGTGAGCTATGATTGCACCACTGGACTCCAGCCTTGGAGACAGAGCAACATCCTACCTCAAAAAAAAAAAAAAAAAAAAAAAAAAAAAAGATTAAAAAAACCAAAGGGTTGGGCCCCTGTGGTTCAACATAAAACAAAAAGTGGACCAAAAAGGCATCCATAGGCTGCTCAAAAAGTCCAATGCTCTGAACATTCGCCAGCTACAGCCCAGGAGTCTGACAGCGTGCTAGGCCATCCTTGCAAATACAAAAATTATCCATCCAATCATCGTTCCCCCTCCTGACACTGACAGCCTCATCCCGGTCATCACTAGTGAGGCATTCAGTGAAGAGCAGCAGCAGCTCAGCCCGGGAGTCCTTGTGAGCCCAGGGTGAGCTGGGAGATGGGCTCCTGCCTTCCCGGCCTGGCTCACCTTCGACAGCGCTTGGCCGCCCCTCCTCCGTCTGCTCATTCTCCTCATTTTCCTGGTTCTCCGAGGTGCAGGCCCGGGAATCCAGCTGCTGGAGGATGGTGGGGCAGAACTCCTGGAGCTCGCTGCTCCCAATCCGTGACTGCTCGCTGAAATTGTGGGCAGCGAAGAGGTCTCCAGAACTAAAGCACTGAAACACAGGAAGGGCAGGAAGCCGCTTAGACCCCAAAGGTCAGGCCTTGCCCCGCTAAACAGCAACCTACTCAGCCTGCCCAGAGGAAAAAAAGACGATAGAAATGTCCAAATTTCAGGGAATTTGTAGATTCATCTAGTCTAGGGATGAGGGCAAGGTGTTCCCTAAACTTAAAAAACTAGTAACTAATCCTTATGGCTCAGCCAGCCACAAAAGTTACATATCATAAGTACAACTATCGGTAAATGAGTGCCTGAGAAACTTTGAGAATGACAAGATTCCAATCATTGTCACCAAAGTGGCCAGGCATGGTGGCTAACACTGTAATCCCAGCACTTTGGAAGGCCAAGGCAGGAGGATCACTTGAGGACAGAAATTGGAGACCAGCCTGGGCAACATGAAACCCCTTCTTTACAAAAAGTTGAAAAATTAGCAAAGTGTGGTGGCACATACCTGTCGTCTCACCTACCAATGAGGCTGAGGCAGGGGGACTGCTAGAGCCCAGGAGTTGGAGGCTACAGTGAATGAGCTATGATCATGCCACTGCACTCCAGCCTGGGTGACAGAGCAACACCCTCCCTCTAAAAAAAAAAAAAAAAGAAAAAAGAAAAACATTGTCACTAGAGTGTATGGTTTCTAGAAAACACCATTCTGGGGCTGGGTGCAGTGGCTCTCGCCTGTAATCCCAGCACTTTGGGAGGCTGAGATGGGCAAATCATTTGAGGTCAGGAGTTCAAAACCAGCCTGGCCAACATGGTGAAGCCCCATCGCTACTAAAAATACAAAAATTAGCCGGGCATGGTAGCTCACGCCTGTAATCCCAGCTACTCAGGAGGCTGAGGCAGGAGAATCACTTGAAGCCAGGAGGCGGAGGTTGCAGTGAGCCGAGATCACGCCATTGCACTCCAGCCTGGGCAACAGAGCAAGACTTCATCTCTCACACAAAAAAAAAAAAAAAAAAGAAAGAAAGAAAACACCATTCTGTGTGTGTGCCTGAAGATACAAGCTTCGTACCAAATCTGGCTGCACATCACAATAGCCCAGGGCGCTATTATGTTAAAATGCAGGTTCCAGTTACTTCTCTGAAGCTGAAATATCTGAGGGTGGGGCTCTGCCAAAACTGTGGTGCTGCCCGATCAGCCCCACACATCCTCAACCATAGGACCGTAGGACTGCCCTCAGCCTGAAAGACATATATGTTCACAGAGGTTAGGGGAGGGAAACCTGAAGATTCAAAGTGGGCCATGGCCGGCCAGCAGCCATCGCATGCAGTCACCTTGGGAGGTGGCAGGTAAGCGCTTCTCACGAACCGTTCCTGTGAAATCTGCAGCTCCACTTCTAATTATACTGTGTACATCGACATGCCAGGCCTCTTCTGAGTTCGGTCTCACATGGCATATCTCTGAGAGTCAGCCCTCTCGGTGTGCTGCCAAAATAAGTGCCTGGGCCTCTAAGGCTGAGGGCTGGACTCCCGCCACCCCAAGATGCTGCTGCTATCCTGGTGGGTCCTGAGGCTCACGCAGCTGCATCACCCTGCAGGGGCACGGGGGCGAGCTCCTCTCCAGCTCAGGTGTCTGCTGTGCTCAGGTCGTTCTGCATCCACACCACGTGGTTCCCCTGTCCCTTTTTAAAATTTTTTCTTTTTGAGATGGAGTCTCGCTCTGTCACCGGGCTGGAGTGCAGTGGCATAATCGCGGCTCACTGCGACCTCTGTCTCCCGGGTCCAAGTGATTCTCCTGCCTCAGCCTCCCGAGTAGCTGGGATTACAGGTACCCGCCACCAAGCCCAGCTAATTTTTGTATTTTTAGCAGAGACGGAGTTTCACCATGTTGGCCAGGATGGTCTTGCTCTCTTGGCCTCGTGATCCACCTGCCTCGGCCTCCCAAAGTGCTGGGGTTACAGGCATGAGCCATCGCGCCCAGCCACCCCGCCCCGCCTTTTTTTTTTTTTTTTCGCCGAGATGGAGTCTGGCTCTGTCACCCAGGCTGGAGTACAGTGGCGCGATCTTGGCTCACTGAGGCCTCTACCTCCTGGGTTCAAGTGATTCTCTCACCTCAGCCTCTGGAGTAGCTGTGATTACAGGCACCCACCACCACACCTGGCTAATTTTTGTATTTTTAGTAGAGACGGGGTTTCGCCCTGTTGGCCAGGCTAGTCTCGAACTTCTGACCTCAAGTGATCTGCCTGCCTCGGCCTCCCAAAGTGCTGGGATTACAGGCGTGAGCCAGCGCGTCCAGCACCTCCATCCATTTTATCTCCACACTACACTCATCTTTCAAGTGGCAGCTGGAGGACATCCCATGCATGAGCCTTCCCTGATGATTGCAGCACACTCATCTCCCCCTCTCATTTCTGCATCCTACAATTACCGTCCAACCCACAAAATGCAACACTTCATTTCAGCGCCTGCTGACTTTGTCCTCTGTTGGTTGAACTCCCCATCATGATAGTCAACTCCCTAAATATGACTCATTTTTCTCTATTTCTCACAACACCAGCACAGGGAACGAAGTCGATATATAAAGATTTTGCTGTCTGACTTATATTTGGCTGCCACAAATAGCCCCAGAGTCTGATTAGCAGAGATGATATGGAAGAAAGAACACAGAATCCAAAGACCTGGCGTTCTAGCCCTGGTCTCTGCAGGGACTCACTGAGGGACCCTCGGTGTCCTCTCCTATAAAATGCAGATAATCTCACCTGCACCTGCAGGGACTGTGGGCTCACCCGGGATGTAATGGGCTCTGTCAATGGTAAACTCTCTGAGAAATACTGTCCCAGGAGTCATGTTTTCTCAGCATTTCTAAGTCACTCAAGTGCGGTTCTGGGGAAGACCCTGGGGGCGCTGAGAACTGCACTTCCAGGCTGCCTTTTGTTTTGTTTTGAGACAGAGTCTCGCTTTGTTGCCCAAGCTGGAGTGCAATGGCTCGATCTTGGCTCAGTGCAACCTCTACCTCCTGGGTTCCAGTGATTCTCCTGCCTCAGCCTCCTGCATGGCTGGGATCACAGGCACCTGCCCCCATGCCCCGCTAATTCTTGTATTTCTAGTAGAGACAGGGTTTCTCGATGTTGGCCAGGCCGGTCTCGAACCCCTGACCTCAGAAAATCCACCCGCCTTGGCCTTCCAAAGTGCTGGGCTTACAGGCGTGAGCCACCATGCCCGGCCCCAGGCTGCCTTTTGTTAAGGGCTTCAGAACACCTATGCAGGGGGTCAGAAGGTACTGCAGAGACTCAGAATTTGCTGATTCAGACAATGGGGGAAAAAGAATCAGCCTGTCCACTCTATCAGAGACTTGCCTGCCTCATCTTACCTCTGCCACGCTGCCCTGGGCCCAACTAGACAGGGAACCCCGAGAGGCCAGAGACAGGGCTGAGCAGAGCTGCTGGCTTGCAGGGGAGCCTTACCGTGGAGAGGTTCCTGTGTCCCTGCACGTGCTGGGTGACATTACCCCGGCCCACTCCCACATCCAGGTGGTTGAGCAGGGCCTTCAGCTGCTGCAGAGTGAGGCTGTCACCCTCGCCATAGCGATGCATTAGATCCTGCAGGAAGGAGGCAGCGCTGATAGCTGGCGCACCCGGGGACGAAGCGTGCGCCTCAGGGGTGGTTCTCCATAAGCCAAGCAGGGTCAGCAGGAGGCAGCTCTGGAAGGCCGGGTGCAGCAGCTTCATGGTGACTGAATAAGCCTGTGAGAGAAAAAGGCAGATGAAGCTGAGGCCGCTCCCTGTGTGCCGGCAACTGCGCCGGGCCCGTCCGCCACACACTAAACATGGTGAGACTATCCATCGGTCTCTGCCTCTCTGCTCCTTCTTGAATTAGCCTTTGAGAAAAACCGTTCTTGGCCGGGCGCGGTGGCTCAAGCCTGTAATCCCAGCACTTTGGGAGGCCAAGACGGGTGGATCACGAGGTCAGGAGATCGAGACCATCCTTGCTAACACGGTGAAACCCCGTCTCCACTAAAAAATACAAAAAACTAGCCGGGCGAAGTGGCGGGCGCCTGTAGTCCCAGCTACTCGGGAGGCTGAGGCGGGAGAATGGCGTGAACCTGGGAGGCGGAGCTTGCAGTGAGCTGAGATCCGGCCACGGCACTCCAGCCTGGGCGACAGAGCAAGACTCCGTCTCAAAAAAAAAAAAAAAAAAAAAAAGAAAAACCGTTCTTTTGAAGGGACAGAATAAAAACGAATAAAAAGGACAAACTAAACAGGTTTGATTAGATTGAAAAATTAAAAAAAAACAAAACAAAACAGCAATGTGGTTATGATTTTTTTTATTTATTTATTTAGAGACGGAGTTTCACTCATTGCCCAGGCTGCAGTGCAGTGGCGCAATCTTAGCTCACTACAGCCTCTGCCTCCTGGGTTCCAGTGATTCTCAGGCCTCCCGAGTAGCTGGGATTACAGGCGTCTGCCACCACACCTGGCTAATTTTTTTGTATTTATAGTAGAGACAGGATTTCATCATGTTGACCAGGCTGGTCTCAAACTGGTGACCTCAGGTGATCCACCCACTTCGGCCTCCCAAAGTGCTGGAATTACAGGCGTGAGCCACTGCGCCCAGCCAGTTACGATTTTTTAGAAGTCCTTTTAGAGGTACTGAAATAACCATGAATTTAACATCCTTATATCTGGGGTCTGCTTCAAAATAAAGGAGGGGGTATGAGCATGGGGGTGTGGATGAGACATGATCAGGCATGAGCTGACATTCACTGGAACGAAGAGACAGGTAGATGGGAATTCATCAGACTCTCTGTCTAGTTTTGTTTTTGTTTTTGTTTTAGACAGTCTTTCCGTTTCCCAGGTTAAAGTGCAGTGGTGTGATCTCGGCTCACTGCAACCTCTACCTCCCAGGTTCAGGCAATTCTCCTGCCTCAGCCTTCTGAGGACCTGGGATTACAGGCACCCGCCATCACGCCTGGCTAATTTTTGTATTTTTAGTAGAGATGGGGTTTCACCATGTTGGCCCGCTGGTCTCGAACTCCTGGGCTCAAGTGATCCACCCACCTCGGCCTCCCAAAGTGCTGGGATTATAGGCGTGAGTCACTGCGCCCAGCCCTGTCTACTTTTATGTATGTTTGAAATCCTCTGAAATAAAGCTGTTAAAAAATAAACATCAGCTGGGCGCTGTGGCTCACACCTGTAATCCCAACACTTTGGGAGGCTGAGGTGGGTGGATCAAAAGGTCAGGAGTTCGAGACCAGCTTAGCCAACATGGTGAAACCCCATCTCTACTAAAAATACAAAAAATTAGCCAGGCATGGTGGTGCACATCTGTAATCCCAGGAGGCTGAGGCAGGAGAATCACTTGAATCTGGGAGACTGAGGTTTGCAGTGAGCCAAGATCGCACCATTGCACTCTAGCCTGGGTGACACAGCGAGACTCCATCTCAAAATAAATAAATAAATAAACAAACAAACACCATAACTAAAAAAGAAAAATTACAGACTGGCAAAAATATATACCATTTGACATGACATAGTTTTATTTCTATACTGTATAAATCACTAAACACATACAAAACACTCAGCCTCTCTATAGTATTGAGAATATAAATGTAAAACTTGGCTGCTTCCATTTTGCTACTTATTAAAATAGCAACATAGCTTGCTTTTTTTTTTTTTTTTTGAGATGGAGTTTCACTCTTGTTGTCCAGGCTGGAGTGCAATGATGCCAACTCGGCTCACTGCAACCTCCGCCTCCCAGGTTCAAGCAATTCTCCTGCCTCAGCCTCCCGAGTAGCTGGGATTACAGGCACCGGCCACCATACCCAGCTAATTTTGTATTTTTAGTAGAGACAAGGATTTACCATATTGGTCAGGCTGGTCTTGAATTGCTGACCTCAGATGAGTCACCTGCCTCGGGCTCCCAAAGTGCTGGGATTACAGGCATAAGCCACCGCGCCCAGCCAGATTTTTTTAAGATAAAACATTTCATGTGAATGAGGCTAAGCGATAGAATAAGATACCAGTGACTGGATAAACAATGGGACTCTTGAAAAGCTATGTGATAATGAAAATATATAAATCCTTCAATTAACAATTAAATAATTAATTAATTTGCTCTAATAGAAGTAATCCAAAAGTAAAAAGGCTATATGCAGAAAGATGTGTTATGGGTCAAGTAAATCATATCAGTTTCACGGAATATTATGCAGCTATAAATGAGTCATGGCATAATGGCAAGTTAAAAAGCAGAGCAATTATTTGGCAGAGTTTAGAACTGAGAAAGAACACAGACAATGAGGCCGGGCACAGTGTCTCACGCTTGTAATCCCAACACTTCAGAAGGCCGAGGCGGGTGGATCATTTGAGCTCAGGAGTTCGAGACCAGCCTGGCCAACGTGGTGAAATCCCATCTGTAGTAAAAATACGAAAATCAGCCAGGCACACACAATCCCAGCTACTCGGGAGGGTGAGGCAGGAGAGTTGCTTGAACCCGGGAGGCGGAGGTTGCAGTGAGCCGAGATAGTGCCACTGCACTCCAGCCTGGGTGACAGAGCAAGACTCCATATCAAAAAAAAAAAAAAAAAAAAGAGAAAGAGAAAAAGAACAGACAAACAAAAGCTTAAAGTAAAATTGATGACGATTTTTCTTTTGTTAACCTTCTCCCGTAGTATGGTTATAATTTCATTAGTGATCTAAACAAATTATCAAGAGGGGAAAATGAGTCTCCTTGCTCCAGACCAAGAAGCGGCCAATCACTGCAGCCATTTCTTCCCCCAGGCACCCAGGGCTCAGGCACTAATCTCAGTACATCACACGCCCTGGGGCTTTGCTTATGACAGAGGAAGAGCAGCAGAGAGGCTGAGAGCAGGCTTGCCTGAATCCTGGCTCTGCCACTTACCAGCAGTGTGATCTTGGATAAATTATTTAACTCGAGTCAATATTCTAGAATCACTCAAAGCAGCGATGCAGCTTATCATGGCCTTCAGTGTCAGACAAACCTACCTTGAAATTCTACACAGCTGCTTATAAGTAACTACAGACAAGCAACCCGGGTCTCCCTCTGTCCTCAGTTTTTTCCTCTATAAAATTGGTATCCACTTCATTAGATCACTTTGAGGATCTAACAGCACAAGCCATGGCAAGGCCCTTGCCAAGCTTGCCTGAACCACATAGAAAGCACTCAATAAAATTTAGCTACAATAATTATAAGACTTATAATCAGCAGGGTTCCCAACTCTGACTCCCTCAGCCCAAACATTAGGCTGCTAATGGAACTGTCAGGAATGTCCTGTGGCAAACTAAAGTATCTCAACTCCAGGCCCTGGGGCACACACACCACGTAAGTCCCCTACTATGATATTGCCAGGGACATTACACGCTTTAGGATCCACGTATGCGGCACGCACAGAATCTGGGGACATAAAATATCACTCTTCAGTGGAATATATACTTTGAGTCCACATGGATGGATTCGGCATCAGCCACAATGACGGTTTGTACAAGTGCTACTTTGAGATTCACAACTCTCAAATCTCCACCAAGAGACAAATGTTAAATTTTGGCGAGCAGGGTGGATCTTAGGCAAGAATGACTAAAAACCTGTTGTACAAAGAAAGCAGTTATCCATCGGAGCAGACTGTGAACTGTCGATGGCATGAGTTGTGCTGTCAAAACAAGGGGGAGGTCTGCCTGCATTTAGAAAAGAAAAGGCAAAGAGATGATGGACAGCAGCTAGCATTTACCAAGCGCAGACCTTGCTAAGCACTTGGCATTCCCCAGTTCCTTTAACAGAAGCTGGGAAACTTACACCACGCAACAGACAAGGACACTGGGGTTCAGAGATTAGGAAACGTGACCCACAGAAGCAAGCAGCAAAGCCAGAAGTTGAATTGCTTTGTAAATTGAAGCCCGGTCTGAATGACGTTAAATTCAGTGCTTTCTTAACCACCATGCCCTCTGCACGAAGACATAAAAATACACATCCTGGAACCCATGGAGATCCACAAACTCCTGCATGTCTCTGTGCAGGTCTTTCCCAATGTCTAACAGCCCCAATAAGCATCCAGATCTTGGCTTACAACGCCCTGCAATGCTATGAAGGGACAGCCCCGGGTAGCCTTTGGAGGACAGACTGTGTCACAGTGCTCGTGCCCTGGGGCCACTTCAACAAGATAAACCAACAGATGTTCCCCCCTCAGCTGCATTTCTCAAACTTATTTGCTGTAACTTCAAACCCCAAAAGACTTCAGGTGTGGGAAACTCAGGGTGATTTTAGCAGCTTTACCTGGCTGGTATTCACCTAGAGGTGAGCATTTATGAAGCATTTACTTTTCCCAGACCCAGTGGCCCCTCGGCCCCTCAGGTGGCGGCTATGACAGCCTGGAGTGCTAGGGAAGAAGCACCTTCAGGTTGGACCTTCAGAAGAATGAGCCCACAAGAGCACCTTCGCTTCTCCCAGGTCACCTTTTCTCCCCCGCAGCATAGCTGCTCTTTCCTCCAGGACATGTGATGCACTGGGCATTGACGCCCACGAGACGGCATCCAGGCTCAGGTCTAGACCTGTCTCCATGGGGTGTGCAGATTCACAAGCAGAGCCCTCCTGCCTGGCCAGCGCTTGAGATACGCACTCACCCACAAGGGTTGGGGAGGATCTAGGACTGCGAGTGACACTCAAGTCCACGTGACCCTGGCCTTTTGGCAGGCATGAAAGGGGAGTTTTCTGCTCCGGTGGAGTTTTGTTTTCTTCTTAACTACAAGTTATTCTTAGCAGGGAAAAGGTTTGTAAAAAGTATTAGAGAGGAAAGAAAGAAGAGGGAACCACACACAGCGGTTGATGCTGCCGGGACGGGGAGGCTGGGCAGGGGTCCGCGTGCGTGGCCCCAGCTGCAGGAGGAAGCCCCACGCCAGGTTCCATTCCATATGTGGCCCCTGGAGAGCCACTCCAGTCCCCCCAGGGTGTTGGGCCAGCTGCCCTCAAGTAAGGACAGACACCTCTCAGGGGCAGGAAGACAAGTGGGAAGGAGACAAAATGAAGTGTGCTGTGGCCTGGGAACGTCTCCAGGCCAGCTCTTCCTGCTGGAGAGAGACTAGAATCTCTCTGCCCGAGTGTGCACTTGCCTCGGGGTCAAAGAAGTAAAATTATCTTAGTGCCCTCCTTCTGTGTCTAAGGTGCCAGACCCAGCTCTGGGGGAGGTGGGAGGGAGACACAGAAGAAAGCAACACCTGTTCTGGAACCCTCTGTGGAAGCTCAGAAGTTGCCTTACCATCCGGAGGCCCATAATTGGAATTCCACCCACCATTGCCCTTCACTTGGTCCAGAAGTAGCTCTGCCTAGAAGCGGCACTTCTGTCCTGCACGGACGCACCTGTGATGCTCAGCTTGCTGCATTCTTTTCTAAGCCCACCTCCCCTCTTGAGAGGAGCAAACATTCACTTCTGTGATGCTGGGTCTGCAGGCTGGGCACAGATGTGAGAACAGGCAACAGAAACCAACAAGGCCTCGGAGCAGCCGGGCATCCACTTGTCCCCTCCCTTTCCTGACAACCCCCCCACCGCACCCCCATTCCACTGGCCAGGGAGTCCAACACTCCTGTTCTCAGATTCTGAGTGCAGAAACAAAACATGAAAACTAAGCTCAAATGCTCCAGAGACAAACGTGCCCAATTCAGACGATTTCTGAGGCCAAGAGGCCTCAGGCCAGAGGTCAGAGGTCTCAGGCCAGGCCAGAGGTCTGCCCTCTGTCCCCTCGTGCCCACTGTGTCCCGCCAAGCACAGGCTGTGTGAATGCATAGGACATCGCCAGGGTGGGGCTCTTACACGGGGTCAGAGTCAGCTCTAGGCTCTAGGGTGGCAGTCGGTTTGAAGGCAGTCTAAACTGGGGTTTTATGAAGCACTTCACTTAAAATTATGAGAAGGCTGACGGTCTACACAAAGAAAGACCACAGGGTTGCAGGGGTGGGTGAGGGAGTGGAGGGGGCAGCTAAGTAGAAGCCAGGCTGATAGAAATTATGTTCCCCAGAGCTCTTGGTTCCACCACGGACTGGCCTCAGTGAATCATCCTAAGACTTCCCCGCAAACTGTCTTCTCAAAGGATGTAAAATGAGCCATCTGGTTCTCATATATTCCTCAGGGACAGAGAAAGGGGTCTCTCAGGGACCCATGGTCCTGCCTGGCACATCACCCAGGCTTATGACTGTCCACAAGACAGTAATTACAAAGGCAGCTCCCACCACTCCCTTGGGGTTCTCTCCCAGGAAAACAGCTCATTTCTGCATCAGTCCTTCAAGCAGACTGCGCTTTCTCCACTCTCCGATCCCTGCCCCACTCTAGGGCTGTGACCGCTGAGCCTGATAGGAATGTATCTCCAGCTAGCAGATACCCGCTAGCAGATAACCATGGCTCAAGGTTAGCTCTCCGTGACTCACACAATAGCAAAAGGCCCTGAGTGAGCCAAGAGCCATCTGGAGCCCAGGCATAAGGAAAAACCCTGACAAGTTGCAGACAAAGGACAAAGCCAGGCCTCAGGGTGGAAGGTGGAGGTCTTAAGGAATAAAAAAAAAAATCAAAGACTACTTGTCTTGAGGACTGCGGGTGCTAGTGGCCTGGGAAGTGCCGCCTGGCAATGGAAGGCCCACGGACGTGAATCTGAAGCCCAATTTTCGGTGGGACTACAAGTGACATATTATTACAATGAACCCATATCCTTAGCTTGAAAAGAAGAGAACAGGCTGGGCGCGGTGGCTCACACCTATAATCCCAGCACTTTGGGAGGCCGAGGTGGGCAGATCACGAGGTCAGGAGATCGAGACCATCCTGGCGAACACTGTGAAACCCCATCTCTACTAAAAATACAAAAAAATTAGCCGGGGGTGGTGGCGGGCGCCTGTAGTCCCAGCTACTCGGGAGGCTGAGGCAGGAGAATGGCAAGAACCCTGCGGGCGGAGCTTGCAGTAAGCGGAGATCGCGCCACTGCACTCCAGCCTGGGCAAAGCAACAGAGCGAGACTCTGTCTCGAAAAAAAAAAAAAAAGAAAAAAGAAAAAAAAGAAAAGAGGAGAATAAACTTGCAGAGTTTAATGAGTATCATACAAGCAAGCATATTGCAACACTAACTACTTAAGATGAGAACATGAAATGGGAGTATAATTTTCCTACACCTGATAATTAACAAAATGAGTAAAACTTTTAAAAGAAAAAAAAAAATTCACCAATGCAGCCAAACAAGAAAACAAATCTAATCAGAGATATATTAACTTCAAAACCAGAGGCAAGGGAAAAATGAGGGAGGCACCACGCATGGCTCATGTTCTATTCCTGGCCCAACCCTGACAAACCAAATGAATGACAAGAGCAGATCCAGAATTTTCACTCACATCCCCAAGTGTGGCAAGAGGAAGTATTTTTCCTCTTCAGTTGAGGAGTAGGAGGAAAAGCCACTGGGGAAGAGCAAAAAAAAAAAAAAAAAAAAAAAAACCGGTGCACCTGGACCAAAAACAATGGGCCGACTCCCATGGAAGGAAATAAGGGCTCCCAGGCCACATTCTGAATTGAGGACATGATCCAATTCCAAATTCCAGTTAGTATTCCTTCTCTCTCTCTCTCTTTTTTTTTTTTTTTTTGAGATGAGTCTTGCTCTGTTGCCCAGGCTGGAGTGCAGTAGCACGATCTCGGCTCACTGCAACCTCTGCCTCCCAGATTCAGGTGATTTCTCCTGCCTCGGCCTCCTCAGTAGCTGGAATTACATGCATGCACCACCACACCCAGTTAATTTCTGTATTTTTAGTAGAGACGGGGTTTCACCATGTTAGCTAAGCTGGTCTCAAACTCCTGACCTCAGGTGATGCACCTGTCTCGGCCTCCCAAAGTGCTGGGATTACAGGCGTAAACCACCATGCCCGGCCAAGTGTATCTTCTCTTCTAACACAAAAGAATACCACTCTCAAGGAAGTGAGCTGAGCCACACTGCAGGAACTACATCCCTGAATAGAGGACAGACCCACCTCACCACACAGTTAGCATTCCTTCAGGCTACAGAAAACAGGTCATAAATACCTAGCCCTTAGCACTCCTGGAGCTGAGAAGAGGGGACAAACCTGGAGAGGAAAGTTGCTTTCTTATTTTAGAGCCAACAGAACATGTGAGCAGAACTGCAGTCACATGAGGAAGAGGTAAAGAAACAGCAGGCAGAGCAAGCCACAGACAGGTAAACCACAACTCCAGAGAAAGCTGTTCCTCACCACTGCTCCACGCCAAGGAATAACCTCATTAGAACATCAATTCCACGAGACGAGAGCTCAAAGATGAGATTATAACCAACATGAGACCAGAAGAGGATGCAGGCTTACTAAACAAGAGGAATAAAACCTCACTGAAGAACTAATACATTATGACAAATACAGAACAAAATTCTGCCGGTCATTTAACCCAAAATTTATGCCTGAGGTTGCAATTTTTTGAATTTTTGCAATCAGACCTTGGTGATGACCTTGAGCAGGATATAAATTAACTCCCATATGCTTGCTGTTCAAAAAATGGGACACTAGGCATAAACGGCTCAAGGAAAGTTTGAGATAATCACAGTAAATGCAGATGGACAAGACAAATTAAAGCAAAAACAGAAGACAAAGAGACGAACGAAAGGATAACTCGTGTTGTCAGAGAGGGGAACCCAAGAATGAAATGGAAGATGTGTTCTAAGATAAAACACAAGATTTTCCTGGTTGGGCGCAGTGGCTCACTTGAGGTCAGGAGTTCGAGACCAGCCTGGTCAATATGGTGAAATCCCAACTCCACTAAAAATATAAAAATTAGTCAGGTATGGTGGCTCACATCTGTAGTCCCAGCTACCTGGGAGGCTGAGGCAGAGAACTGCTTGAACCCGGGAGGCGAAGGTTGCAGTGAGCAAAGATTGTGCCACTGCACCCCAGCCTGGGCAACAGAGAAAGACTCCATCTCAAAACAACAACAACTGGCCGGGCCCGGTGGCTCAAGCCTGTAATCCCAGCACTTTGGGAGGCCGAGACGGGCGGATCACAAGGTCAGGAGATCAAGACCATCCTGGCTAACACGGTGAAACCCCGTCTCTACTAAAAAGTACAAAAAACTAGCCGGGCGAAGTGGCGGGCCCCTGTAGTCCCAGCTGCTCGGGAGGCTGAGGCAGGAGAATGGCGTGAACCTGGGAGGCGGAGCTTGCAGTGAGCTGAGATCCGGCCACTGCACTCCAGCCTGGGCGACAGAGCGAGACTCCGTCTCAACAACAACAACAAAAAAACAAAAAACAACAACAACAACAAAACAAGATTTTCCTGAAATTAAAGGAAAAACAGAATCTGAAGACTGAAATAATGCACTGTATTCCACCAATGTTCAATACTGAAACATTACAGTGTTTTTTAGGCATCTAGAAGAAACTCTTTTTCCCCCCAGAAGGGGTTACTATAAAAATTGAGGCTGGGCACAGTGGTTCACGCCTGTAATCCCCGCATTTTGGGAGGCCGAGGGAAGCAGATAACATGGTCAGGAGATGGAGACCATCCTGGCCAACATGGTGAAACCCATCTCTATTGAAAAAAAAAAAAAAAAAAAAAAAACTAGCCAGGTGTAGTGGTGTACACCTGTAGTCCCAGCTACTCAGGAGGCTGAGGCAGGGGAATCACTTGAACCTGGGAGGCGGAGGTTGCAGTGAGCCAAGATCGCGTCACTGACTCCAGGCTGGCGACAGAGCGAAACTGTCTCAAAAAAAAAGAAAAAAAAAAAGAAAATTGAGAAACATACTAAAACTTCTTTGAAACAGGAAAAAATCCAACTGCCTTCTTCTTTCCCATAGCACCATTCAGTGTCAGAAGAGAATGCAAGAATGCCAGAAAGTCTCCACAATTCGGAGCAAAAGAAACTATAAGCCAAGAATATTATCCCCAGCCAACACATCGCACAATTAGGTAAAGACAATAGGCAGAAATTCTTGGGCATAAAAGAACTCAGAAAATATAGTCCCCTTCCTGGGGGGAAATATGACTTAACAATGAAATGCATGTAATTAATACAGAAATGGAAATACGGAGAGCTCAGGAGTGCAGAAAGCATGGTAACAGGACTGATGGTGAGCATTAATACCCTTCCAATAAGAAATAATAAAATATCATTACAGGGCTGCGCATGGTGGTTCACGCCTATAATCCCAGCACTTTTGGGAGGCTGAGGCGGGTGGATCACGAGGTCAAGAGATAGAGACAATCCTAACCAACATGGTGAAACCCCGTTTCTACTAAAACTACAAAAATTAGCTGGGCATGGTGGTGCACGCCTGTAGTCCCAGCTGCTCAGGAGGCTGAGGCAGGAAAATTGCTTGAACCCGGGAGATGGAGGTTGCAGTGAGCCGAGATCGCGCCACTACACTTCAGCCTGGCGACAGAGCAAGACTCTGTCTCAAAAAACAAACAAACAAACAAAGAAAAACCCTTCAGGTAAGAAATAATAAAAAATCATTACAGGGCTGGGGGTGGTGGCCCACGTTTGTAATCCCAGCACTATGGGAGGCCAAGGCAGGTAGACTGCTTGAGCTCAGGAGTTCAAGACCAGCCTAGGCAACATGGTGAAACCCCGTCCCTACAAAAAATGCAAAAATTAGCCAGGTGTGGTGATGCACGCTTGTAATCCCAGCTACTAAGGAGGCCTGAGGTGGGAGGTCTGCTTGAGCCCAGGAGTTTAAGGCTGCAATGAGCTATGACTGTGCCACTGCACTCTAGCCTGGGCGACAGAGAAAAGATCTTGTCTCAAAAAATCATCAAAATAACACAAATCAATTAAAAAAAATACATTGGGCTACAGAAACTGCCAAATGTTTTACAAATGCTTCATTAATACACTCTGGATATTCATGGTCAAACTAACAATGATACAGTCATCTGTGTAAGTCCCAGTTTACGAAATCAGAAAACCAATCATCTGCCAGCTTGGCCATCAAGTGAATACTGCCCTACAGGCTTCTCTGGGGGTAGAAAGAGCTTTGAGAAAAACCATCCAGCCCATGGCCCTCTCCACTCACCCAAGGAACATCATGTGAGAAGCCACTCTCCCCTCAGACAAGCTGACCTAGGCTGACACCTTCACTCAAGCAAACAGCAAATCTCACAGTTGGAAAACCAATGCTGGCTTGGCCCTGCCCAGGGGGTAATTGGCCCATTCTCCCCCTGCTTCCTCTTGCCCTCCCACCTACTACTCTCCTCCATACCCTAAAAGGATGCATTCTCCTCTTCCAGCTCCTGCTCCCAGGACCTTCGCCTCAAGCCTTGGCACAGTCGAAGCCCACCCAGGGTGGGAAATTTCCAGACAGTGCAGGAGGGCAGCCAGCAGAGCCCACTCACTCTCCTTGTGAAACCTCGCGCTGCTGGGAGGGGCAGGATGGGAAAACTAAGAAAAATAATAATAAAAACTCTGGTGACCCAGAAGCAGGGAACAAAATTAGAACGTTGAGCCTGCTGTTCACCGACTAATATTTACTGAGCCCCCATTGTGTGTGCCAGCGCCTGTGGGAGGAGGTTATGAGGCAGAGACGGGTGGTCAGGGCCCCAGGCAGCCGGCACAGACAAACAGGGAATGGCTTATTTAGCCCCACGCTGAGCACGGAGTGAGTGTAATGACAGCCAGGCCCAGGCGCTGGAGCCAGGAGGAGGGAGGGAGGGAACACATTTGCCAGGCTTGCTCCAGCCCAGCTGGAGCTGGAGCAAAGGGGACTTCCCAAAGCAACTGAGTCAGATGGGCAGGGACCCGGGAAGAGCCCAGAGTGGCCAGCCGGTGTTTTCCCCACCCAAGGTCAGGGTCAGAGTCACCTCACTTCTCATCATTCACCCAACACTTCCCAGACAGTTGCAAAATTCTCCCTGTCGTCCAAGTTCACTCCCGTTTGTCAGACCATGGGGCCAGGCATGTGGCTTAGGAAACGCGGTACTCACATCCATCACTTATGTCACCCCCATGAAGCAGAACTTCCCGGCTTGTTATTCAGGATCAGATAAATAAATAGAAAGTATGATCTAGTGGCCAAATCACTGGACGACACGACGTGCCACACGCCCTGGGTTCAACTTTGGGGCCTGCCAGGAACTTCCCAACTGTGTCCGGCACAATTAAACTGTGAAAGCACTGAGCTCACAGAGGCACTCTGATCAAGACAGAGCTTAAAGGCTGCTTGGCACAGCACTGAGGCCAGTGCCTTCCTAGTTCCCTATCTTCTGGGTTCTTAGGACAACCCCTTTACTTAGTCCTGAATTCTGCTTCTGTTCAATTACTTCCCTATCGAGGAAGTCGTCTTGGATCACTTTTCCAGCACTTTTCTCTGGCTATTATGGACTCCTCATTACCTTGTCTCCCAGGGAGCCTCCCCAGCTAGATTTGTATTCTTTGAAGATAACTTCCTGAAACGTATCCTTCCCTCCCGTTTCTTCTATGTCCTCCTCTCCTCCCTACCTGCAGCACAGTGCCTGGGACAGTGCTGGGCACATAATGGGCTAAAGGCAGAGAAGTTTTGCCTCCCTTCTAACTGAAGTCTGCCTGCATCGCCCCTGCAGCCTGATAAAGAATAGGGAGCTCTGGCTGGGCGCGGTGGCTCACACCTGTAATCCCAGCACTTTGGGAGGTCGAGGCAGGTGGATCACGAGGTCAGGAGTTCAAGACTACCCTGGCCAAAATGGTGAAACCCCGTCTCTACTAAAAATACAAAAATTAGCGGGGCATGGTGGCGGGTACCTTTAATCCCAGCTACTCAGGAGGCTGTGGCAGAGAATTGCTTGAACCCGGGAGGCGGAAGTTGCAGTAGCCGAGATCGCGCCACTGCACTCCACCCTGGGCAACAGAGCAAGACTCTATCTCAGAAAAAAAAAAAAAAAGAACAGGGAGCTCAGAACCATTTGCCAAAGACATTCTATCCTCCTGGGCCCACAGACCAACTTTAACCCAGATTATCTGAGGTCAGGTGTCAGGATCGCCTATTAAGCACTTCTCTACACAACTCCCTGACCTTGAATTTCATTTATATTAATTGAACTAAAAGCTAGCTTATTACCTACTGGCTTTACAAACTCACTCCAAGAGTTTATCCATTCAACAAATACTCACTGCTTACCAATTGTGTGCCAGAAGTCAGGCTAGGTATTGCGGATGCAAAGGACCTAGCACCTACCCTTAACAAAGCAGAGAAAGCAAATAATTCAGCAAGGAATCTAACCTGAATGATGATGACAAGGGCGATGTATAGATCAGGGTGCAGTTAGGTGGTTTCAGCAGAAAGGGATTTTGTACAGGATATTAAATGGCCTAGAGGGTCCTTCAAAGAGCGGAAGTAACAAGACTCCAGGCTGAGCTCCCAGGAGCTACCTATTTGCAAAGATCATGTTGCAGAGCTGGGATGCCATGGAGCTGCTGCTTGTGCTGCCACCAGGTAGCTATGGCACAAGAAGCCACCTGCTCCAGAACCACACCAGGAAAATGCATGTCCCAGGATCCACCCTCTGGAAGGTATCCAGGCTCTCCCTGCAAGACTGTTACATACTTAACACTGGTTCGAGGGCTGGATGTGGTGGCTCACCCCTGTAATCCCAGCAGTTTGAGAGGCTGAGGTGGGAGGATTGCTTGAACCCAGGAGTTTGAGGCTGCAATAAGCTAGGATTGCACCACTGTACTCCAGCCTGCACAACAGAGCGTGACCCTGTCTGTTAAACCCCGTCTCTACTAAAAGTACAAAAATTAGCCGGGCATGGTGGTGCATGCCTGTAGTCCCAGCTATTCGGGAGGTTGAGGCAGGAGATTCGCTTGAACCCAGGAGGCAGAGGTTGCAGCTGGCCAAGACTGTGCCACTGCACTCCAGCCTGGGCAACAGAGTGAGACTCTGTCTCAAAAAAAAAAAAAAAAAAAAAAAAATGTATACTCTACTGTCAAAAAGGAAGGAAACATGGAGTTGTTCCTTTGACCACATACATGGGAATCTACAAGGTGATACTGTAGACATTAGACCTCAAGGGAATGGGTACTGTTCAAAAAAGGAATAACCCACAAATGTTACCATGGCAAAACCAGAGGTGTCTGCAGTGTTCCCTACCATGCTGTCGGCATTGCTGTAAACAAACAAGGGCAAGATTCTGGCCAAGAGAATGAATGTGTGTAGTGAGCACAGTGAGCGCTCTAAGAGCCAAGACTGCTTCCTGGAACGCGTGCAGGAAAACGACCAGAAACACAAGGAAGCCCAAGAGAAAAGTACCTGGGTGCAACTGAAGGGCCAGCCTGCCCCACCTGGAGGAGGGCACTGTGAAGACCAAGGGTAGAGGCCTGAGCTGCTGGAACCTCTTGCCTGGGAATTCACGGCATTACAGGTGTAAAAACCAAAAGACCTCTGGACTGTAAAAAGAAAGCAAAGTAGTAAAATAAATACTAACAAATGCTAACTCCAACTCTCTGGCAGCAATACACTGGGCAAAACGTGCCTCCAAGGGCCTCTCCCAAGACGCCTGTGTACGCCCTACCTCTCAAAATGGGTGAAGTCCCCCTGAGCCCCCCACCTCACCACTCCGGGGAGGGGAGGTGGGCCCTTGGCAGACCTCTAGCCTTTGTGTTCTGCTCACATCTATCCGATGGCCCATGACAAGCACCTGTGCAGCAGTAGCGAGGCATGCTTGGATGGGCAGCAAGTGTCCCCAGAAGCCAAGCTCCAGTGGCGACCCGACTGCTGGGCCTGCAGCCAAGACCACCTGCCCCCAGCCTACCCCACCTCCCTCGGGTCCTCCTGTACCACTACCTCCCCCTGACGACCTCCAAGCCCTCAAGCCCACTCAAGCCCGACTCCTCCTCAAAGACCCCGCCCATGCCAGTCTACAGCTGAGATGCAGAGTCGTGTGTGGCAATTTCTCCAGGAAAGGGGTTCTCAAAGTGTGGTTGCTGGAACAGCAGCATCACTAACACCTGGGAACTTGCTGGAAGTGCAAACTCTTAGCACTCCTGCCACAACCCACTAAATCAGACACTCTGGGGTTGGACCAGCAACTTGGGTTTGACTAAGTGCTCAGGTGATCACGATGCACACTGAAGTCGGAGGGCCACCAGTCTCAGAGGCAGAGCCAGAGCTTTTTCATTCCATCTCCAGATCTCTTAACCAAAGCAGGTAAGAAGGGTTGCTGCTCAGCGCCGGCCCTTTCCCGCCCAGCCCCTGCGTCATCACTGCTCGAGAGGGCACGACCAGGGCGCCAGCAGGAAAGACAGGGGCTGCATCTTGGACTTTTGATTTCTCAGTAACTATAAATACTTACCAACAGATTAATAAAAAAGCCCTATTCTCATGAGAAAGAGGGTTACTGAAAGAAAGAAAGGAAAAGCCCATATTTCCAAATTGGGTGAGAAAGGTAGACGAGTGAATCATAATTCCTCCATTTTCCCTCGGGCTGTCCAAACCTCCCACACAGCACATTCTTCTGGCTCAAGGTCACTGGCAGCCACCAACCCATTACTGAAGTTAAGGCCTTCCCACAACCTCTGCTTTCTCCCTGTGGGGCTCACCACGAACCCAGAGCATCTCCCTTAGATTCCAGGCTCCTGAACAGAAAGAAACACTCCAGCCCCTGCTGTTCCCTCCTGGCCAGGCAGTCCCTCCCCTCCAGAACCTCCTGCCCCTACTTCATCACCGCCCCACCCACCCAAAGCACAACCTCCCAACACTCCCCTCCCTCCAGCAAGGTACTATAGCCCTTCTGCCTGGGAGTCAGGGGTCTCTCCAACTGGGGTCCTGCCCACTGTCACCCTCACCTGCCACTGCTCTCTTGCCTGGGCCCTAGGCTGCATCTGAAATGTTCTACCCCTCCATCCCTGCATGTTTCTATCTCCACACCCCTCCCCGCCACAGGACTAGGAAGTCCCATTCATGTCAGTGGTTTGCAGGCGCCCCATGCACTCTCTCCACGAGGTGTGAAGGGCCTGGACGAACAAAACAAGGCATACTGCAGGACAGAGCACCACCTCAGATCCACCCCAATCCTCCAGCACCAGTCCCATCCCCCAGCACCAGTTCCATCCCCATCCAGGGAACATTCTCACCTCCTGCTTAGTTTCAAGGTCATACGGTTCTAGAAGGACAGGCCTTATACTTTAGGTTGTTTCCTAAGAGTCCTGCGGGATTGGTACGACCTTAATAAGCACCTGCTGCTTAAATGTGTACATGCACACACTCACCGTGCAAACGCATATATAAACAGACAGACATATCCTCAGCCCCGCGCCCAGACATGACACAACGGCCAAGATAAGGACTTCAATGCAGATGCATTATTTCCCGTCCAGAAGTCAAGGGCAGGAGCCTACAGGTGTCTTCTTCTTCTTCTTTATGTTTTTGAGAAGGAGTTTTGCTCTAGTTGCCCAGGCTGAAGTGCAATGGCATGATCTCAGCTCACTGCAACCTCCGCCTCCCAGGTTCAAGTGATTCTCCTGCCTCAGCCTCCCAAGTAGCTGGGATTACAGGTATACGCCACCACACCCGGCTAAATTTTGTATTTTTAGTAGAGACGGTGTTTCTCCATGTTGGTCAAGCTGGTCTCAAACTCCTGACCTCAGGTGATCCACCCACCTCGGCCTCCCAAAGTGCTGGGATTACAGGCATGAGCCAAGGCGCCTGGCTACAGATGTCTTCTTAAAGCTCCCTGTCAGAGATGCAAAGGAAGCAGGAGGAGCCTCGCCTAGGACTCTGCAGAGAGGCTGCCTAGAGCACATGCACAGATGGGTTCCAGGACAGAGGCTTCTGGCTCATATCACACCCAGCTCTCACTTAGGGCCAGACGATCCAACACCCGCTCACACAAGGCCTCCTATCCTCAGGTTTAAAAACCTCAAGGCCAGGCGTGGTGGCTCACGCCTATAATCCCAGCATTTTGGGAGGCCGAGGTGGGCGGATCACAAAGTCAGGAGATCGAGACCATGGTGAAACCCCGTCTCTACTAAAAATACAAAAAATTAGCCAGGTGCGGTGGCGGGCGCCTGTAGTCCCAGCTACTCAGGAGGCTGAGGCAGGAGAATGGTGTAAACCCGGGAGGTGGAGCTTGCAGTAAGCCGAGATCGCGCCACTGCACTCCAGCCCGGGCAACTGAGCGAGACTCTGTCTCAAAAAATAAAATAAAATAAAAATAAAGACTTCAAGGCAGTGGGGATGGTGGCACTTTCCAGATAATATGGCACGAAAGAAGTGACTTCTCTGACAACATAACCACTTATGAACTTCCACTTGCCCTTTCACTCCTCCACGTCCTGCAAACTGCCTGCCCGCCTATTAACAAGGGATCAAAATTCTAACCAGACTTAAAGGCTTACCCTATCCAGCTAACACCAACCCCAGGGAGCAACTGGATTACCACCAAGAAAGGGTTTCTGCTTTTAGCTTGCAACTCGGACAGGCTCCTGTCTGGGTGACTTTCAACCCCGAGGACGTCTTACGGCAGCCACTATTCGCAGTAACAAAAAATCAGGGCCGACCCAAAAGCCCATCAGCAAGAGAGTGGAGGAGTGAACTGCAACACGACTTTAACACCAACTGGACATGCCAAGTTTTTAGTAACTACTGGCATTTTTTTTTTTTTTTTAAGACAAGGTCTCACTCTGTTACCTAAGCTGGAGTGCAGTTGCATGATCACAGCTCACTGCAGCCTTGACCTCCCGGACCCAAGTGATCCTCCCGCCTCAGCCTCAAGAGCAGCTAGGACCAGACGTTCACACCACCATGCCTGGCTAATTTTTTTTTATCGTTTTGTAGAGACAAGGTCTCACCCTGTTGCCCAGCCTGGTCTTGAACTCCTTGGCTCAGAGATCCTCCCGCCCCAGCCTCCCCAAGTGCTGGGATCACAAAAGTGAGCCACCACAATCGGCCAACAATAGCCTTTTGAATGCTGCTCATTCTTCAAGGCTCCCTCCAGGAAAATTTGGAAGGACTCTCTGCATCTGAAGACACTGCACTGTAAACTCCCTGAGGACAAGAGCTCATGCAAGTCTTCCTTGCAAAGTGGATGGAATACAAGGAATTTGAGTGGAGGAAATATTGAAATAAAATAAAAATCTCTTACCTGGGCTTCCAGCTTCCTCTCAGCACCTACTCTGTTCTGTCAGAGTCTCCCACTCCCCTCTTTTAAGTTTAACATATGCACATATCAAGTGCCCAAATCGTAAGTTTACAGCTTAATCAAAGATTCATCTGGGGTGGGCACGGTGGCTCACGCCTGTAATCCTAGCACTTTAGGAGGCCGAGGCCGGTGGATCACCTGAGGTCAGAAGTTCGAGACCAGCCTGGATAACATGGCGAAACCCCGTCTCTACTAAAAATACAAAAATTAGCCGAGCGTGGTGGCACATGCCTGTAATCCCAGCTACTTGGGAGGCTGAGGCAGGAGAATCCCTTGAACCCGGGAGGCGGAGGTTGCAGTGAGCCGAGATCGTGCCATTGCACTCCAGCCTAGGCAACAGAGCAAAACTCCATATCAAAAAAAAAAAAAAAAAAAGTCGTCCTTCTAAAGTACAAATTGGTCAGGTGCAGTGGCTCACACCTGTAATCCCAGCACTTTGGGAGGCTGAGGCAGGTGGATCACCTGAGGTCAGGAGTTGGGGACCAGCCTGGCCAACGTATAGCGAAACCCCATCTCTACCAAAAAAATACAAAAAATTAGCCGGGCATAGTGGCGCACACCTTACTCCCAGCTACTTGGGAAGCTAAGGCAGGAGAATCGCATTAATCCAGGAGACAGAGGTTGCAGTCAGCCGAGATTGAGCCACTGCACTCCAGCCTAGGTGAGAATGAGACTGTCTCTCAAAAAAATAAACTAGGCCAGACGCGGTGGCTCAAGCCTGTAATCCCAGCACTTTGGGAAGCCGAGACGGGCGGATCACGAGGTCAGGAGATCAAGACCATCCTGGCTAACACAGTGAAATCCTGTCTCTATTAAAAATACAAAAAAAAAAAAAAAAAAAAACTAGCCAGGCGAGGTGGTGGGCACCTGTAGTCCCAGCTACTCAGGAGGCTGAGACAGGAGAATCGCATAAACCCAGGAGGCGGAGCTTGCAGTGAGCTGAGATCCGGCCACTGCACTCCAGCCCGGGTGACTCCGTCTCAAAAAAATAAAATAAAATAAAGTATAAATTGATCACATCACTTTCCTTGCTTCAATCCCTCCAATGTCTTCCCAGTATATGAAGAATAAAATCTTTTTTATTCTAATTTCTTTTTTAACTTTTTTTAAGACGGGGGTCTCACTATGTTGCCCAGGCTGCTCCTGAACTCCTGGCCTCAAACAATCCCCCTACCTCATCCTCCCAAAGTGCTAGGATTATGGGTGTGAGCCACCACACCCATCCCACACGGAATAAAATCTAAACACCTCTTCCTGGTCTATAAACCACTGTGTCAACTGGCCTTTGCCCATCCTGCTGACCATAGAACTGGCTCATCTCACTCACTGGCCTGCAGTCACCCAAGCCCTTCTTCCTGTCCCTTTAACATATGAAGCTCATTCTGACCTCAGAGCCTTTGCACCTGCTGTTCCCTCTGCCTAGAATGCTCTTCCCCTAGATCTTCCTAACAGGTCTCAGTTCAAGAGTCACCTCTTCAATGTGGACAAAAAAGCCCACTCCCAGGCATTGAGAACCCTAATACCCTATTAGTCTTTTTTCATTATCCATTTCCTCCTAACTAGACTGTCCACTCCAGGAGGGCAGAGACTGGAGGGCTGGGTAGTACCTGGTATCCATCCCCAAACAACACCCACTGAAACATGTTATTTTCCCACTGCCCATTCATGAAGCGCCACACATTTCAGTTTTACTGTTCGCTGGTCTTTATGCTTGGGTGAACTACAGGCAATCTTGGGGAGAGGGCAGGGACCCCCTGTCTCCTGCAGTCATTTCAGTAGAACAGAACTGAAGACCCTGGAGAGCCAGAGAAGCTGGCCTGGAATAGAGACGTAAAACATAAGGTGGAGTTTTTTGGTTTTTTTTTTTTTTGGAGACAAGAGTCTCACTCTGTTGCCCAGGCTAGAATGCAGTGGCACAATCTCGGCTCACTGCAATCTCCGCCTCCTGGGTTCAAGCAATTCTCCTGCTTAGCCTCCCGAATAGCTGGGACTACAGGCACCTGCTACCACGCTGGGCTAATTTTTGTATTTTTAGTAGAGACGGGGTTTCACCTTGTTGGTAAGGCTGGTCTCAAACTCCTGACCTCAGGTGATCCACCCGCCTTGGCCTCCCAAAGTGCTGGGATTACAGGTGTGAGCCACATTTTTTTTTTTTTTTTTTTTTTGAGACAGTCTCACTCTGTTGCCTAGGCTAGAGTGCAATGGTACAATCTCGGCTCACTGCAATCTCTGCCTCCCAGGTTCAAGAGATCTTTCCACCTAAGCCTGCCGAGTAGCTGAATTACAAGCGCCCACCACCATGCCAGGCTAATTTTTGTATTTTTTGTAGAGACACGGTTTAGCCATGTTGGTCAGGCTGGTCTTGAACTCCTGACCTCAAGGGATCTGTCGACCTTGGCCTCTCAAAGTGCTGGGATTACAGGCATCAGCCACTGCGCCTGCCAGTGGTTTTTTTTTTTTTTTTTTTTCTAAACATAAAGTGAGGTGGGGCAGGGGACACAAAGGCAGGCAATGGGAGAGAGGCCCGGGCAGGCAGCCTCCCTTTCCACATCCCTGAGAAGGTCAACCAGCTGATAATTCCACCAAAAATAACATTCTCACTCTTCCCTGTGGCAGGGGAAGAAAAAGGAAAGTCCACAAGTACAGGCTGTTTCTAGAATTTCTCACTGGCTCATGGAAATTTTGAGTTTCCCTGCCATCACACACATCCTGAAACGCTGGGGGAGGGGGCCCAGTGCCGTCAAGAGGGAGTGATGCCAGAGTCACCATGGCCACAGCCGGGAGCTGGCCAGCAGAGCCACTGCACACACCAGTTTACCCACGGCCAAGGCTTCTGCCGTGGGAGGCACCACAGAACGTCCCGAGGAGCCGGGAACAGGAACTGAGACGTGGAATTTCTGTTCTGAGACCTGGCACTTGGTCAGCAGCCTGGGCCTGAGGGAGTGGGTGACTTTGTACTTTCTGCACCTTTCTGGGAAGGGAGATGGGAACGGTGTGGCTTGCTGCCCCTGGAAACCACCCAGGGACTTGGTATCCTGAGAACTTGCCCAGCCTATCAGATGGAAAATAGCCAGCCCTGGAGAAATGGTCAGCATTGGAATTGGAATACAGATACACCAATCGGAGTCACATGGGCCTGGGATGACAGGGCACAGGATGCGCCCTCAGTGAGCAGGAGGAGAGAAGGGCGGAGGCAGGGAGGAATTCCAGGGCTCAAAGCCTTGTCCTCTCTGTTTCCTGGTAGGGAAAGCAGGGCCAGCCTCCCTGCAGGCCAGCGCGGCTAAACCTGGCCCCAGGCCTCCAGCACGCTGTGCTCTAAGAAAACAAGCGCCCAGTCCCTGGGGCCTGGCCGGGGCCCTCTGCTTCCAGGAAAGGACAGAGTGCAGACTGTTCAATCTTACAGGGCTCTCTCAAATAACAAGATACACACCCATATCCCACCCCACTTGTTCCCACACAAATACAACTTTTAGGGCTTCCAGTAAAATAAGTGAAACAATATAGCTGGTCCAGGTCTGCCCCGCTCCTGGTCGCTCCAGGACAGCAGCCCAGTAATCCCCGTGCGGGTGGGCGAGGCGCTTCTGGTGAGCTGGCTGCCTCTTCCCCTGCTCGCTCCTTGTTCCCCAGCAGGGAGCAAAGAAAAGGATCAGAAGGGATCTTCCAAGAATGAAAGGAATCCTGAGATGCAGGGATAAAATTGGCTGGGAGGCAGTCCCTGGCCTCAAGGGTTGCAGTCAACAAGTATTTATTAGGAACCTACTGTATGATTTGCTGAAGCTACCATCCTGAGCAGAGGCAGTGGTCCTTTCTGGCTTCCACCACAGCCAGCTTTCCACCAAAGCCAGCAGAAGACCTGCATGGACAAGGATCCCTATCCTCAGCCTAAAAGAAAAAACCACCGGCTGCGGTGGTTCACGCCTGTAATCCCAACACTTCGGGAGGTCGACGCGGGTGGATGGCTTGAGCCCAGGAGTTTGAGACTAGCCTGGCCAACACAGTGAAACCCCGTCTCTACAAAACAAAACAAAACAAAAAAAAAAAATGCCAGGCATGGTAGCACGCCTCTGTGGTTCCAACTACTGAGGAGGCTGAGGCAGGAGGATCCCTTCAGCCTGAGAGGCAGAGGCTATGGTAAGGTGAGACCACCACACTGCACTCTAACATCGGTGGCAGGGTAAGCCTCTGTCTCAAAAAGGAACAAAACAAAACCCTCAAGGTTCTAAGTTTTATTCTTTTTTTTTTTTTTTTAATAGAGTCAGGGTCTCACTTCTGTGGCACAGGCTGGAGTGCAGTGCCCTGATCATAGCTCCCTGCAGCCTTCAACTCCTGGGCTCAAGGGATCCTCCCACCTCACAGGTAGCTAGGACTATAGGCACATGCCACCAAGCCTGCTGGGCTAATTTTTAACTTTTTTTTGTAGAGATGGGTCTTGCTGCATTGCCCAAGCTAGTCTCTAACTCCAAAACTCAAGCAATCCTCCCCAGCCTCATCTGTCCAAGTAGCTGGGACTACAGGCACGTACCACTGTCCCTGATCAAGATTTAACTAGTTCCATACTCCCACTACCTGTGTATGAGTGCCTATTTCACAGGATTCTCACCAACACCGAGTATTAAATTATTCCATCTTTACAATTTGATAGGTTAAAAATTACTTATTATTTTAATCTGCATTTCTTTGATTATCAAGGTTGACTTTTATATTTCTACTCCTTTTACAAATTGCCTGTTACTCTTCTTTGCCCGTTTTTTTTCGTTGTTTTTGAAACAGAGTCTCACTCTGTTGACCAGGAATGGAGTGCAGCGGCATGATCTCGGCTCACCGCAACCTCCCCACCCGGGTTCATGTGATTCTCCTGCCTCAGCCTCCCAAGTAGCTGGGATCACAGGCCCGTGCCACCACGCCCGGCTAATTTTTGTATTTGCAATAGAGTCGGGGTTTCATCATGTTGGCCAGGCTGGTCTCGAACTCCTGACCTCAGGTGATCCACCCACTTCTACCTCCCAAAGTACTGGGATTACAGACATAAGCCACTGTGCCTAGCCTTCTTTGCCCATTTTTGCTGATACATTCATTTTTTATTGGTTTATTATATGGCAAAATATTAACCTTTTGTCACACGTTACAAATATTCTTCCTAATTAGTTGTTTTTTTAATTTTAACTGGTATTATTGACATAATTTTTAAAGAGGTAAAGGCAAATATATCATACTTCTCCTTTTTAAAGTTTCTGCTTTTAGTAACATGCTTGGAAAATCCTCTCCTGCCCTGGTATAGGCAATACAGCTGTATTTTCTTGCATTTAAAAAAATTTAGGGGTCGGGCACTGTGGCTCACGCCTGTAATCCCAGCACTTTGGAAGGCCAAGGTCGGGAGATCGAGACCATCCTGGCAAACTCGGTGAAACCCCGTCTCTACTAAAAATACAAAACATTAGCCGGGTGTGGTGGTGGGCGCCTATAGTCTCAGCTACTCGGGAGGCTGACACAGGAGAATGGCTTGAACCCGGGAGGCAGGAGCCCCACTGCACTCCAGCCTGGGGGACAGAGCGAGATTGTATAAAAAAAAATTTAGAGAGGCTGGGCATGGTGGCTCACTCCTGTAATTCCAGCACTTTGGGAGGCTAAAGGGGGTGGATTGCATGAGCCCAGGAGTTTGAGACTAGTGTGGGAAACATGGCAAAACCCTGTCTCTACTAAAAATACAATAATTATCTGGGCATGGTGGTACATGCCTGTAGTCCCAGCTACTTGGAAGACTGAAGTGGAAGGATCACTTGAGCCCGGGAAGTCAAGGCCGCAGTGAGCCATTATGGAGCCACTGCACTCCAGCCCGGGCGACTGAGTGGGACCCTGTCTCGGGGTAAAAAAAACCAAACAAACCGGAAATGGAAGGCAAGGCTTACTGATAAGCTGGGCGGGTGGGAGGGTGCTCGGTGGCTGGACGGGGTGGGGTGGGGGGTGCTTTTTGCTCCCTTTTTGAAGCTCTTCACTTGGAGGTATGAAACAGATTCCAGTCTTGGACTGCATCTGTGCATGGGTCCCTAACCCAGTGGCACCACTGAGGCCTCATCTTGGTCCTGAATCAGAACTTTCTAGGTGAGGCCCAGGCCACCTGGGGCTAGAGAGGTGCTAAAGGATCAGCCTCTCTTTAGCCCCAGGAACTGGCCTGACACTTCAAGACTGCTGGACCAAACACTGCTGTCCCTTCTAAGTACAAAACTCTGCAATTACTTCAGCTCTCTGACCTCAGTTTTCCCTCTTTGCCACAGGGCTACCACAATCTGTCCCCTGCCCATCCTACAGCGACAGTGTCACACTCAACCAGAGCTCTCTGTACAGAGGCAAGTTGCTGGTACAGTTATCCCTTGGCATCGGCAGGGGACTGGTTCCAAGACACCCCCTCCGCCCCCAGGATACCAAAATCTACAATTGCTCAAGTCCCTGATATAAAATAGCACAGTATTTGCATATAACCTACGCACTTCCTCCCTACAGACTTTAAACCATCTCTAGGTTACTTACAGTATCGAATACAATGTAAATGGCATGTAATAATTTTTATACTGTGTTTTTTTATTTGTACTCTTTTTAATCATTATATTGTCAGTTTTGTTTCTTTTCTTTTTTTTTTGAGATGGAGTCTCGCTCTGTCATCAGGCTGGAGTACAGTGGCACAACCTTGGCTCACTGCAACCTCTACCTCCCAGGTTCAAGCGATTCTCCTGCCTCAGCCTCCTGAGTAGCTGGGATTGTAGGCGCACGCCACCACGCCCAGCTAATTTTTGTATTTTCAGTAGAGATGGGGTTTCACCATGTTGGCCAGGATGGTCTCGATCTCTTGACCTTGTGATCTGCCCGCCTCAGCCTCCCAAAGTGCTGGGATCACAGGAGTAAGCCACCACGCCTGGCCAGTTTTGTTTCTTTTCTCAAATACTTTCCATCAGTGGTTGAATCCACGGAGACAGAGACTGCGAGCTGACTATACTGCAAAGTGTCTGGATCTTAAGGACACAGGGCCTCTAGCCCAGCCTTCTACCCACCTGGTTTTCAGATCTGTGTCACCATGAGGGGAGCAGATGGCCTGAGGATGGGCCCCAGCCTCCACACAGCCAAACCTGCCTTCTCTCCTAGGTCTAAAAAGAAATCTCTTTTCTTTGGCAGCTCTGTGAACCAGAGTTTAGTAAGCAACTCTTCCCACAATCCTGAATCTAGTGGGTTGAATACTATCCCCTCAAATAACTGTCCACCTGAAATCTCAGAAAGTGACTTTATTTGGAAATACAGATTTTGCAGATAAAATCAGTTAAGGATGTCAAGATGAAATTGTCCTGGATTTAGGATGGGCCCTAAATTCAATGACGTATGTCTTTATAAGAAAAAGGAGAGGGAGATTTGGACATGCAGACATACACCAACAGGGGAAGGTCATGTGAAGACAGAGGCAGAGAAGGGAGTGGTGCAGCCACAAGCCAAGGAACACCAGGAGCCACCAAAAGCTGGGAAAAGAAGGAAGCATTCTCCCCTACAGCTGTCAGAAGGAGTGTGGTCCTGGTGATACCTGCATTTCACACTGCTGGCCTCCAGACCTGTGAGAATACATTTCTGTCGTTTTTAAGCCACCAAGTTTGAGGTAACTTGTCAGGGGAACCATGGGACACAGATCCACGGGTAAACACTTTGGTGCCAGAATTAAGACCTGATCATGTTGAGCTGCAGCTGGCAGAACGCTAAGATAACTCCAGTGACCCTCACTGCTGTGTGTGGGCGGAACCCATCAATATGAGACATCACTCCTGGGATCATGGCACACTGTGTAGCAAAAGCGAGTCTGCAGGTATTTGCCGACCACATTAGTCGACGTGAGACAGGGAAATTACCCTGAGTGGGCCAGAACGAAGCTGGTGAGCCCTTACAAGGATGGCTCCTCTTGGCAAAAAGAACTGAAGTGTGAGCAGGACTCCATGTGGGAGAAAGGCTGTGTCACCGGCGATGGAGGGGACCACATGGAAAGGAAATTCGGGGGCCTCTAGGAACTGAGAGTGGCCCCTGACTGGCAGTCAGCAATGGAAAATAGGGGTGAGGGGGCAGGGGACCTCAGTCCTATAGCCACAAGGAGCTGAATTTTCCACAACCATATGAGCCTGGCAGAGGCCCTGAAACTCCAGCTGACACTCTAAGTTTAGTCTTCTAGGACCCCCGGCAAAGGAGCCAGTCATGCAATGCTCGGCCTTCTGGCCTACAGAATTGTGAAATGCTAAATGGGTGTTGTTTTAAGCCACTATGTGTGTCATACTAATACGCTTGCCTGCTCTGATAGACCTCCACTCTCCAGAGCAGTGAAGTGACAAGTTCTGGTCACAGGTGGCAAGGCCAGGCAGCATGGGTCTCTGCACTCCGTCCTATTCCAGTTTACTTCCAATTAATCCGTTCTACTGACACATGCCTACCAAGAGCGGGTGGTAGGTAAATGAGTGGTAGCGGTTTCTGATCTTGGACCGGGCAGGCTTTATAGCTTCTAACATTAGGCTACAGTTCTCATCTTACAAAGAATTCTAAAGCTAGGAACTGGATGGGAGTATTGTTTAAGACAAATACAATTGGCAAGAGAGTTGTGAACTGTAGAGAGGGACAGTGTAGCCGAGTAGGCACAGATCCAAATGGGGTATTCAGCAGGTAAGCCACTGATCAAGCACTCAGTACATCCTAGTGCAGCTCTGCGTGCAGAATCACAGAGTATTTAAAATCAGAAACATTCAGCCGGGTGCGGTGCTTCACGCCTGTAATCCCAGCACTTTGGGAGGCCAAGGCGGCAGATCACTTGAGGTTGGGAATTGGAGACCAGCCTGACCAACATGGAGAAACCTTGTCTCTATTAAAAAATATAAAATTAGCCGGGCGTGGTGGCGCAAGCCTCTAATCCCAGCTACTCGGGAGGCTGAGGCAGGAGAATCACTTGAACCTGGGAGGCGGAGGTTGCGGTGAGCTGAGATCGCGCCATTGAACTCCAGCCTGGGCAACAAAGAGTGAAACGTGAAACTCCGTCTCAAAAAAAAAAATAAATAAATAAATAAAATAAAATAAAATCAGAAACACCTCTGCCTCCAGATGTTACTATCTGAAAGGTGAGTTGAGTCAAATACTCTACAGTCCACACGTGCAAATGTGTGTTAATCAGGGCCACGATAATAGGAGCAAAACCAGTGGAAAATAACCTTCATCCCAGCTAAGAAAATGGCTGAAAGGGTTTCTCACTGTTGGAGAAAGAAGTCATAATGAAAAGGGAAAGACTAAAATAAAATGAAATTTGTAAGGTTAGATCAGAATAAGAGGTATCAGTACAAACTTGTATTTTGTAGCATACATGTATACAGATAGGTGCTGAATAATCTGTTTCCTAGCTTTGTCTGCTAAGAGGACCTATTAGCAATGATAACTCCTGTAGCAATGAACACCCCTAGCAACCAGACCTTGGTTTCTAAACAGCGTTCTCCAATAAAGGAAACCAGACTCCGTGGACAAGTGCCTGACTGTAGGGCTGGGGCAGCAAAGTCACAAGATGAGCCTGGACTATTTTATAGTAAAGGAAATTAAGGAAACACTGAAAAGCAAAAAAAGACAGGGGCTTACCAGAAGCACACAGGAGACAACTGGAAGGAGCTCCTAAAATGGTCAAAGCGAGAACAATTTGAGCCGCAAAAAGTATTATTCAACTTTCACCCATAGAACAAAATCTGATTATGAATAATCAAATGCATGAATAAATGGGGAAGCAGGGCCAGCTCTTGCTTACAAAGAATTCCAATAAATAAATGTACAAGAGGGAAACAGAGAATCATCAGGCAAACATCACAGTAATCATTGTTGCAAGCAGGGTCTACAGATGGATGCTAAAATTAGGGGATGAAAGTACAAGGAGAAACAGGATTTGCATAGTCTCAAAGTATCTCCTGAAACTACAAAGGGAAAGAAAGATAACTTTTTCAGTTTACCCATTCGGGTTTTTTTTGTTTTTTGGGTTTTTTTTTGAGACATTGTCTCACTCTGTTGCCCAGGCTGGAGTGCAGTGGCTCCATCTCAGCTCACTGCAACCTCTGCCTCCCGGGTTCAAGCGATTCTCCTGTCTCAGCCTCCCAAGTAGCTGCAATTACAGGTGCATTGACGTCACCATGCCTGACTAATTTTTATATTTTTAGTAGAAACTGGGTTTCACCATGTTGGCTAGGCTGGTCTTGAACTCCCAACCTCAGCCTTTGCCCACCTCAGCCTCCCAAAATGCTAGGATTACAGGTGTGAGCCACCGTGTCTGGCCCCATTCAGTTTTTGTAAAACAACAACAAAAAACCCACCTTTTTTCAGTGTGGAAATCAAGCAGACACCAACCAAGTAATCCAGATAAATATCACCAGTAAAAAAATACTCTGACATGGCCGGGTGCAGTGACTCATGCCTATAACCCCAACACTTTGGGAGGCTGAGATGGGTGGATCACTTGGGCTCAGGAGTTCAAGACCAGCCTGGACAACATGGTGAAACCCTGTCTCTACTGAAAATACAAAAAAAAAAAAAAAAAAAAAGTCAGGTGTGGGTGGCTCATACCTGTAATCCCAGCTACTTGGGAGGCTGAGGCAGAGAATCGCTTGAACCTGGGAGGTGGAGGCTGCAGTGAGCCGAGATCGCACCACTGCACTTCAGCCTGGGCACAGAGTGAGACCCTGTCTCAAAATTAAAAAAAAAAAAGAAAAAAACCCCGTGACATTATGAATACCTCAAAAAGATGCAACATCACTTTGTGTTCCAACATTCTAGCAAGAAAAGAGGGAGAGACTGCCACGGACTGCAACAGCCTAAGGAGAAATAACTAAACAGTGTGGGATCCCAGATCAGATTCTAGAAACAGCAAAAGGATATTAGTGAAAATATTGGTGACATTTAAATAAGGCCTGCGGTTTAGTTAAGAGTGTTATGCCAATGTTGATTTCCTGCTCCTGATTATATAATTATACTCTGGGGTGAGGAATATAAAGGAATTCTGCTGTATTTTTGCAACTCTTCTGCACATCTAAAACTAGTTCAAAATAAAAGTTTAAAATAAAAGGAAATGGGCCAGGCGCAGTGGCTCAAGCCTGTAATCCCAGCACTTTGGGAGGCCGAGACGGGCGGATCACGAGGTCAGGAGATCGAGACCATTCTGGCTAACACAGTGAAACCCCGTCTCTACTAAAAATACAAAAACTTAGCCGGGCGAGGTGGCAGGCGCCTGTAGTCCCAGCTACTCGGGAGGCTGAGGCAGGAGAATGGCGTAAACCTGGGAGGCGGAGCTTGCAGTGAGCTGAGATCCGGCCACTGCACTCCAGCCTGGGTGACAGAGCGAGACTCCGTCTCAAAAAAATAAAAAATAAATAAATAAATAAATAAAAAATAAATAAAAGGAAATGGTTAAGCAAACTAAGATACAGCCATGGCCGGGCACGGTGGCTCACTCCTGTAATCCCAAAACTTTGGGAAGCCAAGGCGGGTAGATCACTTGAGGTGGAGTTTGAGACCAGTCTGGTCAACATGGCGAAACCCCACCTCTACTAAAAATACAAAAATTAGCTGGGCATGGTGACGCATGCCTGTAATCCCAGCTACTAGGGGGCGCTGAGGCAGGAGAATTGCTTGAACCTGGGAGGCAGAGGTTGCAGTGAGCCAAGATCGGCCATTGCACTCTAGCCTGGGCAACAGAGTGACACTCCGTCTCGAAAAAAAAAAAAAAAAGATACAGTCATAAGACAGACTAAACACTTAGGAAGAAATTTTGATGTCAAGGTAAGATGGGGGTAGACAGCCATTCCCCCACCCCCCACAAAAAAAAAAAAAAAAAAACTGTAGGAAAACATGCCAATATGAAAACAGAGACTGGAGCAGGATTATCGACTCTTCCCAAAATATTTTTTTGCACTTTACAATATGCATGCATTACTTCTGATAATCAGAAGAAAATAAAGTTGACAAAAATACCAAACAATTGTTTGGTGGAATTCTGTGTATAGTTAGTCACATCTATTACAGTTTCTGGGAGAGACTTTTAAGGGCTGTGTTCAAACTGGAGGCTGCTCCATGCTTCTGAGGGCTGAGGAAGACGGCAGGAGGCTGGAGGAAGTGGACCGGTACAGAGGACAGGGACGTGGGGCCATGGAGTTGCTCCAGATAAGAGCAGGCTGGCCAGGCGCAGTGGCTCACGCCTGTAATCCCAGCACTCTGGGAGACCAAGGTGGGTGGATCACTTGAAGTCAGGAGTTCAAGACCAGCCTGGCCAACATGGTGAAACCCCATCTCTACTAAAAATACAAAAATTAGCCAGGCATGGTGGTGTGCACCTGGAGTCCCAGCTACCTGGGAGGCTGAGGTGGGAGAATTGCTTGAGCTCAGGAGGGGAGGTTTCAGGGAACTGAGATCGTATCACTGCACTCCAGCCTGGGCAACAGAATGAGACCCTGTCTCAAAAAAAAAAAAAAAAAAAAAAAAAAAAAAAGAGCAGGCTGGCAGGCTGCACCCCAAGACAGAGAGGGCTGCTGGCAAGTCTCTGATATGGAAACAGCTCTGAGTTCCAAGAGAACACTCGTACCTTAGACCCGTGAGCCATTCAAGACTCCTAGACCCAACGTACATTTCCAGCCACCTAACCTGCTGCTCCCTCTTATCAGCAACCCTGGGCCACGTGCACCATCCCACCGGCATTCACGCATTCACACGGCTCTCCTTACCAGGATCCTGCTCTCTCTCCCCCTTCCTAGCTTTCAAGATGTGGCTCCATCCCTCCCCAGGAAGCCTTCTCTGTCAGCTCCTGCCACTCCCTCCTCTGGCCTCACCAAGTACCTCTCCTCTGTTCCACTTGCTGCAACTTCAGGAAGGCCATCCTGCATCTGACTTTCCACACGTGCACAGCTCCTCACACATTTCACAAGCATCTCGGGAATGGAGACAGTACTTAGCAGCTCTCTTAGCTGACCGCCACTGGACTGCTCAAGGCCCCCAGGTCTCCAGTCCCTCCCTGCAGCCAACAGGCCCCTCACCAGGTGGCCAACCTCCCCTCCTACCCCACCACCTGCTGTCACCATTGAAGGTTTCCATGCCAACAGCCAGCTGTGCCTATTCTCAAACCTCTTTAGGCAGGTTCTATTTATTTAAATGGTTATGATTTATTTAAATAACAACTGAGGGCTGGGCCCGGTGGCTCATGCCTTTAATCCCAGCACTTTGGGAAGCCAAGACCAGCGGATCATTTGAGCTCAGGAGTTCGAGACCAGCCTGGCCACCATGGCAAAACCCCATCTCTACTAAAAATACAAAAAATTAGCTGGGCGTGGTGGTGCATGCCTGTAATCCCAGCTACTTAAGAGGCTGAGGCAGGAGAATGACTTGAACCTGGGAGGTAGAAGATGCAGTGAGATTGCACCACTGCACTCCAGCCTGGGTGAGAGAAAGAGACTCCGCCTTGGAAAAAAAAAAAAACAAAACAAGAAAACAAAAACAAAAAACCCCATAAAATAAATACAAAGAAAAATGTCTGATATCTGAGAAAATTAAGCTAAGTGATCTAGAACAGTGATTCTGAAATTACTGTCTTATATTTTGACACCTGGGGTCCCTGAGGTAAAAGACTATTTTTATTCTTCTTTTTTTTTTTTTGAGACGGAGTCTCACTCTGTAGCCCAGGCTGGAGCGCAGTGGCGAGATCTCTGCTCACTGCAAGCTCCGCCTCCCAGGTTCACGCCATTCTCCTGCCTCAGCCTCCCGAGTAGCTGGGGCTACAGGCTCCAGCCACCACACCCGGCTAATTTTTTTGTGTTTTTAGTAGAGACAGGGTTTCACCGTGTCAGCCAGGATGGTCTCGATCTCCTGACCTTGTGCTCTGCCCGCCTCGGCCTCCCAAAGTACTGGGATTACAGGCGTGAGCCACCGCGACCCGCCAAAAGACTATTTTTATTCTAATATACAGAAATTAAAAGCTTTTCACTCTCACTTTTCAGAAGCCACATGAAATGTGACATGTACCTGTGTCATCTTGAGTTTTTGAGAAATTTCTAAGGTAGAAGTTTAGGGTATAATATATAGGTGTTCTCAGAGATTAGCTTGATTTGTTCTCAGAACTTTTAACTGACTTCTTAACAGCAAATTTAAGTTACACCTATTATAATCTGTTATCTCATTATCATCCAATAATAATTATTTCAAAATCCTGAAATTTCTAAAAATATGCTAACAAGGCCATTCTTTTGACTACTTTATTTTGGAAAATATAGTTATTTTTCATGAAACTTTTTTTTTGAGACGGAGTCTTGCTCTGTCACCAGGCTGGAGTGCAGTGGCACGATCTTGGCTCACTGCAACCTCTGCCTCCCTGGTTCAAGAGAGTCTCCTGCCTCAGCCTCCACAGTAGCTAGGACTATAGGCATGCGCCACCACGTCCAGCTAATTTTTTGTATTTTTAGTAGAGAAGGGGTTTCACCATGTTGACCAGGACAGTTGCGATCTCTTGACCTTGTGATCCGCCCACCTCAGCCTTCCAAAGTGCTGGGATTACAGGTGTGAGCCACCAGGCTCGTTCGAAACATTTTTTTTTTATGTTAATGTGTAATAGCCTTATTTTTGCTTTTTTAAATGAATAAATAACTATTTTAAAATTTCTCAGTTTTGAGGCTGAGGCAGAAGAATCGCTTGAAGCCAGAGTTTAAGACTAGCTTGGGTAACATAGTAAGACCATGTCTCAAAAAAAAAATTTTTTTTTCTTAGTTTTAATTTTTAATATACTATCAATAAAGATAGCCACTTATACAAAAGACAATGTAAGGGGTCCTAGCATCAAAAAGTTTGAGAATTACTAATCTAGAAAGACTTGTTGCAAATGGAAAAATAATAAAAAGCTGAAATTAAATTAGGTATGTACATAAAAGCAGTAACTGGATTCTGAACATGGCTGTTTTGCAAATCTCCTGTCTTCGCTTTATTTCTTTATTTAGTGAAAGTTAATTAACAGATTTAACCTTTTACCCAGCAATCCTATTTCACAGATGTATTCTGCAAACATTAAGTGCAGACAGGGTGATATGTGTGTTGGTTAAAAAAAGATTATACTTCCATACTATGGAATACTACACAGCTATGACAGAGAATGCTAAAAGCATTCTATATGCTGATATGGAAAAAAATCTTAATATTGTTGCTAGGTGAAAAAAGCAAGGTGCTGAATGATGTTTAAAATGCTACCTTGGAGCATTTATTGAAAAGCTGGGGGAAGACAAGATTTTGCTATTTTTTACCGTTTTGATTTTTCAACTATGTGAATACGGAGCCTAGTAGGAAAAAAATTTAATGAAAGGAAGGAAATGGGAAATTACAGGTAATACGTTTAAGTATGATTTTTATATACCAACAATTTCTAAGTAGTCTAAATAAGGGATCTAAAGACTCAAAGGAAAGGACTTGGCCCTAAATCAAAGTTTTGGTGAATAAAAATACATACATGTTTTAAAGATAAAATAAAGGTGCCGGGCGCAAGTGGCTCACACCTGTAATCCCAGCACTTTGGGAGGCTGAGGCGGGCAGATCACAAAGTCAGGAGTTCGAGACTAGCCTGGCCAGCGTGGTGAAACCCTATCTCTACTAAAAATACAAAAATTAGCCAGGTGTGGTGGTGGGCGCCTGTAATCCTAGCTACTCGCTTGAACCTGGGAGGCAGAGGTTGCAGTAGGCCAAGATCACGCCACTGCACTCCAGCCTGGGCAACAGAGCAAGGTTCCGTCTCAAAAAAAAAAAAAAAATATATATATATATATATATATATATATGTGATTTGGCCGGGCACAGTGGCTCACGCCTGTTAATCCCAGCACTTTGGGAGGCCGAGCTAGGTGGATCACAAGGTCAGGAGTTCAAGATCAGCCTGGCCAACATGGTGAAACTCTGTCTCTACTAAAAATACAAAAATTAGCCAGGCCTGGTGGCAGGTGCCTGTGATCCCAGCTACTCCGGAGGCTGGGGCAGAGAACTGCTTGAACCCGGGAGGCGGAGGTTGCAGTGCGTTGATCGTACCACTGTACTCCAGCCTGGGCGATAGAGTGAGACTCCATCTCTAAAATAAAATAAAATAAATTTTAAAAATGATTTAAAACATGTATTTTTTTTTTAGATTCCCAACTTTTATCTGATTTTTTTTATTAACTACTAATACTGAGTGCACTGCCTAAGAGGGCCATTAGGAACTCGGTGGTAATAAATGTAGGACAGTCACCGTCTCATTCCACCAAGCTCCAAGATGCTCCGGGGCCTGCCCTTTGAGGGAGGTTAGGAGTTCTAACAACAGCCCGATCTCCAGTTGCCAAGGTGGGGAATTCAGTTTCCCATGGTTGGGCACTCTTTGCTCCCTTGGGCAGGCCAATTCTGTGGCTTCCCCAGCCTCTTCTCCTTATGCAGGTCAGAGCGCCCAGCCTCTGCATCTCTGCCTCTGCCAGGCCCAACCAGGGGCCGCCTCTAAGAGGTTTAATGCCCATGGTAAGGGGGTGGGGGAACAAGACAGTGGGGCTTCATGATCCTGTGTCCTAGGGGCTGTCCTCCTGTCCCCTAGGTGGGCATGAGGCCCTGGCTGGCGACAGTCGAGGGGGCGGACTCTGGACTCCTTATCTCCTGGCATTCCACCAGCCTGCCAGTCGGGAGGTCGGAGAAGCCCCACTGCAGACACACGGTGAGTCCTGGCTGGGCTGAGCAGCAGGCCCCTTCCCTGCTCACTCCCCAGCCTCCCGTGTCTCCAGGGAGTCTGGAAAGACAGACACTTCTCCAGAAGAAACTAACACCCCCTCCCTCAATAAGCGCAGGGACAAATGTCCCCTTCCTCTTCTAGTTTCCAAGTAAAGACTGGAGGTGTCAGCAATTTCATAATCACATTTAGGATCAAAAATAGAACCCTTCTTTGGTCTTCTCCATCAAGTCTCTTGGCCACTGGTAACCATGTGACTCGGGTACACCAATTCACCTCCCTGGATCCCGTTTCATTCACTGTAAAATAATGGGGCCGGACTCCAAGATCACCAAAGCCCCCCGGTCAACATTCCATGGTTCTGTGGCTCAACAACATGGCGGAGCGTTACCTTCGCCAAGTCAGGGCAGGCCATTATCCTGACATAGTGGGGACAGGGAGGTCCTGGTTCCCAGGCACACACAATCTATTCACAACACTACTGTGTAAACCCCACGATTCTGCAAATATTAAACAGGGATTGAGGTTCCTCTTGGAACAGTGCAGGGTGTGAGCAGGTAAGGAAGGAGGAAGAAGGTAAGCAGGGTTTAAAAACAGAACCAGTCTTGTGAGTGATATGTACCCTACACACACACACATGTGCACACACATGCACACACACACAAGCACACATGCACCACCCAGGCACACGAAGGCATTGTTACTCCTTCCTGGCCACATGAGCCCAGAGAAGGAGCATTTCTTCTCCGAAGAAATCAGAGTAGCTCCCAGAAATAAAGGTAGAAAGAAGTTTGTTTTCCGTAAGATTGCCCAATTGATCTGTGGGACAATCCCTGGCAGGCCACAGAAAAGCGGCCTTCCCAGAAGGGCAGGGAAATTGCATCCATGTTGCCAAGGAAGAGATGAATCAACCCTATGCCTGGGCTCACACCATTCCTACAACCCAACCCAACTGTCAGCTTCTGGCACCCCTAAATAACCCACTCCACCCCACAAAAATTATGACGATGAGAACGATGACAAGCCCTCTACTATGTTCCAGGCAAAATCACGACATCCTGCAAGCCAGTGAGAACAGAAGTTAAGAAATTTCTCACTGCTGGAGAGTGACGGGGCCAGGATTTGAACAGAGACCTACCTATCACGAGCACAACCGTGTCTAGCACAGCGCTCACTCTCTGAACTGAATTGTGCAGAGCACAGAAGCGTCTCTTGTGTTGTTATCTTGTTCCCCATCCACGGATGCTGTTTCTCCCCAAGAGTCTGCATTGGAAGGGTGGGGGCCAGGCCGTCTGCATGCACCCACCACGGTGGCCACTGCTGAGCCCAAAACAGACCAGGCACTGTACATCCACAGGCTGAGTCCCAGAGCCCAAAATTCTCACTCTGGCCTAAATTACAAGGCCAATGATGCAGCTGCCCCAGCCCCCAAGTTCTCAGGTCAGCCTCTGCACTGGCTGGCCAGCTGTCAGTCAACACCTGGATCGTATCTCCCCCTCAGCACTGCCCTCTCTCAAGGCCCCAGAGGCCAGATGAGTAAAAAATGATAAATTAAGCAAGAACTTGCTTTGGACTGGCCGTTTGGGAAGACAGTATCCAGAGGATCCCCTTCCACTGTCTGGTGCCCTCTAGTCTTACCTGCAAACCAATTCCGCAGGAGGACCACTAGCCTATCTCCTGGCTACCACACAGGTGATGGAAAACTCACCTCTCTGAGCCTCCACCAGGAAAAGGAACATGTGGCTTTTTTTTGTTTGTTTGTTTTGAGACGGAGTCTCGCTTTGTCGCCCAGGCTGGAGTGCAGTGGCGCGATCTCGGCTCACTGCAAGCTCCGCCTCCCGGGTTCACGCCATTCTCCTGCCTCAGCCTCCGAGTAGCTGGGACTACAGGCGTGCACCACCACGCCCGGCTAATTTTTTGTATTTTTAGTAGAGATGGGGTTTCACCGTGTTAGCCAGGATGGTCTCGATCTCCTGACCTCGTGATCTGCCCGCCTCCGCCTCCCAAAGTGCTGGGATTACAGGCGTGAGCCACCGCGCCCAGCCGAACATGTGGCTTTTAATTCCAGCTGCTAAGTTATGATTCTGAACATCCCTTATGTAGCTTTACCAAGGATGCAAGTTCTTGTCCATATTTAGGGCTTGTGTTTTAAGAGGTAAGGATAGGCCCGGTGTGGTGGCTCACGGACACCTGTAATCCCAGCACTTTGGGAGGCTGAGACGGGCGGATCACCTGAGGTCAGGAGATCGAGACCATCCTGGCTAACACGGTGAAACACCGTCTCTACTAAAAATACAAAAAATTAGCCGGGCCTATTGGCAGGCGCCTGTAGTCCCAGCTACTCAGGAGGCTGAGGCAGGAGAATGGCTTGAACCTGGGAGGCGGAGGTTGCAGTGAGCCCATATCCCGCCACTGCACTCTAGCCTGGGCGACAGAGTGAGCCTCTGTCTCCAAAAAAAAAAAAAAAAAAAAAAGGGTAAGGGTTACCGAATTGTATATGCTGTGGATAAGGTGATCTAGTCTGACCGTGGTACTGGCCTGACCCTCTCAAGGTCACAGGGCCGGTTAAGTGCAGAGCAGGGACAGAGGCCAGGGCTAACTCCCAGGCCACTCCTCGGCAGGAGCACAGCCGTCCCAATGGCCTGGGGCTCCTAGGGGAGGGCCACTAAAGACATAAACCCAAACCAGGCTTGCTCCAGGAAGGGTCAGGTCAAAGCTGCTCCTACCCCCACGCTTCCATTCGGGCCACAAGAGAGCACTTGGCCACTCCCCAAATCGTGTCCGGAGTCCTCCTCCACAGCCTAGCCCTTTAACTGTTTAGAGAAGCCTCTCTTTGGAGCCCAGGCCCTGGCAAGCACCAGATCCTCAAAAGTGAACCCCCAGTCTAGAGCTGAGGAAATCTTCCCGGCTCAACTGGACCTCAGGATCAGATGATGAAACTGCTCGGATGGCGACTTTGTCCCACTGCCCTCACCCACCAAGAGGGGGCAGCCTGAACCCGACCACCTAACTTGGTCATTAAGGACCAAAAATAGCCAGAAAGCCATCCTCGCGGGCAAGCCAGATTGGAGATTCGCTCAGCCGGAAGATTGAGTACATGTATCTTCGGGGGGAGATGGACCGGAGGGGGCCCGGGGGACGCAGCTCCTGAAAAGCAAAGTCCAGATCCCAGAGCCCCATGGAGCGGCCCCTCGGATTGGCCACCTACTGTCTGCGTTCTGCGTCCGTGTCCGCGCGGGGGCTCCGGGAGCCGGGCTCAGCCTTCGGCGCGGCGACCCACGCTCTGAGCACCCTTCTGCGGCTCCAGCATCCTGCACCCTCCAGGCGGACGGGCCGCGCCTTGACCTCTCCCCTTGCCAGCGCGGCACCAGAGCCAGGTGTAGCCTCCACCCAGCAGTCCGGGCGTGCGCCGGTGCCCCGGAGCGGTGCCCTGTCCTCGGCGCAGCGCTGTCCCCGCCCCCACCCGCTGCCCCAGCCTGGGGCGCGCGGCTCCTCAGCCGCTGCCCATCTCGCGGCCCCTCTCATCCACGCCCTCACCTGGCGCTCGGAGGCGGCCCCGGCCCCACGCAGCCTCACCGCAAGGTCCCGGGCGGCCGGCGGCGGCTGGAGAAGCAGCTCAGCCCGTGCGTCCGCGTAGACACGCGCGCCAACCCCCCTCCGTGCGTCCGGGCCGCAGCACCGCGCGCATGCCCGGCTATATACCCGGCGCGTCAGCGACCGGACCCGCCCCCGACCCGCCCCCGACCCGCCCCGCTCGCCCCGGGGCTGCCACGTGGGGCCGGCAGACCCGGGACCTGGCCAGCCTGCGCCCTCCTGCGCCTCGCGGCCCTGGCTGTGGTAGGCGCCCGCTCCCACCCTCCATCCGGCCGTGACTCGCGAGGACCTCTGACTCCTCCTGCCTCCGGAAACCTCCCGTGAAGACCTGCTCCCCGGGCGCGGGAAGCTCTCACCGCCTAGCCTCCACCCCGCTCCCCGAGGAGTCGAGTCCTTACCCACTCGATTTGAATGTGCATTTTACCACTTTTGGTTCATCTCAAAAGCTTTTCTCTTCCCTCCCCAGTTCGGAAAGGTACTCCAGAAGGGGACGCGCCCTTAGACGATGGTTCTTCTGCATATTTCCACCAGCCAAAGGAACCAAAATTTCCTGGTCGAATTCCAAATAAACCATATTACATTCACTTTTCAGACTTGATGCCGCACCGCTTCCCACAATGATCAGACGCCTAAAGAACCCTACTAACCCAAAGTTGGGAGAAATGTTAATTGGGTGAAGAATGTCCAAGGAGACTCTTCCATTGTGGGACATCTCATTGAGATGTATATCAGGCCTGAGAAATGCAGATTTCTTGAGAAAATAAACCACTCTTTCGACTCCCATTGTTTCTGTTCTGCAGGACATCAGGACTATTTCCTCTATGAGCTGAGCCAGCTGCCACCTGGGCCTTTCGGGGCTCGGAGGAAGGGCTTTCTAGCCCAACTGTCGCGGCTTAGTACTCGATCTGGGCTGGGCGCGGTGGCTCACGCCTGTAATCCCAGCACTTTGGGAGGCCGAGACGGGCGGATCACGAGGTCAGGAGATCGAGACCATCCTGGCTAGCACAGTGAAACCCCGTCTCTACTAAAAAATACAAAAAAATTAGCCGGGCGAGGTGGCGGGCGCCTGTAGTCCCAGCTACTCGGGAGGCTGAGGCAGGAGAATGGCGTGAACCTGGGAGGCGGAGCTTGCAGTGAGCTGAGATCCGGCCACTGTACTCCAGCCTGGGCGACAGAGCGAGACTCCGTCTCAAAAAAAAAAAAAAAAAAAAGTACTCGATCTGCTCCTAGCACAGTGACTGATCCCCAGACGGCACTAGCTCTCTCTGAATTTGCGCAGGGAAGGGGGCCACATCCCACTCTCTGCAGGTCTTGCGGGGAGGACCCCCGTGATGGCGGCGCTAAGGAGGAAAGGAAAGCAGACAGTCGCTGGAGCCGGTGGCAAGAACTCAGCAGCTTGCTCTTCGCCAGGCCAGAGGGGGTCAGATTCTTCATGTTACTTTTAAAGAGTCTAGCTGGGCCCCGGGCGTTTCTAAAATTCGATTATCCTCACCCCGTAATTACAGTGCTGCAGTGGGTATGGGGGCAGCGGTGATATTCCTCTCATTTATTTTCCAAGTGATTTCAGAGTAATGATATCTCTTGCAGAATTTCCCTCAGAGCCCCTTCATCTTTGTAATAACCCTATTTCTCTCTTGGTTAAACTTGGTGCTTTCCAGACATTATGTCATCCGTTTGGGACTCTCATCCCACTGTAGTGGGCTGTCAGAAAGGGGCCAATCCCCACCACACCTTTTGTTGAAGCACTGGAAAAGGAGTGAGAAGTCCACCCAGAGATAAAGTGAAATAAGCATGCTTCCAACACACAGAGCTCTGAAGGGTATGAAGCCCATAAACACGTATCCTAAAGGAGTGTTAATCTCTTAAAACCAAAGTTGGAGAGCAATCCCATGGCTTTTCCAGGCTAGTTGTCAATACTATCCACAGGAGAACTAGGCACCCTTCAAGGAGATTGCTGGGCAGAGAGGGGGCAGGACCAGACACCCCACCACCGGGCCTATCATGGCGTTCTCACTTGTTTTCAACCACACTAAAGGTGGAGCTGTCAAAGTCCACATAGGCAAGCAGAGCTGATAAGCTATCAGTAATCCATTAGGGAATACAATTAATTATTAACAAAAGGTCTTAACTCTCCATATCTTCCCACACACAAAATTCTTTAGGTATCCCCTAAATCCTTCCTTGTTGCTGGGTAGTTCTCAGTTTCTCATTCCTGGTGCCAGGCTTGGAGACCCACTTCTCTCTGCTCTCCACTTTATTATTATTATTATTATTATTATTATTATTATTATTTCGAGACAGAGTCTCACTCTGTAGCCCAGGCTGGAGTGCAGTGGCGCAATCTCAGCTTACTGTAACCACCCCCTCCCAGGTTCAAGTGGTTCTCCTGCCACAGCCTCCTGAGTAGCTGGGATTACAGGCACCCGGCACCCTGCCTGGCTAATATTTATATTTTTACTAGAGACACGGTTTCACCATGTTGGCCAGGCTGATCCCGAACTCCAAGCTCAAATGATCTGCCCACCTCGGCCTCCCAAAGTGCTGGGATTACAGGCGTGAGCCACTGCGCCCGGCCTCTGCTCTCCACTTTTTCCTCTCATTACTCATTTTCACTTGTCAAAATTCTAACTCCCCAAAGTCACCTCTCATCTGCAAACTTCTGGATTTTTCTGAATCCAGAATTCTGAACTACCCTTTCATATTTTTTGACTGTAACCCACATGAAAAACATTTAACACTGCAACTCCAATATAAATAACAATATAGCAAACAAAAATTTCACAAAATATCCATAAAGATATGCATTGCAATGCATATTTTTTTTTAAAAAAAAGGGGTAACAAACCCACTAAGTTGACTTCATGACCATTATTAGGTTGTAATCCACAGAATTAAAACTTTATATGGTTTATGGTACTTATATTTTTTCCCTTAAAATTATTTCACTTTGCCGGGCACAGTGGCTCACGCCTGTAATCCCAGCACTTTGGGAGGTTGAGGCAGGCGGATGACCTGAGGTCAGGAGTTCGAGACCCCCCTGACCAACATGGAGAAACCCTGTCTCTACTAAAAATACAAAATTATCCAGGTGTGGTGGCACATGCCTGTAATCCCAGCTGCTTGGGAGGCTGAGGCAGGAGAATTGCTTGAACCCAGGAGGCAGAGGTTGCAATGAGCTGGAGATCACGCCATTGCACTCCAGCCTGGGCAACAAAAGCGAAACTCCATCTCAAAAAAACAAAAAAATTATTTCACTTTAATCTCCAACTAGACTTTAATCTGCCTTGATTACATGAGATTTCCCTATATACCTGTATCTCCTAATGTAACATCTTGCACATAACACAGTTTCAATAAATATTTGCTGGATGAATGAACGGGCTGGCTCACTAGAAGTTTGGTATTGGGCAATACTTAAGGAAACATAGCACAAAAATCTGACATTTTCATTGCTACTGTTTCGCTTCTGACAAGACACCACAGCTACCTGCCAAAAGATACGTAGCCAGATTCCAGATTTCCCGTAGCTGAGGTGAACAGAACAGCCTTGGGAAATCAGCCAGAGAAATGAGATTCCAGACCTGATTGTGCAGAGAACGGGCTGGGGACTCCAGATGAAAGCCCTCTGTGCGGTTTGTGGTGACAAGGTAAGCAACTTGATCAGGTGGATGGGGCAAAATCCCACTGCATCCCAGGTCTTAGGCCAGCTTTTCTTTTTTCTTTCTTTTTTTTTGAGATGGAGTTTCACTCTTGTTGCCCAGGCTGGAGTGCAATGGCGTGATCTCTGCTCACTGCCACCTCCACCTCCCGGGTTCACATGGTTCTCCTGCTTCAACCTCCCGAGTAGGTGTGATTACAGGTGCACGCCACCACGCCTGGCTAATTTTTGTATTTTTAGTAGAGACGGATTTTTGCCATGTTGACCAGGCTGGTCTCAAACTCCAGACCTCAGGCAATCCGCCTGCCCCGGCCTCCTAAAGTGCTGGGATTATAGGCGTGAGCCACCGTGCCGGCCTTAGGCCCGCTTTTCTTAGTCTGTCTGGAGGTCAGTGACCAGATTTCTCTGGTACTTTCTCAGGGAAAAATGAATTTTCTGTTTTGGGATGGCTTAACAAATTTAAGAGGATTGGAAGGAATGTGAAGGTTCTATTCAACCCCAAATCATGTCAGAGGACTCAAGTACTAGCTCCCTGCCTTGTCAGCTGAAAGAGAAGAGTTTTAGAGGCCTCAATTGTTCATTTCTGTTGTCATCTGCTGGTTTTGACACACAAAAGAAGACAACTGGGAAAAGTACTTGGTTTAGTAAGCTATAGAAATCTGTGCATTTGGCCGGGCGCGGTGGCTCAAGCCTGTAATCCCAGCACTTTGGGAGGCGGAGGCGGGCGGATCATGAGGTCAGGAGATCGAGACCATCCTGGGTAACACAGTGAAACCCCGTCTCTACTAAAAATACAAAAACTTAGCCGGGCGAGGTGGCAGGCGCCTATAGTCCCAGCTACTCGGGAGGCTGAGGCAGGAGAATGGCGTGAACCCGGGAGGCGGAGCTTGCAGTGAGCTGAGATCCGGCCACTGCACTCCAGCCTGGGTGACAGAGCGAGACTCCGTCTCAAAAAAAAAAAAAAAAAAAAAAAAAAAGAAATCTGTGCATTTTAGCTAAGTTGTCTAATTTTTAGGTAAACAACTGTTCATAGTATTCCCTTACAGTATATATATTTTTTATTCCCTATAAGTTTGGTAGCAATATGCCTTCTTTCATTCCTGATTTTGGTAATTTGAGTGTTTTTTCTCTGTCATTCTAGCTAAAGGTTTGCCCATTTTGCTAATATTTTCAAAGAACCAACTTGTTTTGTTGATTTTCTCTATCAGTTTTCTGTTCTTCATTTCATTAATTTCTGTCCTGATCTTTATTTTTCAAATATTATTTTTGTCCTCACCTGTGAATGAATGTTTAGTTGGGAATACAATTCCAAGTTTACAGTTGCAATTTTTTTTTTTTTTTGAGATGGAGTCTCGCTCTGTTATCCAGGCTGGAGTGCAATGGCACAATCTCTGCTCACTGCAACCTCTGCCTCCTAGGTTCAAGTGATTCTTCTGCCTCAGCCTCCTGAATAGCTGGGATTACAGGTGCACACCAACACACCCGGCTAATTTTTGTATTTTCAGTAGAGACGCGGTTTCACCATGTTGGCCAGGATGGTCTTGAACTCCTGACCTCAGGCGATCTGCCCACCTTGGCCTCCCAAAGTGCTGGGATTACAGGCATGTGCCACTGCGCCCGGCCTACAGTTGCATTTTAAAATTTCTATTCCTCTTGTCTTAAGGCATCTACTGTGGTTCAGGAAGTGTATGCTGGTGGTTTGACTTTCTTTGTAAGCAATCTCTCTAACTTCTGGTTGGTTTTGTCTAATTGACAAATAATAATTGTACATATTCATGGGGTACAATGTGATGTTTGGATACCTGTATACATTGTGGAATGATCAGATATGGGTACTTAGCATATCTATCATCTCAAATATATATATATTATATATACATATTCTTTTTTGCCTTGTCTTTGTCAGGCTATTCCTTTAAAAAAAATTCATTCCTTTGTAGTGGGAACATTTGAAATTCTTTTCACTATTTTAAAATATACAGTATTAGGCGGGGTGTGGTGGCTCACGCCTGTAATCCCAGCATTTTGGGAGGCCGAGGTGGGTGGATCACCTGAGGTCAGGAGTTCAAGACCAGCCTGACCAACATGGAGAAACTCCGTCTCTACTAAAAATACAAAATTAGCCAGGCATGGTGGCGCATGCCTGTAATCCCAGCTACTCGGGAGGCTGAGGCAGGAGAATTGCTTGAACCCGGGAGGCGGAGGTTGAAGTGAGCCGAGATCGCGCCATTGCACTCCAGCCTGGGCAAAAACAGCGAAACTCCATCTCAAAAAACAAATAAAATATACAGTATTAACTACAGTCACTGTGCTGTGCAATGGAACACTAGAACTTATTCTTCCTAACTGTAACTTTATACCCATTGACCAATGTCTCCCCTTTTCCCCGTCAACCTCCCTCTACCCCCACCTAGTATCTGGTAACTCCCTTTCTACTCTCTACTTCTATAAGTTTGACTTTTTTAGATTCCACATACAAGTGAGCTCATATGGTATTTGTCTCTCTGTGCCTGGCTTATTTCACTTAATGTAATGTCCTCTAAGTTCATTCAGGTTGTCACGAGTGACAGAATGTCCTGTTTTTTATTTAAGGCAGAATAGTATTCCATTGTGTAAATGTGCCACATTTTAAAAATCCATTCATCCGCTGATGGACACTTAGGTTGTTTCCGTATCTTGGCTGTGAACAGTGCTGCAATGAACATGGGAGTGCACATAATCTCTTCGGCATACGGATTTCTTTCTTCTTTTTGGAGACCAAGACTCGCTCTGTCACCCAGGCTGAAGTGCAGTGACACCATCTCGGCTCACTACAACCTCTGCCTCCAGGGTTCAAGTGATTCTCATGCCTCAGCCACCTGAGTAGCCGGGATTACAGGCGTGGAACACCGCACCCAGCTAATTTTTGTATTTTTAGTAGAGACAGGTTTTCAACAGGTTGGCCAGGCTGGTCTGGAACTCCTGGCCCCCAGTGATCCACCCTCCTCGACCTCCCAAAGTGCTAGAATTGCAGGTGTGAGTCACCACGCCCCACCCAGCATACTGATTTCAGTTCCTTTGGGTATATACCCAATAGTGGAATTGCTGGATCATATCTGGCTGTTTTGTTTTCATGATTCTCAGTCTTTCATGTTCTATAGTTTCACTATAGTTTATCTAGCAATGGATATGCTTTTTTTTAATTTATTTTTTTGAGACAGAGTTTCACTCTTGTTGCCCAGGCTGGAGTGCAACGGCGCAATCTCAGCTCGCCATAACCTCCACCTCCCCGGTTCAAGTGATTCTCCTGCCTCAGGCTCCCGAGTAGCTGGGATTACAGGCATGCACCACCACGCCTGGCTAATTTTGTATTTTTAGTAGATACGGGGTTTCTCCAGGAGGCTGGTCTCGAACTCCTGACCTCATGTGATCTGCCTGCCTCAGCCTCCCAAAGTGCTGGGATTACAGGTGTGAGCCACAGCACCCAGCCATATATGCTTTTCTTTATCCCCAGTACGTTTCTTCAGTTGGATTTTTTTTTTTTTTTGTGATAAGGTCTCACTCTGTCACCCAGGCTGGAGTGCAGTGGTGCGATCACAGCTCACTGCATCCTTAACCTCCTGGGCTCAAGTGATCCTCCCACCTCAGCCTCTTGAGTACCTGGGACTACAGGCATGTGCCACCATGCCTGGCTAATTTCTTATTTCTTTTGTAGAGACAGAGTTTCACCATGTTGCCCATGCTGGTCTAAAACTCCTGAGCTCGAGATCCACCCACCTTGGCCTCCCAAAGTGCTGGGATTACAGGTATAAGCCACTACACTGGCACCTATCTTTCATTCTGGAAAATTCTCAGTCTTTGCATTTTCCATACTGTGTGCCACCTATTCTATTTTAACCTGCAGGAACTTCTCAGACACATGTTGGACCTGCTCATTCTCTCTCTCTCTTCTCTTCCATAGGTCCTATTTATACCTCTTTGTGGGACAATCTAATGGACTGCATTGGTGTCCACAAGGCTCTGGAGCTTTCACAAGTCTGGGCCAATCTTTATGTTAATTTTTCAGCTTGTGGTCCTTCAGCATGCTGGTAACAAAAATTCAGGCTACACACATCTGTACGTGGTCCAGGCTTGGGGATTTTTCATGGATGTCTTTTTCACTGTATCCATTTCCCTGGTCAAACAACACATTTCCCTGTGGCTGCCCCAGCATGATTGGCACAGGGTTCTCTAGTCCCCTTCCAGCTTCCTGCTCTCTTCATGCAGGAGACTCAGCTGTAGCAATCCTGCACTTCGCAGGGGCTCAGGCTGTTATGTCCTGGCCCTACCTGGAATGAAACCAGAATCCTGGGAGCTGTGCTAGTACCACTCGGCCTCCCTTTCCTTCTTGTAACAAATATTAACCTTCCTCCCTTCCCCACTCCCTTCTCCTTTTTTCCCTGGTAAGTTTGTTATCGCTGATAAACCTACACTGACATATTACCCAGAGTCCATAGTTTACATCAGGGTTCACTCTTGGTGTACATTCTGTGGGATCAGACAGATTCATAATGACATGTATTCACCATTACAGCATCACAGTGAGTAGTTCCACTGCCCTAAAAATCCTTTGTTTCTGCCCATTCATCTCTCTCTCCACAATTGCTGATCCTTTTTTTTTGAGACAGAGTTTTGCTCTTATCACCCAGGCTGGAGTGCAATGGCGTGATCTCAGCTCACTGCAACCTCCGCCTCCTGCCTCAAGCGATTCTCCTGCCTCAGCCTCCCGAGTAGCTGGAATTACAGGTGCCCGCCACCACACCCAGCTAATTTTTGTACTTTTAGTTGAGACGGGGTTTCACCATGTTGGCCAGGCTGGCCTCGAACTCCTGACCTCAAGATTTGCTCACCTCAGCCTCCCAAAGTGCTGGGATTGCAGGTGAGCCACTGCACCTGGCCAAACTGCTGATCCTTTTACTATCTACACAGTTTTGCCTTTTCCACAATGTCATGTGTTGCAGTCATATATAGCCTTTCCAGATTGGCTTTTTCCAATTAAGTAATATACATTTAAGTTCCTCTGTGTCTTTCCATGACTTGATAGCTCCTTTCCTTTTAGTGCTGAATAATATTCCACTGTCGTGGTGCAGTTTATCCATTCACCTACTGAAGTACATCTTGGATGCTTCCAAGTTTTGAAAACGATGAATACAGCTCCTATGAATGTCCGTGTGCAGGCTTTTGTGTGGACATGAGTTTTCATCCCCTTTGGGTAAATAAACACCAAGGAGTACGACTGCTGCACCATGTGATAAGATTATGTATGTTGTTTTGTAATCCTATTTACTTTTATTGAAAACTCTCAAGTAGCTCTATCAGTTCCTGTGGCTCTGCAACCTCACCAGCATGTGGCGTTGTTAGTGTTTTGGATTTTGGCTATTCTACCAGGTATGGAATGGGTACCTTGTTTTAATTTGCAGTTCCCTAAGGATATATGATGTGGAGCATCTTTTCATACGCTTATATACCATCTGTGCATCTTTGGTGATGTCTGTACAGGTCTACTGCCGATTTAAAAACAAAAACTGACTAGCTTCCTTATTAAGTTTAAAGAGTTCTTTGGATATTTTGGATAACAATCCTTGATCAGATGTGTATTCTGCAAATATTTTCTTTCAGTCTGTGGCTTTTGTTCTCATGCTCTTGATGTTCCTCATTTTTTGAAAAAAAGAAAACTCCAGGCAGGAAGAGTTACTAAGTAACTCAGCTAGCCACAGAGCCAGAAAGAAAAAACAGGGTCTTCTCTAATAATCCCAAGTCTCTAGAAAAATTAATTTCAGGCCCAAATTTTAAGGTTTTAAAATATACAGTCATTTCTAAAATTCCTTCATTTTTCACACCATTCAACAAAATGCTGCCCAAGTCAACAGGACCCTGTCACACCGTACAGCAGTCTCTCCTTACCATGGTTTCATTTTCTGAGGTTTCAGTTGCCCTTGGTCAGCCAAAGTCCAAAACTATTAAATGGAAAATTCCAGAAATTCATGTTATAAATTGCAAACTGTTCTGAGCAGTGTGATGAAACTTCACGTTGTCCCACTCCATCCCCCGGGAACATGAATCATGTCTGTCCAGAATGTCCACACCAGTGATGCCACACATTAGTCACTTAATAGACATCCTGAGTTTCAGATTCAAATTACATAGTACCGTATATATAGGATTCAGTACCATCTGAGGTTTCAGGCAACCGCTGGGGTTATTCAAATGTATTCCCCATGGATGAGAGACTACTGCACAGAAATGAGGTTCTTTCTAGAATGAGTTCAGGAAGCACAGAGTTTCTAAATAAATAGGAAAACTGTAGTATTCTAAAGAAATGTAGTGCTTAAGTGAACAGCTAGGTGCTTTGGGAAGGTACTTGAAACTTTTAAATTTTTGGATACATAGTAGTGGTACGTATTTATGGCATACATGTGATATTCTGATACAAGCATATGATGTGTAAGAACCAAATCAGGGTAACTGACTATCACTTCAAACATTTATCTTTTTTCTTTTTTTATTTTTTGAGACAGAATCTTGCTCTGTCACCCAGGCTGGAGGGCGGTGGCACAATCTTGACTCACTGCAACCTCTGCTTCCTGGGTTCAAGCAATCCTCCTGCTTTAGTCTCCTGAGTAGTTGGGACTATAGGCACACACCACCAAGCCTGGCCAAGTTTTGTATGTTTTGTAGAGTCAGGGTCTTGCTATGTTGCCCAGGCTGGTCTTGAAGTCCTGAGCTCAAATGATTCACCCACCTCAGCCTCCCAAAGTGCTGGGATTACAGGCATGAGCCATGGCACCTGGCTCATTTATCATTTCTTTGTGTTAGAAACATTCCAATTCCACTCCTGTATTTTGAAATGTACAATAAATTTTTGTTAACTATAGTTGCTCTACTGTGCCACTGAACACCAGATCTTATTCCTTCTTTTTTTTTTTTTTTTTTTTTTTTTTTTGAGACGGAGTCTCACGCTGTTGCCCAGGCTGGAGTGCAGTGGCGCGATCTCGGCTCACTGCAAGCTCCGCCTCCTGGGTTCCCGCCATTCTCCTGCCTCAGCCTCCTGAGTAGCTGGGACTACAGGCGCCCGCCACCGTGCCCGGCTAATTTTTTGTATTTTTAGTAGAGACGGGGTTTCACTGTGGTCTCGATCTCCTGACCTTGTGATCCGCCCGCCTCGGCCTCCCAAAGTGCTGGGATTACAGGCTTGAGCCACCGCGCCCGGCAAGAATCTGTTTTGTTTTGTTTTTTTTTTTGAGACGGAGTCTCGCTCTGTCGCCCAGGCTGGAGTGCAGTGGCCGGATCTCAGCTCACTGCAAGCTCCGCCTCCCGGGTTCACGCCATTCTCCGGCCTCAGCCTCCCGAGTAGCTGGGACTACAGGCGCCCGCCACCTCGCCCGGCTAGTTTTTCGTATTTCTTAATAGAGACGGGGTTTCACCGTGTTAGCCAGGATGGTTTCGATCTCCTGACCTCATGATCCGCCCGTCTCGGCCTCCCAAAGTGCTGGGATTACAGGCTTGAGCCACCGCGCCCGGCCAAGATCTTATTCCTTCTAACAGGATTTTTGTACCCAGGGAAGGTATTTCAATGGTGACAGACACACAGTGAGGTATATGTAAAGAAGGGCAAGCGTTAAAAAGAGTGGAGTGGTGAGGAGGCTGCCCTTGCAAGTGGACGCACTCTGGCTCTGACTAGGGTAACAGAAATTGTCTGATGGGAAAAAGAGAGCTAAAAACCACACACACACACACACACACACACACACACACACACACACACACACAAAAAGTGCCTCATCTGTCCGAGAAGTGAGGCGGCTACTGTCTTTTTCAATAAGTCTTCTTATCCAGCTCATGATGAAATTACCTGACTACTAATACTGGAGTTGCACCTTAAAGCAGAGTAATGAGTGTTTCTAGGAAGTGCTGCAGCTCTCTGAAGAAAAATAATTACATCAATATAATAATAAATAAATGACATTATTTCAAACACAACTACACATTGTTATACAAAGTTGTTTTTATTTCCCACCCCATGACCCAATCATTTGGCATTAAAACCGAAAAACAAGGCAAGAAAACCAAGAATAAAAAGTGAAGAAATTTTTGTATTATAATGTATTCAACCATTTGTTCTGGTTATCTAAGAGAAAAAGACTATTAGGAAATCTAACTTCAACAGAAAAATTCAAAATGCTTCCAAAGAAAATCAGAAAACTGATCTGTTTAGCCAGAGACCAGTGGTTCACAGTGTTTGATTCCGTGGTTTTTAAATTCCAGGTCCTTGTCTCACCCTAATGTCCCACACTCCAAATGAAACCAGAAGTGCACCAACACCACCCATCCCTCCTCAACCTCTGCTGGGCACCGCAACAAACTAAAAACATTCTTGGTTTTCTTGGTTTAAGGAAATATTTTTTCTTTTTTTCTATATGCTAATCTTCTTTATATCATTTCAATTTTAGTATATGTGCTGCTGAAGTGAGCACATTTTAAGGATTTTTAAGCTAAAGTTTCTTTTCTCACACACTGTCATATAAAAGGGGTATTTCTGCTTTGTCCCCTCCCTGCCATCATACCAAAAAATAAATAAGTACATAAATACAAATTAGAAAAGGTTAAATAAGACTGGCTTTTAAAACCCAATAAAGCAAGATGAGACAGAACTAGGCCCAAAGGGACTGGGAGAAGATTCTAAAATGGAGGGGGGGAAAAAAAACAGAAAAAAACGGCTTTCCAAAAACACTGAAACCCATGGTATGTGACAACTTTCTAAACCGTCTGGACTTTGGTAGGAGTGTCACGTTTTCCAAAGCTGACTTCTGGAAATCTTAACCTGGATTCAGAAAAATTCCAGCAAGGTGAGCCAACAGCCAGGAAGAGGTTATTTTGCAAGAGAAAGGGGGTCACTCCATTTACAAACATATATAAATAGAAATAAAGGCCACACACTTGGGAGAAAAGCTCACTAAAAACTCCCACCCCAACCTGAACTTGCCTAGCTGCTAGATTTTTTCCACCTGTTAAAAAACTAAAAATTACTGAAGACCAGGCACAAAGAGCAAAAGACATGTGTATATCTGGGGGAGGAAGAAATCGACATGGTATGCTGGAAACTTACCGGAAGCTACGGAAAAAGCTTCATCTGCACTCTTTCAAGAGGCCAAGGGAAGCCATTTTCAAATCCAACTCAAGTCACAGGACATCATCAATTCAATCCCCAGAAAGGATTTAGTCAGCAAGGGCCTACCTATGCCACAAACTGATTTTACTACTCGCCTTGCACACCTGCCAGTAATAGCAGTATCTACTCGAAAACTTTGCTTCACAGACCTTCCACTGCCTTTCCCAGTTGCCTGACTTATTCTCTTTAGGAAACATGCGATGACTTCATTAATTATCATCTCTGGCTCCAGAAATGGGAACCACTTGGTGGGCACACCTTAGAAGTATAATGGCTGCTTCTGCAGGTTTCTGCAGCTCATGTTGGCTTTTTTTTTTTTTTTTTTTGAGACAGAGTCTTGCTCTGTCACCAGGCTGGAGTGCAGTGGCACAATCTCAGCTCACTGAAACCTCCGCCTCCCGGATTCAAGGGATTCCCCTGCCTCAGCCTCCTGAGTAGCTGGGACTACAGGCGTGCACCACCACGCCAGGCTAATTTTTTTGTATTTTAGTAGAGATGGTGTATTTACCATGTTGGCCAGGATGGTCTCGATCTCCTGACCTCATGATCCACCCACCCCGGCCTCCCAAAGTGCTTGGACTACAGGTATGAACCACCGCGCCTGGCTGGAGGCTCTTAATGGTCCCCCAGAGTCACCTGCTCTACCTGCAGAGCGGCAGTACTACCGTAACTTGCTCTACATAGACAACAAGGCCATTTTCAGCTGTTACTTAGAAACTTACTTCTTGGCAATATTAGCTTTAAAAGACAAAAAAGAAATCTTATTCTACAGGGTTGGAGAAAGGGAAAATAACACAAAAGCCCACTTCAGTCTCCGTTGATTCTGCAATAGTCACAGCTGAGTTCAGAGGCTGCCTGTCTTCTCACCAGCCCATCTCCAGGCTGCGCAGTCACAGGAAGAACAGGTTCTCACACAGCTGGATGGCTGGTTCATGATGCAGGATATGTCCTGACAGGAAAGCTAGCTTGTGGGCATACTTGCAAGGAGCTGGAACTCTGATGGTGCCAGGCCAATTCCAGTACATGTGGCACAGTTTGAAAGTCAGCCTGTAGGCCAAGAAGAATACATAATTCTCATCATCCTCCACCTTCAATTTGTGGCATGCAATACAATACAATACCCACAGGCATATGACACAGAGCACACCTTCCTGAAAACTGGGGAGCAGAGGAATACATGATGCAGCTTTTTAGAATCATTATTTTTAAGTGGACTTGTTTCTATTCCCACTATTCATAAGTCAGACGACATGGGTAAATCTTCTCAATGTAGGCACTTCCCTGTGTGTGTGGTTTTTTTTTTTTTTTTTAAGGCGGAGTCTTGCTCTGTTGCCCAGGCTAGAGTGCAATGGCGCAATCTCAGCTCACTGCAACCTCCTCCTCCCGGGTTCAAGAGATTCTCCCACCTCAGCCTCCCGAGTAGCTGGGATTACAGGCATGCGCCACCATGCCCGGCTAATTTTTCTATTTTTAGTAGAGATGGGGGTGAGGGGTTTGCTATGTTGGTCAGGCTGGTCTCAAACTCCTGGCCTCAGGTGATCCGCCCACCTCAACCTCCCAAAGTGCTGGGATTACAGGCAAGAGCCACCGCACCGGCCTCCTGTTTTTATAGGAAAACAAAGAGAAAATATTTCTTGTTTACAAGAAAAGGCTGGAGACAGGTAAGTACCCTAGTGGAGTATTTACATAATCTGAACTCAATGACGTTGGGTCTCAAGTCTGGCTGTATATCATAATCACCTGGAACAGATTTTAAAAATACAGATGCCTCAGAATATTTGGGGGGAAGCCTGGCATCAACATTTTTTAAAGCTCTTTAAGTAATTTTAATATAAAACCAGGATTTCTAATCACTCCTCAAAAAGACACCAGTATTGTCACAGATATGAAGAAGAAAATCAAGAGGTAAATGTATTTGAGGGTGAAGAGTGAATCCATCTTAGCTAGCACGCCGGAATTATTTAAGAAAGAGTAAGAGTAAGTTACTGACGGGCCCACCTCTGCATATGATCAGGGCTCAGGTTTGCAGTGTTGAGAACACAGACATAATGCGTAGGAATGCCACAGCCCTGCCGTACATGATGGGCAAGAAGGTAGAAATCCACCCTAGGAAGGAAAAACCACAAATCAGTGATATGGTCAGATTTGGCCAGACAGAGCTGGCAAAGATCTGGAGATCATTCTAGCTGCTTCAACTAAGGCTCAGAGAGGTCAAATGACTGGACCAAGGACACAGAGGCCAGGCCAGGATTAGAACCCAGGTCTCCTGACTCAAGAGGCTACTGAAGAATGGTGGTGCTGGTAGCAGGCTGGGTGCAGTGACTCACGCCTATAATCCTAGCACTTTGGAAGGCTGAGGCAGGCAGATTCCTTGAGCCCGGGAGTTCAAGACCAGTCTGGGCAACACGGCAAGACCCTATCTCTACAAAAAATACAAAAATTAGTTGGGCATACGCCTAATGTCCCAGCTACTCAGGAGGCTGAGGTGGAAGGATCACCTGGGCCTAAGGAGGTTGAGGCTGCAGTAAGCTGAGATCACATCATTGCACTCCAGCTTGGACAACAAAGTGAGACCCTGCCTCAAAAAGGAAAAAAAGAAAAAAAAAAAAAAATGGTGGTAGAAACTCCCTTATCTACCTTTAGAAGTTAAGCATACACTATCTTAGCAAAACAATGTATGCTCAACTTTACACTTAACAGGTAAAAGCTTTCTTGTTTTAAAATCTTTTTTTGTTTTGAGACAGAGTCTCTTTCTGTTGCCCAGGCTGGATTACAGTAGCCTGATCTGAGCTTACTGCAACCTCTGCCTCCTGGGTTCAAGTGATTCTCCTGTCTCAATCTCCTGAGTAGCTGGGATTACAGGCACACACCATCACACATGGTTAATTTTTGTATTTTTAGTAGACAGGGTTTTGCCATGTTGGCCAGGCTGGTCTTGAACTCCTGACCTCAGGTGATCTACCAGCCTCGGCCTCCCAAAGTGTTGGGATTACAGGTGTGAGCCACCATGCCAGGCCCTTAAATATTTTTTAAAGCTTCATTCTTTTAATGGTAGCATCTCTGAGATTCTAGTCCACACCTCTCCAGGAAACCTCCCCATTCCAATACTCAGGAAAGTGATAACATCTCCAACTTATTCTTCCTCCAATACTACATATTTTACTCACTTACCACTCACAGCTTGTTATTGTATGATCTACCACAGTTCCAGGAGTAGGAGTCACAAAGTGCTGAGGAGCAGCCAGATATAGATTAGTACTGATTTTCTTCTGAACTACGAACACCACCATCTTGGGCTGATAATTCTCAAAAGCCTCAAAACACTTCTGTAGTTGAGGAATCTCATAGTTGGCAACTGTCTTCAGTTGGCCATCAGACACTCCATCACGGTATACCACAATCTTCTCTGGTAGACAGTGGTTCACCTGAAATGACAGCCAGGATGTGGTGACTCACAGGGCCCTCAGGCTACAGACCACAGTCAGTGAGAGGCCTACTCACATTGTGCAACCTGGAGTCAGGGCAGATCCTTTTGCAGTTAGTCTCAAAGCTACTGTGCCTAGAGGGCAGGGAAAAAAAGCTTCTGATCATTTTTAGACTTCCTTGGGGTAGTAAAACACGCCTGGTGCAGCAAAGGTGTTATAAAACATGAAAGCAAAACAAGCAAGTTATGAGTCACACGCATACAGCTTATCCACAAACAATGCAAACAAGTTCAAAGGAATGGTGGGAAAACTACAGGCTGAATCAATTTTCCTTCTATTGGATTTAACACTAATAACTGTCTGGGCAAAGAATGAGGTAAAGTGTTAGAGAAATTCTAACATAAGACCACATATGCCACAGATCCGCCGCCATCAGATTTTTACCTATTTGCAACATCTCAAGTTGCTGACAAGTAAAAAGACCCTTTACTAAGTATTATCCTACAATCTGGTATGCTGTGAAACATTTTTACTGGAACTAAGTAATGAGCAAACAGCTAGATATGTGAATTATCTATGGGTCCAAATTAAATTAAATGCTTGCTTGAATCAATTTGAAGAATACTTTTTTTCCCCATTTAGGGAATATAATCGTGTTCTAGTTGTGTTCAACTTCTTCTTTTTTTTTTTTTTTTGAGACGGAGTCTCGCTCTGTTGCCCAGGCTGGAGTGCAGTGGCACGATCTCTGCTCACTACAAGCTCCGCCTCCCGGGTTCACGCCATTCTCCTGCCTCAGCCTCCAGAATAGCTGGGACTACAGGCACCCACCATCATGCCCAGCTAATTTTTTGTATTTTTAGTAGAGACGGGGTTTCACTGCGTTAGCCAGGATGGTCTCGATCTCCTGACCTCATGATCCACCGGCCTTGGCCTCCCAAAGTGCTGGGATCACAGGCGTGAGCCACCACGCCCGGCAGGTGTTCAACTTCAATAATTCAAGAAGGGCCTGGCACGGTGGCTCACGCCTGTAATCCCAGCACATTGGGAGGCCAAGGTGGGTGGATTACTTGAGGTCAGGAGTTCAAGACCAGCCTGGCCAACATGCTGAAATCCCGTCTCTACTAAAAATACAAAAAGTAGGCTGGCATGGTGGCGAGCACCTGTAATCCCAGCTACTTGGGAGGCTGAGGCAGGAGAATCACTTGAACCCAGGAGGTGGAGGTTGCAGCAAGCTGAGATTGTAACAAGAGCGAAACTCCATCTCGAAAAAAAATAAAATAAAATAAATTCAAGAGGATAAGTTCAGTTCAACTTAAAATGGAAGTTCCCTTTAAAAGTGCTTTAATTTAATTTGGTTTTGATTCTAGTGGAGTGTGGTTCATTCTAAGTTTGTGTTCACACTTACCCTCAGAAACCTAAATTATGGGCTGGGCACAAGTGGCTCATGCCTGTAATCCCAGCACTCTGGGAGACCAAAGTGGGTGGACCGCCTGAGGTCAGGAGTTCAAGACCACCCTGGCCAACATGGTGAAACTCTCGTCTCTACTAAAAATACAAAAATTAGTCAGGTGTGGTGGTGCACATCTATAGTCCCAGCTACTCAGGGGGCTGAGGCAGGAGAATTGCTTGAACATGGGAGGTGGAGGTTGCAGTGACCCGAGATTGCACCACTGCACTCCAGCCTGGGTGACACAGTGAGACTCTGTCTCAAAAAATACAAAAACAAAAACAAACAAAAAAAACCACCCAAAAACCTAAATTATGAATTAGGTTTAGATATAAATTATATATATGTATGCACTGTTCCTTACAGGTTACACTACAAGAAAATGTGATTTCCAAGAATACTTTTAAAAAATAAGCACTTAGAATCCCTTTACAAAGTTCTGAGTTTCAATTTTTTCTTGTTTTTTTTTTTTTTTTTAATAATTGAGGTCTCACTCTGTTGCTCAGGTTAGACTGCAGTGGTGCAATGATAGCCACTGCAGCTTCAAACTCCTAAGCTCAAGAGATTCTCCTGCCTCAGCCTGTCAAGTAGTTGGAACTACAGGTGCTTGTCGCTATGCCAGTTAATTAAATCAATTAATTTTTTTTGAAACAGAGTCTCGCTCTGTTGCCCAGGCTGGAGTGCAGTGACGCAATCTTGACTTACTGAAATCTCTGCCTCCCGGGTTCATGCAATTCTTGGTCCTCAGCCTCTCAAGTAGCCGGGACTAGCTGGGACTACAGGTGTGCACCACCATGCCTGGCTAATTTTTGTATTCTTAGCAGAGACGGGGTTTTGCCATGTTGGGCAGGCTGGTCTCAAACTCCTGACCTCAGGTCATCCGCCTACCTTGGCCTCCCAAAGTGCTGGGATTACAAGCATGAGCTACTGCGCCCGACCTAATTTTATTTTAAAACATTTAGAACTTTGGGAGGCCGAGATGGGCGGATCACGAGGCCAGGAGATCGAGACCATCCTGGCTAACACACAGTGAAGCTCTGTCTCTACTAAACATATGAAAAAATTAGCCGGGCATTGTGGCTGGTACCTGTAGTCCCAGCTACTCGGGAGGCTGAGGCGGGAGAATGGTGTGAACCCAGGAGGTGGAGCTTGCAGTCAGCCGAGATCACGCCACGGCACTCCAGCCTGGGCGACAGAGCAAGACTCTGTCTCAAAAAAAAAAAAAAAAAAAAAAAAAAAATTTTAGAGACGGGTCTCACTATGTTGCCCAGGCTGGTCTCAAATTCCTGGTCTCAGGTTATCCTCCTCCCTCAGCCTCCCAAAGTGCTGAGATTACAGGAATGAGCCACCACTTCTGGCCCAGAATTTCAAATATTTTATTAATGACCCCCTTTCCTAAGAAGCCTCAAGCACTACATTTACAAGTATGTAATTCATCCTCACAGTCTCAGATTGCCCCAGTTTATGATACCTTTATTTTTTTGAGATGGGGTGTCACCCTCTTGCCCAGGCTGGAGTGCAGTGGCACCATCTCTGCTCACTGCAACTTTCACCTCCCGGGCTCAAGCCATCCCTCCTGCCTCAGCCTCCTGAGTAGCTGGGACTATAAGTGTGTGCCACCATGCCTAGCTAACTTTTGTATTTTTTGTAGAGACAGAGGTTTCACCATGTTGCCCAGGCTAGTCTCAAACTCCTGGACTCAGTGATATGCCTGCCTTGGCCTCCCAAAGTGCTCAGATTACAGGTGTGAGATACCACACCTGGCCTGAAGTACCTTTAAAATTGTTTTTTGGCTTTCCAGCATCTACTCCATGTTTTCTCAGTAATAGCACTTGAGTTTCCTCCTGTCTGGTGGGACTATTAGTTAACGTGCCCTAACCCAACCCAAGGCTTCCCAACCTGTCACCACTACTGACATTTGTGGGTGGATAATTCTTCATCCTAGAGGGCTGTCCTGTGCACTGCAGAATCCACATTTAACATCATCCCTGGCCTCTATCCACTAAATGCCAGGAGCAATCTCTTACCCTTATAACTAAAAATGCCTTTATATATCACCCGCTGGGAGGACAAAATTGCTCCCAGTTGAGAACCACTTCACTAACCAAAGGATGTGTAGATGACTCAAGCCACACCAACAGACTGCTCCTCCCTTGCTCTCCATCTTGAGTAGGGAATGAAAAACAGTGGAGTTTGACCCTTCAGTGGCAGTACCCCTTCAGGCCCCTGCTTCTGAAACCCCAGGAGTTAGCCTGAATCATGCCCATTTTCCAGCCTGGGGCTCCACCTTCTCACCAGTCCTCTGAGACTCTGCAGGATCTTGCCAATTTCTATTCTGCTCAAGTTACCAGTTCCTGTTAATTCCCAAAGACTACTAACTGACTCGCTGTGTTAAAAGGTAGATAACCCAGGAGCTCAGATCTGGAAGAAACCCTCATTTGACAGACAAGGAAACAGAGAGTACACTGGATTTTGGATCAGGAGACCCTGGGACTGAGTCTGACTCTGCTGCTCCTTTAGCTATGACCTTCAGGACTCAGTTTCTTCAGTTGAAAAGTGAAGAAAAATGATCCCCTCACCTTCTCAGGATTGTTAAAAGGGATAAAGTAAAATCTTTATATACACATATATATATGTATATATACTGTACACAAAAGTTGAGACTGAGCTACATCAAGGATATACAGATATGCTGAAGCACAAAGAAGGGACTTAAAAAATCAACAGAGTGAGAAATAGAGGGCCGGGCACAGTGGGGCTCATGCCTGTAATCCCAGCACTTTGGGAGGCTAAGGCAGGCGGATCACATGAGGTCAGGAGTTTGAGACCAGCCTGGGCAACATGGTGAAACCCCATCTCTACTAAAAATACAAAAATGAGCCAGGCATAGTGGCGTGCACCTATGTAATTCCAGCTTGGGTGGTTGAGGCAGAAAAATCGCTTGAACCCGGAGGACAGAGGTTGCAGTGAGCGGAGTTTGTGCCTCTGCACTCCAGCCTGGGTGACAGAGTAAGATTCCAGCTCAAAAAAAGAAAAAAAAAAGAAAAATAGAAATCAAATTTGACTTTGGTAATTATTGACATCACCTCCTTCTTTAACATTTGCCAACCAACCACCGAGTTCAAGGTACCACACTCAGCCCTATGTAGGCCTCTAACAGAACTGAAAGGAATCAAGCAGCTGAAAAATCTAAAAATAATCAACAATGTTAAGCTGTCTAGGTCATCCAGTCTATTTTCTTCATTTTATAAGTTATAAAACTATGGTTGAGGGAGGAGTCAGAATATAAGACAAATTACAAGGCTGAAACATAACTCCTAAACGTGTTTTTTTTCTTTTCCTTTTTTGAGACAGGGTCTTGTTCTATCACTCAACCTCCTGGGCTCAAGCGATCCTCCTGACTCAGCCTCCTGAGCAGCTGGGACTATAAGGATAGCTGGGACTACAGGAATGTGCCATCAAACCCAGCTAATTTTTTTATTTATAGTAGAGACAAAGTCTCAATATGTTGTCCAGGTTGGAACTCCTAAATGTATGTTACAAAAACCACTTCAGTACTCAGTAGACACATGAAACAGTAAGTATTGAATGCTCTTGAAAGCAAGACTGTGCTTATTAATCTTGGTATCCCTTGGGCAAGGCTCAGTTAGGCAAAAAATGTCTGCTGAGTGTTTGAGATGTTTTTATGTGTGGCTCTATTCATTCACAGAACAAATACTTCGTGTCCACTAGATATGAGCCATTGTATTTATCTCGGAAAATTAAAACATTATTATTATTTTTGAGATGGAGTCTCGCTCAGTCACCCAGGCTAGAATGCAATGGCATGATCTAGGCTCACTGCAACCTCCGCCTCCCAGGTTCAAGTGATTCTCCTGCCTCAGCTCCCTGAGTAGCTGGGATTACAGACACCCGCCATCATGCTTGGCTAATTTTTGTATTTTTAGCAGAGATGGGGTTTTGCCATGTTGCCCAGGCCGGTCTCGAACTCCTGACCTCAAGTGATGTGCCTCACTGTCTCAGCCTCCAAAAGTGCTGGGATTATTACAGGCGTGGGCCACCGCGCTCAGCTAAAACATTATTTTAATACAATCCAGATCCTCATAGAACTCAAAAAGGGGAGGCAGGGAGGCAGATACATAAAGTAAATGCCCTCATTATAAATAACATAATAAAGATATAAATAAAATGCTTTGGCAACAGAGGAATGTAAGAGATTTGCTCCCTAGAGGGAGAAATGTGTCAGGAAAAGGCATAAAGAATGGGTTGGGACTGGGCGCGGTGGCTCACGCCTGTAATCCCAGCACTTTGGGAGGCCAAGACGGGCGGATCACGAGGTCAGGAGATCGAGACCATCCTGGCTAACACGGTGAAACCCCGTCTCTACTAAAAATACATTTAAAAAAAAATGAGCCGGGCGTGGTGGCAGGCGCCTGTAGTCCCAGCTACACGGGAGGCTGAGGCAGGAGAATGGTGTGAACCCGGGAAGCGGAGCTTGCAGTGAGTGGAGATTGTGCCACTGCACTCCAGCCTGGGTGACAAAGCAAGACTCCGTCTCAAAAAAAAAAAAAAAAAAAAAAAAAAGAATGGGTTGGCCGGGCACGGTGGCTCACGCCTGTAATCCCAGCACTCTAGGAGGCCGAGGTGGGCAGATCACCTGAGGTCACCAGCTTGAGTTCGAGACTGGCCTGGCCAACATGGCGAAACCCCAACTCTACTAAAAATACAAAAATTAGACAGACATGGTGGCGGGTGCCTGTAATCCCAGCTACTCGGGAGGCTGAGGTAGGAGAATCACTTAAACCCAAGAGGCAGAGGGTGCAGTGAGCCAAGATCACACCACTGCTCTCCAGCCTGGGCAACAGAGCATGACTCCATCTCAAAAAAAAAAAAAAAAAAAAAAAAAAAGGCCGGCAGCAGTGGCTCACGCCTGTAATCCCAGCACTTTGGGAGGCCAAGGTGGGTGGATCACGAGGTCAGGAGATCGAGACCATCCTGGCTAACACGGTGAAACCCCATCTCTACTAAAAAAAAAAATACAAAAATACTAGCCGGGCACGGTGGCAAGTGCCTATAGTCCCAGCTACTCGGGAGGCTGAGGCAGGTGAATGGTGTGAACCCGGGAGGCGGAGCTTGCAGTGAGCTGAGAGCGCACCACTGCACTCCAGCCTGGGCGACAGAATGAGACTCCATCTCAAAAAAAAAAAAAAAAAATCTGTTAACATGCTGAATTGATTGATTGATTGATTGATTGAGACAAGGTCTTGCTCTGTTGCCCAGGTTGGAGTAAAATGGTGTGATGATGGCTCACGCAGTCTTAACGTCCTAAACTCAAGCAATCCTCCAACCTCAGCCTCCTGAGTAGCTGAGACTACAGGGATATACTACCATGACCAGCTAACCTAAACAATTTTTTATACATATGAGGTCTCACTATGTTGTCCAGGCTGGTCTTGAACTCCTGGGCTCAAGTGCTCCTCCTACGTCAGCCTCCCAATGTGCTGGGATTACAGCCACGAGCCACTTTGCCAACTAAAAATTTTCCTTAGAGATGGGTCTTGCTATGTTGCCCAAGCCGGTTTCAAACTCCTGAACTCAAAAGATCCTACCACCTCAGCCTCCTGAGTAGCTGAAACTACAGGCATGCACCACTATGCCTGGCTTATTGTGATTTCTAAGTAAGTTAATAAACATTGAAAATTTTACCTTCTAATATGCTAATTATTGACAGATATGTATCCATATAAATAAAAACTCTTTGGGGGCCTTCAATAAAATTTAAGAATATAAAGGGGCCCTAATATCAAACATTTTGAGAACTCCTGAACTAGAGATACAAATCTAAATATAGATATTAAATTAAATAAATCACATGTGAGCTTAAGATTATCTGGGGGGCTTCAGGTGGTGAACCATGAATTCTGAGAAGCCCCACAACTCAGGACATGTGGAAAAGCTGGACAAAATATGAAAACATGTAGTGTTGTGAAGGCCTTAGATGCGGCACAGCATCAGAGGAGGAAGGACGGGGCCCAGGGGAAATCACCCAAGCATGTGAAGGCATTCTTCCCTGGCAGGGCTGCTGATTCCACCATGGGAACTAAAAAGCTGTCAGGTGGAGGAGTGCTTTTTACTTTGAACAGCTTCACTGAAATATAGTTTGATATACCATAAAACTCATCCTTTTATTTACTTTACTATTATTATATTTAGAGACAAAGTCTCACTCTGTCGCCCAGGCCTGAGTACAGTGGTGTGATCATAGCTCACTACAGCTTTCAACTCCTGGCCTCAAGCAATACTCACACTTTGGCCTCCCAAAGCTCTGGGATTACAGATGTGAGCCAGCATGCCTGGCCAAACTCATCCACTTAAACTATACAATTCAAAGTTTTTTTATACTTTCAGAATTTTGAAACCATCACCACTATTCAATTTTAGAACATATTCATCACTCCGGCTGGGCCTAGTGGCTCACACCTGTAATTCCAGTACTTTGGGAGGCCGAGGTGGGCAGATCACGAGGTCAGGAGATCAAGACCATCCTGACTAACACGGTGAAACCCTGTCTCTACTAACAAAAAAAAAATACAAAAAATTAGCCGGGCGTAGTGATGGGCGCCTGTAGTCCCAGCTACTCAGGAGGCTGAGGCAGGAGAATGGCATGAACTCAGGAGGCGGAGCTTGCAGTGAGCGGAGATTGAGCCACTGCACTCCAGCCTGGGGGAGAGAGTGAGACTCCATCTCAAAAAAAAAAAACCATATTCACCACCCCGAAAGATAATCCCATATCTACTGGCAGTCACTCCCCCAGTGCCTCCTTGACTCCTGGAACCTACTAATGTGTTTTGTCTTCATGGGTTGGACTATACTACACAAATAAAATCATAAATGGTTTATGTTTTTTTTTGAGACCGAGTCTTGCTCTGTCACCCAGGCTGGAGTGCAGTGGCTGGATCTCGGCTCACTGCAAGCTCTGCCTCCGGGGTTCACGCCATTCTCCTGCCTCAGCCTCCCGAGTAGCTGGTACTACAGGCGCCCGCCACCTTGCCCTGCTAGTTTTTTGTATTTTTTAGTAGAGACGGGGTTTCACCTTGTTAGCCAGGATGGTCTCGATCTCCTGACCTCGTGATCCGCCCGTCTCGGCCTCCCAAAGTGCTGGGATTACAGGCTTGAGCCACCGCGCCCAGCCACGGTTTATGTTTAAATAATTTGACTGAACATACTGTTTTCACAGTTCATCCATGTTGTAGTATGTCTCAGTCCTTCATTCCTTATTACAGAATAATATTCCATTGTATGCATATGTCACATTTTGTCCATTCATCAGTCTGTGGACATTTGTGGATTTTTAAAATTTCATTTTATTTTTGAGACAGAGTCTTGCTCTGTCGCCCAGGCTGGAGTGCAGTGGTGTGATCTCAGCTCACTGCAACCTCTGCCTTCCAGGTTCAAGCGATTCTCTTGCCTCAGCCTCCCTAGTAGCTGAGATTACGGATGCACACTACCATGCCTGGCTGATTGTTTTTGTATTTTTGGTAGAGATGCGGCTTCGCCATGTTGCCCAGGTTGGTCTCAAACCCCTGGCCTCAAGTGATCCGCCTGCCTCAGCCTCCCAAAGTGTTGGGATTATAGATGTGAGTCACTGCACCTGGCCCATTTGTATTATTTCAATTTCTGGTCATTATGAATAATGTTGCTATGAACATCTGTGTATAAGTTTTTGTGTGGACTTATGTTTTCAATTTTCTTGGGTACACACCTAGGACTAGAATTCTTGGGTCATGTGGTAAATCTGTTTAACTTTGATTTTTATTTTATTTTACATATGGAGTCTATGTTGCCCTAGTTGGAGTACTGTGGCTATTTACAGGTGTGATCATCACACACTACAGCCTTAAACTCCTGGGTTCAAGTGACCCTCCCACCTTATCTTTAAGAGTAGCTGGGACCACAGGCTTGCACCTCCAGGCCCGGCATGTTTAACTTTTTAAGGAACTGCCCAACTGTTTTCCAAAGCAGCTGCACTATTTTACAATCCCATTACCAATCTATGAAGTTTCCAATTTCTCCATGTCCTGGACAACACTTTTATTACTTGTCTTTTAAATTTTATCCTCTGCCCCTCCAGGTTTTTAAGCAATTCTCTGCCTCAGCCTCCGGAGTAACTGGGATTACAGGTGTGTGCCACCATGCCCAGCTAATTTTTTTGTATTTTTTAGTAGAGACGGGGTTTCACCATCTTGGCCAGGCTGGTCTTGAACTCCTGACCTCGTGAGCCACCAACCTCGGCCTCCCAAAGTGCTGGGATTACAGGCGTGAGCCACCGCGCCCGGCTACTTAATCTTTTCTTTTAAAAGATCTTACTCTGTCACCAAGGCTGGAGGGCAGCAGCACAATCGCAGCTCACTGCAGCCTTGACCTCCCGGGCTCATCTTCCCACTTCAGCCTTCTGAGTAGCTGGGCCCACAGATGTGCACCATCATGCCCAGGTAATTTATTTTCATTATTTATTTATTTATTTAATTTATTTTTTTGAGACGGAGTCTCGCTCTGTCACCCAGGCTGGAGCACAATGGCACGATCTCGGCTCACTGCAAGCTCTGCCTCCCAAGTTCATGCCATTCTCCTGCCTTAGCATCCCGAGTAGCTGGGACTACAGACGTCTACCACCATGCCCAGCTACTTTTTGTATTTTTAGTAGAGACGGGGTTTCACCATGTTGGCCAGGATGGTCTCCATCTCTTGACCTCATGATCCACCCACCTCGGACTCCCAAAGTGTTGGGATTACAGGCGTGAGCCACCGCACCCAGCCATTTTTTATTTTTGTAGAGATAGGGGTCGACCTATGTGGCCCAGGCAGTCTCAAACTCCTGGGCACAAGCAATCCTCCCACCTTGACCTCACAAAGAGCTGGGATTACGGGCATGAGCCATCATGCCTGGCCTCTTTTAAATTTTTGACATCCTCGTGCCTATGATGTGGTACCTCATGCTGTGTCCGTGCGTTCTTAAATTAAGAGACTATTTTTTAGAGGAATTTTCAAGTTTACAAGAAAACCTGAGGCAATAGTACAGAGTTCCCTATGCCCTCCTCCCACCTCCTATTCCCATCCATAAACAGCTTCCCCTTTTGTTATCATATTGCATTACAGTACATTTGCTACAACTGATTACTAAATGTTGACACTTTAACTATAGTCCAGTTTACATATGTGTTGTACAGTTCTATGGGTTTTGACAAATACATAATGTTAGTTTCACTGCCCTAAAAGTCCTGTGTGCCACCTATTCCTTTCTTCCCCTCCCAAACCACTGACAGTCACTTTTTACTGTCTCCACATTTGTGCCTTTTCTAGAATGCCATTTATCATATGGCTGGAATCATATATAGCCTTTTCAGATTACCATCTTTCACTGAGCAATATGTATTTAAGATTCCTCCATGTCTTTTCATGGCTCAATGGCTTATCTCTTTTAACACAATTAATATTCCTTTGGATGCATGACAGTTTATCCACTCACCTACTGAAGGACATTTCTGTTTCCAAGTTCTGGCAATAATGAATAAAGTTGCTATAAACATTCACGTGCAAGTTTTTGTGTGGGCGTTTTCAACTTATTTGGGAAAACATCAAGGAGCGTGACTGCTGGTAAGTGTATGTAAGCACATATCTAGTTTAGTAATTAGCTGCCAAACTGTTTTCCAAAGTGGTTGTACCACTTTCATTCTCACCAGCAGTGAATGAGTGTTCCCGTGGCTCCACACCCTCACCAGCATTTGGCATTACCAGTTTTTGAATTCTGGTCATTTACAGGTGTGTAGTGGTATCTCATTGTTTTAATTTGCAGTTCCCTAAGGGCATGTGATATTGAACATCTGCTTGTATGCTAATTTGCCATCTCTCTATTTTTGAGATGGAGTCTCGCTCTATCATCCAGCTTGGAGTGCAGCGGTGCAATCTCAGCTCACTGCAACCTCTGCCTCCTTGGTTCAAGCGATTCTCCTGCCTCAGCCTCCTGAGTAGCTGGGATTGATTACAGACATGTGACACCATGCCTGGCCTTTTTTTTTTTTTTTTTTTTCTTGAGATGGAGTTTCACTCTTGTTGCTCAGGCTGGAATGCAATGGTACAATCTCGGCTCACCGCAGCCTCTGCCTCTCAGGTTCAAGCGATTCTCCTGCCTCAGCCTTCCTGAGTAGCTGCGATTACAGGCATGCGCCACCACGCCTGGCTAATTTTGTATTTTTAGTAGAGACGGGGTTTCTCCATGTTGGTCAGGTTGGTCTTGGAACTCCCTACCTCAGGTGATCAGCCCACCTCAGCCCCTCCCAAAGTGCTGGGATTGCAGGTGTGAGCCACCGCGCCCAGCCGTATTTTTAGTAGAGATGGGGTTTCACCACGTTGCTCAGGCTGGCCTCAAACTCCTGGCCTCGTGATCTGCCTGCCTCATCCTCCCAAAGTGCTGGGATTACAGACGTGAACCACCACACCTGTCCTTACCTATCTATACACTTTGGTGAGATGTCTGTTCAGGTCTTTTGCTCATTTTCTAATTGGGTTGTTCATTTTCTTACTGTTGAGTTTTAAGAGTTCTTTGTATACTTTATATCAGTTCTTCATCAGATACGTGTTTTGCAAGTATTTCCTCCTAACCATGGCTTGTCGTTTCATTCTCTTATCAGTGTTTCCCAGCAGTTTTTAATTTCGATGAATTTTCGATGAAAATTTATCAATTTTTCCTTTCATGGGCTTTTGACATCATACCTAAAAAGTAACCACCAAACTCAAAGTCACCTAGATTTTCTATGTTTTCTATAAGTTTTATAGTTTTGCATTTTAAACATATGTCTATAATTTTAGTTTTTGCAAAAGGTGTATGGTCTATGCATGGAGTTTTTTGCATGTAGGTGGCTACTTGTTCCAGCACCATTTTTTGAAAAGACCACTGCTTTTCCACTGACTTGCCTTTGTTCCTTTATCAAAAATCACTTGACTATATTTGTGTGGGTCTATTTCTGGGCTTTCTATTCTGTTCCACTTAGCTGTCTTTTCATCATACCACACAATCTTGATTACCGTAGTTTTTACAGTAAGTCTTTAGGCTGGGCAGCATCAGACCTCTGCAGTACTGTGTTGGCTATCCTGTGTCTTTACCTCTCCATATAAACCTTAGAATCAAGTTTGTTGATATCCACAAAATCACTTGCTGGGATTTTGAGTAAGATTGCATTGAATCTAGCAATCAAAGTTGGGAAGAATTGACATCCTAATGATATTGAGTCTTCCTATCAATGAATACAGAATCTCTCTCCATTTTTTAGATATTCTTTGATTTTTTTATCAGTTTTGTAGTTTTCCATGTCTACATCTTGTATGTAATTTGTTTAGGCTGAAACCAAAGCACTCCATTTTCTTCTGCTAATACAAACATTTATCATCTAAAATTTCAAATTCTGATTGTTCATTGTTGGTACACAGAAATGAAATTGACTTTTTTTTTTTTTTTTAAGCAATAGCCTTTTGTATAACTGTGTATCCTACAACCTTGCAATTCTCACTTACTAATTCTAGCAGGGTTTTTTTTGTTGTTGGTTTCTTGGGATTTTCTACATAGACAATCAGGCTATCTGTAAAGATAGTTTTGTTTTCTCCTTCCCCATCTGCAAGGCTTTAATTTCCTTTTCTTACTGCATTAGCTAGGACTTCCAGCATGAAGTTGATTAAAAGTAGTCATAAAGACTATAGCATCTATCTTAGGGGGAAAGCATCTAGTTTTTCACAATTAAGTATGATGTTAGCTGTAGATTTTTTGTAGATTTTTAAATCAAACTGATGAAGTTCCCCTCTATTCCCAATTTGCTGGGAATCCGTTTTTTTTTTTTTTTTTTGAGATGGAGTTTCACTCTTGTTGCCCAGGCTGGAGCGCAATGGCACAATCTCGGATCACTGCAACCTCCGCCTCCCAGGTTTAAGTGATTCTCTTGCCTCAGCCTCCTGAGTAGCTGGGATTACAGGCATGCACCACCATGCCCAGCTAATTTTGTATTTTTAGTAGAGACTAAAAACAGTAGTTTAGTAGGGTTTCCATGTTGGTCAGGATGGTCTCCAACTCCTGACCTCAGGTGATCCGCCCACCTCAGCCTCCCAAAGTTCTGGGATTACAGGAGTGAGCCACTGCACCTGGCCTTTTTTTTTTTTTTTTTTTAAATCATGAATGAGTGTCAAATGATTTTTCTTCATCTACTGAAGTGGTCATACGATTTTTCTTCTTTAGCTTGTTGATGGATGGATTGCATTAACTGATTTTTGACTGTTGAACCAGCCTTGCGTAACTGGAATAAAACCCACTTGGTGATTTTACTAGTTTCCTGGGGCTGCTGTAACAAAGTAGCACGAACTGGGTGGCTCAAAAGAGCAAAGATTTATTCTCTGATGGTTCCCAAGGTATCAGCAGAGCTATGCTTCCCCCAAAGGCGCTATGAACAAATTTTTGCTAGGCTGCAGTGGTTCATGCCTATAACCCCAGCACTTTGGGAGGGCAAGGCGGGAGAACTGCTTGAATCCAGGAGTTACAGACCAGCTTAAGCAACACTGTGAGACCCCGTCTTTACAAAAAAATTAAAAAATTAGCCAGAAATGGTGGCACATTCCCGTAGACCCAGCTACTCAGGAGGCTGAGGTGGGAAAACTGCTTCAGCCTGGGAGGTAGTAAGCTATGATCATGCCACTGCACTCCAGCCTGGGTGACAGAGCAAGACTGTCTCAGAAAAAAAAAGAAATAAAAAAACTTTCCTTGTCTATTCAAGCTTCTGGTGTCTCAATCCTTGGCATTTCTGGCTTGTAGACACATTCTTCCAATCTCTGCCTCCTTCTTCCCGTCACCTTCTCCCATTTGTCTGCATCTTCCCATGGTATTCTCCCTGTCTGTGTCCTATCCCTGTCTTCTTAGAATAATACCCGTCACTGGCTTAGGGCCCACTCTAATCTGGTCTTACCTCATCTTAATTTGATTACATCTACAAAGACCCTGCTTCCAAATATGATCATATTCACAGGTTCCAGGTGGACATAAATCTGGAGGAGCGTTATTTAACTTAGTATAGTCTCAATGCAGAATTCTTTTTACACAGGCTCATTCTGCTAATGTTTTGTTGAGGATTTTTCTGTAGTTTTCCTTTCTTGCAATGTCTTTATCTGGTTTTGGTGTGAAGTGGCATCTCATGGTTTTGATTCCCAACTCCCTAATGACAAATGATATTTAGCTTCTTTTCATGTGCTTAATATTTGTATATACTCTTTGAAGAAATGTCTAAGTCATGTTTGCCCATTTTAAAATTGGGTTGTGTTTTTCTTGTTGAGTTGTAAGAATTCTTTATATATTCTGGATACTAGAACCTTTCTACATGTATTGGATGAATGACTTCTCCCATTGTATGCACTCTTTTAACTTTAATAGTGTCTTTTGAAGCACAAGTTTTTAATTTTGATCAAATCTATTTTTTCTTTGGTTGCTTTTGCTTCCAGTGTCATATCTAATAAACTGTTGCCTAATATTAATAGAGATGGTCACAAAGATTTACATGTATGTTATCGTCTACAGTTTTACAGTTTTTTTTGTTTTGTTTTTTTGAGATGGAGTCTCACCTGTCGCCAGGCTGGAGTGTGCAATGGCATGATCTCAGCTCACCACAACCTCCAACTCCCTGGTTCAAGTGATGCTCCTGCCTCAGCCTCCTGCGTATCTAGGATAACAGGCATGCGCCACCACACCCAGCTAATTTTTTTGTATTTTTAGTAGAGATGCGGTTTCATCATGTTGGCCAGGATGGTCTCGATCTGACCTCGTGATCCGCCCGCCTCGGCCTCCCAAAGTGCTGGGATTACAGGCCTGAGCCACCACGCTCGACCAGTTTTATAGTTTTAATTCCTACATTTAGGTCTTTGATCCATTTGGAGTTACTGTTTGTATATTGTGTAAAGAAGAGCTTCAATGTCATTCTTGTGTATGTGGATATCCAGTAGTCCCAGTACCATTTCTTGAAAACATTATTCTTTCCCCTACTGAATGGCAAACTTGCTGAAAATCAGTTAACCAGCCATAGGCACATGGGTTTATTTTTGGACTCTCATTTTTACTTCACTGATTTGAGTCTATCTCAATGCTACTACCACAGTCTTGTTTATCGCTGTAGCAAGTTCTGAAATTAGAAACTGTGAGTCTACTTTGTTCTTCTTTTTAAAGATGTTCTTGATTATTCTGTGATTTTGCATTTCCACATGAATTTGAATATCTGCTTATCCACTCCTGCAAAAAAAATGTTACTTTTGCAATGGATCTTGTTGCATTTGTAGATTCACATTTGGAGAGTTAAACCAAAGTACTCCATCGTTTTCTGCTAATACATAAATGTTGTTTTTATTTATTTATTTTTGAGATGGAGTCTCGCCCTGTCACCCAGGCTGGAGTGCAGTGACGTGATCTTGCCTCGCTGCAACCTCTGCCTCCTGGGTTCAGGCAATTCTTCTGTCTCAGCCTCCCTATTAGCTGGGATTACAGGCATGCACCACCACACCCAGCTGTTTTGTTTTGTTTTGTTTTTTTTGCATTTTTAGTAGGTTTTGCCATGTTGGCCAGGCTGGTCTCAAACTCCTGACTTCCGGTGATCCGCCCACCTCGGTCTACTAAAGTGCTGAGATTACAGGCCTGAGCCACCACACCTGGCCATAAATGTTGTTTTTAATTTCAAATTCCAATTGTTCATTGCTGGCACACAGGAAAGGAACTGACTTTTAAGAGACTGACTTTTGTGTAATAACTGTGTATCCTGCAACCTTGCAATTCTTGCTTACTAGTTCTAGCAGGTTTTTTGTTGTTGTTGGTTCCCTGGGATTTTCTACATAATCATGCAAACTGCAAAGATAGTTTTATTTTCTCCTTCCCAATCTTCCCAATATTGCATCTTAACAATATTGTCTTCCAATCCATAAACATGAGATGTCTTTCCCTTTATTTAGATCTTCAATTTCTTTTTCTTTTTCTTTTTTTTTTGAGACGCAGTCTGGCTCTGTCGCCCAGGCTGGAGTGCAGTGGTGCGATCTCTGCTCACTGCAAGCTCCGCCTTTCAGGTTCACGCCATTCTCCTGCCTCAGTCTCCCGAGTAGCTGGCACTACAGGCGCCCACCACCACACCTGGTTAATTTTTTCTATTTTTAGTAGAGATAGGGTTTCATCGTGTTAGCCAGGAATCCGGTCTCCATCTCCCAACCTCATGATCCGCCCGTCTTGGCCTCCCAAAGCGCTGGGATTACAGGCGTGAGCCACTGCGTCCGGCCCAATATTTTTTTTTTTGACATGGAGTCTTGCTCCTGTCGTGCAGGCTGTAGCAGTGGCATGATCTTGGCTCACTGCAACCTCCATCTCCTGGGTTTAAGCAATTCTCCTTCCTCAGCCTCCCGAGTAGCTGGGATTACAGGCATGCACCACCACACCCTGCTAATTCTTGTATTTTTAGTAGAGATGGGGTTTTGCCATGTTGGCAAGGCTGGTCTTGAATTCCAGCCTCAAGTGATCCACCCGCCTCAGCCTCCCAAAGTGCTAGGATTACAGGCGTGAGTCACCGCGCCTGGCCTACATCTTCAATTTCTTTAACAATGCTCTGTCGTTTCCAGTATGTCTAGTATTATTTATTTATTTATTTAGAGTTTTGCTCTTATTGCCCATGCTGGAGTGCAATGGCACAATCTCGGCTTACTGCAACCTCCGCCTCCCAGGTACAAGCGATTCTCCTGTCTCAGCCTCCCAAGTAGCTCGGATTACAGGCAAGCACCACCATGCCCAGCTATTATTATTATTATTTTGTATTTAGTAGAGACGGGGTTTCACCATGTCAGTCAGGCTGGTCCAAACTCCTGACCTCAGGTGACCACCCACCTCAGCCTCCCAAAGGGCTGGGATTACAGGTGTGCACCACCGCACCTGGCCTAGTATCTTTTTTGTTAAAAATTTTTCCTACATAGCTTATTTTTATGCTATCATAAATTGTTTTCTGAATTTCATTTTTGGATTGATCATTGCTAGTGTACAGAAATACAACTGATTATTATGTACTGATCTTGTATCTTCAACCTTGCTGCCCTCATTTATTAGCTCTAATTGTATGTGTGTACTCTTTAGGATTTTCTATATACAAGTTCCTTTCATTGTTTTACTTCTTTTCCAGTCTGGATCCTTCTGCAGTTTTCTTGTGATGGCTTTGTTTGGCTTTAGCATCAGGGTAATACTGACCTCATAGTGTAAGCAGGGAAGTGCTCCTCCTATTTTGGGTGAAGTTCGTAAAAACAAAACAAAGCAAAACTGGTTTCTTATTTAAATGTATGGTCTAATTCCAAAATTTCAGTATTTTGTGTATTTCCAGGGATTTGTCCATTTAGGGCATCTAATTTGTTGGTATATAGTTGTTCACAGCATTCTCTTATAATCCCTGCATTTCTGTAAGGTCAGCGGCAATGTTACCGCTCTCATTCCTGATCTTAGTTATCAGATTCTTCTATTTTTCATAAATGGGCTAAGCTAAAGGTTGTCAATTTTATTTCCTTAAATCAACTTTTGGCTTCATTGATTCTTTTTCTAGTCTCCATTTCATTTATTTATGCTCTAATCTCTACTAATATTATTATTTTTAGAGACAGGGTCTCACTATGTTACCCAAGCTCGTCTTGAACTCCTGGGCTCATGTGATCTGCCACCGCAGCCTCCGGAGTACCTGTAACTACAAGCGTGAGCCACTGCACCCAGCTCTCTAATGTCTATTATTTCCTTCCTTCTCCTTGTTTTGGGTTTAGTTTGTTGTTGTTTTCTGTTTCCTTAAGGTGGAAGCTAGTTTGTTTTTAGATCTTTCTTATTTTAAAATACAGTGTTTATAGCTACAAATTTTCCTCTAAGCACTGCTTTACTTACATCCATAAATTTTGATATGTTTTTAGTTTTCAGTCATCTCCCAATTATTTCCTAATTTCCCTTTTAATTTCTTCTTTGAGCCACTGGTTATTTTGAAGTCAGTCTTGTTTAATTTCCATGTATTTGTGAATTTCCCAAATTTCCTTTACTGATTTCAAATTTCATTCTATTGTGGGTTGAGAATGTATTTTGAAAGATTAAAAGTCATTTTTAAATGTATTGAGCCTTGTTTTATAGCCTATCATGGAGAGCAGTGCCACATACATTAAGAAGAATGTGTATTTGGTGGCTGGGTAGAGTGTTCCATAATGTCTGTTAGGTATGGTCAGACTACATACAGTGTTGTGCAAATCTTCCATTTCCTTGTTGATCTTATGTCTAATTGTTACATCTAAGACTGAAAATAAAGTTTTGAAGTCTCAAACTATTGCTGAATTGCCTATTTCTCCCTTTAATTATATCAGTTTTTCTTTCCTGTATTTTTGGGTCTCTACTGTTAGGTGCACATATATTTATAATTGTTATGTCTTTCTCATGGATTGACCCTTTTGCTATTATAAAATGTCATTCCTTGTCTCTCTTTACAAGTGTTATTTAAAAGTCTGTTTTGTCTGAGGCCGGGCACAGTGGCTCACGCCTGTAATCCCAACACTTTGGGAGGCTGAGGTACGTGGATCACTTGAGGCCAGGAGTTCCAGACTAGCCTGGTCAACATGGTGAAACCCTGTCTCTACTAAAAATACAAAAAAAAAAAAAATGAGCTGGTTTGAGGCCAGGAGTTCCAGACTAGCCTGGTCAACATGGTGAAACCCTGTCTCTACTAAAAATACAAAAAAAAAAAAAAAAAAAAATGAGCTGGGTGTAGTGGTATGCACCTGTAATCCCAGCTACTCGGGAGGCTGAGGCAGCAGAATTGCTTGAACCCAGGAGGTGGAGGCTGCAGTGAGCCGAGATCATGCCACTGCACTCCAACCTGGGCGACAGAGCAAGACTCCATCTCAAAAAAATAAAGTGTATTTTGTCTGATATTAATATAGCTATTTCATCTCTTTTGGTTATAGTATACCTATACTAGGCAGAAAGATTGCTTGAGACCAGGAGCTCGAGGCTGCAGTGAACTATGATCACACCACTGCACTCTAGCATGGGCAACAAAGACCCTGTCTCAAGAAAAAATAAATAGGACTATAAGCACAACCACTATGTCTAGCCACATTTTTCTTTTAATTTGTACTGTCAAACACTATCTTTTGAGTGTTGAGTCCATTTGCACTTAATTTAATTATTAATAAGGTGAGATTTACATCTACCTTTTTGCTATTTGTTCTTCTAGCCCTCATATCTTGGTCATTCTTTGATTTTTCCATTACTGCCTTATTTTGTATTAAACAGCCATTTTCCAGTTACTGTTATAATTCTCTTATTTACTATATATTTTGGAGTTATTTTCTTAGTGGTCCTTTTGGGGATTAACATCTTTTTTTTTTTTTTGGAGACAGAGTCTCTCTCTGTCACCCAGGCTAGAGTGCAGAGGCACAATGTTGGCTCACTGCAACCTCCACCTCCTGGGTTCAAGCAATTCTCCTGCCTCAGCATCCTGAGTAGCTGGGATTACAGGTGCCTGCCACCATGCCCAGCTAATTTTTGTATTTTTAGCAGAGATGGGGTTTCACTATGTTGGCCAGGCTGGTCTCAAACTCCTGACCTCATAATCTGCCTGCCTCGGCCTCCCAAAGTGCTGGGATTACAGGTGTGAGCCACCACACCCAGCTAAAATTAACATCTTCGTTTACAATAATCTTGCCAGGCACAGTAGTTTATACCTGTAATCCCAGTGCTTTGGGAGGCTGAGGTGAGAGAATAACCTAAGCCCAGGAGTTCAAGACCAGCCTGACCAACATAGAGAAACCCTGTCTCTGTCTCTACTAAAAATACATTAGCTGGGCGTGGTGGCGCATGCCTGTAATCCCAGCTACTTGGGAGGCTGAGGCAGTAAAATCACTTGAAGCGGGGAGGCGGAGGTTGCAGTCAGCCGAGATTGCGCCATTGCACTCCAGCCTGGGCAACAAGAGCGAAACTCCATCTCAAAAAAAAAAAAAAGAAAAGAAAAAAACTTTTAAAAGTTATTAGGAGGCCGGGCGCGGTGGCTCAAGCCTGTAATCCCAGCACTTTGGGAGGCCGAGACGGGCGGATCACGAGGCCAGGAGATCGAGAGACGATCCCGGCTAACACGGTGAAACCCCATCTCTACTAAAAAATACAAAAAAACTAGCCGGGCGAGGTGGCGGGCGCCTGTAGTCCCAGCTACTCGGGAGGCTGAGGCAGGAGAATGGCGTAAACCCGGGAGGCGGAGCTTGCAGTGAGCTGAGATCCGGCCACTGCACTCCAGCCTGGGTGACAGAGCAAGACTCCGTCTCAAAAAAAAAAAAAAAAAAAAAAAAAAGTTATTAGGTACAATGGTGCGTGCCTGTAGTCCTACCTACTCAGGAGGCTGAGGTGAGAGAATCACCTGAGTGCAGGGAGGTCAAGGCTGTGGTGAGCCATGATCAGGCCACTGCACTCCAGCCTGGGTGACAGAGCAAGACTCTGTCTCAAAAATATAAAAAAGTAAAATTTACAACAATCTCATTTGCTTGGTTAACACAAAGTTATTTTGGTAATATACAAACACTTTGCTCTCGTGGCTCCATTCCCTCCCATCTCCTTTGTGTCTTTATTGTTGTACAAATTACATCTTTACACACTGCATTCACATCCAGCTACATTATACAATTACCGCTTTGTTTGTTGGTCTCAATCAGAGAGAAGAAAAATTACTAGCATAAATACGTTTTGGCTGTCCTTTATATTTATCTACGTAGTTATTTATTCTGGTGGTACTTATTTCTTCATGTGAATCCAAGTTACTGTCTAGGTGTCACTTCATTTCAGTGTAAAGGACTCCCTTTAGTATTTCCTGTAGGACAGGTCTGTTAGTGACAAATTTTCCTGGTTTTTGTTTATTCGGGAATATCTTAATTCCTCTTTTTTTAAAAAAAGATATAATTCACATAGCACAAAATCCATCATTTTAAAGTGTAAAATTCAGTAGTTTTCAGTGTATTCACAAAGTCATGTACCTATCAAAATTATCAAATTTTGTATTTTCTTTTTTTTTTTTGAGACAGTCTCACTCTGTCACCCAGGCTGGAGTGCAGCGGCATGACCTTGGCTCAATGCAACCTCCGCCTCCTGGGTTCAAGCGATTCTCCTGCCTCTGCGTCCCGAGTAGCTGGGGCTATAGGCACCCACCACCATGCCCAGCTAATTTTTGTATTTTTAGTAGAGATGGGGTTTCACTGCAGGTGGGAGCCACTGCATTCGGCCCCAAATTTTCTATTTTCATCACCCCAAAAAGAACCTTGTCCCCAGAGCCAGGCGGGGTGGCTCATGCCTGTAATTCCAGCACTTTGGGAGGTCAAGAAGGGTGGATCACCTGAGATCAGCAGTTCAAGACCAGCCTGGCCAACATGATGAAATCCCGTCTATACTAAAAATACAAAAAATTACCAGGCATGGTGGTGGGTGCCTGTAATCCCAGCTACTCGGGAGGCTGAGGCACGAGAATCGCTTGAACCCACAAGACGGAGGCTACAGTGAGCTGAGTTCATGCCACTGCACTCCATCCAGCCTGGGCAACAAGTGAAAACTGTCTCAAAACAAAAACAAAAACAAAAACAAAAAACAAGGCCAAGCACAGTGGCTCATGCGTGTAATCCCAGCACTTTGAGAGGTTGAGATGGGCGGATCGTGAGGTCAGGAGATTGAGAACATCTTGGCTAACACAGTGAAACTCTGTCTCTACTAAAAAACAGAAAAAATTAGCCAGGCGTGGTGGCCGGCGCCTGTAATCCCAGCTACTCGGGAGGCTGAGGTAGGAGAATGGCGTGAACCCGGGAGGCGGAGCTTGCAGTGAGCCGAGATCGCGCCACTGCACTCCAGCCTGGGCGACAGAGCGAGACTCCGTCTCAAAAAAAAAAAAAAAAAAAAAAAAAAACAACCAACAAAAAAAACAAAACAAAAAACAAAAACACAAAACACAAAACAAAACAAAACAACCCTGTACCCAATAGTAGTTCCTCCTCATTCTTGCCCTTCCTCCTCATTGTCTGGAAACCACTAATCATCTGGTGTCTATGAATCCGAGCTATAATTCATATGCTACAATTTACTGAATTAAAGTTTTTTATTATATACCCATATATATGTAACCACCCCCATAGTCAATTTTATAACATTTTCATCAGCTCAGAAAGAAACCTCATACTTTTGAGTAATCACCCTATCCATACTCCAGTTCCCTCCTCGACCCCAGTCCCAGGCAACCACTAACCTTCCAGTTTCTATAGACGTTCGTGTTCTGAATATTTCTTATAAATATTCAGAAACTTTTTTTTTTTTGGAGACAGTCTTGCTCTTGTTGCCCAGGCTGGAATGCAATGGTGCGATCTTGGCTCACCGCAACCTCTGCCTCCCGGGTTCAAGCAATTCTCCCGCGTCAGCCTCCCAACCAGCTAGGATTACAGGCATGCACCACCATGCCTGGCTAATTTTGTTATTTTTAGTAAAGACGGGGTTTCTCCATGTTGGTCAGGCTGGTCTTGAACTCCCGACCTCAGGTGATCCACCCGCCTTGGCCTCCCAAAGTGCTGGGATTACAGGCATGAGCCACTGCACCCGGCCCAGAAACATTTCTTCTATGTGATCTTTTGTGACTGGCTTCATTCACACAGCATGTTTTCAAGATGTAGGTATTGCTTGCTGTTGATCCTGTTTATTTACCTGTATTCTTCTTACATTAAATTTATATTATTGTTCTTTCCTCTCATAGCTTGATAGTTATACTCTTTTACTCTTCCTTTAGTAGCTACCCTAGAGAGTACAACATCTATAGTGTACCAAAGTGTAATGTAAATGAGTACTTTTACCTTTTCCTCAACAATTCAAAGACCTATGAATATTGGGACATCATTTACTTCTTCCTGATATATGTGCTGTTGTCATAAATTTCAATTTATATGTACATACAAATATATAGCCACATGACATTTTTTTCATGTTTTAGATGGAATAGATTCATTTAAATTTACCTTCATAATTGTTACTTTTATTGTTACTTATCCCTTTAACCATTTCTAAACTTCTATCTGGGATCATGTTCCTTCTAGCTGAACAATGCTTTTTATATTTTCCTTCAATGTAAGTCAACCATTGTCTTTTCAGATGTTGTTTTTCTGCCTTCTTTAACCTACTTCTGAGCCACTTCTTATGTACATATTATATTTTAACCCCCCATCTATTGGCCTGTTACAGTTTGATTATTTTTATTTTTGTTTTTGAGAGACAGAGTCTCACTGTGTAAGCCCAGGCTAGAGTGTAGCGGCACAATCTCAGCTCACTATAACCTCTGCCTGCCTCGCAGGTTCAGGCCATTCTCGTGACTCAGCCCCCCGAGAAGCTGCGATTACAGGGGCGCAGCACCACACCTGGCTAATGTTTGTACTTTTAGTAGAGACGGTGTTTCACCATGTTGGCCAGTCTTGAACACCTGACTTCATGTGATACACCCGCCTCAGCCTCCCAAAATGCTGGGATTACAAGCTAGTTTGATTATTTTCTGCTCACCTATCTTTCAGTTGATTCCTTCCAGCCTCAGCTATATCTAAGCTACTGTTATCCATTGTTAGGGGATGAATTATGCCCTCCACAACATTCATATGTTGAAGTCCTAAACCCCAGTACCTCAGAATGTGACTGTTTTTTAAACATAAGATCTTAAAAGAGGTACTTAAGGTTAAATGAGGTCATGGGGGGACCCTAATCCAATATGACTGATGTCCTCATAAGAAGAAGAGATGAGGACACAGACACAAGAAAGACCAAGGCCCCCAAAAGAAACCGACTCTGCCAACTCTCTGAGCTTGGATTTCTGACCTCTAAAACTGTGAGGAAATAAATTTCTGTTGGGTAAGCCAGTTGGTGGTACTTTGTTAGTCATTTGTAGCAAACTAATACACCCATCTACTGAGTTTGATTTCAGTTAGTGTAGTTTTCATTTCTAAAAATTCCAATTACTTTTTTCATGCTAATTCTTTGTCAAAATTCTTAATGTTGTATTTCATTTCTTTGAATAATTTAAGTAAAAGTCATTTTTATTTTTATTTGCAACAGGGTCTCGCTCTGTTGAAAGGAGGAGTGCAGTAATGCGATCATGGCTCACTGCAACCTTAAACTCCTTGGGCTTTAGAAATTAAAGAAAATAAATTAGAAAACAAAAAAAAAAGAAATTAAAAATTAAAAATTAAAAATTTTTAATTTCTTTTTTATAGAGACGAGATCTCACTATGTCGAGCAGGCTGGTTGCAGACTCCTGGCCTCAAGCAATCCTTCCACCTTGGCTAAAAGTTACTTTTAAATGTGTCTGATCAATTACCTGAATCCTCTGTAGTCAGAATTTATTATTTATTTATTTATTTATTTTTGAGACGGAGTCTCGCTCTGTAGCTTAGGCTGGAGTGCACTGGTGCGATCTTGGCTCACTGCAACCTCCACATCTCGGGTTCAAGTGATTCTCTTCCCTCAGCCTCCTGAGTAGCTGGGATTACAGGTGTCCGCCACCACACCTGGCTAATTTTTTCTATTTTTGGTAGAGACGGGGTTTCACCATGTTGGCCAGGCTGGTCTCGAACTCCTGACCTCAGGTGATCCACCCGCCTCAGCTTCCCAAAGCGTTGGGATTACAGGTGTGAGCCATCTCGTGCCCAGTTTAAATTTCTAGTTTTCAACAAAGAATTATGATGCTTGCCAAGAAATAGAAAAGTAGGACACGTATGCATGGGGAAAAAAAGTCAACAGAAACTGTCATGGAGGAAGCCCAGACATTGGTCCTATAGACACAGTCTTTATATCAACTATTTTAAATATTGTTCAAAGAACTAAAGGAAACCATGTCTTAAGACCTTAAGGAAAGTATGAGAATGTGTCTCACCAAATAAAGACTATCAATAAAGGCATAGAAATTACAAGAAAGAACCTAATAGAAATTCAAGGGTTGGAAAGTATGGTAATTGCAATGTAAAATTTACTAGAGATGCTTAACAGCAGATTTGAGCAAGCAGAAGAAACAACCAGCAAACCAGAAGTGGTATCAGTTGAGATTATATCCAGTATAACAAAAAGAAATAAGAAAGAAAAATGAAGACAGCCTCTGAAACCTGGGAGACACCATCAAGCACACCATTATATAAATATTTGCTGTCTCAAAAGGAGAAGAACAAGAACAAGGGGCAAAAAGAATATCTGAATAAATAATTAACAAAAATTTTCCAAATTTGAGGAAAGATATCAACAGACACATCCCCAAAGCCTAAGGAACACCAAGCAGGATTAACTTAAAGCTGACCTGCAACATCAGCTATCCCCTGGGTCTCCAGCCTATTGGTTCATTCTGCAGATTTTGAATTTGCCAGCCTCCATAACTGTGTGAGTCGATTTGTTAAAATAAATCTATACACATGCTCACACCCTATCAGTCGGTTTCTCCGGGGAATGCTAATACAGAATTAGCACCAAGAAAGTAGGAGAGAATAGAACTATACAGGAACAAAGTTTCTATATAATATTGCTATAGTCTGAATGTGTGTCCTTGCCAAATCTCATGTCGACATGTAATTCCCAATTATCAGAGGTGGGGCATGGTGGAAGGTGTTTGGATTATAGGAGCAGATCCCTCAGGAATGGCTTGGGCCATCCCCCAGTGATAAGTGAGCTCTTGCTCTGAATTTACACAAGATTTGGTCATTTAAAAGTGTGTACTACCTCTTCTTTTCTCTCTTTCACTCTCTCTCTCTCATTTACTCCTGCTTTCACCATGTGAAGTGCCTGCTTCTGCTTCACCTTCCACCATGACTGTAAGCTTCCTGAGGCCTCCCTAGCAGCTGAGTGGATGACAGCATTACGCTTCCTGTAAAGCCTATAGAAACATGAGCCAATTAAATTCCTTTTCTTTATAAATTACCCAGTCTCAGGTATCTCATTACAGCAATGCAAGAACAGCCTGACACAACTATTAAAATTAATTTGGTATTAATCTGAATAAGACTTTTAAAAGTTAATATGCAGAAAAATCATCTGATAAAATCCAACATACTTTCATTATAAAAATACTCAGCAAATTAGGAGTAGAAGGAAACTTTCTTAACATGGTAAAGGAAATTTATTAAAAACTCACAGCTAACATCATATACAATTGTGAAAAACTGAAACCTTTGCCTCTACTATCAGGAAAAAGACAAAGATGCCTGATTTTAGCACTGCTATTCAATACCATAATAGAAATCCTAGCCATAACAATTAAGGAAGAAAAGGAAATAAACTAAGAAAATTAAGAAAGAAAAGGAAATAAAAAGAATTCAAACTGAAAAGAAAGAAGACTCCATTCCCATATGCAAATAACATTCTGTATCTAGAAAATCCCAAAGAATTAAAAAAAAAAAAAGCAATAAAAAAACTACTAGAGCTCATAACCACATTCAGCAAAGTTACAGGGTACATGATCAACACAAAAAAACAGTTGTGTTTCTAAATACCAGCAATGAACAATCAAAAAATGAAATTAAAACTATTCCATTTACAATAGTATCCAAAAGAATAAAATACCTTAGAATAAACTTTAACCAAAGAGGTGAAAGACTTATACATGGGAACTACAAAACACTGCTGAAAGAAATTAAAGAAGATCTCAATAAATAGAAAGACATTCTGTGTCCATATGCTGGAAGACAGTATTATTAAGATGGCAATACTCTTCAGAGTAATCTAGATATTCAACACAATCCCTATGGAAGTTTCAATGGCCTTTTTTTGCAGAAACAAAAAAGCCTTCTCTCAAATTCATATACAATTCCAAGGGGGCACTGAATAGCAAAAACAATACTAAAAAAGAAAATAAAGTTGGAAGACTCACATTCTCCAATTTCAAAACTTATTACAAAGCAAAAATAATCAAAACAGTGTGTTACTGGCATAAAACGAGACACACAGATCAATGGAACAGAATTAAGAGTCCAGAAATAAACCCAAACATCTGTGACCAACTGATTTTCGAGTAGGGTGCCAAGATTTCTCAATGGGGAATCCCCTCAACAAATGGTGCTATGACAAGCAGATATCCAGACGCAAAAGAATAAAACTTGACCTTACTTCACTTTGTATAACTCAAATCAGTGACTTATACGTAAAAGTTAAAAAGTGTAAAATTGTTAGAAAAAAATATAGGGGACAAGCCTTCATGACCTTGGATTTGGCAATGAATTCTTAGATTGAGCACCAAAACCATAGGGAACAAAAGATACAATAAATAAACTGCATGTTATCAAAATTTAAAATTTTCGTGCAGCAGAGACCATGATCAAGCAAGTGAAAATCTACAGAATGGGGGGAGATATTTGTAAATCATACATTAAATAAGAGCATAGTTTCCAGAATATTTTTAAAACTCCTACAACTCAACAACAAAAAGACAAATAGTCCAGTTTTTATATGGGCAAAGGATTTGAATGACACAAATACACAAATGAGCAACAAGCACATGACGGATGTTCAACATCATTGGTCATTAAAAAATGCAAGTCAAAACCACAATGAAATACTTCACAACAGTGATGATTCAAGCCTGGCGTGGTGGCTCACGCCTGTAATCTCAGCACTTTGAGAGGCCGAGGTGGGTGGATCACCTGAGGTCAGGAGTTCAAGACCAGCCTGACTAACATGGAGAAACCCTGCCACTACTAAAAATACAAAATTAGCTGGGCGTAGTGGTGCATGCCTGCAATCCCTGCTACTCAGGAGGCTGATGCAGGAGAATCGCTTGAACCCGGGAAGGGGAGGTTGCGGTGAGCCAAGATCGCGCCCTTGCACTCCAGCCTGGGCAACAAGAGTGAAACTCAGTCTAAAAAACAAACAAACAAACACAAAAAATAGTGATGATTTAAAAAAACAGAAAAGGCCAGGTGTGGTACCTCACTTTGGGAGGCCAGCAGATTGGGAGGCCAAGCTGGGCGGACCACCAGAGGTCAGGAGCTCAAGACCAGCCTGACCAACATGGTGAAACCCCATCTCTACTAAAAAAAAATACAAAAATTAGCTGGGCTACCCAGCTACTCAGGACGCTGAGACAAGAGAATCTCTTGAACTCAGGAGGTGGAGGTTGCAGTGAGCCAAGATCGTGCCACTGTACTCCAGCCTGGGTGACAGAGTAAGACCCAGTCTCAAAAAAAAAAAAAAGTAAAAAAACAGAAAACAGCAATTGTTGGCAATGGTTCGGAGAAACTGAAAACCTCTACATTACTGGTAGGAATGTAAATTGATGCTTGGCCACTGTGCAGAACAGCTTGGTGTTTCCTCTGAAAGTTAAACACAGAACTACTATATGACCCGGCAATTTCACTCCTAGGTATATATCCAAAAAGAACTGAAAATGGGAACTTAAACAAATACTTGTTCAGGAATGTTAACAGCAGCATTATTCACAATAGTCAAAACGTGAGAACAGCCCAAATGTTTATCAACAGTGAATGGATCAACAAATTGTGGAATAAATACAATGGAATATTATACAGCCACAAAAAGGAAAAAAAGTATTAATATATGCTACAATATAGATAAACCTTGAAAACATGCTCAGTGAAGTAAGCTAAACACAAAAGGTCACACATTTAAAAATTACTATACAATATAGGTAAAATAGACAAATCAGTACAGACAGAAAGCTAACTAGATATTACCAGAAATTAGGAGAAGGTGTGAATAAGGAATGATTATTTAATGGGCATGGGGTGTTTTTATGGGGTGATGAAAATGTTTTTAAACTAGAGATCCTCTTACCTCAGCCCCCCAAGTACTTGGGACTACAGGCACGTACCACCACGCCCAGCTAATTTTTCTATTTTCTGTAGAGATGGGGTTTTCACCATGTTGCCCAGGCTGGTCTCAAATTCCTGGGCTCAAGCAGTCCACCTGTCTCGGCCTCCCAAAGTGCTGGGATTACAGGCACAAGCCCCTGCACCTCACCTATTTCACCTCAATTTTTCTTTTCTTTTTTTTTTTTAAGCAAGCAAGCAGGACATGTTGATGGCCAACAGTAAAACCTTCCAGGCTGGGAAGGCGAGTGGAACTCTGGGAGTGGATACCCCAGTGTCCTTGCTTGAGGCAGTCCATCTGGCTCTGTGAAATGAGTAGACGCTGGAGAGCTGCAGTAGTGCAGAGATAGGCTGAAGCTATTCTACAGGTTCCTTTTGAACCCTGTGAAGCACTGTCAACAAGAACTGTTCTGGCTGAATAAGAGACTGCAGACGGCTATGGGGCAGATTCCCCAGCAGTAAGGCTCTGCACTTGGTTGGCAAGTTGGACTTACTCTGGTAGTCCCAGGAGGCTGTGACAGTGCCTGACATGAGCAGACACTTACTACAGACTGGGTTTTGCATACCTGCTGGTAGATGCAAACGCCCAATACTATGAAAGGACTAAAACAAGGCTGGGCGCAGTGGGTCACACCTGTAATCCCAGCACTTTGGGAGGCTGAGGCTGGGAGATCACTTGAGGTCAGGAGTTTGAGACCAGCCTGGTCAACATGGTGAAACCCCATCTCTACTAAAAATACAAAAATTAGCTGGGTGTGGTGGCGCACACTTGTAATCCCAGCTACTTGGCAGGCTGAGACAGGAGAATCACTTGAACCTGGGAGGTGGAGGCTGCAGTGAATGGAGATCACATCACTGCACTCCAGCATGGATAACAGAATGAGACTGTCTCAAAAAAAAAAAAAAAAAAAAAAAAAGGACTAAATCAAAAGATAATCCATCAATTTGGACCACAGAGTCACATTTCTTCAAAGAACACACTTTCATCGTCACAGTTAACGGTTTGGTAGATAATTAGAATGGGCAACTGAAACATCTGTTGTCTAAAGTGGAGGAAAGAAAAACCTAAAGGGCTGGCTTACACACTTTCATGAGTGTGTGCTCACACTCAACAGGGCCAGGGCCTAGAAAACATCTCCACTAGGCAGATTTCTCCCCTTTTTCTGACGAATTGAAGGAAGAGGAGTGGGCAGGATGCTGTTGTGACCTTATAATTCTTCCCTGGGGGCAGGATGTGGTACAACTATACTTTTCTCTTTCTTTCCCACATGACCTCAACAGTCTTTTTTTCCTACCTTTTTTCCCTACTCCTGGGATCAGGGCTATACTGCAGGTGCCAGAAGCTGGGATGACTTCTGTATTAGTCTGCTAGGGCTGTCATACAAAACAAGCTCGCTTAAACAACAGAAACTTACTGTTTCACAGTTCTGGAGGCTGGAAGTTCAAAACCAAGGTGTTTACAGCCCTTTTGAGGGTTGTAAAGAAAATGATCTGTTCATGCCTCTCTCCTAGCTTCTGAGAGTCTCGGGGATTTCTTGGCTTACAGACAGGTGTTCTCCCTGTGTCTTCAGATTATCTTCCATCTATGTGTGTCTGTCTCTGTGTCTAAATTTCCTCTCTTCATAAAAACATAGTTATATTGGAGCAGGGCCCATTCTAATGACCTCATTTTAATTTAATCAGATGCAAAGGCTTTATTTCCAAATAAGGTACTGGGGATTGGAACTTCATCTTCTTGGGAACACAAACTCATAACAAGCTCTAAGCAAGAAAGTAACTATACTTTTAAACCTTTATGTTAGAGTTCCTAAGGACCTGATGGGGGTGAATTGTACCTTCATTCCATCTGGCAAAACTGGGGTTCACAGGGAATGTAGTTATATTGCCTAGTAGTAGAGAAAGCCCACTAGTTCTGTACCTGTGTAACACTGCCCTATATGAATCGGACTGGACTGAGGGGCAGACGTTTGCTAGGCTAGTATTGCTGCCAGCAGTCTAGATCAGCACAGCGGTCAAACTTAACGTCCCTTCCAAGAGTGGAAAGGTGGGGGTATAAATGGAGAAAAGGAAGAATGATATCTGAGGATTAGGGAAAGAACAAATGGTTATACAGTGAGCAAAATTCAATATACCTTTTTTTTTTTTAGACAAAGTCTCGCTTTGTTGCCCAGACTGGAGTGCAGTGGCGTGATCTCGGCACACTACAACCTTCGCCTCCCAGGTTCAAGTGATTCTCCTGCCTCAGCCTCCCAAGTAGCTGAGATTACAGGTGCCTGCCACCATGCCCAGCTAATTTTTGTAGTTTTAGTAGAGACAGGGTTTCATCATGTTGGTCAGGCTGGTCTTGAACTCCTGACCTCAAGCCATCCACCCACCTCGGCCTCCCAAAGGGCTGGGATTACAGGCATGAGCCACTGAGCACAGCCCAAAATCCAATATTCTACTGGTGCCTTGGGAGAGGCTTAGAGTAAGATGTGATATTGCTTGTTAGCTCAACTAAACGGGATGCCTAAAGGGGTTACTGACCCATGTTACTGAGAGGACTTCTGCTTTTGAAACCTGACAACGTTGAATGGAAGCCTGCAAATCTAAGTGGCACGTATCTGGGAGACGCTTTAATCATGCAGTATGATGATAATCTGGACTAATTATTTATGACTGAGTAGGACTCTAGTAATGTGCCAGTATCTTTGACTCTTACATTTCAGAGTATATCTACTATTATGCTATAAGATGAAATAACCCTAATATTGTTGGGAAGATTCAACTAACTCATTGTAAACAAGTCTTACGATGATGCTGATATTAATAATCAACTGTATTGGGAAATTAGGTTAAGGACACTACAGGATGTAATACTGATTAAAAAAATGACTGGGCCGGGTGTGATGGCTCATGCCTATAATCCCAGCACTTTGGGAGGCTGAGGTGGGCAGATCACGATGTCAAGAGATGAAGACTATCCTGGCCCACATAATGAAACCCCATCTCTACCAAAAATACAAAAATTAGCTTGGGTGTGGTGGCGTGTGCCGGTAGTCCCAGCTACTCAGAAGGCTGGGGCAGGAAAACTGCTTGAACCCAGGAGGTGGAAGTTGCAGTGAGCCGATATCGCGCCACTGCACTCCAGTCTGGTGACAGAGTGAGACTCCATTTAAAAAAAAAAAAACTGGCCTGGGGAAAGCGTCTGGCTCTTGAGATACGAGAGTAATCACAACTTGAGATAATTCTAACAAAACGGCATTCGGCTGGGCATGGTGGCTCAAGTCTGTAATCCCAGCACTTTTGGAGGCCACAGCAGATGGATCACTTAAGATCAGGAGTTTGAGACAAGCCCGGCCAATACGGTGAAATCTCATCTCTACTGAAAATACAAAACTGAGCTGGGTGTGGCGGCACGTGCCTATACAGGACAAGACAAAAAAGGAAAGGACAGGATAAGGAAAGGAAAGGACAGGGATAAGGACAAGGACCAGGACAGGACAGGACAGGACGGGACAGGACGGGACAGGACGGACAAAGCAGGGTACTCAGCTGGGCGCAGCGGCTCACAGCTATAATCCCGGCACTCTGGGAGGCTGAGGTAGGCAGGATAGCTTGAGGCCAGGAGTTTGAGATCAGCCTGAGTTTGAAACCAGCCTGAGCAAGACGGTGACACTCTCTCTCTACAAAAAATACAGAAATTAGCTGGGTGTGATATGTGCCTGTAGTCCCAGCTACTTGGGAGGCTGAGGTGGGAGGATCCCTTGAGTCCAGGAGGTTGAGGTTGTAATGAGCCGAGATTGTGACTCTACACTCCAGCCCAAGCAACAGAGCAACCCTGTCTCAAAAAAAAAAAAAAAAAAAAAAAAAAAAGCGGGAGGGTGGGAAGGAAACCCATCAAGGAAAAGCCAGGTTACAGAAAAAGGAGAAGAGCAAAATCAACTATTCAAGGAAAAAGATAAGAATATTTGGAAACATTTATGTAACACAGCTATAAGGCAACATGAGACAAGATGTTAACAATGAGGGAAAACTGGATGAAGGATGTATGGGAACTCTTATCCTATTTTGCAACTTTCATTCCAAAATAAAAAGTTTATTTACAAAAAAAAAAAAAAAATATTTGGAAATATTTTATTATTGCATGCGAGTCCAGAGAACAAGTGAGAGATTTAGAATGGAGAAAATGGGCTTTGGACTAGCAAGCCCTGAAGCAAAATGGGGCTGAAAATGTGTAAGAAGGCAACTGTTTGGAGGTGTTGGAACTTCCGGTGGTTAATGCCATTCCTAGGGGAAGATATTAATAAAACTGGGGATCCAGAGGTAGTCAGAATCTTAGAACCCCAAAGCAAATTTGTTGAGGCTGCTGAGGAGTCAGGATAAGCTCTGGGAGAGGCATGATCAAAATCGTTTATTTTTTATTTGTTTTAGAGACAGGCTTTGTCAACCGGGCTGGCATGACCATAGCTCACTGGAGCACTGGACTCCTGGGCTTAAGGGATCCTCTCATCTCAGCCTCCTGAAGAACTGGGACTACAGGTGCACGCCACCAAGTCTGGCTTATTTTTTTCAATTTTTTTGTAGAGATGAGGTCTTAACTTTGCAAAAACAGTTTACACACAAAGATTCCTTCCACTAGGTGCAGAACAATTGGGGAAATGGCAAAAGCTGGCACAGGACTGAAGCAATTCTCCTGCCTCAGCCTCCCAAGTAGCTGGGATTACAGGTGCCCGCCACCACACCTGGCTAATTTTTTTGTATTTTTAGTAGAGATGGGTTTTACCACGTTGGCCAGACATAATGAGGACCTGAATCAAATGAAACCTTTTGGCCAGGTGCAATGGCTCATGCCTGTAATCCCAGCACTTTGGGAGGCTGAGGTGGGAGGACCGCTTGAGCCCAGGAGTTCAAGACCAGCCTGGGCAAAATAGCAAGATCTCATTTCTACTAAAAATTTTTAACAATTAGCCAGGTGTGGTGGCACATGCCTGAAATCCCTGCTACTCTGGAGGCTGAGGCAGAGCAAGACCCTGTCTCAAAAAAAAAAAAAAAAAGAATTCTTTTGATTCAGAGAACATTTATATTTAGACCAGCCAGTTTTATTCTAGATTTAAAATTAGATTTATTTTTCCTTTGACCTGGTTCTATGGAGTTTAATATATACTACTTAAGTTCATAGTTCAGATAAAGAAACAAAGACCAAAATGAACTGTTATTTGACTTAGAATAGAGTTGTGATACTAGAAATTCAATGAAAATTGCCAGGAGAAGTGTCAGCTTAGTAATGGAAGAGATGGAAAAGGAATCTAGACAGCCCCTGTGCTTGTAGTACACTGCTCTTTTACAAAATAGCCACAGTGGCTGGGCACGGTGGCTCACGCCTGTAATCCCAGCTCTTTGAGACGCTGAGCGGAGTGGATTACCTGAGGTCAGGAGTTTGAGACCAGCCTGGCCAACATGGCAAAACTCCATCTCTACTAAAAATACAAAAAAATTAGCCAGATGTGATGGCGGGCGCCTGTAATCCCAGCTACTTGGGAGACTGAGGCAGGAGAATTGCTTGAACCCGGGAGGCAGAGGCTGCAGTGAGCCCAGACTGTGCCATTGCACTCCAGCCTGGGCAACAAGAATGAAATTCCGTCTCAAAAAAAGAAGAAAAGAAAATAGCCGGCCGGGCGCGGTGGCTCAAGCCTGTAATCCCAGCACTTTGGGAGGCCGAGACGGGCAGATCACGAGGTCAGGAGATCGAGACCATCCTGGCTAACACCGTGAAACCCCGTCTCTACTAAAAATACAAAAAACTAGCCGGGCGAGGTGGCGGGCGCCTGTAGTCCCAGCTACTCCGGAGGCTGAGGCAGGAGAATGGCGTAAACCCGGGAGGCGGAGCTTGCAGTGAGCTGAGATCCGGCCACTGCACTCCAGCCCGGGCTACAGAGCAAGACTCTGTCTCAAAAAAAAAAAAAAAAAAAAGAAAATAGCCACAGTAGGTCAGGCATGGTGGCTCACACCTACAATCTCAGCACTTTGAGAGGCTGAGACGGGCAGATCACTTGAGATAAACAGTTTAAGACCAGCCCAGCCTGGCCAGCATGGCGAAACCCCGTCTCTACTAAAAATACAAAAAAAATTAGCTGGGTCTTGTGGCACATGCCGGTAATCCCAGCTACTGGGGAGGCTGAGGCAGGAGAATTGCTTGAATCCAGGAAGCAGAGATCGTGGTGAGCCGAGATCGCGCCACTGTACTCCAGCCTGGGTGACAGTAACACTCCGTCTCAAAAAAAAAAAAAAAAAAAAAAGCCCCCACAGTGGCTCACACCTGTAATCCCAGCACTTTGGGAGGCTTAGAAGGGTGGATCATGAGGTCAGGAGTTCAAGAGCAGCCTAGCCAAGACGTTGCAGTGAGCTGAGATCGTGCCACTGCACTACAGCCTGGGCAACCAGAGTGAGACCCTCTCTCAGAAAAAGAAAATAGCCACAGCAATATCTCTGGTGCCACATATTCTTTCAGACCCTTGCCACCCTTGGAGTAGGAGGTGGAATCAACTGCCCTCCCCTCAAAGCTGGGTGGGACTTTGTGACTCCCTGGACAAGTAGAATGCAGCAGACGTGACACTGCATTACTTCCACTGTTAAGGCATAAAATGCAGCATGACTTCCACTGGCACTCTGTCTTGTGGAACGTTCAAGCTTTGAATCCAGCCAGCATGCTAGGAGGAGGCCCAGAGAGTCCATGTGGAAAGACCATACAACAAGGCCCACATGGAGAACTGGAGCCCACTGCTGTGCCTTGTCCAGTTCCTGATTGTGAACATCAAACTTGCTCATTTCATGCCACTAAGTTTCAGGGTAACTTGTTAAATAGCCATCCATAACCAGTGTTCAAGTAATTTACAACCCAGTGGGATGGATAAATAAGGATACAAACAACAAATATAAGGCAGCGTAGGGATGGAGCAGTGAGGGAAGAAGGGGAAAGGCTTCATATCTAGGTCTTAGAAGACAGATCAAACTTTGAAGGAAAATAGTTACAACAATAACAAAAAGGAAAGTCTGGTAGAACTTGGTGACTGGGTAGCATAACATATGGACCTTGCCGGAGACAGACTTAAAAAAAAAAACAACATAACCTCTAATAACTGAACAGTATTAAACTATTTTCAGGATGCTGTAGGAAACATCATTCTATAAAGAGACAAGGTGGAGCCTTAGAGACTGACTTCAATCATATGAAATTATTACATTTCTTGCTGCTTAGCCTCTATGCAAAGGTTAAGGTCTAACTCTGACCCTAAGAAATGAAAGGCACTTATCAGTACTTCCTTTGATGTACTGGCCAAGGCAGAAATCAGTACCTTGCTTGCTCACTGTTCTAGACCCAGTATCAGCTTAATTACAGTAATCCTCCATGGTTAGCATTCTTTAGAGTTCGAGGGGTGATTTATAAGGAGGCGTTTGTCTTGAACCAAAATGAAAAGAGCCAGCGCCTAATAAATTATAAAAAGCTGAGTACACTCATAAGCTGCTTTAATTGCTGAAACTTATCCCCAACTTCCCTGATAAGGGCATGAAGATTATGTCTAGAGACACCAGGCTGACAACCTGAGAAATAATTATTACTTACTAAACCAAATGAAAGCATTTAGCTCTTTAGCTCTTTGAGCTGATCTGTACAAGCTGAAGCCTGAAAGGAGGAGCTCTGAGCTGCCTGCTCAGCAGCAGCTGTTTGGGAGACTCACCTTTGATTTGAGATCCCTCTCACCACATCAGACTTCCTGTAAAGTGTTCACATAGATAATCCTTAAAAATCCCGAAACTTGGCCAGGCGCAGTGGCTCGCAGCTGTAATCCCAAAACTTTGGGAGGCCCAGGCAGGCAGATTACCTGATGTCAGGAGTTCGAAACCAGCCTGGCCAACATGGTGAAACCCCATCTCTACTAAAAATACAGAAATGGATAGGCGCGGTGGCTCATGCCTGTAATCCCAGCACTTTGGGAGGCCGAGGCAGGCAGATCACAAGGTCAGGAGATCGAGACCACGGTGAAACCCCATCTCTACTAAAAATACAAAAAATTAGCCAGGCGTGGTGGCGGGCGCCTGTAGTCCCAGCTACTCAGCAGGCTGAGGCAGGAGAATGGCATGAACCTGGGAGGCAGAGCTTGCAGTGAGCCGAGATCACGCCACTGCACTCCAGCCCGAGCGGCAAAGTGAGACTGCGTCTCAAAAAAAATTACAGAAATTAGCTGAGTGTGCTGGTGCGCACCTGTAATCCCAGCTACTTGGGAGGCTGAGGCAGGAGAATCGCTTGAACCCAGGAGGCAGAGGTTGCAGTGAGCAGAGATCGTACCACTGCACTCCAGCCTGGGTGACAAGAGTGAGACTCCATCTCAAAAAACAAACAAAAAAAACAAACAAAAAAAACCCAGAGACCTGAGAATTTCTGTTCTCCTCACCTCATAAAACTTTTTTAAGGAGCCCACGAGGCATAACTTCAGGCTGTCCACAATCTCCTGATGCGGCATCTGGAACACCACCCGGGAATACCATTTTGTGAGGGTGCTGGGGTCAGGGTGAGCAGAGAGACAGAGAGAGGAAGATGAACAAATGCTCAACGGGGACAGCCTATGGCTTGTGTCAGTAACACAGGTTTCTCTATGAATCAATCCAACAACAAATACCTAGAAAATGCATTTATGCTATACATAAGAACAAGTAGTGATGTGGGGAAAAGACACATTTAAGTCATATGCAGAACACAGATATGTGTACTTGTGGCCGGGCGCGGTGGCTCACGCCTGTAATCTCAGCACTTTGGGAGGCCAAGGCAGACAGATCACGAGGTCAGGAGATCAAGACCATCCTGGCTAACACGGTGAAACCCCGTCTCTACTAAAAATACAAAAAAATAAGCCAGGCGTGGCGGCAGGCACCTGTAGTCCCAGCTACTCAGGAGGCTGAGGCAGGGGAATGGCGTGAACCCAGGGGGCAGAGCTTGCAGTGAGCCGAGATCACGCCATTGCACTCCAGCCTGGGCAACAAAGCGAGACTCCGTCTCAAAAGAAAAAAAAAAAAGTGTAATTGTGGATATTTCCTACAAAACTGCTCCAACAGAAAAAATTTAACAACTTAGATATCCACCAAGAGAGGATTAAATAATGATACACAGAATAAATTCTGTGCAGCAGTTGAGTTGGTGGAGATTTATTTGTAATGGTATGGGAAAATGTACAGTTTAAGTGCATATTAAGCTAAGGAATAATGTGCCTAGAAATATCCCATTTGTGTATATAGAAGTGTGTATGTGTATATATATCAGAGATATATATCACATGTGTTAATATATGCATAAAAGAGAATCTGAAAGTATATACACATCAAACTTTTGGCAGCTGTTAATACGAAAAGCTGGACCATGAGGAATTCTCACTTTCTAAATTTCTGCAGATATTTGGAATGAGCATGCCTTTTTTTACAATTGGAACAAACGATCAAAAAAACCTCATTTCTGGGGGGAAAAATGCCAACAACAACAACAAGGCAGCACAGCCCCAGCCTTGGAAGAGGCCGCTCTTTAGCTGGGAAGCACTTTCACACCGGTGCCAAGTTTGTTAAATAAGCTGCATAGCCAGGTGCAGTGCTCACGCCTGTAATCCCAGCACTTTGGGAGACCGAGGCAGGTGGATCACTTGAGCCCAGGAGTTCGAGACCAGCCTGCACAACATGGTGAAATCTTGTCTCTACAAAAACAAGCTGGGTATGGTGGCGCATGCTTGTGGTCCCAGCTATTTGGGAGGCTGAGGTGGGAGGATCACCAAAACCCAGGGAGGCTGAGGTTGCAGTGAGCTGTGATCACGCCACTGCACTCCAGCCTGTGTGACAGAGTAAAACCCAGTCTCAAAAACCAAAAAAAGTTGCATACACAAATTTCACAGCCAGGCACGATGACTCACACCTGTAATCCCAGCACTTTGGGAGACTGAGGCGGGTGGATCACCTGAGGTCAGGAGTTCAAGACTAGCCTGGCCAACACAGTGAAATGCTGTCCTACTAAAAATACAAAAATTAGCCTGGCATGGTGGTACGCACCTGTAATCCCAGCTACTAGGGAGGCTGAGGCAGGAGAATCACTTGAACCCAGAAGACGGAGGTTGCAGTGAGCTGAGACTGCGCCACTGCACTCCAGCCTGGGTGACAGAGGGAGACTCCATTTCCAAAAAAAAAAAAAAAAAATTTTTTTTCACATGAAGATAGAGGAAGAAAATGTTTATAAATCTTTATACTATAATACATAAGACTAAAAAGATTTGCTGGATTTATAATAAGATTAGGCACTAAAACGAAATAATTAAACAAGATGGCACTGTGAGCAGTACTTACAGATTGATGCTTGCCACGAAGCCAACCACGGAGCGCATGCCTCTACTGGGGTCATGGTAAACATCCATCCCGATTACCATTAACTGTTTCTAGTTTAGAAAACAAAAACAAAAACCAAATCCCAGACCTGAGCAATGCATTGCTCCATTTTTAATTACTGTCTGAATCGCAAAGCAACTTCCCCTTACTGTTTATATGTGAAAGTAAGTTCTGGGAAAGAAAAAAAAAAGACAGCAATCAACTTGACATTTTTAAAACACAATAAGCACAGTCAGAGATCTAGACCAGGGATCAGCAAAGGACTAAAGGGTAAATAACTTAGGCTTTGGAAGCCTTATGATTTCTGTAGAAACCACAGGTTGAGTATTCCCAAACCTGAAAAGCTTTTGAGCACCAACATGACACTCAAAGAGTTTCAGATTTTGGAGTGCTTCAGATTGCAGATTTTTGAATTTGAGATGCAAGCAAATGTCCCATACCCCCAGAAATCTAAAATCCAAAATGCTTCTGGTCCCAAGCATTTCAGAAAAAGCATACTTGACCTTTATTCAATTCTTTCTGCTTAACACAAAAGCAGTCATGGACAGTATGAAAAGAAGTACGGCTGTATTCCAGTGAAATTTTATTTAAAGACACTGAAAATTAACTTCATATAGTTTTCATGTGTCATGGAATAATCATCTTAGTTTTATTTTTTCGCCATTTAAAAACATAAAAACCAGGTTGGGCATGGTGGCTCACACCTGTAATCCCAGCATTTTGGGAGACTGAGGTGGGCAGATCACCAGGTCAGGAGTTTGAGACCAGCCTGGCCAACATGGTGAAATCCCATCTCTACTAAAAATACAAAAATTAGTTGGGTATGGTGGCGGGTGCCTGTAATCCCAGCTACTCGGGAGGCTGAGGCAGGAGAATTGCTTGAACCTGGGAGGTGGAGGTTGCAGTGAGCCAAGATCATGCCATTGCACTCCAGCTTGGGCAACAAGAACAAGACTCCGTCTCAAAAAAACAAAAAACAAAAAACAAACATAAAACACATTCTTAGATAATTGGCTGAAGAGGCAGAGAGCCATTTAGACTACTGAGTAAGTGTTGAGAAGAGGAAGCATAATGAATAAGGAAAAACAAGAAAAAGGCTTGGAGGATTCGCTGGAGAGGCCAACAACCATTTTGGCATCACTCACCAGAGGAATATCCACTCCCCAGAGCTCACCACCCAATTTACAGTTAATCTGAAGTAAAATTTTCTGGGCCACACTCCGAAGCCTGGTGGGCTGACCAATGGTTCGAACATTGACAACCTATAATGAAGGGACCAAAAGGTGTCAGGAGAAGCAGGTCACTACCAAACCCTCAGAAAATCTGAACTCTAAAGTAAACATTACATGTTTAAGAAACTCAAGTTAGAAGGTAACATATTTCGCGTTAATAATTCTAATCTAGGGTTTCTAGGCATGCATGCACATGGGCAAAATACAACCAACACACACACACACACACACACACACACAAACACACAAACCCAAAACAAAACCAACAAATGAAAACTTTCAAAAGGATCTCACGCAGAGTGGAATGCTTTTTTAACTCCCATAGGAAAAATAGCTTTCCCCTTTCAGAATGAAGACTATACTCACTCTCAGAACTCAGTCATATGAAACCACCTGGTGACTCAACCTCGGAACAAGCGAAATTGTTCATTCGGAAGCATGAGGGCAGCTTATGAAGAGCAATCTGCTCTTTGCCAGGTTGCTCTAATCAGGAGAACCTTTCACCAGAAGGCTCTGCATGTACTGGCTTCTAACAGCTACTTTAGTCTTTGTGAACACACATATCACTCTTTTCAAGCCTCAGGAGAGGTGCCATCTGTGCCTCCTGCCCCAACACCCACTCACCTGGGAGGGCACTGGGGACTGCACACAGCACAGCTTCTTGATGGCCCCATAGAGATCATCACGTGTGCCCATGATGATGCAAACAACCATCTGTATCTTTCCCTTGAAGAGATAAGGTATATACAAGTCAGGCTCTGGAACTCTCTGGGGACTTTCACAGGACTCTAGTTGGCAGTATTCTGAGTATGCAAAGCCATAGGACCTTTAAGGAAGACAGGGAACTGAAATAAAGAGGGTGGACATTCCAACCAGAACAAGGTCCTTGGAGCTGAATTAGCATTCTTTGGCTCAGGGCTGTTCTGAATAGATAGGTAATATGTTACTATTAATTACCCAGAGCTGGCCCTGATTACCAAAAGATTTATCTATTAGGAGACTCAGATGGCTGGAAAAGGACTAGGTTTGAATGCATGCAAGGTTTACACTACTTGCTGCTTCCAACTCCGTATGTTTTTTACTACTCTCTTTGGTTTACTAAACAACTTGTTACATTCATGCCACAGAACTTTAACTGAGGAAACAGGGAATGCAATACTACAAGAAAGCATTCAGAACTAAATGCAAACTGGAAAGAAGCTACTGCCAAATCCATAAGCAGCCACTCCTAACTTTCTGGTGAAGAGACAGGATGATATTGTCAGCAGCACAGCACATGTCAGTATCATCTATCCCTCACCGCTGAAGGGATCCAATACTGAAAAAAGATGACCTTTCAAAGTCTGACTAAAGAAAAGCAGCATTCAAGCGAAAGAAGATTGCCAACCCTTTATGCCAGAAACTGCTACAAATGGTAAATCAGTGGTACCCTGCTCCACATCAAGATTGGTGTGATGGGCCGGGCGCGGTGGCTCAAGCCTGTAATCCCAGCACTTTGGGAGGCCGAGACGGGCGGATCACGAGGTCAGGAGATCGAGACCATCCTGGCTAACACGGTGAAACCCCGTCTCTACTAAAAAAAATACAAAAAACTAGCCGGGCGAGGTGGCGGGCGCCTGTAGTCCCAGCTACTCGGGAGGCTGAGGCAGGAGAATGGCGTGAACCCAGGAGGCGGAGCTTGCAGTGAGCTGAGATCCGGCCACTGCACTCCAGCCTGGGCGGCAGAGCGAGACTCCGTCTCAAAAAAAAAAAAAAAAAAAAAAAAAAAAAAAAGATTGGTGTGATGTTAAGACCGTTCAGAGGACACATTCAGCAATGACACCAAAGCATTTCCAAAGGCATGAGAACAGAGCTGCGCACTGGGAGCCTATGGACTGGACACAGCAAACAGGTGTGTTTTTTCAGGCCCTACAATGGCTTAAAAGTGTTTGTTTCTTTAAATTAACATTTAAACATAGGAAGATACACACATATGCAATTCCAGGTTTTTGGCCTTTATTAACAAACAAGCACGTGAATAATCATTTTGGCAATCCTGGGTTTATATCTCCAGTCACAGGGGTTACCCCCTTCAGTTCATTTAACTCCCCTCCTGGTCTACTTCACTAATTTATACTCCTTATCAGGCTTCTGGAGACATATGAGTTTTTGATTCCTCATACAGATGACAATAGAATGCCTTAAAGATGAACAGAGAGAGAGCAAGGCCACTTTAAGTTGGAAAGCAATATGAATGAAATTCACATCCATGCCACATGAAAACTGTCAGTTGTACCCTCTCAAAAAGGGAACACAAGAAGTTGTGAAATGGGGGAGCTGATGTACTGCGCTGGGTTATTCTTTTGAAAGCAGAGCAGAACTTTTCTACGATCAGGTCAGAGGAAGGCCATGGTAGAGTATGACAGGCATGGTAGATCAGGATGGAATTATAAAGAGAATGCACAGGCTGGGTGCCGTGGCTCACACTGGTAATCCCAACACTTTGGGAGGTGGAGGTGGGGGGACTGATTGAGGCTGGGAGTTTGAGATCAGCCTGGGCAACAGAGGGAGACCCTATCTCTACAAAAAACTTAAAAATTAGCCAGGAGTGGTGGTGTACATGTACAGTTTCAGCTACTCAGAAGGCTGAGGCAGGAGGATCCCTTGAGCCCTCAAGTTGGAGGTTACAGTCAGCTATGATCTTGCCACTGTACTTTAGCCTGGGCAACAGATCAAAACCTTGTGTCTAAAAAAAGAGACAGAGAGAGAAATACACCAAAGAAAGAACACAAGTGTGCTGTTGTGAATGATATACCAAGAGTGCCGGATCAAAAAGAGAATGCTGCTGGGCATGATGACTCACGCCTGTAACCTCACTGCTTTGGGAGGTTGAGGCAGCAGGATCATTTGGGGCCAGAAGCTGGAGACCAGCCTGGGCAAACAGTGAAACCCTATCTCTATAAAAAAAATTTTTTTAATTCAGGTGTGATGGCCCACGCCTGTAGTTCTAGCTACTTGGAAGGCTGAGGCGGGAGGACTGCTTGAGCCCAGGAGTTTGAGGCAACAATGAGCTAAGATTGCACCAGTGTATTCCAGCATGGGTGACAGAGTAAAATGCTCTTTTTTTTTTTTTAAAAAAAAAAAGGTCTCACTCTGTTGCCCAGGTTGGAGTAAAGTGGCATGATCATAGCTCAATACAGCCTCAACCTCCCCAGGCTCAGGTGATTCTCCCACCTCAGCCTTCTGAGCAGCTGGTACTACAGGTGCATGCTACCACACCCAGCTAATTTTTAGATTTTTTGTAGAGACAGGGTTTCGCCATGTTGCCCAGGCTGGTCTCAAACTCCTGGGCTCAAGCAACCCGTCCGCCTCAGCATCCCAAAGTGCTGGAATTACAGGCGTGAGCCACTGTGCACCCAGCTGACCCTATCTCTTAAAAAATTTTTTTTTTTTTTTTTTTGAGATGGAGTCTTGCTCTGTCGCCCAGGCTGGGGTGCAGTGGCCGGATCAAGAACTCTATGATGCCAAGACGACTGAATTCTAGGATTGAACTCACCAGAACAATTTACCAGAATCTTCAATTCAAGGGCTAATTACTGCCAAAAGCCTTCCCCTTGCTTTTTTCTCTCCCTATTCTCCTTGTTCTATTTTATTTACAAACAGGTAAGAACTGAAAAGCCTGAATAACTAAGTTGTGAGTGCTATGACCTGGCCAGCTCTAGTGTTCCTGATCAGTCATCAGGACCTAATCAATGGGCCACCTGCCAAGTTCATCACCAGAGTAATTTTAATCTTGAACCAGGCCAGACTGAGGCAGCTCAGTAGTGAATCGTGCAAGACGGCACCTAACCCAAGCAGCTGCTTTCTGAACACAACGTGTTCTATAGATAAGGAACCACAGTTAAGTCAGCTATTCTCTCAGCCAGTTACGTGAGAAAAAGAAGACTAGAGTGAGGGTGCCAACATAGAGTGAGAGAAGCAAAATTAACCAAAGGACATAAAGAACACTTTTCTTTTTTTTTTTTTTTGAGACGGAGTCTTGCTCTGTCGCCCAGGCTGGAGCGCAGTGACCGGATCTCGGCTCACTGCAAGCTCCGCCTCCCGGGTTCCCGCCATTCTCCTGCCTCAGCCTCCCGAGTAGCTGGGACTACAGGCGCCCGCCACCTCGCCCGGCTAGTTTTTTTTTGTATTTTTTTAGTAGAGACGGGGTTTCACCGTGTTAGCCAGGATGGTCTCGATCTCCTGACCTCGTGATCCGCCCGTCTCGGCCTCCCAAAGTGCTGGGATTACAGGCTTGAGCCACCGCGCCCGGCAAGAACACTTTTCAATCAGTGTTTCATGTGCACACAGGGAAGACAAGCTCTGGGGCATTATCAACAGCAGATGGATAACCATGGTAAGTTAAAATTAAGTATTTAAGTATTTTAAAATGGACATCCTATAAATGTATTTGAATTACATTTTTACCTCAGCTCCTAACATGGATTGAATGGTTCTGACATAGGTCTCTATCCGGTCATCCTTTAGTTCAACCCAGGCCGGTGGGCTCATATGCATGCCAATGGGGCCAGCTATCTTCTCCAACATGTTGACCAGTTCTCGAGCCTGATCCATTGCTCTCTTTGGGTAAAAAAGTGCCCAGAAATGCATGGGGATCTAGGAACAACCACAAGCTACTTTTAGTATTTCTCATAATTTAAACATCCCAATCTCACACTTAAGATTTCATTCTAGAGAATAATTACTTTCACTCTCATTGCTTGAATCCTGTCTCATCTAACTCCTATTATTAACATGAATGTACATGATAAGAAAACTGGTGTAGTCTCAAAATGGAACGTTATACAGTAATGAGAATGGAAGAGCAACAACCACACCTAATAATAGGATGAAACTCACCAACACAAATTTAAGAAAAGAAGCCAGACATGGAAGAATATATAATCTATGATTCCATGTATATATAAAGTACAGAAATTGTTGAAACCAATCTGTGCTATGAGAAGTCAGGACAGTGGTTACATTGGGTGTGTGAGGGGTAAGGGACAGGCAGTAACTGGGAGAATGGAGGGGGCTTCTGGAGTGTTGGTAAAGTTCTGCTTCTCAACCCTTGGTGTTGATTACACAGGTCTATTTAATTAAAAAAAACTCATCAAGTTATACCTTTATAAGTATGCTTTTCATTTCTATTTCAATAAAACATTTAAAAACATGCATTTTATATATCTGTTTATATATATCTGGCCACGAAGTCCATGTTGGTTAAAAATACAAAGAAGTAATTATACACCATATTGTACTTTGATACAAATAGCTAGTGTATTATTAGTTCCCTAGGTGAGGTACTGTTTTAATCTAATTTAATTTCTCTCATAGATACAAACACCCTCTAGATACTCCCAGGGAAAGAGGGGGAAAAGAGAAAGAAAGAAGGGAGAGTGGGTAACAGGTTAGCACTATGTGAATTACCATAGCAATTTATTTCCTTTTCCTAAGTTTGTGGTCAGGCAAAGGGCTTACCTCTAACAACTCATCAACTGCTCTGTTTAAAGGATCCCTGTTTAGTAGGTAATTCAGAAAGGGGATTCAATTGGCACTTTCTCTCAAAAAGAGGACTCTAGATCATTCCTGCTTCCTAATTTCCACACTTTGGGGAATACTGGTCCTCTCTTTATCACTTCAAAAATCACTTACAGTCAAGATGGAAGGGTCTCTGGTTACTTCCTTAACCCAGTTTAGTTCCTGAGATGTGATAAATGAAGTATTTTTTAAGTTAATTCTTTCCATTGGTAGAACACGTCCTTCAATCTAAACAGAAAATAAACCATCTATGACATGAGCCATTTCAAACACTATTTAGAAAAACACTGCTACTGCTCTATGAGGCCTGCTCAGCTCCACCACAGACACTTGTCCTATTAGAACTTTTCAGACTAGCAGAATAATAAAGTTTCTAGCAGTGAAAGTCTCTGTCAATAAAAACCTACATTTACATAGGTAAAATTATTATAGGTACTAGTCTTTCATTATTGAAGCTTCCACATGATATCCCAAGAGAGGGATTTGAAAACATTGTCTATTTAGAACCACTGAATAAAGGAAAACAATCTTTAAAAAATATTTTAAAGGGGCCAGGCACCGTGGCTCATGCCTGTAATCCTAGCATTTTGGGAGGCCAAGGCAGGTGCATCATCTGAGGTCAGGAGTTTGAGATCAGCCTGACCAACATGGAGAAACCCCACCTCCACTAAATACAAAAAATTAGCCGGGCGTGGTGGCACATGCCTGTAATCCCTTACTCAGGAAGACTGAGGCAGGAGAATCGCTTTTGAACCCAGTAGGCAGAGGTTGCAGTGAGCTGAGATCGCACCACTGCACTCCAGCCTGGGCAACAACAGCAAAACTCCGTCTCAAAAAAAAAAAAAAAATTGGCCGGGCGCGGTGGCTCAAGCCTGTAATCCCAGCACTTTGGGAGGCCGAGATGGGCGGATCACGAGATCAGGAGATGGAGACCATCCTGGCTAACACGGTGAAACCCCGTCTCTACTAAAAACACAAAAAATGAGCCGGGTATGGTGGCGGGCGCCTGTAGTCACAGCTACTCGGGAGGCTGAGGCAGGAGAATGGCGTGAACCTGGGAGGCAGAGCTTGCAGTGAGCCAAGATCGTGCCACTGCACTCCAGCCTGGGCGACAGAGCGAGACTCCATCTCAAAGAAAAGAAAAAAAAATTTTTTTAAGGGAAAAATTGAAAGGAGAATATTAAAGGCAAAATTTCTTAATAAGGCTGAACAAAGACTATTATTTTATATTATCCCAGACAAAAGCTGAGGGGAACAAGCCATAAATATAATAAAAAGTTTAAATTATAATAATCAATTAGACCTAAATGTCCCAAAATAGCAAGATAATTAAGCTAATAATACATCAGTATGATGGGCTACTTTGTGACCATTAGTTACTTCCCAACTACATGAAATATGATCCTATTTTTGCACAAATAGTGTATATACGTCATGAAAACTGAATGAGTCCAAACTTAGTAGTGATTACCTCTGGGAGAGGTATAATTATGTAGGACTTTTACTTTTCATAATTTCTACTGTTTGCTTTTAAAAAAACCATTTTGGGACAGGCGCGGTGGCTCACGCCTGTGATCCCAGCACTGTGGAAGGCTGAGGTGGCTGGATCACTTGAGATCAGGAGTTTGAGACCAGCCTGACCAACATGGCAAAACCCCGTATCTAATAAAAAAAACAAAAATTAGCCAGAGGTGGCGGCAGGCACCTGTAACCCCCAGCTACGTGGGAGGCTGAGGCATGAGAACCATTTGAACCTGTGAGGCGAAGATTGCAATAAGCCGAGATCGCGCTGCTGCACTCCAGTCTGGGCAACACAGTGAGACTCTGTCTCAAAAAAGTATTTTTATCTAAAATAAAAATGTTGTAATGACTTTCCTAATAACGTAAAAGTCTACTATTATTATTATTAGAATTTTTATTTTTTTTTTGAGACAGAGTTTCGCTCTTGTTGCCCAGGCTGGAGTTGAATGGTGCAATCTTGGCTCACTGCAACTTTTGCCTCCTGGGTTCAAGTGGTTCTCCTGCCTCAGCCTCCTGAGTAGCTGGGATTACAGGCATGTGCCACTACACCTGGCTAATGTCGTATTTTCAGTAAAGACAGGGTTTCATCATGTTGGTCAGGCTGGTCTGGAACTCCCAACCTCAGGTGATCTGCCCGCCTTGGCTTCCCCAAGTGCTGGAATTACAGGCATGAGTTACTGTGCCTGGCCTTTTTTTTTTCCCTGAAACGCAGAATAGACTTTTATAGGGCTGCACCCGGCTCTATAAAACTGAGTAAGGCACCCATATTAGCAAAGGTATAAGAGGTAGACTCATGCTCATGAAGCCAAAAAATGTTAATCCTTTCTAGCATAAAATTGGCAACATAAAATAAAAGTATGGCTGGGTGTGGTGGCTCACACCTGTAATCCCAGCACTTTGGGAGGCCGAGAAGGGTAGATCACTTGAGGTCAGGAGTTTGAGACCAGCCTGGCCAACATGGTGAAACTCTCTCTCTACTAAAACTACAAAATAAAAATTAGCTGGGTGTGGTGGTGCACGCCTGTAGTCCCAGCTACTTGGGAGGCTGAGGCAGGAGATTCTCCTGAACCCAGGAGGAGGAGGTTGCAGTGAGCCGAGATCACTCCATTGCACTCCAGCCTGGGTGACAGGGCAAGACTCTGTCTCAAAAAAAATTTTTTTAAATAAATAAATAAAATAGAAGTATTAAAAACATAAACGTCTCTAAATTATTTTACCTTCATAAATTGAACTTAAGAAAATAAACAAGGGGGCTGGGCGTGGTGGCTAACGCCTGTAATCCCAGCACTTTGGGAGGCTGACACGGGTAGATCATGAGGTCAGGAGTTCGAGACCAGCCTGGCCAAGATGGTGAAACCCTGTCTCTACTAAAAATACAAAAATTAGCCAGGCTTGGTGGCACGTGCTTGTAATCCCAGCTACTTGGGAAGCTGAGGCAGGAGAATTGCTTGAACCCGGGAGGCAGACGCTACAGTGAGCCGAGATTATGCCATTGCACTCCAGCCTGGCCAACAAGAGTGAAACCCCGTCTTTAAAAAAAAAAAGAAAGAAAAAGAAAAAAGACAATAAACAAGGGCTGGCGTGGTGGCTCACACCTGTAATCTTAACACTTTGGGAGGCCAAGGTAGGCGGATCACTTGAGGTCAGGAGCTCAAGAGACCAGCCATGGCAACATGGTGAAACTCCGTCTCTACTAAAAATACAAAAATTAGTCAGGCATCATGGTGTGTACCTGTAATCCCAGCTACTCGGGAGGCTGAGACAGGAGAATCACTTGGAATCCATATCAAAAAAATAAATAACACATACAAAGATTTAGTTATAAGGAGACTGCATCGTTATTTTTTTAAATTAATCAATTTTTTTGAGATGGATTCTCCTTCTGTCTCCCAGGCTAGAGTGCAGTGGCCCCATCTTGGTTCACTACAATCTCCACTTCCTGGGTTCAAGAGATTCTCCTACCTCAGCCTCCTCAGTAGCTGGGTTTACAGGCGTGTGCCACCACACCCAGCTACTTTTAGTAGAGATGAGGTTTCACCATGTTGGCCAGGCTCTTCTCGAACTCCTGACCTAAGGTGATCCATTCGCCTTGGCCTCCCAAAGTGCTGGGATTACACATGTGAGCCAGCATGCCTGCCCTGCATCATTATTTATAATAGAAAAACACTAAATTCAATTTTAATGTAAAAGGATAGAAAATCGTTAATAAAAAGTATCAGGCAGCCATTAGAAATACTTAGAAAAATATGACCAGGCACAGAGGTTCACACCTGTAATCCCAGGACTTTGGGAGGCTGTGGCAGGCAGATTGCTTGAGGTTAGGAGTTCGAGACCAACCTGGCCAACATGGTGAAACCCCGACTTTACCAAAAAAATACAAAAATTAGCCAGGCATGGGGGCAAACGCCTGAATCTAGGAGAATCACCTGAATCTAGGAGGCAGAAATTGCAGTGAGCTGAGATTGCACCATTGCACTCCAGCCTGGGTGACAGAGTGAGACTCTGTCTCAAAAAAAAAAAAAATGAAAAACTTAGAAAAATATTAAATGACATGGACAAACATTCAAAATATACTGACAACAAAAGGAAATTCACATAAATATTGCACATGTGTGTCTGTACGTGTGCATATACCATCACATTTTCTGGTTTACCTTATGTACATCCTTTTGCAGACGGAGCCCCCAACGCATCAGTTCATTGGTGGCTGCCTCGTTCTTTGCAATTCTCTGCAGCAAGCATTCCAAAGCACTATGGTGTTGCTTGGGGCTCAGGTTGATTTGCTGGGCCAAATCCTAAACAGAATTAAAATAAAGATAACTTATAAAAATAAAGATAACTTCACCAACATGAAGTTAAATAAACCCCAGTATGTCTAAAATGTTTCTCTTTCCCATTAGAAGTCGGCCGAAATTTTCAAATATCTTCAAGGACTTACTAAATATATCTCTTAGGAATGTGAATGTGATACAAGGTTAAAAATTGACTGGGAGGATGAGGTGGGTGGATCGCTTGAGCCCAGGTGTTTGAGACCAACATGGGCAACATGGACAAGACTCTGTCTTTGTAAAAAACTTTAAAAAATTAGCCAGGTATGGTGGTGCATGTCCTGTACTCCTGGCTACTCATGAGGCTGAGGCAGGAGGATCACTTGAGCCCAAGAGATTGGGGCTGCAGTGAGCCACAATTGTGCTACTGCGCTCCAGCCTGGGCAGCACAGCAAGAGACTAACTCCACAAAAAAAAAAAAAAAAAAATTGAATAATAAAAGAATTTTAGGCCGGGCGCGGTGGCTCAAGCCTGTAATCCCAGCACTTTGGGAGGCCGAGACCGGCGGATCACGAGGTCAGGAGATCGAGACCATCCTGGATAACCCAGTGAAACCCCGTCTCTACTAAAAAATACAAAAAACTAGCCGGGCGAGGCGGCGGGCGCCTGTAGTCCCAGCTACTCGGGAGGCTGAGGCAGGAGAATGGCGTGAACCCGGGAGGCGGAGCTTGCAGTGAGCTGAGATCCGGCCACTGCACTCCAGCCTGGGCGACAGAGCGAGACTCCGTCTCAAAAAAAAAAAAAAAAAAAAAAAAAAAAAAAAAAAGAATTTTAAACGTCATTGACGCTTTCTCTTTTGTGATGTATAGATTTTCTTTCTCAAACCATGTTTTGACTTTAAAATTCCTAAAAAAGCCCATGAAACAGGAACAAAGGGGCTTGATTATACCTATTTAAAATGTGGGGCCTGGCACACTGGCTCATGCCTGTAATCCCAGCACTTTGGGAGGCCAAGGCGGGAAGACCACTTGAGCCCGGGAATTTCAGACCAGCCTGGGCAACATAGCGAGACCCCATCTGTATAATAAAACAAATACTGAAAAAGAAATAAAATTTGGGAAAAAATGTGGAAAAAATGCCATGGGCGAGGCATCCAGCCAAACAAAATAGAAAACCATATTCAGTCTAACACTATATGCCATAGTATACTAGTCATTTAATGTTACCAGAAGTCACTTTTTTACCCAGAACTTGTCATGGTGTTTGACTCATTAATAGGTACTTGCTAAATATTTATTGTTGAGTAAAATCTGACAGGTATGCAGGAAGATTCTGAATCACATAAGTGAGTTCTTTCTTTATTCTTCTGAGATGAACAAATTGCACAGCTGTTATTCCCTCTAAGGCAGTCATTAGGGTCAGTAAGTCTATAGGGCTATATAGATATAGCTCTGTGATCATAAAGTCATCAGGCAACTGGGAGTTGTAAGGAAAAAGCCTTGACCTACAAGGTAGGTGAAAGCAGAATTGGAAGGTAAACATGAAATAAATCTCTCACAGGAATTTGGAGCTTCACTTCAAGCTCTTTACAATGTTACTAAAAACTTTATGTGGCATATGGGTCTAAGACAGACAAGGACTGGAAAGTGAGGCAGCAGAGAGAAGCTCAAGTGTGGACAGCCCCAGACAGTGTGGCGGGCTGGTTCTTGGGGTCTGGACTCACGCCGCGTAGGTGCCAGCTGCTGTACCCATCTCTGCTACTCAGCCCTGCCCACAGGAGCTGAGACCAACACCCCAAGGACACTCAGGGACCCACAAGATAAACTTCTATCCTCATCTCCTGACTTGTTTGCTTTTTGCCTCAGTATCTTCCTCCATGCCTTCAAATAAACTGAAGTCTTTAGAAACATTACAATAACTCAGCGCTCTCAAAGAACCTCATTCATGGTCCTATGACCGGTTTACAATTATCCAGCTGACTGCTGAGGATGAAGACGGAGTTATAATCCAGTCCCTCTACTATTCTAATGACCTTCAAAAGGAAGTTCTGATATGGTTTTTCACATCTTGTGTGGGAAGGTATCATGTTTCACAGAGGAGAAAACTGGAGCCTAGAAGAATAGACAGGCCCAGGTTACAACGCAAGCCAACATCAGAGTCGGAACGTGGCTCGGTTCTAACTCAAACTGCTAACCAAAAGGCTGCCTCACAAAGTGGGCATTTTCGGCTGAAAACACAGGACTCCAACCTTCATGGCTCTGAAGTCCTTCTTCATCTTCTCTGGGATTCCAGTCATAAAAGAAAGCTCGGGCAGCAGCAGGATTTCCCCTTTTAGCAGCTTTGAAGAGAGAACGAAGAGGGAAAATAAGGCAGTACAAGAGGCTCATGTTCCCCTGACCCATACAGGACATGCCATGGCCAGGGCTGCTCCTGCAGTGATAAACCTAACACATTAAGGAGTATAAATCCTGGAGGAGAAAGCAGTGAAATGCTAGAAGTATTTTATCCTTTCTCCCTCAGTCACTATACATATAGCCTGTTGTATCAGGTCAAAGGAAAAATATTGAAACTGTCAAAGAAGAGTAAAAACTAGAAAAAAAAAAAATCTGTCCTTCTTGGGCCTTAAGACAATGCTAAGACAACGCATCCTATCCCTAAGCAGTGTGCCTCAGTCTCACTGTATCCTACTGGTCTTCAGTCTTCATATTTAAGACAGGAGAGTCAGGTGACAAGGCACCTTCTTAAGCCTCTGGCCCTGTTAAAATAAATGTCTAGGCCAGGCGCGGTGGCTCACGCCTGTAATCCCAGCACTTTAGGAGGCCGACACAGGCGAATCACGAGGTCAGGAGATGACCATCCTGGCTAACACAGTGAAATGCCGTCTCCACTAAAAGTACAAAAAATTAGCTGGGCATGGTGGCGGGCTCCTGTAGTCCCAGCTACTCGGAAGGCTGAGGCAGGAGAATGATGTGAACCCAGGAGGCAGAGCTTGCAGTGAGCTGAGATCACGCCACTGCACTCCAGCCTGGGCAACACAGTGAGACTCTGTCTCATAAATAAGTAAATAAATGTCTATACCTTTCCTGATGGATTCAGAGTTTTAATCTTCCTTCACAGGAAATTCTCCTTAACCCTTTAACCTAATAGCTTATGTGAATATTTAGCTCTGCCTAGTAAGGACTTCTAAAGCAGATCTTACCAGTGTGAGGGGTGCCTCTGGCTAGATGAGACAGACAAACACTTGCACAGCTTTCCGCAACCACACTACGATCACTACTCCACAGCTCCCACAAAGCCATGAGGACGGCTAAAAGCAGCTGACAGGATGAAGAACTTAAGCTGGAAGTGTAGGTCTGACAGTCCTACTCACCATCCCATGATTATTCTGTCTCTCACTGGGCCTGTGAATCAGCAGTGGCTGGTCTTCTTCCTTAATTGTGATCCCATAATTTTTGCTAGAGCAGAGTACACGCAGGAAAAAATTTCAGAAGCGGCATCACTACTCTTAGAGCACCATAGTCTGAGTCTCTTAACCAGGACTGAGGTATATAATTTGCATAACACCCTTGTCAAGGAGCCACTAGAAACCAATCATAATATATTTATAACCGGAAAAAGTAGGCTCAAATTATGTTGCAATTAAATATAGGAGAAATAAGGCTAAAGGTTCAGATTTAACGTCAGGCTAAAGGCCTTAGGCAATAGAAACATGAAATGGCAGTCAAATGATTAATGACTTGAATTTAATCTCTCCAGACTTCTAATGAAATCAGAAAAAGAAATACAATTCAAAGTCCTGAGATTAATTTATATAGTAACTTCCAAATTACTAAAAGAATTGAAGCTGTAACGGCAGCATACTGAGGTCAAATCCCACAAACAAACTCATTCAATCTTAGACACATTACCAATTCAATTATTTTGAAAGTGTCAAGTGGTATGCTATTGCAGAACTCAATATCCTGCTGGAGAACGTGGATTACATCCATCTCCCACCCTGAGGCCCAAACCCAGTCTCTTCTTGCTACCTGTAGTATTCTAAGAATGTGATCTCTTTCCCATCAGACATCGTGAAGCTATCCTTTGGAGTCTTATTCCAATCCACATCATCAATACGATAGGTACGATTGTTATATCGGGTGATAACAATATTGCCAACCAGAAGCTTAGTACACTCATCCTGGAAGTGTTCTTTATTCTGCTGATAAATGGCATGCCTTTGGAAAGAGACAAAAGACTTTTGGATCACCGTGTATATCCAGAACAGTATGAAAGGGATAGGGGATCAAGTAATTGAGGAATCTAATCACAGCTATATAGCACCAGAAGGCTCGTTGTGTTAAAACATGGGACTCTTGGCCAGATGCAGTGGCTCACGCTTGTAACCCCAGCATTTCAGAAGGCGGAGGCAGGAGGACTGCTTGAACCCAGAAGTTGGAGACCAGCCTGGGCAATATAGTGAGACCTTATTTCTTTGGCGGGGGAGGGGAGGAAAAAGCTTAAGAGGACCTGAATTGCAGAAAATAGAGAATATAGGCCTACCAGGTATGATGGCTCACAGCTATAGTCCCAGCTATTTGAGAGGCTAAGGTGGGAGAACTCCTTGAGCCCAGGATATTGAGATCAGCCTGGGCAACATGGCAAGACCCCCATCTCTAAAAAAATTAAAAAATTAGCCAGGTGTGATGGCATACCTTGTAATCCCAGATACTCCAGAGACTGAGTGAGGTGGGAAGATAGCTTGAACCCAGGAGTTTGAGGCTACAGTCAGCTATGACAGCATCACTGCACTCCATCCTGGGTGGCAAAGGCCCTGTCCCTAAATTAATTAAAATTGATTTTTAAAAATTTCATACTTTGAAATACTCATCAAATCATAGAAAGTTGCAAAATCTGGACGTAGAGTCTCATGTACAAAACTGCCATTGCTATAATATCAATAACTAGGCTACAGATCTTACTCCATTTTCATTGTTATTTACATACACTGGTGTATTTGTATGTGTATACAGTTTTCTCTCATTTATAGGTTACCACAATCAGATACCAAACTGTTGCATGTCACCACCAAAGGACTATTTCCTGCTGCCCTTTATATTCACACTCCCCCTCCTTCCCTAGATCTGGTTAACTACCAGCCTATTCTCCAGCTTTGTCATTTTGAGACTGCTATAGAAATAGAACCAAAAAGTGTGTAACCTTTTGAGACTGAGAAAACTTAATCTGGGGGTAGGGATGGGAACCCATGGCAAGCCACCTACAAGTGGCAATGGAGAAAAGCAAAGTTCTGTTAGCCTAGATTTGTAGTCTAAGTTGGGGTGAGCAGTGGATCAATCAGAAACTTAACGGCTAAATCCTGGCAATCAGAAAACCATAGAAGGCCACACATCCTTGGCTGACTGGGAAACCATCTATGTTTACAAGACAGCCAAGAAATCTCAGCTAAGAGTTAAAAGCCAAAAAATGGGAGAATTACCTCTAATTTTGAATGCATTCTTCAATCTACACACGGATCCATTAGCAGAGATGGAAGCCTTATGGGGTCATGGGGTTTGAGTATAACCGCTCTCCAAATCATTACCTGAATGACTAAGCTCTACAGACAAGGGGGTGATCGCTAGGAAGCCAGGTTAAAATATGATAATAAGGAAAAACCGAGTAAAGACATCAGCAGCTGCACGCCACAGGGATAACAGACTCTTACTCTAAATATGGATAGGTCAGCTTTAAAAAAAAAAAAAAAAAGAAAAATAGGCTGGCTGCAGTGGCTCACACCTGTAATCCCAGCACTTTGGGAGGCTCAGGTGGGCGGATCACGATGTCAAGAGATAGAGACCATCCTGGCCAACATGATGAAACCCCGTCTCTACTAAAAATACAAAAATTAGCTGGGCATGGTGGTGCACGCCTGTAGTCCCAGCTACTCGGGAGGCTGAGACAGGAGAATCACTTGAACCCGGCAGGCAGTGATTGCAGTCAGCCAAGATCGTGCCACTGCATTCTAGCCTGGTAACAGAGCAAGACTCTGCCTCAAAAAAAAAAAAAAAAAAAAAAAAAATCAGAAAAATAAACAATACAGACTTGACAAAATGCATTAAACAGAAAGAAAAATAAGAAATCTCCAAGTATTTGAAAATTACAATACACTCTAAACAACCCACAGATGAAAGAAAGCACAAGAGAAATGAGAAAATATCTTGAACTGAAGGAAAATGAAAAATCAGACAATCAAAAAATTAGGGGCTACAGCTAACGCAGTGCTCAGAGGGACATCTGTGCCTTAAATTACATGAGAATGAAACACAGAACCTACACATTTATGATCAAATAATAACTGACAAAGGTGTCAAGGTCAATCAGTAGGGAAGGACAATCTTTTCAAGAAATAGTGTTGTGATAATTAAACATGTAACGAAAGAAACTCAGACCGTTACCTGACATCACCTGTAAAAGTTAACTCAAAATGGATTGCAGATCTAAATATGACTCGAAACTATAAACCTAAAAAAAAACAGAAAATCTTTGCAATCTCGAGTTAGGCAATGATCTCTTGGATATGACACCAAAACCAAAACCTATGAAAGAAAAAGTACAAATTAGACTTCATCAGAATTAAAAATGTCTACTCCTTAAAAGGGACCACTGGGCCAGGCATGGTGGCTCACGCCTGTAATCCCAGCACTTTAGGAGGCTCAGGCAGGTGGATCACTTGAGCTCAGGAGTCTGAGACAAGCCTGGGGAACACAGTGAAACCCCATTTCTACTAAACGTACAAAACAGCCAGGTGTGGTGGTGCATGCCTGTAGTCCCAGCTACTCGGGAGGCCAAGGCATAAGAATCGCTTGAACCCGGGAGGCAGAGGCTGCAGTGAGCTGAGATGGCGCCACTGCACTCCAGCCTGGGTGAAAGAGTGAGACAGCTCAAAAAATAATAATAATAATAAATAATAAAATAATAATAAATAAATGGGACCACTGGCCAGGTGTGATGGTTCACAACTATAATCCCAGCACTTTAGGAGGATCACTTCAGCCCAGGAGTTCAAGAATAGCCTGGGCAATGTGGTGAAACTCCATCTCTACAAAAAAAAAAATTGTTTTAATTAGCTGGACATGGTGGTGCACGCCTGTAGTCACAGCTACTCAGGAGGGTGAGGTGGGAGGATTGCTTGAGCCCTGGAGGCCAACGCTACAGTGAGCTGTGATTACACACTGCACTCCAGTCAACAGAGCAAGACTCTGTCTCAAAAAAAAAAAAAAGTCACCTTTAAGAAAAATGAAAAGACAAGCTACTAAATGGAAGAAAATATGTGCAAATCATGTGATACTTGCATATCATTCAGCTGATAAAGGATTTGTACTTCTTATATGTAATGAATTACTGCACAGCTCAGTAAAAACAACAACCCAAATATTTAAAAATAGGCAAAAGATACGAACAGATATTTCACCAAAGCAGACAAATGAATGGGAAGTACACACAGAAAAAGATGCTCTACATCATTATTCACTAGGAAAATATAAATCAAAACCACAACTGGATACCACTGTACACTGGTTAAAATTTCTAAAATTAAGACTGACTAAACAAAGTATTGATGAGAATGTGGAACAACCTGAATTCTCAGGCACTGCTAGTGGGAATGTAAAATGGTACAGACACTCTGGGAAAGAGTTTCTTATAAAATTAAACACACACCTACTATATGACTCGCCCCTCCGCTCCCAGGTATCTACTAACTAAGAGAAATGAAAGTGTATGTCCACACAAAGACTTGTACACTAATATTTATAGCAGCTTTATTTGTAACAGCCGACAGCTGGAAAGAACCTGGAAATAAACTGTGAATAAACTGTGGTAGAGCCACAAAATGAAACACTACCCAGCAATTAAAAGGAATGAACATTTACAACATACAACAATGCGAATGCTTTCAAAATAACGCTGAGTGAAAGAAGCCAATGTGAAAGAAAAACAATAGCAGGCAGGCAGGTGGGTGGGTGGGCTGTCGGGTGGGTCTTCTTCCTTGCCCCCTCTTATGCCTATAATCCCAGCACTTTGGGAGGCTGAGCCTAGGTAGGAGAAGTGCTTGGGCCCAGGAGTTCGAGACCAGCCTGGGCAACATAGTGAGGCCCCATCCCTATCAGGAAAAAAAAAAAAAAATTATATAGCTGGGCGTGGTGGCAGGCACCTGTAATCCAAGCTATGCAGGAGAATCGCCTGAACACGAGAGGTGGAGGCTGCAGTGAGCCGAGATTGCACCATTGCACTCCAGCCTGGGTGACAGGAAGAGAGTCCATCTCAAAAAAAAAAAAAAAAAAGGTTATAAAAGAAAAACAAAAAAGCACAAGAACATAGTGATTCCATTTACATAAAATTCTAGAAAATGCAGAATAATCTCTAGTGACAGAAAGCTGACCAATATTTGCTGCCCATGGGGTGCAGAGGAGGAACAGAAGCCGGAAGAGGCTTCAGAGACACCTGAGTACATTTTGGGGCAATGGCTTGTGTCCATTTTCTTCACTGCAATGTTTCACAGGTGAAATATATCAACTATATATACATATATCAAAACTCATCAAACTGTATACTTTAAATGTGTGTGGGTTTTTTATGGATGTCAACTGTACCTTTACACATCTGAAAAAAGAAATAAATTAATGGAACAGAATAAAAGATCCGGAAATAGACTCAAACAGATTAACACTAAGTGTAGAATAAGGTGGTATTTCAAATTTGTAAGAAAAAAGATCACTGGGCCGGGCGCGGTGGCTCAAGCCTGTAATCCCAGCACTTTGGGAGGCCGAGACGGGCGGATCACGAGGTCAGGAGATCGAGACCATCCTGGCTGACACAGTGAAACCCCGTCTCTACTAAAAAATACAAAAAAACTAGCCGGGCGAGGTGGCGGGCGCCTGTAGTCCCAGCTACTCGGGAGGCTGAGGCAGGAGAATGGCGTGAACCCGGGAGGCGGAGCTTGCAGTGAGCCAAGATCACGCCACTGCACTCCAGCCTGGGCGGCAGAGCGAGACTCTGTCTCAAAAAAAAAAAAAAAAAAAAAGAAAAAAGATCACTGACTGGGCACAGTGGCTCATGCCTGTAATCCTAGCACTTTGGGAAGCTGAGGCTGGTGGATCACCTGAGGTCGGGAGTTCAAGACCAGTCTGACCAACATGGAGAAACCCTGTCTCCACTGAAAATACAAAGTTAGCCAGGTTTAGTGGCACATGCCTGTAATCCCAGCTACTCGGGAGGCTGAGGCAGGATAATCGCTTGAACCCAGGAGGTGGAGGTTGTAGTGAGCCAAGATCATGCCATGGCACTCCAGCCTGGGTAACGAGAGCGAAATTCTGTCTCAAAAAAAAAAAAAAAAAAAGGAAAAAAAGAAAAAAGATCATTAAAAAAACGGGTTAGCCTGCTAGCCAATTTTAGAAAATTCTTTATGAATTTAAGATTAATATCTAAGAAACTAAACAATAAAACTAGATGAAAACAAACATTCATATACTCCTAGGAATAAAATAAAATTCCCACAAACTGGAAAAGATGGATTACTCTGTCACCATAGTAACAAGTTGCCATAAGAATGAGTTTTAAGCCTGTTGAATCAATCTACATCAATTTACTTCAGCAAACACACTTTTGCAAGCCAACTAATCAATGTCATCCCCTTGTTTCTGTAAGCCAGCCAACCAGGGATGACTTAATCCAATACGCATACCTCTGAGGACAAATCAATCCACAAGAGTCTTGCCTGAGTAACCACCCTTCTTCAGAAGATGCTGACCTACTAGTCCATCTGCAAGTCTGCAATCCCTGAACTATACTCTTCCCAAATATTCTATAGAAGACCAATAGTCTCTAACTGCAGTAAGCAAGAAATTCAGCTTTCTTTTTATTTCCGATAGAACAGAGGTCTTAAATCCTCTGACAATTTTGGAGGTCCAACCAAGATAATTTTGAAAACTCTTCCCAGGCAACATTCCAGAGATTTTCAGACCACCAATCCACTCACTGGGCCCTTGTGCTTAACTCTTTGTTCTTCAGATCTGCTGTCAAGTGAGTCAATCCCAACAACCATCTGAGGTGTGACTAGTTTCATTAAGCTCTAGTTGCTGAATCTGTTTTGTTATCCCAACATTTATAATCAAACAGCCTTTGTCATTAGCCTTAGGTCTTTATATAAGCCAATTAGACTTACTTCCTTACATAAAATAGACCGTTTGGTTTAGAAGTACAGCCTCCAGTATGTAATCAAACCTAGATCTTTGTGTGAGGTCATTAGCCTTTTTTTTTTTGAAAGTGTATCATCTGAAAATATTTTTGCCATTAACTTTTTTTTTTTAAATAGGGTCTCACTTCATTGCCCAGGCTGGAGTACAGTGGTGCAACTATGGCTCACCACTCACTGCAGCCTTGACATTCCAGCTCAGGTGATTCTCCCACCTCAACCTCCCGAGTAGCTGGGATGACAGATGCGTGCCACCATGTCCAGCTAATTTTGGTATTTTTTGCAAAGACAGGATTTTGCCATGTTGCCCAGGCTGGTTTTGAACCCGTGAGCTCAACCTGTCCACCCTCCTCAGCCTCCCAAAGCGCTGGGATTACCGGCACGAGTCACTGCACCCAGTCATTTATGTTTTTCATTTGCTTGCTTTGCTTTTGCTGTTGTCTATACATATAAGGCATTTTTGTTTGTTCTGGACTGTCTTTTCTGCTCCACATAAAGAATAGTACTCTTTAGAGGAAGCCGGATAAGGCTTCATACCAATTCAGGACATTCCTGAGAGCTTATGGTTGGAGGCCCATTAGACCAGCAACCCAACTGTAAAAATTTGGTGAAACCCTCTGACTCCAAATGGTTCCTATCAGTAATTTTTCATCCACTGGCCCCCATCCTTCTCCTAGACTATCAATTCCACTTTTCCTTGTTGTATTCTGAGTTGAGCCCAATCTCTCTCCCATCCTGCAAATCCCCATTGCAGGGGTCCTTGTGCCCATTGCACTGGTTCTGAATAAAGTCTGCCTTATCATTCTCTAACAAGTGCCATGAATATTTTTTTCTTTTAACAGAAATCACAACCAGATGCATTACAGTAAAACTTCAAAAGCCAAAGACAAAAATTAAAAAAATTAAAAAGATAACAGTATCACTAGTGATTGATGTGTCAACAGGAACAATGTAAACCAATGGCCAGGAGCAATAGCTCACACCTGTAATCCCAGCACTTTAGGGGGCCGAGGTAGGAGGATAATTTGATGCCAGGATTTCAAGGTCAGCCTTGGCAACATAGTCAAACTGCATCTCTACAAAAATAAAAATAAAATAGGCTGGGAACAGTGCCTCACACTAGCACTTTGGGAGGCTGAGGTAGGAGAATCACTTGAGCCCAGGAGTTCGAGACCAGCCTTGACAACACAGCAAGACCTTGTCTCTACGAAAAAATTAAAACACTAGCTAGGTGTGGTGGTGCATCCCTGTAGTCCCAGCTACTTGGGGGGCTGAGGTGGGAGGACTGCTTGAGCCCAGGAGTTTAAGGCTGCAGTGAGTTGTGATCGTGCCACTGCACTCCAACCTGGGTAACCAAGTGAGATTCCATCAAAAAAAAAAAAAAAAAAGGGAAGAATGTAAGCCAGATAATATTTCTCAAAGTGCGAAAAGAAAATAACTGCCAAACCCAGAATTTTAAGTTAAAGGCAAGATGGTAAACATTTTTAGCTAAAAATTAAAAGAATTTGTCACCAGCAGAGTCCACACTAAAGGACATATTACAAGCAGTTCTTCAGGCAAAGGGAAAATAATCCCATATAGAATCCTGAGATGCAAGAAGGAATAAAGAACAAATACAATTTCAGAAGACAACAGTAAAGAAAAACTCCCACAGCTCCCAAAGGGGTAGGATGGGGTGAGGAGAGACATACAAAGATTCTGGAATCAGAAATTAAAACAGCTTTAGATCTTTCAACAGTGAATCCAAAAGCAAGGACGATGGAGTAGTGCCTTCAAAATCCTCAGGGTAAAGTATCTCCAACCTAGATTTATAACCTAGAGTTATATACCCAGTCAAACTAGACAACTACTTTGTAAACTAAAGACATTTTTCAAACATGTAAGGTCTCAAAATCATGTCCTCCAATGCACCCTTCTTCTGGAAATACTGGAGTATATATGCTACACCAAAACAAGAGAATAAATCAAGAAAGCAGCAGTTATGAGATCTGACATACAGGAGATTCCCCATAAGAAGGGAAGAGGAACCCCAAGACAGTGATGGTCTAGCCAGCCTGGAGAGCAACCAGCCTAACTGAAGCCAATAAGGTTCTAACAGACATTTCTAAGATAGTATTGAACTCAGTAGGAATGGGTCATTGAATGAACTGACAACTTAACAGTGACATAATAAAGCACCCTTATTTAGTAAACCTTTAGTTGACTCACTACCTTTTGGAAGTATGCAAACCATTCCTGGGTGATGAAAAGAAAAGCTGCCACATTTTGAAACACCTAGCTCTTCTCACTTCCAGGAAAAGAAATGCTCTTCTGTGGTTTCCAGTGATACATAAGAACAGGGAACGAAGGTGGTAGAACACCAAGCCAGTAACAGCTGCAGGGGACAAGGGAAGACAGCCTACAGAGCTCCCTGACAGACATGGACATGCTCTTGGGGCTGAGCAGTTACACTGAGAGCCAGGGTCCATGTCTGACATAACGGGGTAACGCCTGACACAGGCCTTCTCACTATCTTGGAGAAGAGGTCCTCAAAGCTAGATCTAAAGTGATCTAGATCACCCCAAAAATACGGTATTTGGACGGGAGGGGAATGAAACTGACAAAATAGCTAGTGTTTCAATATACAGTGAAGGGATTACACAATTGGGTGTGAATTTGAGCTTAGTGGTAAGTACATATAAAATTATGTACTTAGGAAAAAAAAGGCTGAGCATAGTGGCACAAGCCTGTAGTCCCAGTTACTTGGGAAGCTGAGGCAGAAAAGATCACTTGAGCCCAAGAATTCAAGGCTGCAGTGAGCTATGATCATGCCTGTGAATAGCCACTGCACTTCAGTCTGAGCCATGAAATGAGACCTCGTCTCGAAGAAAAAAGGAAAGAAGGAAAGGAAAGAAAGAAAGGAAGGAAGGAATTTTTTTTTTTAAAGTCCAAGATAAATAACCGTGAAGAAAATAAAAATAAATTTCTTTTCTTTTTCCCCTAGACAAAGTCTTGCTCTGCTGCCCAGGCTGCAGTGCACTGGCACAATCTCGGCTCACTGCAACCTCCATCTCCCAGGTTCAAGCGATTCTCCTGCCTCGGCCTCCGGAGTAGCTGGGACTACAGTCCTGTGCCAACATGCCCAGATAATTTTTTTTTTTTTTTTAGTAGAGATGGGATTTCACCATGTTGGCCAGACTGCTCTCAACCTCCTGACCTCAAGTGATCTGCCTGCCTCGGCCTCCCAAAGTCCTGGGATTATAGCCATTATGAGCCACTGTGCCTGGCCAAAACAAAATAAATTTCAATAAACATGGAAAGACATGCCATATTTTTCAATAGGAGGACTCAGTGAACAGTCTCCCTCTCGTCAATGACCATCAAAATGCCAACTTTTTTTTTTTGAGACAGAGTCTCGCTCACTCTATCGCCCAGGCTGGAGTGCAGTGGCATAATCTCGGCTCACTGCAAGCCCCGCCTCCCGGGTTCACACCAATCTCCTGCCTCATTCTCCTGAGTAGCTGGGAATACAGGCACCCACCACCACGCCTGTCTAATTTTTTGTATTTTTAGTAGAGATGGGGTTTCACCATGTTAGCCAGGATGGTCTCGATCTCCTGACCTCATGATCTGCCCACCTCGGCCTCCCAAAGTGCTGGGATTACAGGCGCGAGCCACTGTGCCTGGATTTTTTTTTTTAGACAGTCTCACTCTGTCACCCAGGCTGGAGGGCAGTGGCACCATCTTGGTTCACTGCAACTTCTGCCTCCCGGGTTCCTGGGTTCAAGCGATTCTCGTGCCTCAGCCTCCCAAGTAGCTGGAATTACAGGCATGTGCCACCCCGCCTGGCTAATTTTTGTATTTTTAGCAGAGACAGGGTTTCACCATGTTGGCAAGGCTGGTCTTGAACTGCTGACCTCAAGTGATCCACCCGCCTCGGTCTCCCAAAATGTCAGGATTACAGAGGTGAGCCACCGCGTCCGGCCAAAACAAAATAAATTTCAATAAATCGAAAGACATGCCATATTTTTCAAAAGGAAGACTAAGTGAACATTCTCCCTAGTCAATGCTCATCAAAATGCTAAACGACTTTTTTCTTATTTTCACTAAATTATTCAAAGGATCAAACGAAAGAGTATGTGGGTGACATTCACCATGAAAATTCTGAAAATAAAATTCTGACAAATATCGAAAACCAAAAAAAGTACAGTATTTTAGACAGAATCACATTAGTTTGGACCAATACATCAAACTGAAAGTTCAGAAATAAATCCAGGTATTTTAGCATGTAAGGTAGTGATTTGAATCTGTGGGAAAAAAGAATGTTTTTCAATAAACTGTATAATAGTACAGAGACAACCATCATAATCCCAACTTTCTATCAAGAAAAATCCATAGGGTTTGAAACACTGAAAATAGGCCCGGCGTGGTGGTTCATGCCTATAATCCCAGCACTTTGGGAAGCTGAGGCAGGTGGATCACCTGAGGTCAGGAGTTCAAGACCAGCCTGGCCAACACGGCGAAACCCTGTCTCTACTAAAAATGCAAAAATTAGCCAGGTGTGGGGGGAAGTCCCTGTAATCCCAGCTGCTCAGAAAGCCTGAGGCAGGAGAATCGCCTGAACCCAGGAGGTAGAGGTTGCAGTGAGCCAAGATCATGCCACTGCACTCCAGCCTGGGTGACAGGAGTGAAACTCCATCTCAAAAAAAAAAAAAAAAATTGAAAATAAAAATAAAAAATAACTAATTGCGTTTTTTTTGAAGACAGGGAGGGTCTCACTTGCCTAGGCTGGAGTACAGTAGCACTATCACAGCACACTGCAGCCTTGAACCCCTGGCCTCAAGCAATCCTTCCACCTTGGCCTCCCAAAGTGCTGGGATTATAGGCATGAACCAGACCATCCCTGGCCAAGTAGACCTTTCAAGGCAGAAAAGCAAAGGCATTCACTGAAAGTACATGCAAGAAAAATAAACATATAAAAGCAAAGGCAGAAACCACAAAAAAAGAAATAGTAGATTTGAAGACACAGACTTTTATTTAATAAACATTCTTGAATATTTACTATATACAATTAAATAAAACTTACAGGAGGCTATTGGCTTGGACTGGGCTCCTGCACTAGGCCCAACAAAGCAAACCAAAATGGGGTTATTCATGCTGAAGTTCCATGCCACCAAATAGAAACTAAGATCTTTATCTGACTTTCTGAGAAATCAGGAGAGAGAGATAATAGCCAAATCCCCAAACAGGCCAGTTTTAGTATGATGAAGATATCTCCTCTGCTTTAACCTTTACAAGGAAAGTAACAAATGACCAATCTGCTTTTTGTTCTGTTTCTGATTCCCTCACCCTTTTCTGTCTATAAAGCCAACCTCCGCCGCTCAGCTCATCAGAACCCTCAAGGTGTTACCCAATTCATGAACTCCCAATAAAAGCCAACAATTGTGTCTTTTGACAATGCTAAGCCCTATATTAGGTCTAAGCGTACATGGTGAGCAAAAAAGACATGGCCTCTGCCAGAGGAGCTGACAGTCTAGGAGAGACAGACAGAATAATTACAAAAAAGTTCAAGACATCTTCAGCTTCTCTTTCTCTTATCCCACATGCAGTCAGGAAATCCACTAAAATGCTACTTTCAAAATACAGATGTCCAGAAAATGACTCCTTACCACCTCCATCGCTACCATTCTCATGGCTCCACCGCATTACCACAGCCTCCTGACTGGTGTTCCCACTTCCAACCTCAGTCTGCCAAGTCTATTCTCCACACAGCAATAACAGGGAACCTTTTACAATCCAGCTTGGGTCTTGCCACTAAAAGTCCTGCATTTCACTCACAGTGAAGGTTAAAACCCTCACAAAAGCCCTACAAAGCCCTGTGTAATCAGCTCCTCCAACTGCTCTGCCCCTCCACCACCCTGCTTGCTCACTTGGCTGTAGCCACCCTGCGTGTGCCTGCACCAGGCCCGTTTCTGTCTTAACGTCTGCGCCTCAGCTGTCCACCTGCCAAAAGCTTCTTCTCCCGTGTATTCACCTGGCTAACCCCTTACCTCTTTCAAGTGTTTGCTCAAATGAGCTTGACCACTCTACTTAAAACTGCAATTCTCTGCCCCCTTCCCCACTACTTCTGATCGCCCGAACTGTGTGCTCTACTTTTTCTTTTTTCCATGGCTCTTATCGCTTGTAATACATTATACAATTTATTTATTATATTTATTATTTACTGTTCATCTCCCCTGGTGACAACAGAGGCTCTGTGAGGGGAGGGATCTTTGTTTTGCTATCTAACAGGTCCTAAGACTCTGGTTCATAACTGGAGCTTGGTAGGTATACACTGAAGCAATGAATGAAATGGTCAGAGGAGCAAACACAAGCCTGACAACACCCAGTGGTTGTACATAGCTGGTGGGAAAAGAAAATGAAACAATCTTCTACAGGGTAGTTTGTCAAGATATAGTTAACTATCATATTATATTAGATATATATTAAAAGGCTTCAGAACGTTCAGCCCTTCCATTAAGTAATTCTACTTCTGAGTACGTGGCCTAAAAAAATCAGATGTACAGAGACTTATGTATAAGATGAGATTTCATACAGCCACTAAAAATTATACACATCTGGCTGGGCACGGTGGCTCACACCTGTAATCCCAGCCCTTTGGGAGGCTGAGGTGGGCAGATTGCCTGAGCTCAGGAGTTCAAGACCAGTCTGGGAAACATGGTGAAACTCTGTCTCTACTAAAATACAAAATATTAGCCAGACATGGCGGCATGCACCTGTAGTCCCAGCTCTTCGGGAAGCTGAGGCAAAAGAATTGTTTTAACCCAGGAGGCAGAGGTTACAGTGAGATGAGATCGTGCTACGGCACTCCTGCCTGAGCAACAGAGAGAGACACTGTTTCAAAAAAAAAAAAGAAAGAAAGAAAGAAAGAAAAAGAAAAAAAAATTAGCCCAGGCATGGTGGCCTGTAATTCCAGCTACTTGGGGGCTGAGGCAGGAGAATCACTTGAACCCGAGAGGCAGAGGGTGCAGTGAGCCGAGATCGCACCACTGTACTCCAGCCTGGGTGATAGAGTGAGACTCTGTCTCAATTAAAAAAAAAATTATACACATCTGTATTCAATACAGAAACACATACATTGTATATTATTATATGCAAACTCAGCACGTGCATATATCAAACCAAGTTCTCCTAATCACAAATTTAAAAAAAACTCCTTCTCAAAGCATAGCAGATGTCTATTCAGATGCTTATCTCAGTATGACTAGGGACAACGGCACATATATTCAGTGTAGTTATTCTACAACTAAAAATCTAAACAGTGCTGGGTACCATGGCTCATGCCTATAATCCCAACACTTTGAAAGGCTGAGGTAGGAGGGTCCCTTGAAGCCAGGAGTTCAAGACCTGACTGGGAAACATAGCAAGACCCTGTCTCTACAAAAAAAAAAAATTAAAAATTAGCTGGGCGTGGTAGCACACCTGTAGTCCTGACTACTCGGAAAGCTGAGGTGGTAGGATCACTTGAACCCAGGAGTTCAGGGTTACAGTGAGCTATGATCAAACGACTGTATTCCAGCCAGGGTGACAAACAAGACCCTGTCTCTGGGGGGAAAAAAAAAGAGAACAATGTCTAATGTGTATTATTACCAGCTGTTACTGAACTTTTCAGAAAATCATCAGCAAGTTCAAGATAGATCCCACTATTCACTCACATGACATCCAGCACAGAGTCATTTCGAATGACCTTATGGGAGACATCAGCTAGCAGGAAGAGCCCTCCATCTGTCCTTCGGATGCTAGCCGCGTAGCCTGGCCAGATCTGCAATCTGGAGAGAGAGGTGGTCTTAACTGTAGGATTTTCAAAGAACACATATACTTCCATGCCCCCATGTGAACAATACTTTGAGGTCATACTGCCCTTCCCTAATAGTAATGAGAAAGCCTCAGGAAACTAAGTTAACTGACATCATTGCAAACTTACTGAAAAACCAAACTAAGGGAGAGATTTAGTTGATAAATTGTATTCACTACCATAAACTACTGCTGAGATTATGGTACTAAATACAACGGTTGTAATGGAAAATTTCTTTCCAGAACATTCAAAAGTGAGGAAGGGGAAAAAAGCACCAACCTGTGTTGCTGTAGTACCATAGCACTTGTAGGGTCATAAAAGTTTCTCCCCACAAGCTTCATATCTAAAAGTTTCATTACCCTGAAATAAAAAGCAAGTATGAGTTTTCTAATAGAAGAGTAATAAAATTATGTTCCATTATTCTTAGCTACATTTGCCTTTGGAAGTCTGAATGGTTAGAAATATTTGTGCTCTTTGCAGAAGACAGCTTTTATGTTGAGAACAATCTTGCTAAAAGAAAACCAAAAACTGCCAAAGCATTTGACTGAAAAAGTAAAGCAAAACAACAGCAGTCTTTTCCACTTACTAGCTGACCAAACACTGAGTTGATTTCCCAGGTTTGATGTACATTACTTCTCACCATTAACTATGAAGAATGCAAGACAGCACATTGCTAAGTTTGTGAATAACAGTGTGGCAAAGGGAGTTACGTTTTTTTCCTGGTAGTTCAGCTTACTAGGTAGAAATTAGGTTCTGTGGGCCGGGTGCGGTGGCTTACACCTGTAATTCCAGCACTTTGGGAGGCTGAGGCGGATGGATCAAGGGAGATCAAGACCCTCCTGGTCAACATAATGAAACATCATCTCTATTAAAAATATAAAAATTAGCCAGGCGTGGCGCCGCATGCCTGTAATCCCAGCTACTCAGGAGGCTGAGGCAGGAGAATCGCTTGAACCAGGGAGTCGGAGGTTGCAGTGAGCCAATATTACACCACTGCACCACAGCCCGGCGACAGAACGAGACTCTGTCTCAAAATAAAAATTAAAAAAAGAAATTAGGTTCTGTGTAAATAAGAGGTAGTTTGAGAATAGCAGCTGTATGAAAATCAGGATGTTTCAAAAGAAGTTAAACAATTATGAGCTATCTGTAATTCAAAAATTCAAGAGACTGAAAAAAAATCCTTCCAGCAAATATTTTTACACACAACCTCTTTAAGTAGCCCCCTTGTTACTGTCACCATTAAATATGCGCTATAAACAGCTGCTGTCAAAGTTCCTGAACACACCCAGAGGAACTCATTATCCTAACCATCTACCTCCAAACCTAATTTCATATATTCAAATCTGGTCTACCACTTGTGAGATAATTTCTGAGTAAGCCCCAATACCATCCATTTATTCATTAAATGCTTCCAAAGCCATCTAGAATACACTGTCACATATTTCCATCCAAGCATCTTGAAGAACATTACTGCAAATACAAGACTGAAGTTAAAGGACAACAGAACTTCAGCTGTTTCCTTACCGACGGAAAACAACATTGTAGAAGGGAATGCACAGGTCAGAGCAAGGCTCCAGGATCTTTGTCATCTGAACCTTAATGCTGATTTCAGCACTGTCTGTTTTCCTTTGACTTTTTAACTCAAGAACCTAATAAATAAATACACACAGGTAAAACAAAATGACAAAACTAAGAACTAATGACCAAGTCCTAATCTAATTCAACTGTATTCTTAAGAACACTAAAATATCTTAAAACATTTTTCTACTTTTCCCCTCACTTTGTTGTCCACAATGGCAAAAGCACAGCATGACGACTACGGTTCAGAAAAATGATTTGGTAAGAGAATTCCAACCAAGTTTATATTTGCAATTTTTTTTTTTTTTTTTTTTTTGAGACTGAGTCTCGCTCTGTCACCCTGCTGTAGTGCAGTGGCACGATCTCTGCTCACTGCAAGCTTCACCTCCCAGGTTTACGCCATTCTTCTGCCTCAGCCTCCCAAGTAGCTGGGACTACAGGCACCCGCCACCACACCCAGCTAATTTTTTGTATTTTTAGTAGAGCCGGGGTTTCACCGTGTTAGCCAGGATGGTCTCGATCTCCTTACTTCGTGATCCACCTGCCTCAGCCTCCCAAAGTGCTAGGATTATTGTGTGCCACCGCACCTGGCCTACATTTGTAATTTTAAGTTACTCTTTATCACTGAAGTCACAGACTTCCAACCATTCCTCATGTGAGAAGGTGCTTCTTAAGGAATTCAAACCTAAAATGTGCTGTTATGCCCTGCAAAAATGTCTTCCCCTCTATGAACAGAAAAATACAACTTAAACGTACAGGAATTCTATGGTTTCCTACTCATCAAAACACCAGTGCTGGGCCAGGTGAAGTGACTCACGCCTGTAATCCCAGGGCTTTGGGAGTTCAAGACCAGCCTGGGCAACATAGCAAGACCCAATCTCTTAAAAGCAAAACCAAACAAAAAACACCAGAGCACTCTTAGGGTTCATCTGAAAGTCCATTTCCTGTTTGGTCTTACTTGTTGAAGCTTAACAGGCAGATAGAGAATAGATCCATCAAACGCAGTGACGTTGCCGGTGACAGCTTGATGGTCCTTCAACATGCCGAACCTCATGCTTTTGCACTCCACATTGGGGCTGGAAAATAATGAAGAGGATTTTCCTTCAACTTGACTCACACAGCAATCTTTTTTTTTTTTCTTTTTTTTTTTTTTTTTGAGATGGAGTCTTGCTCTGTCGCCCAGGCTGGAGTGCAGTGGCCGGATCTCAGCTCACTGCAAGCTCCGCCCCCCGGGTTCACGCCATTCTCCTGCCTCAGCCTCCCGAGTAGCTGGGACTATAGGCGCCCGCCACCTCGCCCGGCTAGTTTTTTGTATTTTTTAGTAGAGACGGGGTTTCACCGTGTTAGCCAGGATGGTCTCGATCTCCTGACCTCATGATCCGCCCGTCTCGGCCTCCCAAAGTGCTGGGATTACAGGCGTGAGCCACCGCGCCCGGCCTCACACAGCAATCTTTACCGCAGCTGTGCAACAGGTGCTAGTTACCCAGTAACTGCTGCTCCATCTAGTGGCCATATTAAAAATTATCTATCTGACTAGAACTTTGACTCAAGAATACCTGCTCGCAGCTGAAACATCAGAAAATACAGGTTAAAAAAAAATAAAAACCACCCCTAAATTCTACCATCAACGGACATCTGCCTTAGCATGTCAGTGTATTATTCCTTCATATATACATATTTGTTTTTGAGATGGAGTCTTGCTCTACCGCCCAGGCTGGAGTGCAGTGGCATGATATTGGCTCACTGCAACCTCCACCTCCTAGGTTCAAGCGATTCTCCCTTTGTTTCCTTAACGTTTGTCAATCCATTCTCAGAGGAAGGGTTCACCCCACCTGCCTTTTTTTTTTTTTTTTTTTTTTGAGATAGGGTCTTGCTTTGTCACCCAGGCTGAAGGACAGTGGCATGATCATAGCTCACTGCAGTCTCAAACTCCTGGGCTCAAGTGATCCTTCTGCCTCAGGCCCCCAAGTAACTGGGACTCTAAGTGTACCACCAGACCTGGCTAATATAAAAAACATTTTTTTTTTTGCCCTGGCACAGTGGCTCATGCCTGTAATCCCAGCACTTTGGGAGGCCGAGGTGGGTGGATCACTTGAGGCCAGGAGTTCAAGATCACTCTGGCCATCATGGTGAAACCCTGTTCTACTAAAAATACAAAAAAATCAGTGGGGTGTGGTGGCATGTGGTTGTAATCCCAGCTACTTGGAGGCTGAGGCATGAGAATCACTTCAGTCTGGGAGATGGAGGTAGCACTGAGGTGAGACTGTGCCACTGCACTCCAGCCTGGGCAACAAAGTGAGGCTGTCTCAAAAGCATAAATAAAATAAAATTTTTTGTTGTTGTTACCTAGGATAGTCTTAAACTCCTAGCCTCAAGCAACTCTCCCTCCTCGGCCTCCCTAAGTGCTGGGATTACAGACATGAGCCACTGCATGCAGCCGTCTCCCCTCTTTAATGCTCACCTCTTTGCTGTACGTTTCACAACAAGCCTGTTTCCTAGGATCCAATTTCCCCTGCTTTTCTGGCTACTTCCCTCTACCTGTTGTATGTGCTCAGCTCTGCTTTCTTACCTCATAGAAACTATTAAAGCAAAAAAAAAAAAAAAAAAAAAGAAAGAAACTATTAAAGCAATCCTGTTGCCTTCTATAATTATTCCATTTTCTCATTCCTCTTACAAACTTTTTAAATGACTGGCCAAGTCACTGGCTACTTCTTATGGCCTACCCCCTCCTTTGTGCTTTTCATCTTTCATTTTTTTTTTTCTCTCTACAACTCTAACAAAACTACTAGAAGATCACCACACCCTCAACAAGCAAATCCAGTTGCTTTTTTTCCTGTGGCCAGAGCCAACCACCTTCTCATTATCTTCATTCAAATGAGTCCTTCCTTTGGTCTTTATAACATACCTTCAGAATATCTTCTCCCTAACTGTTCCTTTCTTCTCTCTTTCACTCCACTTCTTCCTCTTGTGTCATCAACTAGCAGCTGTCCTTCATAAATTCAGCCTTCCTAGTATAGCTACCTTTAGAAATAGTATGGAAGTTTCTGGCCAGGCATGGTGGTTCATGCCAGTAATCCCAGCACTTTGGGAGGCCGAGGCAGGTGGATTACTTGAGGTCAGGAGTTTGAGACCAGCCTGGTCAACATGGCAAAACCCCGACTCTACTAAAAAAAAAATACAAAAATTAGCCAGGCATGGGGGTGCTCGCCTGTAATCCCAGCTACTAGGAGGACGAGGCAAGAGAATTGCTTGAACCTGGGAGGCAGAGGTTGCAGTGAGCTGAGATTGTACCACTGCACTCCAGCCTGGGTGACAAATTGAGACCCTGTCTCAAAACAAAACAAAACAAAACAGAAAGAAATGGTATGAAAGTTTCTTTAAAAAGCTAAAAATAGTACTACGTATGATTTAACAATCCCACTTCTGGGTACTTATCCAAAGGAATTAAAATCAGTGTGTCAAAGAGATATATGTGCACTCCCACGTTCACTGCAGCACTATTCACAACAGGCAAGACAGAATCAATCTAAGTGTCCACCAATGGATGAATGGATAAAGTGGTACACATACACAATGGAATACTACATAGCCTTTAAAAAGAAGTACATCCTGTCATTTGTGACAATATGAAAGGATCTGGAGAGTATTATGCTAAGTGAAATAAGATAGGCACAGAAAAACAAATACCATCTGATCTCACTCATATATGGAATCTAAAAAAGTTGAACTCATTGTGAACAGAGAGTAAGAACATGGCTACCAGAGGCTGGGGGGTGAGGGGTATGGGGAAATGGCAGATGTTGGTTAAAAGCTACAAAGTTTCAGACAGACAGGTGGAGTAAGTTTTAGTGATCTATAGTAACCATAGTTAACAACAGCGTGTATTTCAAAATTCCTAAAAGAGATTTTAAATGTTTTCACCACAAAAAACAGTAAGTAGGTGAGGTGACAGATATGTCAATTAGCCTGATTTAATCTTTCTATTATGTATACATTATCAAAACATCATATTGTATTCATACATATACCCAACTATTTTTCAATTAAAAAAACTGAGACTTCCATATCATCTAATTTTCTTCACAAGTATTTCAAAACACTTATTTTCACAATTCCAGCTAAGAACTTCCAGCTAATGACTCCTCTAAGATATTAAAAGAGAACACAAACTAATATAAACTCTTTCTAAATACTAATAAATCCTAAAACTATTGATATAAAACTGAAGTTATCTTTCTTCATTTTTCTCACCCCTAAATTTAACCCTAGACTGTCACTGGAGAGATGTCAGATGTTGGTATGATGGCTCATGCAGGGAAGGATCCAGGTTTTATGGGGCATGGATTTCACACCACTGGTGGGGGAGGGGGAGGGTTCTTTAAGAAAAAGAATACAAAATTACACATATGAAATAAGTTAAAAGATCATGGAAGACACCTAATGCAAATTTTAAAAGGCCCTGAACTTAAGCTTCATTAATTTCACATTAAATTAACTTCTAGCCTCATGTATAAATCTATACTCTATGAAGTTAAAATCGGGATTGGTAATATAGCTAAATACATACACAAAGTTTAAGATTAACCTTAAACTTCCTGTAAGGATCTGAGTAAATGCATTATCTCATCGAGAGGTCCACCAGGAACTGTACAGGACAATATTCAGTTATTCCAGGGGAACTATTTTTTTACTGCCCTCTAAGAAGTGAACAATACGAAGGAAAGCTGTGAATACCTGAAAGTCACATGATATTGATAAACTGCTTCATTATGACACTGTATTTTGATGAGGTTCAGTCCCAAAGACTGAGGTGTTCCTTTTGATCCCTGCTTCACAATAAGCTCTCTAGAAAATAAAAACAAAAAGCAACTGCACGTATCAAAAACAAAAAACAAAATAACTAACCAACCCACACACCCAACAACAAAAAGATTGGGGGAAGTAACATTTTTTCACATTTTGCTACAGATACACAAATTAAGAATCAACACTTTAAAAAGCTCCCTCTGAAGGCCAATCATTAGCAAGACCTAATTAGATAAGCAAGGTCACCCTACCTTTCCTAGTAACATTACCAAATAAACTAGGCCCATTAACTAAGAACACAAGGATGAGTTCTATGGAGAAAGATGAAGCGTCACGATATTCTTCCTAAATTATTTCCTTATCTTCAATAAGACAAAGAATTGTCTCAATTGGGAAGGAAACAAAAGGCCATGAGTCCATTCTTTTGTTGCAAGCTATATGTCCACTGTCAACCACATTTAACTTTAGAAATTGTCCCATCTTGGCTGGATGCGGTGGCTCACACCTGTAATCCCAGCACTTTGGGAGGCTGAGGCGGCTGGATCACGAGGTCAGGAGTTCACGACCAGCCTGGCCAACGTGGTGAGACCCCATCTCTACTAAAAATACAGAAAAATTAGGTGGGGGTGATGGCGGGCGCCTGTAATCCCAACTACTCGGGAGGTTGAGGCAGGGAATTACTTGAACCCACAAGGCGGAGGTTACAGTGAGCCGAGATTGTGCCACTGCACTGCAGCCTGGGTGACAGCGTGAGACTCTGTCTCAAAAAGAAAAAAAACAAACTGTCCCATCTCTTTGTCAATCTCCTACTGGCAAAAACCAGAACACCCTGCAATACTTATTACCCAGGGAGGACCCAACAAAAATAGATTTTACAATACTACACACCAGCCAAAATGCAGAGTTTTCACGATCATTACTAAGTAGAGAAGGCAGTGCTCCTGACTTACTTTTCCTTGTGTTCCACAGTCAGGACCAGAGGGTGATCTGGAGAGTGCAGGGGGGACTGGGGCAGAGCTGGTAGTGATGACAGCTGCGGGGGATCCCGGAATGGTGCACTGAAGGCACAGGGAGGCTTGTCCACTCCTCTGCCGATACCACCTGCTGCTCTTCCCAGTGGTAATAAAGAAGCATCCGAACTCCCTCTTCCAAGCATCCTGAAATGTGGAGAGAGAGGAAAATCAGGGCTTTTTATAATAGCTATGTCCCATCCAGATTATTCCCCCAACTCCACAACCTCTTCCTGGAGGAATCAGCTAAAGTCATCCAAGTTTGAAATTCTCTCAAACCACATATGCCAAGGCCAGGCACAGTGGCTCATGCCTGTAATTCTAGCACTTTGGGAAGCCGAGGTGGGCAGACTGCTTGAGACCAGGAGTTCAAGACCAGCCTAAACAATACAGTGAAACCCCAAATTATAAAAAATACAAAAATTAGCCAGGTATAGTGGCTCATGACTGTAGTCCCAGCTACTTGGGTGGCTGAGGTGGGAGGATCACTTCAGCCTGGGAGGTCGAGGCTGCAGTGAGCTGAGATCATACCACTGCACTAAAGCCTGGGTGACAGAGACAGACCCAAATTAAAAACAAACAAACAAACAAAACACAACATATGCCACCATGACTCATTCACCAACCACTATGGACTGTCAGAGCCATCTTCCATAGCAGAATAGAGGAGAAAGTTTGACTCAACATAATTAAAGAATCACCACGGCTGGGTGCAGTGGCTCACGCCTGTAATCCCTGCACTTAGGGAAGCCAAGGTGGGAGGATTGCCTGACATCAGGAGTTTGGGACCAACCTGGCTAATATGGTGAAACCCCATCTCTACTAAAAATACAAAAATTAGCTGAGTATGAGGCAGAGGTTGCAGTGAGCCGAGATCGCGGCACTGCAGAGGTGCAGAGGTTGCAGTGAGCCAAGATTGCCCCACTGCATTCCAGCCTGGACAACACATCGAGACTCCATCTCAAAAAAAAAAAAAAAAAAAAAAAAAAAGTCTGGGCACAGTGGCTCATGCCTGTAATCCCACTACTTTGGGAGGCCAAGGCGGGCGGATCACTTGAGGTCAGGAGTTCAAGACCAGCTTGACCAACATGATGAAACCCCGTCTCTACTAAAAATACAAAAAATTAGCTGGGCGTGGTGGCGCATGCGTGTAGTCCCAGCTACTCGGGAGGCTGAGGCGGGAGAATTGCTTGAACCTGGGAGGCGGAGGTTGCAGTGAGTCGAGATCAAGGTACTGCACTCCAGCCTGAGCGACAGAGCAAGACTCCATCTCAAAAAAAAAAAAAAAAAAAAAAAAAAAAAAAAATTCATCCCAATCAGGGTAATTTTTTAAGAGGACAAATGAATTTCTGAACAGCCCAGGAAGAACTACTTCTTACCCTTTTCCAATGTCTAGCTGTATTAACAGCTGCTGACTACTCTTGGGAAATGCACATTCTTTAATATAAAACCAGACATTGATTGTTTATGAGATGACACAACCCTTCTTAGAGTTGCTCTCTGAACTTACAGAGATACTCCATCTGAATTTGATAGTTACCTGAGAGCGTAACTTTACCCACCTATTCCAACCAACGGAGGCCTCTGCCATCTTGCTGTCCCCAGCTGCCAACACTTTTGGATTCCAAAAAGTGGGAGAGAGTTCCTCCTTGTCCTTGCGTACCAGATTAGCAGACAAGCCTCGACCTAAAATGCCTCTACCTGAAAGAAAGAACCGAACCCCAGCAATGACTATGAGTTAAATGTGTTTTATAGTTTTTTTTTTTTTTTTTTAAAGCACAGTTATGTTTCTGAAGATAAACCATTTGGATTTTAGAAGAAACCAATCATATATATCACTGAATTTCTCAAGTTAGTTTTCCACATACCTGATGGAGGCATTTCCCGTTTCAGAGGCGTCTTAGAAACTGTTTCAATGCCCAGGCCTCTGAACATGGAGACCAAACCCACAGACTCCTGTGGAAAGTCAAAGAATAAAGTTCCAAGAGGTAGTTTAAAACCCCAGAAACAAGAGCTTTCTTAGTCTTGGTATATAAGAAAAATCATCTTCAAATTCTATAAATGTTTTAAGAATAAAGAGAAACATTTTATAAACTTTAAAAAATACTTGTAACTGTGTGATATTAGGTCTTAAAGCACAGTTACAGTTATAGCCCATGATTTGATATGCAGTATAACAAAACGCAACAGAACAGAGTTAACTTTTCCATTTTGATTTGATAAACAGCATAACAAAATGCAACAGGACAGAATTAACTTTTCCATTTTTCTATTTCCTGCATATTCAAGGCAAGAAAGAACAAGTGTACTGGTTAATAAATTTCAAAAAAGCTGGATCATTTATGAGTATCAGAGGTTTGGATAACCTGCTACTGTTTTCCTACAGCAGTCTTGAATGTCTACTACTGTTACACCAGTTGGATCTGGCATGAATAAAAGCTATGTATAGACTCAAGCAATTCATTTGAGTCAACATGTAAGATTACTGTCATAAACTTTTCTCCTTACAAAAATATTACATTTGACAATGTAAACTCTACTTAAAATAATCCTAACTTCATTATTAGGTTCGTCCTACATTTGCTCTCTTTGACATATTAATTATAGACAAATATTCTTGAAATTACTTTATAATTAAAAATTGAATCCTGGCTAACACGGTGAAACCCCGTCTAACCTAAAAAATACAAAAAACTAGCCGGGCGAGGTGGCGGGCGCCTGTAGTCCCAGCTACTCGGGAGGCTGAGGCAGGAGAATGGCGTGAACCCGGGAGGCGGAGCTTGTAGTGAGCTGAGATCCGGCCACTGCACTCCAGCCTGGGTGACAGAGCGAGACTCTGTCCCAAAAAAAAAAAAAAAAAAAAAAAAAAATTGAAGAGCATACACATGTTAAGTGTTCACACAGCAGCAGCAATAACTGAAGATCCTATTTTTCTTTAAGATTTGTTCATTGGGCAATGAGCCTTCCAAAATGAACAAATGTTAAGTATTATTACCTCAGAGGCAGGAACTGCTGCTACTATCATAAAGTCAAAACCAGGGTGAAAATCTAAATATTCAGAAAAGAACAAGAGGTTGTACCTTTAGCCCTAACAATTACAGATGGAGGGATGGAGGGATGATTGGAAGCTAGAGGACCTATGGTACTTACCAAGTCCATCTAGCGTTCATTATGCGGTACTTTTTCATACCTCTAGAAACTCTAGATTTGAAACATCTGCCCAGATGTATCTATTTGTTAAAGAAAAAAAAAAAAGACAACCTTGTTTCTGTTTAGGGTTTCCCAGTTTTGCAAGCACTTTGTTGTTGTTGCTGTTTGAGATAGAGTCTCGCTCTGTCGCCTAGGCTGGAGAACAGTGGCAAGATCTCAGCTAACTGCAACCTCCGCCTCCAGGGTTCAAGCAATTATCCTGCCTTAGCTTCCTGAGTAGCTGGGATTACAGGCGCACACCACCACGCCTGGCTAATTTTTGTATTTTTAGTAGAGATGGGGTTTCACCATTTTGGCCAGGCTGGTCTTGAACTCCTGACCTCAGATGATCCACATGCCTCGGCCTCCCAAAATGCTGGGATTACAGGCGTGAGCCACCGTGCCCAGCCCTGCAAGCACTTTGTAATCCATTACTACTTCTGATGGCAGACAGGTAAGCTATATGCCTCTCCTATGCATCCTGAAGTGGTCTTACCCTTTGTGCTGGCCCCCTCTGTGTGCTTGGCTCCTCTGGCTTTCCAAATACATGGCCTCTGCCTGCAGGTACTCCCCTGCCCAGAGCTGGGTCCAAAGGTTTAGAAGCTTGTAGCCAACAGCCTGGCATCCGTACAGCCTGGCACTGGGATGGGTGGACAGGAGACTGGCCCCTGAACGATGGTCGGAAAGGATCCATGGAAAGGCTGTAGAGAACACGTGTGTTGATCCTGTTCTGGTTAATTACCTGCCAGCATTTTCAAAAGATTAAGGTTCCCAACTGTTTTCCTTTTTCTTCAAGACACACTCACAAAGTATTAAAATAATATTTTGAGTCAGTCCAGTAACATGCCCAGCCTTCCACAACATATTCACTTCAAAGGCTTCTATCTGATCTGTAATATTCTAAATACCCTTCATTAACAATTCCTTACAGCAGTGGTCCCCAACCTTTTTGGCACCAGAGACTGGTTTCCTGGAAGATAATTTTTCCTTGGACCCAGGGGTAGGGGGATGGTTTCAGAGTGACTCAAATGCACTACATTTATTGTGCACTTTATTTCTATTATTACATTATGATAATGAAATACAATAATTATACAACTCACCATAATGTAGGATCAGTGGGAGCCCTGATCTTGTTTTCCTGCAACTAGATGGTCCCATCTGTGGGTGATGGGAGACAGTGACAGATCATCAGGCATTAGACTCTCATAAGGAGCACACAACCTAGATCCCTCGAATGTGAAGTTCACAAGATGGTTTGTACAATGAGAATCTAATGCCACCAGTGATCCGACAGGAGGCAGAGCTCAGGTGATACTATGAGCCATGGGGAGCGGCTGTCAATACAGATGAAGCTTTGCTCATTTGCCAACCTCTCATCACCTCATGCTGTGCAGCCCAGTTCCTAACAGGCCCCCAACCAGTCTGTGGCCTGGGGGTTGGGAACCCCTGCCTTACAGGCTCACATCCTCCTTGAACTTATATTTTCTACCCAAATAGCCTCTCACAAAACGCAATCCTATAAGTTAACTAGCTGTTGTGTAAGGAAGCAGTTTTTTGGGAGGGTCTCCCTCTGTCGCCCAGGCTGCAGTGCAGTGGCATGATCATGGCTCAAGTGACCCTCACATCTCAATCTCCTGAGTAGCTGGGACTACAAGCATGCACCACAACACCCAGCTAATTTGTATATTTTTTGTAGAGACAGGGTCTTGCCATGTTGCCAAGTCTGGTCTCAAACACCCGGGCTCAAGCAATCTGCTGCCTCAGCACCCCAAAGTGCTGGGATAACAGGCGTGAGCCACCACACCTGGCTAAGACAGTTTTTACGTACGGTGATGACTTTTGTTTATAAACAATTTTTTTTTTTGAGATGGAGTTTCACTCTTGTTGCCCAGGCTGGAGTGCAATGGCACAATCTCAGCTCAACGCAACCTCTGCCTCCCGGGTTCAAGTAATTCTCCTGCCTCAGCCTCCCGTGTAGCTGGGATTACAGGCATGCAGCACCAGGCTCGGCTAATTTTGTATTTTAGTAGAGACGGGGTTTCTCTATGTTGGTCAGGCTGGTCTCAAACTCCCGACCTCAGGTGATCAGCCCACCTGGGCCTCCCAAAGTGCTGGGATTACAGGCGTGAGTTACCATGCCTGGCCTATAAACAACTTCATAGTTAACATAGCCATATCATAAAATTATTGTCAATAAATATTTATGAGTTTTTGCTTTGTTTTTAGCCTCTCTTTCCTAAGTAAGAGTCCTTTTTTCCAGGCTATGATTGCACTAACCTCTTTTCCTTGGTCTGTTTAGTTGCTTCTCCGAATCTCTATCCAATTCTTTTTTACAAAATTCTTCCTTCAGGCTGAGCACAGTGGTTCATGCCTGTAATCTCAGCACTCTGGGAGGCCTAGGTGGGAGGACCACTTGAGGCCAGGAGTTGGAGGCCAGCGCCTTAGGAACACAGTGAGACCCTGTCTCTATAAAAAATTTAAAAATAGAAAAAAATTTTTTTTTAAACTCTCTTCTTTCAGACTCCACCAGAAATCTCCAGAGGACGCAGTCTTTCTGCTTCGAGCCTACAATACTTGCTCAGTCTCACAGGCTGCATTTAACACCCTTCTCTCCCCCAGGTTACCAGGGGTGAGGCTCTCCCTGGCTTCCCCACCAAATCTAAAGCCCATCAGGTCTCTTCAAGATCACTTCATAACCTGTAGGTTGGGCGTGGTGGCCCATGCCTGTAATTCCAGCGCTTTGGGAGGGGGGTGGATCACTTGAGGTCAAGTGTTCAAGACCAGCATGGCCAACATGGTGAAACCCTGTCTTTACTAAAAATACAAAAATTAGTCAGGCGTGGTGGTGCAAGCCTGTAATCCCCCCTACTCAGGAGTCTGAGGCACCAGAATCGCTTGAACCCAGGAGGCGGAGGTTGCAGTGAGTCAAGATGGTGGCACTCCAGCCTAGGTGACAGAGCAAGATTCTGTTTCAAAAAAAAAAAAAATCACTTTATGACCTATAGATTTCAAGACACCCTCCTTAAGGGGTTCCTCTCATTGTCCTGACTTGCCCCTGATTCCTGAAAAATATTTCTTAATGGAAAAGATTTTTTTTTTTAAAGACAGGGTCGGCGGATCACGAGATCAGGAGATCGAGACTATCCTGGCTAACACGGTGAAACCCCGTCTCTACTAAAAATGCAAAAAATTAGCCGGGCGAGGTGGCGGGCGCCTGTAGTCCCAGCTACTCGGGAGGCTGAGGCAGGAGAATGGCGTGAACCCGGGAGGCGGAGCTTGCAGTGAGCCGAGATCGCGCCATTGCACCCCAGCCTGGGCGACTAAGCGAGACTCTGTCTCAAAAAAAAAAAAAAAAAAAAAAAAAAAAAAGACAGGGTCTTGCTCTGTCATCCAGGTTGAGTGAAGCGTTGGGATCTTAGCTCACTACAGTCTCAACCTCCTGTGCTCAAGCAGTCCTCTTGTCTCAGCCTCCCAAGTAGCTAGGACTTCAGGTACTTGCCACCATACCCAGCTAATTTTTTTGTTTGTTTGTTTTTGAGGCGGAGTCTCGCTCTGTCACCCAGGCTGGAGTGCAGTGGCCGGATCTCAGCTCACTGCAAGCTCCGCCTCCCAGGTTTATGCCATTCTCCTGCCTCAGCCTCCCTAGTAGCTGGGACTACAGGCGCCTGCCACCTCGCCCAGCTAGTTTTTTTGTATTTTTTAGTAGAGACAGGGTTTCACGGTGTTAGCCAGGATGTTCTCGATCTCCTGACCTCGTGATCCGCCCGCCTCAGCCTCCCAAAGTGCTGGGATTACAGGCTTGAGCCACCACGCCCGGCCCATACCCAGCTAATTTTTAAAAAACTTTGTAGAGATGGGATCTTACCATGTTGCCCAGGCTGGTCTCAAACTGCTGACCTCAAGTGATCCTCCCACCTCAGCCTCCCCAAATGCTGGGAGAAGCCTCTTCTTAACTTTCAAAAAGCTGTCTTGGCCAGGCATGATGGCTCACGCCTGTAATCCCAGCACTCTGGGAGGCCGAGGTGGGCAGATCACAAGGTCAGGGGTTCAAGACCAGCCTGACCAAAATGGTGAAACCCCATCTCCACTAAAAATACAAAAATTAGCCAGGCATGGTGGCGTGCGCCTGTAATCCCAGCTACTCGGGAGGCAGAGGCAGGAGAATCGCTTGAACCCAGGAGGCAGAGGTTGTAGTGAGCAGAGATCACACCACTGCACTCCAGCCTGGGCAACAGAGTGAGACTCCGTCTCAAAACAAACAAAAATAAAATTAAAAAGCTGTATTAAGTATTAGTTACAGAGAAATCACATACATTTAAAGAAAATATTAACACACAATTCCCAAGTCCACATCATAGTGCAGACAGTTCAAGAACCTGAAAAATGTATTGAACTATTCTCTTTCACACTCTAAATGCAAGATATGACTCCCTTTCTTGAAGGCTATATTTAACTGCTAACACCCCTTTTCGGTGAGCCAGGACTCTGCTCACACCTCCTCAACACCACCCAAAGAAACCCAAGCAATCAGTATGTTAACAGCTACATACTCAGAAGCGCTGCACAGCCTCCCTTAAGTGACATCTGGAATCTTCCTCCTTGTCCACGCTTCCCTCAACCCCCAACATCACTTCTATAGATTCAGGTAGCTCCCTCACAAGGCCCTCTCCCAGGGTGGGTTTCCCCTGGGATCAGGTAGCAGATACTTGGCTGACCGAAAGGTTCAACGGGAAAGGAACCCAGGATGGGCTGGGCCTGTCTCCCTCGCATCCCTGAGTGCGCGCTCCGTGCAGAGGCCTCACGACTCGGGCCTAACCAGAAGCAAGGCCCCCGAAGGCGAATCCCACCCCCTTTCCACCCCGAGAAACGCACCTTTTCCCAAAGCCACAGCCCTGCCGGGGGTTCTATCTCCTCTTTCAGGCCAAATAAGAGGTCCACTTGGGCCTCCCCTGCCGCCCCCACCTGAGCACGTTCTCTGGGGCCTCAGCGCCGGGCCTCGAATAACGACTTCCCGTCCCCGCCCGACCCGCAACCCTCAGCACCTCCCCGAAGGGGGAGGGGAGAGGCCCGGGAGGCCGGCCTACCCCACGTGCTTGAGCAAAAGCCCACCCTGCCCGCCCGGGTGCGACCTTGGCCTGCCTGGCCTGCCGCAACCGGGGCCAGTCCTCTCACCTGGGCGCGAGTCCTCGTCCCACTCGCCCGGCTCCACGGGCCTCAGGAGAGGACGGCGCTCAACCCACGCCCCAGGGCCCACATGCTCCAGGGCCAATTTCCGCTCTTCGAGGCCGCCGGGGCCGAGCCCATTGGCCACAGGACCTGTCGTTCACAAGAGCAAGCTATCTCATTGGCCCATCTACAAGAGAGGCTCGTCCTTTCCAGCAGGTTCGCTGTGCAGGGGTGGTTCGTGCGGAAGGAGCGCTGGAAGTTCTGTGACCCTCAGCGTTAAAATGTGTTAGGGTTTGGAGATCCTGACTCCCTTTCTGGGGGCAACTCTTATAAACAGATTTAGCCTAAGACTCGCGTGTTGAAATTGACTTGCCCCATTCCTGCCAGTTAGAGGATTAGCGATACAGGTGGTGAAAAAAAAAAGGTAAACTTGAGTGCGCATTCAGACACCTAATTCATATGATTTCTGCACATCACTTTCCTTATACATAAAACAGAGATAAAAACTAAAAACATCCATTCATAGGGTTGAATGGAGATGTACACACATAATGACATAACGTATGTAAAATACTTAGCACAAGATGACCCTCAATAAATGTTGCCTATTGTTATTTATTGATGCCTAAATCTGTGAGCCAAGAAGAACTTTCTAGGAAGCAGATTATTAGTGGTTACTTGAGCAACTACAGAATGATTTTACCCAAAGAAAGATTTCTGCCCCTCTCCCAACCATTTTGGCAAATAACTGCATCCCTCTCCCACACCCAGGTTTTACAGGGTGGTTGAGGTCAAGCTTCTGAAGGCTTTGGTGGATGCTATGGTGACATCCAAAGGCTCTGCATGGAATAGGACTAGAGAAGGATTAACCTTACCTTTTCCAGGTCTCAGATATCCCATTACTTGTTTTAATCCACACATACAAGGGCCCTCTCTCTCCTTCCCGAATGAGGATAGTCTGAAAATTATTGGAGCAGGATGATTTTCAACTCAGGAATCCAGTTGGCACGATGCCCCTTCACTGTTCCTAGACAGTATTTGTTTACCATCATCTAACATTTTCACTTCCTTTACCACACAAACTTCTTAACTTGCAACTGTTGCAATGTTATGTTGTACGCAATACTCCTGCCTGTGCAAATACTTAATGGTAGCAAGTGCAGTCAGAAACAGTTATACAAACTGTTTTGTAACGTTCATGAAGATCCAACTCCCTGTTCTTTTACGAACTCCGACCAAACTCTGTATGACACGCTTATTGTATACACACGAAACAATATTTTGGGGGCAGGATTCAGCAAATCCTCTAGTTGAAGTAAGGAAATAATAATCCTCAGATAATTTCCTGAACATGTCTTCTATTTGGGAATCTAAACCAAGAGCACCATCACAAAGGGTAGGCACATTGAGTTTCCTATATTTCTATATCCTGTCCATCCGTGCACGTGTAGGTGGCCTTTGTACAGTATTTCTAGCCAATCCAGACATCATGAACACTACTTATTTAACCAAAGGAAAATCCATATAGTCTTGCTGTTGATTGGACATAAAAATGGTTGAAGCTTTCTGAAACATGGAAATCTATTTAGAATCTTTCAAAATAATATATCTTGGAGATTATATTCCCTAACAGAATACTTTAATTGTTAATTAGCCATCCCTAGGATATTGATTAAAAAGGACACACATAATCTAATCACAAAAAGATGAGTATGTGAGATGGATATGTTAATTAATTTGGTTTAATTCCACAATGTAAACAAATATCTGAATATTATACTGTACCACATAACCATATGTAATTGCTATTTGTTAATTAAAAATGAAAGGGGCAAAAAGAGTACATATATTACACTAAGAGAAAATTACAGATTTTTTTTTTTTTTTTGAGGCGGAGTCTCGCTCTGTCACCCAGGCTGGAGTGCAGTGGCGCGATCTCAGCTCACTGCAAGCTCCACCTCCCAGGTTCACGCCATTCTTCTGCCTCAGCCTCCCGAGTAGCTGGGACTACAGGCGCCCGCCGCCACGCCTGGTTAATTTTTTTGTATTTTTAGTAGAGACGGGGTTTCACTGTGTTAGCCAGGATGGTCTCGATCTCCTGACCTCGTGATCCGCTCACCTCGGCCTCCCAAAGTGCTGGGATTACAGGCATGAGCCACCGCAGATTTTTTTTTTAACTCAAAATTAGGTCATAACACCAAATTCTGTCCACCTGGCCCTGCCAGTCTCTAAAATTCAGAGTGAAAATTGCCCCATAACTATACATAATCTGAATTTTCCTAAGCAGTCATGACTCCAAATACCCTGGGCACTTGGTCCCCATAAATATTTCTATTCCAACCATGTATTCTGATTTACTGTTGTTGTTGATGTTGTTGCTGTTCAGAAAATAAGATCACCAGAGCCACAGCAAGATTAAGGGCAGAAAATTACATTATTGGTGGGGCCTAAAACCTATAGGAAGGATTTCATTTAATGTAGACCTATGCAGTACGTCTGGGTTCCTGGCAGAGAGAACTAGAAATCCTTTCAGGAGAAATACACCAGGCTCCCAAAACTCCCATGTAAAAGGTATCAATAAATATGAGCTCACAAAACACATCAGGCTGAATAACAGAAGGACACACAATCTAATCAAAAAAATGGGCAAAAGCCATGGTGGCTCACACCTGTAATCCCAGCACTTTAGGAGGCCGAGGTGGGCAGATGGCCTGAGGTCAGGAGTTTGAGACCAGCCTGGCCAACGTGGTGAAACCCTGTCTCTACTAAAAATACAAAAATTAGCCAGGCATGGTGGTGCGTGCCTGTGATCCCAGCTACTCGGGAGGCTGAGGCAGGAGAATCGCTTGAACCCGGGAGGCGGAGGTTGCAGTGAGCCGAGATCAAGCCACTGCACTTTGGCCTGGGCAACAAGTGCAAAACTCTGTCTCAGAAATAAAAAAGGCGGGGGCGCAAGAGATGTGAGTGGACCTGTGTCAGTCCATTAGTCCCTTTAGTGTTACTGTAAAGGAATACCTGAGGCTGGGTAATTTTTAAAGAAAAGAGGTTTATTGAGCTCATGGTTATGCTGGCTGGAAAGTTCAAGACTGGACATCTGGTGAGGACTTCGGGGTACTTCCACTCATGGCAGAAGGCAAAGAGACCCAGCCTGTGCAGAGATCACATGGAGAGAGAGGAAGCAAGAAAGAGAGGGGAGAGAGGCGCCGGGTTCTTTTTAACAACCAGCTCTTGTTGGAACTAATAAGCCCTTTAGTAGAGACAGGGTTTCGCCATGTTGCCCAGGCTGGTCTTGAATTCAGTGGCTTATGGGTGTGAGCCAACACCCCTGACTGGAGCCATAAAATTTAATGGAATTTGTCCTTCAGTATCTGCGGAGTATTGGTTTTTAGGACCTCCCTCCATGGATACCAAAATTCACAGATACTCAAGTCTCTTATATAAAATGGTATATTTTATATTTGCATATAACCTATGCACATTTTCCTGTGTACTTTAAATCATCTCTAGATGAATTATAATACCAAATACAGTGTAAATGCTATATAAATAGTTGTTACACTGTATTGTTTAGGGAATAATTACAAGAAAAAAGTCTGCACCTGTTCAGTACTGATGCAACCATCCTTTTTGTTTTTTCCAAATATTTTTGATCTATGGTTGGTTTAATCCATGGATGCAGAACCCATGGATAGGGAGGGCCTATTTAGATGAGATCTTAGACTTGCAATTGATACTGAAATGGTATAAGACTCTGGGGGCTGTTAGGATGGGGCGAATGTGTTGCATGTGAGAAGAACATGAATTTGTGGGGGGACAGAGGGAGGAATGTTAGGGAGTGAATTGTGTCCTCCTCACAAAACCTATGTTGAAGCCCTAATCCCCTGTATGTGGAGACAGAGTGTGTAGGGAGATAATTAACGTAAATGAGGTAAAGAGGAGCTGTAAATGAGGTAAAGAGGAGCTCTAATCTGATAGGATTTGTGTCCTTATAAGAAGAGAAAGATACATGAGATCTCTCTCTATCTCTATCCGTCTCTCTTCATGGAAGCACAGAGACAAGGCCATGTGAGGACACAGCAAGATGGCAGCCATCTATAAGCTAGGGAGACGGTACTCACCAGAAATCAAATTTGCCAGCACCTTGATCATAGAATTGTAGCCTCCAGAGCTGTGAAGAAAATGTATGTTGCTGAGGCCACCCAGTCTGTGGTAATTTGTTATGGCAGGCCTGTCTGACTAATAGAATAACAGATGTCAGCAAGGATGTGGTGGAACAGGAACCCTCTTACATTGCCAGTGGGAATGTAAAATGATGCAGCTTATTTGGGAAACATTTGGCAGTTTCTCAAAAAGTTAAACAAAAAATTACTGTAGGAATCAAATTTTCACTTCTTGGTAGCTACCTAAGAAAAATGAAAACATGTCCACACAAAACTTGCATGCAAATGTTCACAGCAGCATTACTGATAATTGCCAAAAACTTCACCTAAATGTTCATCAATTGGTAAATGAATAAACGGAAATTTGTATGCTTAACAATGGGGATACGTCAAAAAAAAAAAAAAAAAAAAAAAAAAAAAAGAGGCCAGGTGCGGTGGCTCATGCCTGTAATCCCTGCACTTTGGGAGGCCAAGGCGGGTGGATCACCTGAGGTCAGGAGTTTGAAACCAGCCTGGCCAACATGATGAAACCCCATCTCTACTAAAAATACAAAAAATTAGCTGGGTGTGGTGGCGGGTGTCTGTAATTCCAGCCACTCAGGAAGCTGAGGTAGGAGAATCGCTTGAACTCGGAGGGTGGAGGTTGCTGTGAGCCAAGATCGTGCCACTGCACTCCAGCCTGGGCAACAAGAGCAAAAATCCATCTCAAAAAAAAAAAAAAAAAAAAAGGAAAAAAGGAATAAAGATGTGGTATATATTCACACAATGGATGGATTAATCAATAAGAAGGAACAAACTGCTGTGGCATGGATAAACCCCAAAAATATGTTAAATGAAAGAAACCAGACATAAGAGACCACATATTGTATGATTCCATTTATGTGAAATGTCTAGAAAAGATAAATCTATAGAGACAGAATGTAAACTAATGGCTGCCTGGGTCTGAGGGTGGGAATTAGGATGAACTGTAAATGTGCATGAGGGCTTTTATTAGGGTGACAAAAATGTTCAAAAACTGATTTATGGCAATGTTTGCACCACTCATTAAATTTACCAAAAATTATTGAATAGGATAAATTATATGATATGTAAAATACATCTTTTTTTTTTTTTTGAGATGGAGTCCAGTTCTGTCACCCAGGCTAGAGTGCAATGGTGTGATCTTGGCTCACTGCAACCTCCGCCGCCTGGATTCAAGCAATTCTCCTGCCTCAGCCTCCCAAGTACCTGGGATTATAGGCTCCCGTCACGATGCCCAGCTAATTTTCGTATTTTTAGTAGAGACAGGGTTTCACTATGTTGGCCAGGCTGGTCTCGAACTCCTAACCTCATGATCTACCCGCCGTGGCCTCCCAAAGTGCTGGGATTAAAGCATAAGCCACCACACCCGGCCTAAAATATATCTTAATAGAGGTATTTTTTTAAAAAACGCACATTAAAAAACAAGCAGAGCACTTTGGGAGGCCGCAGTGGGCAGATCTCTTGAGGTTAGGAGTTTGAGACCAGCCTGGCCAACATGGTGAAACCCCATCTCTACTAAAAATAGAAAAATTAGCCAGGCATGGTGGTACACGCCTGTAATCCCAGCTACTCAGGAGGCTGAGGCAGGAGAATCGCTTGAACCTGGGAGGTGGAGGTTGTAGTGAGCTGAGATCGTGCCACTGCACTCCAGCCTGAGCGACAGAATGAGACTCTGTCTCAAAAAACCCAAACCAAAAACAAAAAGAAACACCACAAAATAACATACAGAAACTACAGTGAACAGAACCAGATCCAGAAATATTTCAAAAAATAGTGTCACTGAACACAGAATATAAATATATAGCATATTTCATAAATATGAAACAATATGTTTCAAGAAATAAAGGTGGCAATTGCAACAATGAGTAAAGAGCAAAGGCAGGCCAGGTGCAGTGGTTCACACCTGTAACCCCAGCACTTCAGGAGGCTGAAGCGGGCAGATCGCTTGAGCTCAGGAGTTTGAGACCAGCCTGGGCAACATGGCAAAATGCTATCTACAAAAAAATAGTAATAAAAAAAAAATTGGCCAGGAATGGTGGTGCATGCCTGTAATTCCAGTTACTTGGGAGGCTGAGGTAGGAGGATCACTTGAGCCTGGGAGGTCGAGGCTGCAGTGAGCTCTGATTGCGCCACTGCACTCTAGCCTGGGCAACAGAATGAGACCCTATCTCAAAAAAAAAAAAAAAAAAAAAAGCAAAGGTACCCAAAATTGATGAGGCAAGTTTGGCAAAGAACCAAAATAGAACTTATAAAAATGAATAATGTGATAGAAATTAAACACTTCAAGGAAAATTACACAAGAGAATATACACAACTAAAAAGAGACATAATGAATTAGAAGATCAGCTGAAATATTTACCTAGAATGTAGCACAGAGACAGAGATGGAAAACATGAGAGGCTAAAAACACAGAGAACAGAGTGAAAAGGCCCAATAAAGTTTCAGATGGAGATAACACAGAAAAAAGAGGAAAGGCAATATTCAAAGATTTAATGGGTATGAGCTTTTTAGATTTGATGAAAGATACAAATCTTTAGCTTCAAGAAGACCAGTGACTCTGAAACAGAGAAGTAAAAAGAAATCTACACTCAGCACATCATCATTGTAATGCAGAATACCAAAGGCAAAGAAAAGATCTAAAAACGCAGTCATAAAGAAAAAAAAAACATTATCTATAAATGAGTGAAAAGTGGACTTAGTAATATTAATAGAAAAATCCTGGAAGACAGTGGTACAATATATCCACAGGCCTGAGAGACTAAGGGAAAAAAACCTGTCAACCTAGATATTGTATACCCAGTGAAATTTTATTTCCAAAACAAGGGTAAAATAAAGCATTTTCAAAGAAACATAAACTGACAGATTTACCTCCAACAAACCCTCTCTAATGAAATTTCTTAACATGAAGATAAAGCAAAATGGGCCAGCTGAGGTGGCTCACCCTGTAATCCCAGCACTTTGGGAGGCCTAGGCAGGCAGATCAGTTGACACCAGGAGTTTGAGACCAGCCTGGGCAACATGGTGAACCCCTGTCTCTACTAAAATACAAAAATTAGCCAGGCATGGTGGAGCATGCTTGTAATCCCAGCTACTTGGGAGACTGAGGCATGAGAATCGCTTGAACTCGGGAGGTGGAGTTTGCAGTGAGCCAAGATCATGCCTTTGTGTTCCAACCTGGGCAATAGAACAAGACTCTGTTAAAAAGAGAAAAAAAAAAAAAAAAAAAAGAAGAAGAAGAAGAAAAAAAGCCCCCAGAAGGAAAGTCTGGGAAGAAAAAAGGAATCATGAGTGTAGTAAGTGACTGAATAAAGGGGTAATAATAGTGTGCAATAGATGGATGACTTAGCCTAGATCCTCAGAAGGTGGGGCCTGAGACAAAGATTAAGTGCAAGTATTTGACTGGAGAGTGTGATCCCAGGGACTAGGAGTGAGGGACAGGGGAATGATGCAGGGAGGGAGGGAGAGCTTACTCAAAGATGCATTAGGAAGTTGGCCACTGCTACAATGATCTGGTTGCTGTATCCATCAGGACCATTTGAGAAGCCATATGAAGTCCATGGCAAGACTACCTATCCTACAGGAGCAAGGAGGATGCTTGTACCATTGACTCTCTCCTTTCCTTTGGTCAAAGACATACCTCAAGGAATGTTAAAACCCCGGTACTTTGTAGTTGCACCATGGTGTTCCCATCCTGTTCCATGCCTTGTCGTCAACATGAAAGTCTCAGGGAAGAAGGGAGAAGATGCACAGAGCAAGCCTGAGGTTAAGTACTATCATGTTGTATCTGTGTAGACCTGGTGGGTACCCACAGAGAACTGGTCAACACAGTGCTGCCTAAATAAAGAGAAAGGTAAGACTGAGAAGATGTGCAAAGGTTCATAGAGATGTCCAATACAATGAAGTTTTTAAAAAGCCAAAAAAAAAAAAAATGATAGAGCCAAGAGGTTAAGAAAAATAGGCATATAAGTCAGGAGAGAGATAATTATAATAAAAGCATTATAAGGTTCTGGAGGAGGGTAATAAGAATTAACTCTACACTCACTAAGTATGCACATTAAAATTTTTTAAAGAAATAAAGTGAGCCTACACAACATGGTGAAACCCTGTCTCTGCAAAAAATTAAGGAAAAAAAATTAGCTGGGCATGGTGGCACACGCCTGTAGCCCCAGCTACTAGGGAGGCTGAAGTGGGAAGATTCCTTGAGCATGGGAGTTTGAGGCTGCAGTGAGCTGTGATCATGCCACTGCACTCCAGCCTGGGCAACAGAACAAGACCCTGTCTCAATTTTTTTTTTTTTTTAAGAAATAAAATCTATATATTTCCATTCAGTGGAGGAAAAACAAATGAGAAAAAATTAATCTAAACAAAAAGGCAAAGAAGAATAAAAATTTATCACAGAAAAATCTGGACAGAAAGGAAACATAAAATAAGTGACAGAAATAAATTCTACCGTGTTAGTAATTACAATATATATGTCGAACTTTCCAGGCAAAATGTAGAGATTGATCAGACGCGGTGGCTCACCCTGTAATTCCAGCACTTTGGGAGGCTGAGGTGGGTGGATCACTTGAGCTCAGGAGTTCAAGACCAGCCTGGCTAACATGGTGAAACCCTCTCTCTACTAAAAAAATAAAAGAAAGAAAGAAATTAACTGGACATGGTGGCATGTGCCTGTAGTCCCAGCTACTCAGGAGGCTGAGTCAGGATAATCACTTGAACCCAGGAGACGGAGGTCACAGTGAGCTGAGATCATGCCACTGCACTTCAGTGTGAGCAACAGAGCAGACTCTGTGTCAAAAAAAAAAAAAAAAGAAAAAAGAAAACACACAGATTATCAGATTGGATTTTAAAAACAAAAATCTTGCTATATAGCGTTTAGTAGGTACAGATAGACATAAGTAGACATAAAATACAATGATAGAGAAAGGTTGAAATTCAGATGGTGAAACATAGGCCCAGTGCTTTGGGAGATGGGAGATGACTTAAGGCTAGGTGTTCAAAGCCAGCCTAGGCAACCTGGTGAGACTCCATTTCTACAAAAAAAAAAAAAAAAAAAAAAAAAAAAAAAAAAAAAAATTAGCTGGGTGTGGTGATGCATGCCTGTAGTCCTAGCTACTTGGAAGGCTGAGGCGAGAAGAGTGCTTGAGCAGAAGAATTTGAGGTTACAGTGAGCTAGGATCCTGCCATTGCACTCTAGCCTGGGTGACAGAGTGGGATCCCGTCTCTCTAAAAAATAAGAATAAATAAAATCAAGCAAGCACTAACCCCCTCAAAAAGCAAGCAAGCTGGAGTCGCCATGTCAGTATCAGACAAAGAAAACCTTACAGCAAAAAGTAGTATTAGAGAAAAAGGGGCTCACTTAATAATGACAAGATTCAAGGAGTTAAAACAATTCTACATTTACATGCAGCTAATGACATAGCATCAAAATATATAAGGCAAAAGCCGATTAATACGAAGTAGAAAAATCTGCCAACATAATAGGAGACAACAAGTTCTCAGTAATTGACCAATCAAGCAAACCAAAAAAAATTAGAAAGGCTGTGAAAGATTTGATTGACACAGATAATATGCTTTATTGCCTTTATTTTGTATTTGCCTATATTTTGTATTTGCTATATATTAATACAAAATATATTGCCTATATTTTGTATTTGCTGTTCGTTTAACAAATACTTACATAGGGCTTATTATGGACCAGGCTTTTGTCAAGAACTGCAAAGTTTTTTTGACCTAATACCTTTGAGAGCCAAGATGGTATCACTGGTCACTTCAGTGAAATTCAGGGATAAATTTCATACTGCCTTTTCTGATTGGATGACTCCCATTATAAGGATAACTCCCCATAGAGTATACATAAATAACAAGTCAGTTACCTCTGAGCAGTTTAGGGTAGCCTCATTTGACGAGATCTCTGCAGTTGTCCGAGGGTCATACAATCTACTCGTGGTGTTTCCTTAAGGTCTCTTACCACTCACTATAAGGTTTAAGTCACCGTGATTTACAGAAGGAGGCAAATTAATGCCTAGCTTCCACATACCAAGGGTGCTCATGGTGGTCCTGGGAAAAAAACGTGTTGTTTATCATTTTTGGGCCCCCCAAGTAGGATGTTACATCAGCTGGGTAGGCACAGGTTGACAGTGCCTCCAACATAGCCTCCCAGAAAGTCTGTAGCTCTAGGGTTCCTAGACCAGTTCAAAAAACTGGATATGGTCCTTATTTTTGTTCTTTGTTTTTTGTTTGTTTGTTTGTTTTGAGACAGAGTCTCACTCTGTTGACCAGGCTGGAGTGCAGTGGTGTAATCTCAGCTCACTGCAACCTCCACCTCCCAGGCACAAGCAATTCTCCCGCCTCAGCGTCCCAGGTAGCTGGGATTACAGACATGCTCCACTGCCACCAAGCTAATTTTGTTTTTTTGTTTGTTTGTTTGTTTGTTGTATTGTTAGTAGAGACGGGGTTTCACCATGTTGGTCAGACTGGTCTCAAACTCCTGACTTCAAATGATCCACCCACTTCAGCCTCCCAAAGTGCTGGGATTACAGGAATGAGCCACCATGTCCAGCCTGGTCCTTATTTTTGAAGGAACTACAAGAAGGTAGCCAGCTCACCCTGCTGTATTTATCCACACCACCAGCCAGTGGCATTCATCCACTCAGTGGAATGGCTGAAGAATGGCTAAAGGAATGGGGGTGAGGAAGGCATCTGGAGGTGCTGATTGGTGTTTTATGGGAAGGTGCAAGAGATAGGTCCAGGTCCAGCCCCTGCTGATGCCAGCAAACTTTTAGCTAAGATGAAGGAGGATGATGGTCAAATCAAGGTCAGAGTGGTCTGGCAGGGGCTGGCAGACTCAGCAGCCAATTAAATGTAATGGGGCCGGGCGTGGTGGCTCATGCCTGTAATCCCAACACTTTGGGAGGCTGAGGTAGGTGAATCACCTGAGGTCAGGAGTATGAGACCAGCCTGGCTAATATGGTGAAGCCCCATCTCTACTAAAAATACAGAAGAAATTAGCCAGGCATCGTGGCACACGCCTGTAGGCTGAGGCAGGAGAATCACTTGAACTCAGGAGGTGGAGGTTGCAGTGAACCAAGATCGCGCCACTGCCCTCCAGCTTGGGCGACAGAGTGAGGCTTTGTCTCAAAAAAATAAAATAAGGGGCTTGCAACAGTTTGAGAAAACCAGGGTATTTTCCTTTGTAAGGAGGCTCCAGAACCAGTTCTGATAGACAAAGATCATTACTGTCCTCCTCTCTCCCATATCTCCCAGGGACTGAGGTGGTCCCTGTGGTCCCTTCCTGGCCAAAGTCATTACTCTCCCTCCACGGTGTCTCATTCCAGTAGCTATAAATTAACCTTCTGTCACACCCAGGCCTAAGGGTCAGGTACAAGAAGGACAAGGCCATTTTTTCCCTAGAAATCCAGGCCAAAAGAAATACCTAACAATTTCATTATTTGTTATTATTTTTTTTTTGGAGACAAAGTCATGCTCTGTCACCCAGGCTGAAGTGCAGTGGCATGGTCTCAGCTCACTGCAGCCTCTGCCTCCTGGGCTCAAGCAATTCTCCTGCCTCAGCCTCCTGAGTAGCTGGGACTACAGGCGCACACCACCACACTGGACTAATTATTTTGGGGATATTTTTAGTAGAGACGGGGTTTTGCCATGTTGCCCAGGCTGGTCTCGAACTCCTGACCTCAAGTGATCCACCCGCTTCGGGCTCCCAAAGTCCTCCCAAAGTGCTAGGATTACAGGTGTGAGCCACTGCACCCGGCCCAATTTCATTAATTAAATAGTTAGGTCTAAATGTCTTGATACATATTCATGTCTTCACAACTTAGTAGCCATTTGAAAGAAAGAACACATATGAGTTGAAATAAAAATAATACTTTTATCCCTTTTTTTTTTTTTTTTTTTTGAGATGGAGCCTCTTTCTGTGGCCAGGCGGAAGTACAGTGGTGTGATCTCGGCTCACTGCAACCTCTGCCTGCAGGGTTCAAGCGATTCTCCTGCCTCAGCCTCCCGAGTAGCTGGGACTACAGGCACGTGCCACCACACCCAGCTAATTTTTGTATTTTCAGTAGAGACAGGGGGTTTCACCATGTTGGCCAGGCTGGTCTCGATCTCTTGACCTCGTGATCCGCCTGTCTCAGCCTCCCTAAGTGCTGGGATTACAGGCGTGAGCCACTGCGCCTGGCACTTTTATCCCATTCTTAAGTAACCACAACTACTTGCTAATGGGATGTGCTGGGAGCTGCTGAAACCTTGGTATCAGGTTGGACACCACCACACTTATTTCCTCTACACTGGTATTCATACAATATTTACTTTTTATCACAGCAACTGCAGAAAGTCCAACTTCACGAAGTTAGAATGTTATCTAAAGGATAATAATCTAACGTTGAAACCATGATCTATCTTTTCATAGCAGTTTGCATGATTTCCTACAGATGTTGAGTATCATCATGTTTCCCTTAAAAATTTAAAATATTCTCTGGTGCTCCATGGGGCTTTCTGCTGTGGCACCTTGGGTGCCTCAGGACACAGTTTGAGAACTGTGGTCTCACACAGAATTGTTCTTCAGTTTGGGGGACAAAATTCTTGGAGAAAAAAAATCAAAATCAGATTGTCATACCTTTTTTTTTTTTTGAGATGGAGTCTTGCTCTGTTGCCCAGACTGGAGCGCAGTGGTGCGATCCTGGCTCACTGCAACCTCCTCCTCCAGGTTCAAACAATTGTCATCCCGTAGCCTCCTGAGTAGCTGGGATTACATGTGTCCACCACCATGCCCAACTAAGTTTTGTATTGTTTTAGTAGAGATGGGGTTTACCATGTTGGCCATGCTGGTGTCGAACTCCTGACCTTAGGTGATCTGCCAGCCTCGGCCTCCCAAAGTGCTGGGATTATAGGCATGAGCTACCATGCCTAGCCCAGATTGTCATACTTGATATTACTCATAATTAGTTTGAATGTTAACAAATTATATAAAGAGTTAATATTAAACACACACACACACACACACACACACTTAATCGGCATTGAAGTTGAGTCCCCTAGGCCCCCTTTTGGCTGGGCAGCCACCACGGGGTGAACTAACCAGGTGGGATGCGGCTCCCATTAGGAGAAAGAAAGAAGCATCGTGCCCAGAAGCAAATCCTGAATTTTCAAAATAGTTCTATAGAACATCCCCACTTTTCATCTTGATTAGTACCCAGGCAGTGGTCAAGAGGGAAGGCTGTCTTTCTATGAATGGTCATATTCAGGGACCAAACTATCTTACTAATATATAGGGACCAGGAAAAGGCAATGGAGGCAGAGTCAGAAATTGTATTGAGCTGATTTTTGAGGAGGCTGTTCCAACACTCAACAATACTAGATGGCTGGGCCCAGTGACTCATGTGTGTAATCCCAGCACTTTGGGAGGCTGAGGTGGGAGGATGACTTGAGCCCAGAGTCAAAACCAGCCTGGGTAACATAGAAAGACTCATTCTCTAAAAAAAAAAATAAATAAAAATAATTAGCTGAATGTGGTGGCACATGCCTGTAAGTCCCAGCTACTTGGAAGGCTGAGGCAAAAGGATCGCTTGAGCCCAGGAATTCAAGGCTACACTGAGCTATGATCACACCACTGTACTCTAGCCCGGACAACAGAGAGAAACCCTGTCTCTAAAAAAATAAAAAATAGAAAATACTGGATACCTGTGGATGATGGGCAGTCCAAAAGTCCCATTGACGACGTTGTGCCCATTGCCATAAAAGGTTGTTAGACTGCAATGTCCAGAAAGCCAGAAGTATGACGAAGATTAGTTTAAAGCACCTCAAAGTTAGTTTCATGTGCCAGAATCAGTTGATTGGACCAGGACAACAGCACTGTAACCTGAAAAAGTGTCAACAGCAGTGAGCCAGAAGCCCCAAAAGGGGTTCAAAGGTTGGATGGACTCAACTGCCACACCCTGTGCAATGCAGCCTCCTCCCCAGGGACAAACAGCTCGCCTGTTACTCCTTTTATTAGGAGTCGCAAGTCTGGCATGCAGTGATAGCTTGTGCATCTGAAGCAGAGTCCTCTACTGGGTGCCCAGTCTGTGGGGGGTGTGCTGCCATGTCTGGTACAATGATCGATCCAGAAAGCAAAGGTGTTAGTCTGGGCGGTGCAGACTCAATTGGCACCTTGATTCCAGTTGGTCTCATCAGAGAATACACCCTTACCATGGGCACCTAGATCGACCAAGACAGTTCAATCAGCAGCTGCAATTTGTTTCCACAGTTCGTGGCCAAAGACAAGCCCAAAAAAGACAAAAATCTTTTTTTTTTTTTTGAGACAGAGTCTTGCTTTATGGTCCAGGCTGGAGTGAAATGGTGCAATCTTGGCTCACTGCAACCTCTGCCTCCCAGGTTCGAGCCATTCTCTTGCCTCAGCCTCTGAAGTGGCTAGGATTACAGGCACCCGCCACCACACCCAGCTAATTTTTGTATTTTTAGTAGAGATGGGATTTCACCATGTTGGCCAGGCTAGTCTCGAATTCCTGACCTCAGGTGATCCGCCTGACTTGGCCTCCCAAAGTGCTGGGATGACAGGCGTGAACCACTGTACCCAGCTGACATAAATCTTTTTTTAAAAAGTATTACTTTTAGACATGTGCCTCACTATATTGCCCAGGCTAGAGTGCAGTGACTGTTTACAGGTGCAGTCACAGCTCACTGCAGCCTCTAACTCTTGCACTCAAGTGATTCTCCCACCTCAGCCTCCCAAATAGCTGGGACTGCAGGTGTGCACCCATACCAGGCTAGAGAAATATTTAATCTGCCAGTTTGTAGTTTTCCAAGTGGCACAACTAAGGAGCTAGGTCATTGTCAGCAGCCTGAGTCAGTAAAAATATAACAGGAGGTTCATCAAAGAGGACTGACCTGGGCTATGAGAATAGCTGTGAGTTCTGCCTACCAAGTGGAACGACCATATCTGCTTTCCATTCCGCACAGCAGCCCAGTGGACAGCACTGACTTCAGCTTAGCCAAGCCATCAGTGAACCAGGCACAGGCTTTTAGGGGAACCTTTGTGGATTGTGAGCTATGGGGTGGAGGATAAAATTTCCCCTAGAAGAATAGCTGCCTTTTTTTTTTTTTAAATGTAAAGCCAAAATGCCACTAGGGCCAGGCCAGCTGCATACTGAATGTATCATTTCCATTGGACAAGAGAGGCTTGTCAGGCCCTTCCCACATTGTTAGCTTTGAGTTGGAATCATGCCACCCCAAAATGGGACTATCAGTCACAAGGCCTTTATGAGGATGTGCTGTGTACCCTTTGTCAGGTGCTCAGGTTTTTTTGTTTCTTTGTTTGGTTTTTGAGACAGAGTCTCGCTCTGTCGCCCAGGCTGGAGTGCAGTGGCACGATCTTGGCTCACTGCAAGCTCCACCTCCCAGGTTCATACCATTCTCCTGCCTCAGCCTGCCCAGTAGCTGGGACTACAGGCGCCCACCACCTTGCCCGGCTAATTTTTTGTATTTTTAGTAGAGACAGGGTTTCACTGTGTTAGCCAGGATGGTCTCGATCTCCTGACCTCGTGATCCACCCGCCTCAGCCTCCCAAAGAGATGGGATTACAGGTGTGAGCCACCGCGCCCGGCAAGGTGCTTAGGGTTTTTTAAGAGACAGCGTCTTGCTCTTGTCATCCAGGCTGGAGTGCAGTGGTGTGATCCTGGCTCACTGCAGCCTTGAACTTCTGAGCTCAAGCAATCCGCTCGCCTCAACCTCCCAAGTAGCTGGGACTACAAGTGAATGCCACCTCTCCTGGAGAATTTTTAATTTTTTTTTTTTGTAGAGATGAGGGTCTTGCATGTTGTCCAGGCTGGTCTCAAAATCCTGGCCTCAAGTGATCTTCCTGCCTCAGCCTCCCAAAGGGCTGGGATTACAGACATGAGTGCTCGGTTTTGACGAGAACCCAACAGCAAATTAAGAGCTGCTTTTCAAAAGGGGTGTATCTCTTAACGTCGGGAAGACAACAAATCTAAAACCCCCAAGAGGCACCTCCAGGTGATGGTTGCCTCCCTTTGGCACATGCCCCAATGAGCAAAATCATCAATCAGCAGGACTTAGGTCAAAGGGGTCATTAGGGTTGTGGGGTCCCGAAGACCCTAGCACTGCTCTATGTGCAGTACTTACCGGTGGGTAGAATCCCCTTCAGCCTTTATGAGCATTCATAGAACATTGATGTAAAACACCAGTGCCTGTTGTACATGCAGCTTGGGGAGCCACAAGGACTGTAATGTTGAATAGACTCAAAGCCCTCCTCTATAAGGCCAGTGTCCTGGAAAAGTGACGGACATTCTTCCGCCGGGAGGAAGCTAGGAGACTTTCCTGCCATTATCAGTTTTTTTTCCCTATATGCTCAGAAATGTGGTTACGGATTCTTTAGTGCATACTTGCAGCATTCACACAATAATAGTCATGCCTCTATTCTTTCAACCAGAACTTATTTGGTGCCTATAAGTTGGGCAAGAAATTAGAAGTCCTGGGGATACAGGCATGAACAAAACCATCTCTACTCTATAGCTTGTGTTCTAGGGGGAATATCAGACAGAAAAAGGAAATACATGATATGTCAGATGGTGACGAGTGCTACGGAGAAAAAGAAAACAAGAAAAGGGGTGTAAAGAGTGTCAGAGGCCAGGCGCGGCTCACTCCTGTAATCTCAGCACTTTGGGAGGCTGAGGTGGGTGGATCACTTGAGGCCAGGAGTTCAAGACCAGCCTGGCCAACATGACGAAACCCCCGTCTCTACTGCAAAAAACAAAACAAAACAAAACACAATAACAAAAATTAGCCAGGTGTGGTGGCGCGTGCCTGTAGTCCCAGCTACTGGGGAGGCTGAGACATAAGAATTGCTTGAACCCAGGAGGTGGAGGTTGCAATGAGTCGAGATAGCGCCACTGCACTCCAGCCTGGGTAATAGAGTGAGACTGTCTCACAAAAATAACAACTTAAAAATTTAAAAAAAGAAAAAAAAAAAGAGTGTCAGGGATGGGAGCTTACTAATTTATGTAGGGTGGTCAAGAAAGTCTCAGAGACCTGAAGAAATGGAGGAAACAAGACATGCAGCTATCTGGGGAAAGCAAGTTCTACGCAGGGAGAAAAATAATGGGGAAGCCCTGCACCTGGAACTGGCCTGCTGCAAGACAAAAGTAGCAAGGCCTGTGCCACTGGAGTGGGATGGCCCAGGAGGAGAGCGGGACATGAGGCCCCTGGGGCCCCAGGAAGGTCCCATGCTAACTTCTGCAACAGACTGAACAGACTGGCGGTGGGTAGGAGCGGGTGATGTATCATTGAAGAGGCAAAATGGGGCCGGGCATAGTAGCTCATCCCTGTAATCCTAGCACTTTGGGAGGCCAAGGCGGGAGGATTGATTGAGCCCAGGAGTTTGAGATCAGCCTGGGCAACATGCTAAACCCTGTCTCTACAAAAAAATATAGAAATTATTTTTCTATATTTCATATCATGGTGATGTGTGCCCTTTTTTTTTTTTTTTAGGCTGAGTTTCACTCTTGTTTGCCCAGGCTGGAGTGCAATGGCACGATCACGGCTCACCGCAACCTCCGCCTCCCAGGTTCAAGCGATTCTCCTGCCTCAGCCTCCCTAGTAGCTGGGATTATAGGCATGTGCCACCACGCCCGGCCAATTTTGTATTTTTTAGTGGAGACGGGGTTTCTCCATGTTGGTCAGGCTGGTCTCGAACTCCCAACCTCAGGTGATCCGCCCGCCTCCGCCTCCCAAAGTGCTGGGATTACAGGCGTGAGCCACCGCGCCTGGCTATGTGTGCCTTTGTCTAAATAAAATAAAATAAAATAAAAAGAGGCAAATGTAAAAATCTGATAAAAGGATGTTTGGCTGAGAGTGGTAGTGCTGGAAGTGGGGAGAGATGCTAATAGTCTGGACAAATTTCTTTGGATTATTTTGAAAAATGTAACCACAACACCATTATCACAGCTCAAAAGAATGAACAACAATCATTTAATATTATCAAATATCTAGTCAATATACAAATGTCCCTAACTGTCTCAGGATTTTTTTTTTTTTTAAAGTTTGTTAGAATTGTCAAAGATAAACAAAGCCAGGCCGGGCACAGCTTCTCATGCCTGTAATCCTAGTGCTTTGGGAGGTTGAGGGAGGATAATCACTTGAGGCCTGGAGTTTGAGATCAGCCTGGGCAACATAGTGAGACCCCTCTACCAAAAAATTTTAAAAATTACCTGGACATGGTGATGTGTGCCTGTAGTCCCAGCTACTCAGGAGGCTGAGGTGAGAGGATCACTTTAACTCGGGAGGTCGAGGCGGCAGTGAGCAATAACCACAACTGCATTGCAGACAACATCTCTAAAAAATTAAAAATTAAAAAGCCAGACACCAGTTAAAGCAGTGAAGACAGATTTTATTTAGTAACTACTAACAGTAGGGGAACAGCTGAGTTCCATTCTAATTTTCAAAGAGGTAACTGGACCTCTTAAAGGGAGAAAGAGATGCGGGGTGTGGTGGCTCATGCCTATAATCTCAACACTTTGGGAGGCTGAGGTGGGAGGATCTCTTGATCCCAGGAGTTCAAGGCCAGTCTGGGGAACAAAGTGAGACCTTGCCTCTATTTTTTTTTTTTTTTTTTAATTAGCCATAATCCCAGCTACTCAGGGGGCTGACATGGCAGGATTGTTGAGTATTGGAGGTCGAGGCTGCAGTGAGCCATCCACCTCCCCCATTCTCTTTCTCCTTTTGAGACAGGATCTTGCTTTGTCACCCAGGCTGGAGGGCAGTGTTGTGATCATAGCTCACTAGAAATAGAAAGTTTAAAGCCATGATTCTGGGTGAGATTGCTGAGGGAAGCAGGGTAGATGGACAAGAGAAACCTTGAAAGGCCAGAGCCCTGGACATTCCATGTTTAGAGCTGGAGAGATAAGGAAGTGCCAGGAAAGGAAGTGAGGCACACACATAGCCCCTGACATAAACCATCCACACTGTCATGGCTCAGTGGTCCAGGATCACCCGAAGCAGACGATCCTCCTACTGATGTATCTTCAAAAGCCTGCAGTAGCCTAACACTAAGCCCCAGTGCCCATGCCACTCACCTCACTTCATCTCATCACAACGACATTGTACCAACCATCTCACATCATCACAAGGATGACTACAATAAGATGTTGAGAACCACATTTACATAACTTTTATTACAGTATATTGTTATAATTGTTCTTTTCTTACTGCTGTTGTTAATCTCCTACTGTGCTAAGTTATAAATTAAACTTTATCATAGGTATGTATGAGTAGGAAAAAACAGTATATCTACAGCTCAGTGCTTTCCAGTTTCAAATATCCACTGGGGGTCTTGGAACTTGTCCCCTGCAGATAGGAGGGGACTACTGTTTTGTATCCTGTGGGGCTGTATGTGTGGAGAGAGGGTGAATATGGGAGTGGTCTGTATGTGTGTGAAGGGGATCCATATGTGTGGGTGAGTGGGTGAGGGAGGTGTTTGCTGGAGCCGTATCCTTTGAGTGGACAACAGGGAATGGGATCTAAGGCCCACAGAAGGGTCTGGTCTCAGGGAAGAGCAGACAGTTCATCCATAGGTTTCTTTTCTTTTCTTTTTTTTTTTTGAGACTGAGTTTCGCTCTAGTTGCCCAGGCTGGAGTGCAGTGACACGATTTTGGCTCACTGCAACCTCTGCCTCCCGGGTTCAAGCAATTCTCCTGCCTCAGCCTCCCAAGTAGCTGGGATTACAGGCATTTGCCACCACGCCCAGCTAATTTTGTATTTTTAGTAAAGACAGGGTTTCTCCATATTAGTCAGGCTGGTCTCAAACTCCCGACCTCAGGTGATCCGCCCACCTTGGCCTCCCAAAATGCTGGGACTACAGGCGTGAGCCACCACACCCAGCCAAACAGTTCATCCATAGGAATAGGAGACAAGAACAGGCACCTGGACACAGACTCAAGATGTGGTAGTGGGAACCACACCCTCTCCGACTGCTTCTATTTTTCTTTTTTTTGACACAGTCTTGCTCTGTCACCCAGGCTGGAGTGCAACGGCGCAATCTTGGCTCACTGCAACCTCCGTCTCCCGGGTTCAAACAATTCTCGTGCCTCAGCCTCTTGAGTAGCTGAGATAACAGGTGTGTGCCACCATGCCTGGCTCATTTTTGTATTTTTAGTGGAGATGGGGTTTCACCGTGTTGGCCAGGCTGGTCTCAAACTCCTGACCTCAGGTCATCCGCCTGCCTCAGCCTCCCAAAGTGCTGGGATTACAGACATGAGCCACCATGCCTGGCCGATTGCTTCTGTTTTCTTAATGCATTAAGAAGCAGTGTCCTCAGCTGAGAGTGAGAACTGGGGAGAGGCGTTGGAGGCTTGAGGATATAGGAAAGGGAAATGGGAGAGTAAACAGACAAGGAGAACGGTAGTTTATGTTTTATTTATTTTTAAAAATCGTTAAATAAAGGTTCATAATTCCCCCACCCCTGCCAAGTAACCGAGGCATGTATCATGTTTCCTTTAAGGAAAGCTCCTGGGAGCATCCTGTCTTAGTCCATCTGGCTGCTGTTACAAATACCACAGATTGGGTAATCTGTAAATAGAGATTTATTTCTCACAGTTCTGGAGGCTGGGAAGTCCAAGATCAAGATACCAGCAGATTTGGTGGCTGTTGAGGGCTTGCCCTCTCTGCTTCAAGCATGACAAGCATGACGCCTTGTTGCTGTGTCCTCACATGGTGGAAGGTGGAAAGGGGACAAACATTCCCTCAAGCCCTTTTATGAGGGCACTAATCCCATCCACGAGGTGGGAACCCTCACGGTCTGATCACCTCCTAATGGTCCTGCCTCTTAGTACTGCTGCATTGGGAACTAAATTTCAACATGAATTTTGGAAGGTCACAAACATCCAAACCTTAGCACTGCCCCATGTTTATGATTACATACTATTGTCCAGAAAGTAATGATAGAGTCACCTCTGCCCTCAAAAGAGGCTGAGAATGTGGTCTTTGTATTGAATGAGTACGTGCCCTCCTAAAAGTCAAGGCTTACTATCATGGAAGAAGAAAAGAGTGGATATTTGGATATTAAGGAACAACCAAGAGCCTCTATCACATCTTTTTTTTGAGAGAGAGAGAGAGTCTCGCTGTTGCCCAGGCTGAAGTGCAGTGGAGCGATCTCGGCTCACTGTACCCCTACTTCCTGGGTTCATGTGATTCTCCTACCTCAGCCTCCCAAGTAGCTGGGATTTACAGGCTTGTGCCACCACACCTAGCGAATTTTTGTATTTTTAGTAGAGACAGCGTTTCACCATATTGGTCAGGCTGGTCTCAAACTCCTGACCTCAAGTGATCCGCCCGCTTCAGCCTCCCAAAGTGCTGGGATTACAGGCGTGAGCCACTGCGCCCAGCCTCACCTTTAATCTTGCCAAAGCCTTTACCTTAGTTTCCATAGAAATAAGAACTTTTTCTTCAGCACTCACATTATATCAGTTTATATATTTAATAAAAATTATGCATTTACCATAATTTTGTGCATTTCTTTTCTTTTTTTTTTTTTTGAGACAAAGTCTTACTCTTGTTGCCCAGGCTGGAATGCAATGGTGTGACCGTGGCTCACCTCAATCGCCACCTCCCAGGTTCAAGTGATTCTCCTGCCTGAGCCTCCTGGGTAGCTGGGATTACAGGCATGTGCCACCACACCTGGCTAATTTTGTATTTTAGAGATTTCTCCATGTTGGTCAGGCTGGTCTTGAACTCCCGACTTCAGGTGATCCGCCCACCTCGGCCAATATCCATCTCAAAGTGCTGGGATTATAGGCAGGAACCATGGCGCCTGGCCCAACATTTGTACACACACACACACACACATATATGTATTTTTTTTTGAGACAGAGTCTCACTCTGTCACCAGGCCGGAGTGTAGTGGCGTGATCTCAGCTCACTGCAACCTCCGCCTCCTGAGTTCAAGCAATTCTCGGGCCTCAGTTACCCGAGTAGCTGGGATTACAGGCACGTGCCACCACGGGCCCAGCTAATTTTTTATTTTTAGTAGCGATGGGGTTTCGCCATGTTGGCCAGGCTGGTCTCAAACTCCTGGCCTCAAGTGATCCACCCACCTTGGCCTCCCAAAGTGCTGGGATTACAGGCAGGAACCACGGCGCCTGGCCCAACATTTGTACAGTTTTAAAAACAGAACATTAATTACACATTTAACTACAAATGCACTGCTGATGCACATGAGAATAGATGCAAACATTCTGGAGGGAAAAATCTATCAAAAGCCTTAAAAATCTCATAGGATAGGACTTAGCAAACTCCTGGGCTCAACTGATCCTCGCACCTCAGCCTCCAGAGTAGCTGGCACTATAGGCTCATACCACCACACCCAGTTAATTTAAAAAAAATTTTTTTTTTTTTTCCTAGAGACCAGGTCTTGCTATGTTTCCCAGGATGGTCAGGAAAACCATTTTAAGTAGAGACTCCTAAGGAAATAATTGAGGACACTGGCAATTTAACAGGATTGTTTATCTTTTTTTTTTTTTAATTTTTATTTTTGAGACAAGCTTTCACTGTCACCCAGGCTAGAGTGCAGTGGTGCAATCTCGTCTCGGCTCACTGCAACCTCCCCCTCCTGGGCTCATGGAATCCTCCCGCTTCAGCCCCTCAAGTAGCTGGGAATGCAGGCGCAAGCCACCACGCCTGGCTAAGTTTCGTATTTTTGGTAGAGATGGGGTTTTATCGTGTTGCCCAGGCTGGTCTCAAACTCCTGAGCTCAACTGATCCACCAGCCTTGGCCTCCCAAAGTGTTAGGATTACAGATGTGAGCTACCACCCCAGGCTGCATCATTTTTTAAATGATGAAAAACTAGAAAAAAACTAAATAGCCCAGAAATGGGAGATCGCTTGGGTGAATTTTTATAGTACAAAGACGGATTCCAATATAACCATTAAAGTTGAGTTGTACAATGTAAGAGACATTTCTAAAGGAATTCTTGTGATCATCCTGCCCTGGGGAAAGGTCTGAGAGTCACACTGAATATAGCTAGTTTAAGTACTGGTCATGCTTTCATCGGGAATATACTGTTTTGAGGGAATGAATCGGACAGAACTGTGTTGGCAGCACGGCACAGTCTCAGGATGCTTCACTCAAACTGTGAACCCTTATGCCAACTCTCATGAATATGGCTGGTGGTACCCACCAACCACTCCACTCCCACCACTTTATACGGAGAACCTGAACTGCAGGGGACAGAAAGCGAAATACCCACATTTCCCTAAATCTCTTGTGCTAGCATTCTGGGCATGCATGAGGTTTTACCAGTTGAGGTTTGAAAGGTGGAGGTAAACCTGAGGCCGCCTTCTTCACTTTGGCCGTTTTCCACTGCCAGAGCTGTGGATGAGCTTGACTCTCCTCTCTCTCACACCTAACATCGAATCTATCAGCAGATCATGCTGGTGCTACCCTTGAAATCAGTATCTAGAATCCAATCACTTCCCAGTGCCTCTGCTGTTAGTGGCCTGGCCAAGTCACTGCCATCCACTGCCCAGGGACTCCCTCAGCCCTGCTTCTCGCCTCACCCCCACACCGGCCAGCTCACCAGGTCACTTTAAGAATAAAGCCGGGCCGGGTGTAGTGGCTCATGCCTGTAATCCCAGCAATTTGGGAGGCCAAGGCGGGTGTATCACCTGAGGTCAGGCATTCGAGACCAGCCTGGCCAACCTAGTGAAACCCCAACTCTACTAAAAATACAAAAATGGTGGCAGGCACCTGTAATCCCAGCTACTCGGGAGGCGGAGGCACGAGAATCACTTGAACCTGGGAGGTGGAGGCTGCAGTGAGCCAAGATCATGCCACTGCACTCTAGCCTGGGCGACACAGCATGACTGTGTCTCAAAAAAAAAAAAAAGAAAAGAAAAAAAAGAATAAAGCCAAGGTCCCTATGGTGGCCTAAAAGCCCTCTCTCTCCCTCAGCTCCAGCCAGTCTCTCTGACTCTTCACTCAGCCCAGAGCACTCTCCCCACCTGCATCTGATCCCGCTGGTTCACTTCCTCAAACTATACCTTCTCAAGGAGGTCTACCCTACTTGCTGCAACATGCCCGGCACCACCCAGAATCCCCTGCTCCCTGCAGGTTCCCAAACTCTTGTCACCTTTTAACCTCCTTCCTTAAGCGTATCCTCTGTCTCCCTCACTAGAGCACAGGCTCCTCCAGCAGGCCACAGCCCTTTGTTTAACCACTGCTTTCCTAACTCCTGCAGGGTGCCTAGCACACAGCAGGCACTTTCTTCAGGTGTGCCAGGGTCCAGGTACAGCTGTGTGGTTCCCCAGAGGCAGCTGGGGCTGTGGGATTCCCTCATCCCTGGCTGGCAGCTGTGGCAGTGTGTTGTGTTCTAGAACTCAGTCGAGCTTGAGTCTCCACCCTCCTGATTGTGGAAGACAGTGTAGCTCCCTCACCATCTGTTCTACGGGGTTCTGATTCCTGGATGCTCAACCTCTGGCTCATTCCTCCAGCCTTCCAACGAGTCTATAAACTTCTCTTCCTGTATTAACTCTTTCTGCTTAGAATACCTAGAATGGTTTCTACTTGTCCAGTGAAACCTCATGCACGCCCTGGAATATACACAAGATAAAGTCTCCAGGCCAACAGTGATCAAGACTGCATTTTTCTTTTTCTTTCATGTAAGCTTTCTAGATGTAAAGACTGCATTTTTTTCTGACTAGATCTTAAATGTAGATGAGCCAAATAACAAAGTCCAACTTCTGACTCAGTTTTTGGGGAGATAGATCAGTGTTTACCCCAATGGAAGGGAACAGAAGAAATGCTTCAGAAGAGCTGAGGCAGAAAGTGGCCATGGCAGAGGGCTCCTAAAGCTAGCATCCCATCACCATCTCTGTTTTTTCAGATGACACCCCTAAGACCTGAGCCCCTTCTGGACCCCACACTCCACCTGTAGAACTTCAGTGGGGCCTTGTGTGGCCGAACCACAATCCAAGAGACGTGTTCACATCATTTGTCGCTAGCCACCGCCATCTCAAGGGGAAATGCCCCAAATGTGGAAGTATCTGACACCAGGACTGGGGGTTGGAGCACTGGATGAACAGCGTGGGTGCCACTCTTTTACTGTGTACTGTCCTAAGAAAGAAAACCCTTTCCCTTTGAAGAGCCTAGTGCTGAGTGCCCAATTCAATCGGACCACGCAGGGTGGTCTGAGGATTAAAAGATGCTACCTTTAATTCCTTCAGCTAATTCAGAAGTATGTGAAACACAAGATACTCATTAACGTGGAAGAACCGGATGTGTGTGCTTGTGGGTGCATATTATTTATTTTTCAGAGACAAGGTCTCTCTATGTTGCCCAGGCTGGTCTTGAACTCCTGGACTCAAGTGATCCTCCCACCTCAGCTCCAGAGTAGCTGGGACCAAAGAATTGTACGTATTTTTGAGTGAGATAGAGTACACAATAAAACCGCATAATTTATATCATTATAAATAACATACAAAATTTTGAAGGCTGAAATAATATACATGAGCAGTCATAAAATATAATGAAATCATGTCCTTTGCAGCAACATGGATGGAGCTTGAGGTTATTATCCTAAGTGTACTCAGAAACAGAAAATCAAATAGCACATGTTCTCACTTATAAGTGGGAGCTAAATAATGGGTACCTATGGACATAAAGATGGAAATAGCAAACACTGGGCACTCCAAAAGGGGGTGAGTAGAAGAGGGGCAAGGGTTGAAAAGTTACTGAGTACAATGTTCACTATTTAGGTGATAGGTATGACAGAAGCCCAATCCCCACCAGTACGCAATATACACAAACATGCACACGTGGCTGGGCGTGGTGGCTCATGCCTGTAATCCCAGCACTTGGGAGGCTGAGGCAGGTAGATCACTTGAGGTGAGGAGTTCGAGACCAGCCTGGCCAACATGATGAAACCCCCATCTCTACTAAAAATACAAAAATTAGCCGGGTGTGGTGGCACGCGCCGGTAATCCCAGCTATTTGGGGGGCTGAGGCGGGAGGATCACTTGAACCTGGGAGGCAGAGTTGCAGTGAGCCAAGATCACACCACTGGGCGACAGAGTGAGACTCCATCTCAAAAAACAAAACAAAACAAAACATGCACATGTACCTGCTAAATCTAAAATAAAATAATATACACTAAAATGTTAAAACTGATTTTAGTAGAATAAAAGGTAACTAAACATTTTAAAAAGCTAGGCCTAGATGAATACTTAATGATTTTACATTGTGATATTTTTTGAACATGACAACAGCTACTATGAATTGTCTATCCAATTGCCACTCCAGCTTCCTCCCTACTAACAAAACCCCAGCTCAAGGGCAAGTGTGCTCAGTGCCAGGGGACGCACAGGGGATGCACTAGTCGACCCATCCCCCTTTGCCAGGGCCCAGTCCGAGAGTGGGCATGCAGCCCACTCTATAAAGAGACAGGGGTGAGGCTGCTGGAGCTGCTGACGGTTCTTCCCGGATAAGGACAGAATAAGAATGCTCCTTTACTACTGTCCATTCTGGCTGTGGACAACGTCATTTGGAGAATGATGCTTGGCACAGGAGCCGCCATTCTGCAACACTGAGGATGGCAGAGCAAATGGTTCCAAGGAAATTGTGATGACATTTTGGCTTCCACCCAACTCTAGAACTATCTATTTACAGACTTCTTGCTATGTGAGATAAACATTCCCATTGCTTAGGCCACCGTCAGGCTAATTTTCTGTTACCTGTGCTCATCACATCCCGTTATAGGCAATTATCTGCCTGGCACTGAATAAATGCCTCATGTTCACTCTAACTTAAGAGCAGCCCTATTAAGCTACTAGTGTCTCACTCTTACATAAAATAAATAAAATCAAGCCTAAAGAGGATAAGTGATTTTTTTCCAACCCAAGTTACCAGTGGAGTCAGATTCAAACCCAACCGTGACTCGATAGCCCGGACTCTGCCACTTAATCATGTAGTTAGAAAAGTGTGCAAGCCTATTGTTCCTTCTTTCTGTATTTCACAGAAAGCGTATACACAGATGCAGGTAGCAGCAAATTTGCATCCACTTGCACTCATGTATGAATTTGGCTTTGGGCTCTTCTCCTCTGTCATTTGTCTGTATTCCTTGGTAGAAATGCATGCCTCACAGGCCCGACAAAGAAGGCGGACTCTCCTCTCTTTACCCATACTTATTGATGAGACCTAATTTGTGCATCAGTGACCTAGAGACAGGTTGTGCGGACTTTGATACAGAGTCATAAGGTTCAAGCCAAGACATCTGAACGGGCAAAATGAATGTGAAAGCAGTACAGGTTCTTCCTCAAACTTTCCTGGAAGAGTCAGAAAACTGAAGATTGAAAAACACCCAATATCTAACATCAGGCCATTGAGTTCATCCAAAAAAAGCAGAAGAGTATTTCTGAACCAAAGAAACAGAACAGAGAGGATGAGAATGGAGACCTGCTGGCTGTGCATCAGCTATTTAAAGGAAGAAAGGCTGGAGCCCAGAACTAACCAAAGCTTAGCCTTCAACCAAACAGGGCTTCCCGGCACAGGTTTCCAAGGAACCCTTTCTGCTCCAGTCCTCTACAATGTGAAGCGCCCAGAACAACACTATCCAATGGAGCTGACATGAGCTTCAGTGCCGGAAAGGGCGATGTGGTCACCAAAGAGTCAGTCAGCCTCACAGCTGCTGGCTGGGCAGGTTGAGGGCTTTATAGGAAAAGCCCAGCCTTGACAAATGAGTTACAGGCTTGAGGAACTTGGAAAAGGAAGGTGAGCCTGAAGGAAGATGTACCCAAAATCTAAGGGGCCACTAGGAATCAGGGATGGGGGTGGAGGGGAAACGGTTCTTCCTGGGCCCCTGTGGTTCATACTGTCCCAGAGGCCATGTGCCACGACACCAGCAAAGGGAAGCTGTGCCATCAGTGTCTAACAGCCACACAGGCCGCCACATGAGACTTTTTTCTAACCTGCAAATGTCTCCCCAGCTGAACCAGGGAAAATACCAGCCCTACTGTCAAGACAAGAGGAGAAGCTATTCCTCCAGGGACAACACAGTACGATGACCTGGTAAAGGGGACAGGATCACAGACCCAAAAAAGTAACCCTGAGTAGGTGGCTCTGGCAGTGCTAGGACAGGAGACAGAGGCCGGCCTCTGAAACCCAAAGTTTTTGAAGTGGGCATCATCAGCCAAGTGTCAAAGAGGCCATTATTCAATATATCCCTAACTTCTCTTACCAAGGGCTTAGTTTTGTTGTTAGCAATATATGACTCCAGCTCATACATGAGTAATAACTGCAAAGGAAAGAGTACGGGGAACATGTCTTGGGCCCAACATGTCCCCCAAAGGCTTTTGCAGGGTGCTGGGAGGAAGTCTCTGACTCTTCCTTTCTGTTACCTGCAGCGATTACAGTAACTCACACAGGAGGCACCTGGCTAACACGAGCCAGGAGAAAAAGGCGTAGAACAGCCTGACACCATAAATGTAGGGCATCAGGCCCAGGGTGAGGACAGGATATAAAACAGGAAGGGGCAAGAGTGGGGACGGGAGAGCTCTAGTCACTGCCTCTGGGAGACTTGAAATCTCTATTTTGTTTGAAAATAGACTCAGGTAGAGAAAAAGGACATGAATATTTATTGAGTGCCTGCTGGTTCTGGCCTTGTGCGTGGCCTTGTGCAGTATTCATCTATAACAGCCCATGAATCCTCACCCAAACCCTGGAAGGTAGGTATCATCCCCATTTGTGTCGGATGAGGAATAGGAGGCTCAGAAAGGTTAGGTAGTTTGTCCAAGGACACAGAACCAGGAACTGGCCAGCATGGACCGAGAGCTTAAGTTTCAGACTCAATCCTTGCTCTCTCTCCTCTGCTGCCTCCGGGAGGAAGGAGGGAGCACCAGTAGAAGCTGCAGTTCTCACACTTCCTGCCCCGGCGGCCCAGCAGGCACCAAGAGAAGCCAGCCCCTACCCACAGACCCTCCCCACCTACCTTGGGAGGATGCATCAGTGGATGAGATTAAGACATAAATACAAAAATAAATAGCAGGGCCAAGTCCCCAGCAGCAAGGATGTGCCATCTCCATGCTGCAGGAAGGTTCACTGTGCCATTTACAGCTGCTATGGGAGGAAGCCCTGGGGGACCTGGGACAATGGCTGCCAAAGGCTGGAGTGGGTGGGCTCAGTGGGCCCCTTCTGGGTCTCACAGATTCAAGAACAAAATGTCTGGAGCAGGCAGCAGCCGTGGGCACAGGCACCGTCCTCCTCCATCTGCTCATTTTACCGGTGTTTGTGATCCAAGAGGGATTCAAAATCGGGGGAACATACAAGTTTGTGCTTCACGTGTCCCAGGACTGTCATCTCCCCTGTCCTACTGTCTCCAAGGCCCACGGACACCAGCTCCTGCCAATGGACAGAGACAGTGATGAGAACCACCACCACGTGCCCAGCGTGTAGAGCTGTGAATGGGGACATGATACTCCCAGAAACCCCCTCCCTTATTTAGCACTGGCTCTTCAATCCTCCTCCACTCCTTAAAGGGTCCCTCCCTTGCCCTAAGGAGGCTCTTACCTGCAAGAAGGAGCAGGCTGTTCCCATGGTCACGTCCAGAGTCACCTTGCCCAGGAGGAGTTGCACCCTTCCAGACTTGCGGATGAGTAGCTTGCCAACCTGACCCTCTGTCAGGTCAGCCAGGGTACAAGCATTCTCTGCCAGCTTGGCTTCCTGCGCAGAAAACCAGAAGATGGACACTGGGCTAGGAGCTCTTTCCTCCATCTTTCATGAACCCCCTTCTACTCCCTAAGAGTAAGGCACAGCAAAGGTCAGAATGAGCTCCCCAAAGAATGCCTTCTCCTAGGGCTGTTGGCTATGGTTAAAATACAAAACCCATAGCAAACAAATACATAAACGGACAAAATATCAGTAACTGCTGAAGCTGAGTTCTGGTACATGGCAGTTTATGTTCTCATTTTTTTTTGAGACAAGGTCTGACTGTGTCACCCAGATTGGGGTGTGGTGGCGCGATCTTGGCTCACTGCAACCTCTGCCTCCTGGGCTCAAGCCATCCCCCCACCTTAGCCTCCCAAGTAGCAGGGACTACAGGCACACGCCACCATGCCTGGCTAGTTTTTGTATTAGCCATGGTGCCACCATGTTGCCCAGGCCAGTCCCGATCTCCTGGGCTCAAGTGATCCTCCCGTCTTGCCCTTCCAAAGTGCTAGGATTAGAGGCATGAGCCACCGCACCTGGCCATATGTTCTCTCATTTGTTTTTTTTTTTTTTTTTTTTTTTGAGACGGAGTCTCGCTCTGTCACCCAGGCTGGAGTACTGTGGCCGGATCTCAGCTCACTGCAAGCTCCGCCTCCCGGGTTCCCGCCATTCTCCTGCCTCAGCCTCCCGAGTAGCTGGGACTACAGGCACCCACCACCTCACCCGGCTAGTTTTTTGTTTTTTTTTTTTAGTAGAGACGGGGTTTCACCGTGTTAGCCAGGATGGTCTCAATCTCCTGACCTTGTGATCCGCCCGTCCCAGCCTCCCAAAGTGCTGGGATTACAGGCTTGAGCCACCGCGCCCGGCCTGTTCTCTCATTTGTATGTCTTTGAAATATTTCCTTATAAGAAGTGAACACACATCCCTGCAACACACACACACAATTGGGGTTGGAGGTACAAAGACCCATGGCTCTTGCAGGCATCAAGAAAAACCACCCATTATTGTCCCATTTCAGCCAGGGTGGCACGGCTTTGCTTCCCACTACAGGTCACCACTTCCCCTCTTAGTCCCCGACTCTATCCCACAGGCCTCTGCCTGAGCATACCCGGTCTTTCTCCTGCTTGATGAGCATCATCTGTCCATCCTCACCCTGCACCTCTGTCTTGATGGGCTTGATGTCCTGGGTGGGCGGCTGGCCAGGGAGGGTGTCTGGCAGCTGCAGAAACAGCAGTTCCTCCTCCTTGGTGAGGCTCAGCTCCCTGAGCAGCTCTGCCACGGATACATCCTTTGGGAGGCCTGGGGTCTTCCTGGCTGCTTTGGGGGGAGCCTTCATCTTGGCCTCTTCCTCATCTCGTGGCTCCTCTTTCACTGCCCGGGTGATAGAAATGGAATGCTATCACATGACCACCCTCCATACTAGCTCACTGTTACCAGCCCTTTGCCCCCGTCTGCTCCACTGTCACTCAGCCAGGGAGTGGGAAGGGGGCACTGATTATAGAGAGGGGCAAGAGACAACATGTTTAAATCTCGCCTGACTTATCTAAAAAGCGACATCTGAGGCTGGGCCCACCGCTCCATGCCAACACAGGAACCCTCTGCGAGGGAGAATCGGGCATCTTTGTTCAGCTCATGTATCTTACAGCCGGGATGGGAGGACCTGCTCATGAGCAGCAGTCAGGGACACATGCAAAGGATGCCTGATGCACAGGATTCCTGGGGAGCAGCCATGGAATTGGAGATGAGAAGTTAACTGACAAGAGTACCTTTCACAGCAGGTACGTCCACCTCCATGTCTTCTTCCTTGGGGCCAGTCAGCCAAGGTTTAACATCTGGTTCGTCATTTTCTTCCTTAAAAAGCCACCCCGAGTGAGCCAGCGGCAGCTGCACAGGCATATTTCGAGTGTCGTTCCTCAGCCCGGGGTCATCGAGGAACTGCCAAAAAGAGTCTGGGTCATCCAGCCTGCTAGCACATGCACCTGGATCAAAGTCTGCTTTAGTCCCTTTCTAACCAAAGATTCCTGCTGCTCCCCAGGATTCCAGGACATCAGTGAGCTCTTCTGCCCCTCACCTGGCTCCCCAGAAGCCCTGTTCTACAGCCACAAGGAAGCCCCTTCCCCACAGCCTCCTGGTACCCACATCGTCCTTCTCCAGCATGCGCAAGATCTGTTTAGTTTCTTCGTCTGTCTCTCTCTTCTCTTTTTTGATGTTGATGATATGAGAAGGTCCCATGTCTGATACATCCACTGTCTTATCCCAGTTCCCTGTGGGAAATCACCCAGGTCACTAGGGATCAATAAGGAAGATGCCAACAGCAAGGAAAACTGAACTGGGAGCGGGGAAATTCCACTGCTCTCGCCCTTCTCTTGGGCAGTCTGAACTGAAATTCACTGATTCCTTCCTTGTACCTTTTTTCTTCATCATTTCGGCTGGGCCCTGCTCAAAGATGGAGTGAGACTGGATCACTTCTGGGCGGCCTCGTCCTCGTCCATGCCCCTCTCGCTGTCGGTCTCTGTCCCTTTCACGCTTCTCCTTCTTGACAGTTACTTCTTCCTTGGGCCTGGAAAAAAGAATGGATTAAGGGAAACCACTCACTCACTGTGTCTCCAAAAACTGGCCTTACTCTCCCATACCACTTCACTCCAAGACAGCGGAGAGTTTGAGCCAATAATTACACCATGAGAAGCAGAATCCAATCCTAATTCTAGCACTTTTCTCACTTCCTTGATGAGGCAGGATTTTTTCAGTTTGCTTTACTTTACGTTCTTGTCCAAAAATGTAGATTTTTGTTTGCATTGGGACTGAAAGCAGGAAGGCAGAAATGCAAAGGAACTTCAGGGAAAGCGTGATACATCTTTGTTTAAACTATTGGCTCTCAACTCGGGCCATCAAAGAGAATCACTCCATTCTACTGCCAACAAGTTAAATCACAATTTCTAGAGATGGAACCCTAGACACCAGTATTTTTTTTTTTTAAAGCTTAAACATTAGAATCACCTAGGAGCCAGGGTTGAAAATCACTAGTGAAAAGAACTAAAGATATAAATTTAAATTTTGGAGCCACAAACCTACTTATTTCTCCCCAAAGCCCCAAATTCAGAGCAAGTAAATAAGGGGCAAGTATTCAGAAGGACTAGCTACTTACTCTTCCTTGATCTTCCGACTGATGATATTTGGGGTGAAGGTTTTCTGAAAGCAAAATACAGGAGTCACTGATGTGTTAGGTCCTGACCCCAAAGTACAGAGGAAAATAAAAACTCCCAACGGGCATCTTCTACAGACCACGGCCACCATGACTCTCTTTGGCACATTCCACAGTGCTGTCAGTTTTCTAGATACACGTGTGCCTGAAAAGGAGGAACGTCATGGTGTGGCGGCAGTGGAGTTATGCATAGAAGAAAGGGGCACCAAAAACCATTTTTAACCAGCAGCCTTAGGAAAGAAGATCCTGAAAGAAGGTCCTCTGGGACTTCTAAAAGCAAAGGAATTTCTCTGGTCTCACCTCTTATCTTCAAACTGCTATAGAGACCAGTCAGTATCATGGGGGAACATCTCTAGCAGCAAGGCCTAAGTAGGGAAGGCCACAGATCTGCCAATACTCTCAATCACTGTTGGCAGTGTTTTTCCATATTTTCCAAGGCAAAGTTAGGTTTCTAAAGACTGCTTTATGTCCAGGCGTGGTGGCTCACGCCTGTAATCGCAGCACTTTGGGAGGCCAAGGCAGGTGGATCATGAGGTCAGGAGTTCAAGATCAGCCTGGCCAAGATGGTGAAACCCCGTCTCTACTAAAAACTACAAAAATTAGCCAGGTGCGGTGGCAGGCCTCTGTAATCCCAGCTACTCGGGAGGCTGAGGGAGGAGAATCGCTTGAACCCCAGGAGGTGGAGGTTGCAGTGAGCTGAGATGGTGCCTCTGTGCTACAGCCTGGGCGACAGAAAGAGACTCTGTTAAAAACAAAACAAACAAACAAAAAAAACTGCTTTATTTGGCCGGGAGCGGTGGCTCACGCCTGTAATCCCAGCACTTTGGGAGGCCGAGGTGGGTGGATCACAAGGTCAGGGGTTCAAGAACAGCCTGGCCAACATGGTGAAACCTTGTGTCTACTAAAAATACAAAAATCAGCTGGACATGGTGGCGGGCACCTGTAATCCCAGCTACTCAGGAGGCTGAGGCAGGAGAATCACTCAAACCCGGGAGGCAGAGGTTGCAGTGAGCCAAGATCATGCCATTACACTCCAGTTTGGGGGACTAGGGCGAGACTTCGTCTCAAAAAAAAAACCCAAAAACCTGCTTTATTCTTCTGTCATCCTGACCCCACCCCTTTCTGGGCTACTCTTGACATCCACAGTCATATACACATGGGACAGCCCACAGAGCCTCGAATGCCATGCCTAGGATTCATGATACTCTAGATAACAAGTTTGCACACTGAGATGGTGAATTCTGAACGCTCTAAGACTGTGAAGTTTATGCCTGCCTGGCTTTCATGGGTTTCTTAAAGATGTCCAAACACACAATAAGAGTAAATAAACACTGTTCAAATTACTTTTGAACGACTTTAACTTATTAGGATTCTCTGTCTTTCAACCACCTCTGGGACTCATTTCAACATTTTGTACTCAGTACCTAGATTTGAAGATAGGACAGGCTCCCTAGAATTTAAAGAGGGGTAGGCTTGAGGCCCAACGACACTCCTGACACATAGTAGGCCCTACACAAACATCAGTTGAATGCCGGGGCTTGGAATTCAAGGTAGTTGAGTTTCTTTAGAAACGCGCCGTTGGATACCTTCTTGACTCCCCCGAGGGTGAGGTCCCTGGAACGGATGGAGGGAAGGCGGCCGGGGGTGAGGGGAGGCGCCGGCCGCCGCCCGATGAGCCCCCGGGCCCCAGTCAGAAGGGGTCGGGGCCCTCCCGGAGTGCTGGGCTCGCCGGCGGCGTTTCCTTCCGACATGTTGCCTGGGAGAGAAGGGGGGACGAGATTACCAGAGTGGACTGACACGCGGACCCTGGCGGAACCCAACCCCCTTGCTTTCCGGTCCCCCAGTCGGTGCGTCCCTCCAGTGGCCTCTCAGCTCCTCCCCTCCCACGTGGCGAGATTCCCGGGACCACCCAGGTGAGAGCCTTTGGCTCGCGACACGCCCTCTCTCCAGGAACCCCGCCCAGGAACCAGGCAGGGACGCACCCGGGCCGCGGCTCCACACCGCGCGTCACCACTTCACCTGCGACGCGACCCGCTGCCAGCTTTAGGTCTCCGCACCGGGCGGAAGTCTGCGTGGCACCGCCTGGGCGCTGCCATCTTGGCACGGGCCGGATGTGACGTTTCGGGGGCGGGACTGGGCCACAGTATTTATCAGGCGGCGCTTCGCTCCCCTCCGCCTTCTCTTCCCGGTTCTTCCCGGAGTCGGGAAAAGCTGGGTTGAGAGGGCGAAAAAGGATGAGGGAACCGGTCTGGGCTACGCTATGTGGCGGTGCTCGGGGGTCTTGGCCCCCGGGCGGTGGCGTGGAGGTGCCGAGATCAGGGTCGCGGGTCTTGTCGGCCGCCAAGCCGCAATGTGAGGCTTCGCCTCGGCGGAGCCCCTGGGAGCTTGGGGGTAGCTGCTCGGGATGGGACGAGGGGCGCGGCACAGAGAGCGAGACCTGGACTTAGAGTCGGGGAGTCTTGGGCCGTGCGGAGCCCTGTCTGCGGGTTCTCCATGGTGACCTTGGAGTGGTCACTACCTCCGGGCAGCGACCTCGCCCACTCTCGGGGACCCCTTCCCTGTGCTCCTGGTGGAGTCCTGGGGTGAGGCTGTGAGGGCAGCGTTGGAACAGCCGCAGTGGACCAACTGGTGCCCAGTCACACCCGCTTGGGATCACGAAGGCGGTGGCCCTCGGGTGCGCTCTTGGTCAAAGCCTGGACAGAATCGGAATACCAAGTTTGCTCTACTGCTGGAGGAATTTAAAGAACTTTTATTGACTCCAGCGTTTGTGATATAAAAAGTGTCGTTTAATGTTATCTCCCATCCCCCCAGACTGTATAAAAACATTATTACGGGGAGTTTGAGGAAAGGAAATCGTTTCTACCAGAATGCCACGTAGAGTACTACTATTAAAAATTTTGTAATGTGTCTAGTAGTCTTCACAGAGTTGTATCACAATTTCGTATCCTTTTTCTTTTCTTTTTTTGAGGCGAGGTTTCTGCATACTGCAACCTCTGCCTCCCAGCCTCAAGCCATGCTCCCACCTCAGCCTCCCAAGTAGCTGGGACTCTAAATACATGCCACCACGCCCGGCTAATTTTTTTTTTCTTTTTTCTTTTTCTTTTTCTTTTTTTTCTTTTTTTTTTTTTTTTTTTTGTATTTTTGGTAGAGACGGGATTTCACTGTGTTGCTCACACTGGTCTTGAACTCCTGAGCTCGAGTGATGCCACCCGCCTCGGCCTCCCAATGTGCTGGGGTTACAGGCGTCAGCCACTGCGCCTGGCCTGTATCCTGCTTTTTCAAATAACATTTCTCTGTTACGGCATCAAAGACTGCATAGTTCTCCAGTGGCTGTATCATGATTTAAGTATTTCCCTGATTGTTTCTTTTTTCCCTGTTTTAAATAATGCTGTAGTGAATATCTGGTACATTCGACGTGCTTTTTTTCAATTTTGTTTTGGTTTTTGTTTTCTTTCGGATTATATTCCTGGGATAGATTTCCCGTCCTGGGATAACTGGCCAAAAGAAGGTGGGTTTGTTTTTTGTTTTTTGTTTTTTTGTTTTTTTGTTTTTTTTTAAAGTAAATATTTGGGATGGGCTTGGTGGCTTACGCTTGTAATCCCAGTGCTTTGGGAGGCGGAGGTGGGAGGATCGCTTGAAAGGCTCAGCAGTTCGAGATTGCAGTGAGCTACGATCCAGCCCCCACACTCCAGCCTGGGTGACACAGCAAGACCCTATCTCTAAAAACATTTTTTAAATTAAACTTTTTATTTTGAGAACATGGTAGATTCATGTAGAGTTATAAGAAACCATGTAGAGAGATCCCAAGTATTGTTTATTCATTTTCCCCCAGTAGTAACATCTTGCCATCAGAATATTGACATTGGTGCAGTCAAGATACAAGAAGTTTCCATCACAAGGATTCCTCTAGCTGCCCTTTTATAGCCACACTTCCCTCCCCCCACCTCCTCCCACCACTAATCTGTTTTCCATTTCTGCCATTTTGGTATTTCAAAAGTGTTATATAAATGGAATCGTACAGTATGTGACTTCTTGGGATTGCTTTTTTCACTCGGCATTGTTCCCCGGAGATCATCCAAGTTGTTGCGTGTATCAATAGTTCGTTCCCTTTTATTGCAAAGTATTCATGGTTTGTTTAACCATTCACCCTCTGAAAGACATCTGGGTGGTTTTCCGTGTGGGGTTATTATGGATAAAGCTGCTGTGAAAATACATGTACAAGATTTTGTGTGAACATAAGTTTTTATTTCTCTGGGATAATTGCCCATGAGTGCAATCATTGGGTCATGTGGTAGTTGTATCTTAGTTTTACAAGAAACTGCCAAGCTGTTTTCCACAGTGGCTGTACCATTTTGTACATGCACATTTTATGGTTCTTCATTCATATTGCTAAATTGCTTTCAAAAAGGATTGTGCGGCCGGGCCTGGTGGCTCACACCAGTAATCCCAGCACTTTGGAAGGCCAAGGTGGGCAGATCACTTGAGGTCAGGAGTTCCAGACCAGCTGGCCAACATGGCGAAACCCCGTCTCTACTAAAAATACAAAAATTAGCTGGGTGTGATGGTGCATGCCCATAATTCCAGCTACTTGGGAGGCTGAGGCACGAGAATCGCTTGAACCGGGGAGGCGGAGGTTGCAGTGAGCTGAGATCACGCCGTTGCACTCCAACCTGGGCGACAGGGGGACAGTCTGTCTCAAAACACCAAAAACAAACAAACTCCACAAAAAAAAATAAAAAAGATTGTGCTGAAATACATCAACACTAAGAATGTATGTATATACAATAATCAAATGTATACACATATACACACATTGTGGGCTTTTGATGGAGTCCTGGGTGAGGCTATGTGGGCAGCCTTGGAACAGCCACAATGGGTCAACCGGTGCCTAGTCACACCCATCCTGGGCTCACAGCAGTGGCCCTCATGTGCACTCATTGTCAAAGCCTGGAAGGAATCTGAATACCAAGTTTGCTCTACTGTTGGAATTTAAAGAACTTTTATTGGCTAGGTGTGGTGGCTCATGCCTGTAATGCCAGCACTTTGGGAGGCTGAGGCGGGTGGATCACCTGAGGTCAGGAGTTCGAGACCAGCCTGGCCAACATGGTGAAACCCTGTCTCTACTAAAAGTACAAAAATTAGCCAGGCGTGGTGGCGGGCATCAGTAATCCCAGCTACTTGGGAGGTTGAGGCCGGAGAATCGCTTGAACCCAGGAGAAGGAGATTGCAGTGCGCCAAGATTGCGCCATTGCACTCCAGCCTGGGCGACAAGAGCAAAACTCCATCTGAAAACAAACAAACAAACAGGCTGGGCGCAGTAGCTCACACCTATAATCCCAGCACTTTGGGAGGCCAAGGTGGGCGGATCACAAGGTCAGGAGTTCGAGACTAGCCTGACCAACATGGTGAAAACCCATCTCTACTAAAAATACAAAAATTAGCTGGGCGTGGTGGCATGCGCCTGTAATCCCAGCTACTTGGGAGGCTGAGGCAGGAGAATAGGTTGAATCCGGGAGGCGGATGTTGCAGTGAGCCGAGATCGCGCCACTGCACTCCAGCCTGGGAGACAGAGGAAGACTCCGTTTCAAAAAAAAAAAAGAACTTTTATTGACTTTGAAATTTATTGACTCCGTACACACACACACACACACACACGCACACACAGGTAGTACATAAGAATATATAATTTTAGGGTGTAGTGGCACCCACCTGTAGTGCCAGCTACTTGGGAGGCTGAGGTGAGAGGATCGATTGATCCCAGGAGGTGGAGGCTGCAGTGAGCTCTGATTGTGCTACTGCACTCCAGCCTGGGAGACAGAGGAGACCTCGTCTCAAAAAAACAAACAAAAAAGAGAATATATAATTTTTTGTCCACATCCTTTTGAGTATTGGCTCTTAAAATTTAAAACTTTGTTTGCCAATTTACTAATATTTTGTTATGTTGCTTTCTAAACAGACCTTTTTCAACTTCTTTCTGCATGTTGATTTTACAATAATCAAACCAAACCTATACCCTTTTCCTGTTCCCTACAGAGCTACACGCAACAGCCCTTAGTTTCTAATTAGAGCACTGGGTGAAATAGCTTTGATTTCATTCTGTTGGGCTTTGAAGTTCACCAAGTAGTAGCTTTCCTGGTTTATTTTGTATTTTTAAAAGTACACTCATTCATTTTAGAAAATTTGGAAAAATTTAAAAAGCACTGAGAAGAAAAAGCTATCCATTATTATCCCATCAAATGTTTTATATACTTGAAGTCATTTTTCTATGCATTTAGATTTTTTTTTTTTTTTTTTTTTGAGATGGAGTCTCGCTGTGTTACCCAGGCTGGAGTGCAGTGGCACGATCTCGGCTCACTGCAAGCTCCTCCTCCCGGGTTTACGCCATTCTCCCACCTCAGCCTCCGAGTAGCTGGGACTACAGGCGCGCACCACCACGCCCGGTTAATTTTTTGTATTTTTAGTAGAGACAGGGTTTCACCATGTTAGCCAGGATGGTCTTGATCTTCTGACCTCGTGATCCGCCCGCCTCGGCCTCCCAAAGTGCTGCGATTACAGGCTTGAGCCACCGAGCCTGGCCGCATTTAGATTTTTTTTAATTGGGATATTTTACACAGGGGTCTTTTAACATTTTTATCTATTTATTTATTTTGAGGCCAGGTTATGAGACTGGCTAGTTTTTGTATTTTTGGTAGAGTCGGGGTTTTGCCATGTTGCCCAGGCTAGTCTTGAACTCCTGGGCTTAATCCATCTGCCCACCTCTACCTCCCAAAGTGTTGGGATTACAGACGTGAGCCACTGTGCCCAGCTGAGCTTAGTTTGTTGTTAATAACGTTTTATTTTCACAAATATCATAATAAAGACAATAATCTCATTGTAATTTAACAAACTCTTAAGAACAAATACAGTCTTCTAGGTCTAAATGCAGGTTTAAAAGGTATAACAGATTCTGTCAAAAATCTGTTCTTGTGAATTTTTTTTTTTTTGAGACGGAGTCTTGCTCTGTTGCCCAGGCTCTAGTGCAATGGCATGATCTCGACACACTTGCAACCTCTGCCTCCCAGGTTCAAGCAATTCTCCTGCCTCAGCCTCCCAAGTAGCTGGGATTACAGGGGCGCGCCACTATGTCCGGCTACTTTTTGTGTTTTTAATAGAGGTGGGGTTTCACAATGTTGACCAGGCTGGTCTCAAACTCCTGACCACAGGTGATCCACCTGCCTCAGCCTCCCAAAGTGCTGGGATTACTGGCATGAGCCACTGCGTCCGGCCTTTTTTTTTTTTTTTTTTCCCTGAAACATGGTCTTGCCCTGTCGCCCACGCTGGAGTACAGTGGCTACTCACAGCTACAGTCATAGCTCACTGTAGCCTGCAACTCCTGGGCTCAAGGGATCCTCCTGCCTCAGCCTCCTGTGTAGCTGGGACTACAGGTGTGCACCACCATACCCAACTATTTTTAATTATTTTGTAGAGACAGAATCTCACTATGTTGCGTAAGCTGGTTTCAAACTCATGGGTTCAAGCGATCTACCCCCTTTGGCATTCCAAAGTGTTGGAACTACAGGCGTGAGCCATGGCGCCTGGCCTCCTGTGAATTCTTCATGGACATTAAAAATGAATAAGAAACTGTTTTGAATATGTATTGGTAGAGTAAAAGGAATGTGAGATATGAGAACGCTATCCAAGTTCAAGCTATTACATGTTCTCTGTGTAATTTGTCCTTGTTTATTTGCATCATTTTGCAGGCCATTCATTTGCTGGTTCCTCCTTATTGCCTTGACGCTTACATGTTGGAGAGCTCTAGAATTCTGTCCTTGGGGCCGGGTGTGGTGGATCAGACCTGTAATTCCAGCACTTTGGGAGGCCGAAGTGGGCTGATCACGAGGTCAGGAGATCGAGACTATCCTGGCTAACATAGTGAAACCCCGTCTCTACTAAAATACAAAAAATTAGCTGTGCGTGGTGGTGCGCTCTTATAGTCCCAGCTACTTTGGAGGCTGAGGCAGGGGAACCACTTGAACCCAGGAGGCGGAGGTTGCAGTGAGCCGAGATTGTGCCGTTGCACTCCAGCCTGGGCAACAAGAGCGAGACTCCATCTAAAAAAAAAAAAAAAAAAAAGAATTCTGTCCTTGGAATTCTTTCCTATTTTCTCTATACTAACTCCCATGACAATGGTCCAGTTTCTCAGCTTCAAGTGTACTGTATGCTGATCACTCCTAAGGGCTCATCTCTAGTCCAGTGCTCCCTGAACCCCTGATGTGTCTCTGCCTATTCCATACCTCCAGTTGGATGTCTGCTTGGGCATCTCAAAACCTATGTCCACATCCAAACTTTTTTTTTTTTTTGAAACAGGGTCTTGCCCTGTCGCCCAGGCTGGAGTGCAGTGACATGATTTCCACTTACTGCAACCTCCGCCTCCCTGATTCAAGCAATTCTCCTGCCTCAGCCTCCTAAGTAGCTGGGATTACAGGCACGTGCCACCACACCCAGCTAATTTTTGTGTTTTTAGTAGAGACGGGGTTTCACCATGTTGGCCAGGCTGGTCTCGAACTCCTGACCTCAAGTGATCCACCTGCCTCGACCTCCCAAAGTGCTGGGATTACTGGTGTGAGCCACTGCACCTGGCCACATCCACACTTTTTTGATCTTTCTCCTCAAGCTACTTCTTCAAAGTGGTCCCCATCTCAGTAAATGGTAGCTGCATCCTGCTAGTTGTTCAAATTAAAAATCTTGCAGATTTTTTTTTTTTTTTAATGACACAAGATCTTTCTTATTCTGTCGCCCAGGCTGGAGTGCAGTGGTGTGATCTCAGCTCACTGCAGCCTCAACCTCCCAGGCTCAAGTGATTCTCCCACCTTAGCCTCTCAGGTAGCTGGGACTATAGGCGCACAGCACCATGTCTGGCTAATTTAAAAAATTTTTTGTAGAGTTGGAGTTTCACCATGTTGCCCAGGCTGGTCTTGAGCTCCTGGGTCTCAAGCGATCTGCCCACCTCGGCCTCCCAAAGTGCTGGGATTACAGGCGTGAGCCACTGCGCCCAGCCTTGCGACTTACATATGAGCTACGACTTATATATCAGCTATTATATATCAGTATATATAATACTACGTCTTATATATCAACTTTTCCAGGTACATCCGGGATCTTCCCACTTCTCACCACCTTGGTCCAAGCCACCATCATTTATTGCTGATTATTATAATTGCCTCCTAACTGGCCTCCTTCCACCTGAATCCTCCAAGTCTAGTCTCCACATAGTGGAACTGACATGTTTCACTTTGGGACATCTCTGCTCTAAACTTCCCAATGGCTTCCCATTTCAGAGTAAAAATCAAAGGTCTTAGAATGGCCTGCGGCACGGCCTGCATGATCTCTCCCGGCACCTACCATTTCTCCAGTCTCAACTCCTTGCACACTGGCTCCCCCTGCTGTTTCTGGACTGTATCAGGCAACATCCTGCTTCAGGGCCCCTGCACCTGTTACCTGCAATGCCCTTCCTCCACAAAATTCTACATGGCTCCCGTCCATCCTTTAATCAGGTGGTTTTTGTTGTTGTTGTTGTTTTTCCCAAAGTCACCTTTTCAAAGAGTCCTCCTCTGATGGCCCTATTTAAAATCATAACTCCCAACTTCTCCATGACGTTTCCTATCTCTATGTACCGACTTATTTTTCTCTAGAGCATTTATCACCACTCAATAGACTACAAAGTTTGTTTATTTATTTATTTATTTATTTACTTACCTATTTAATTATCTGTCTTCCCCCACCAGAATGTAAGCCCTATGAGAGCAGGGATTTATTTTTTGGTTCTCCTTTCCCTGCCCACAACTGCAGGATCCTCATTGCCTGAAATAGTGCCTTATACATAGGTAAGCACCCAGTGAATTTTTTAAAATGGATGATTGAATTCCAATTTGTGATGAGATCAACTAGAAAATTTGGATGTGCATTAGAAAGAATAAGAGTAGATTGTTTCCAGAAAGCAATTGAATTTTGGCACCATTGATGTCAAAGCCATCTGTGAGTTGTATTATCATGTCTTCTGTATAGATTATTCTGTAAGTGACTCTTAATAGAGTAAATGTGGCAAGTTTTGGGTGCATGGAGGGAAGGCGCTTCATCATGGTGATCGCTTGTATTCAGTATGCCACACTCTTGTCCTGGTTTTTTTTTTTTGTTGTTTGTTTGTTTGTTTTTTGTTTTTTTTGTTTGTTTGTTTTGGCAGTCTGGCTCTGTCACTCAGGCTGGAGTGCAGTGGCAGGATCTTGGCTCACTGCAACCCCCACCTCCCGGGCTCAAGTGATTCTCCTGCTGCAGTCTCCTGAGTAGCTGTGACTACAGGCGTGCACCACCATGCCTGGGTATCTTTTGTATTTTTAGTAGAGACAGGGTTTTGCCATGTTGGCCAGGCTGGTCTCGAACTCCTGACCTCGGAAAATTCGGCTGCCTCAGCCTCCCTAAGTCCTGAGATTACAGGTATGAGCCACCGCGCCTGGCCTTGTCCTGGTACCTTGCCAAGCAGTGCACAGTGGTGTTCCATATTTCCTACATCATGTTCTTCCACTTTGGGTATAATTTACTGACTATTCCAGTACTGTGGTTCTATATGAGTCCTTCTACTTACGATTCTCTTTCATCATTCTTCTTGATCTTTTTCTCTTGAAGTTTCCTTTATCCCTCCAACATTCTCTCAGTGTCTCTTCTATAGTTTGTCTGAGTTCTTTAATATAATTCATCATGTTCCCATGTCTTAAAGTTATTAAATATTTAAGTTTTCTACAAAATCTGAGATACATATATATATTTTTTGAGACAGGTTCTCACTTTGTCACCCAGACTGGAGTGCAATGTTGTGATCATGCCTCACTGCAGCCTCCAAATCCTGGGCTCAAGCAATCCTGCTGCCTCAGCCTCCAGAGTAGTTAGGACTATAGGCCCATGCCACCATGCCCAGCTAACTTTTGTACTTTTTGTGAAGATGGGGTTTCACCATGTTGCCCAGGCCGGTCTCGAATTCCTGGGTTCAAGTGATCTGCCCACTTCAGACTCCTAAAAAGCTGAGATTACAGGTATGAGCCACCACACCCAGTCATAAAATACTTATTCTTTAGTTTAGTAAATGCTTTTAGAATTAGGTGAATGCTCTTCCTTAAAATAGATGACCAGTGAAGGTTGTAGGTTGTCTAAACATAATTTCAAAAAGAAAATGAAATAGGCACTGAGAAATCCATGTAGTTCTTATAAATACTCATGACCCACTCTTGTCATTGTAAACACATGTAAATGACCAAAGCGGTTTCCATGGACTACCTGGATATATGTGCATTCATTGGCTCACTGGATCTCCACAGTGAGCTCAGCCATAGGGAAATACACATAAACATTTTGAATCTATAAAGTGCATAAGCAATATTAAGACTGTAAATATGTTTTACTTATAGTCTCATTCTCTATTACATCAGACTCTGTATTTGCTATGCATCTTTCTACCACGAAGAATCTGGCCTTGGTACTCAGACAGACCTGAATATGAATACTAACTAGTTTTACTACTTACGGCCTCAGTACTCTTTCCCACCTTCCACCTTTTTAAAATGGAGTTGATCAGCTGGGCATGGTGGCTCACACCTGTAATCCTAGCACTTTGAGAGGCCAAGGCAGGAGGATCACTTGAGGCCAGGAGTTGGAGACCAGCCTGACCAACATAGTAAGAACCTGTCTCTATTAAAAAAAAAAAAAAAAAAAAAGAGTATGTGATGAACAGAAAAGATATTGGTAAGTGAAAAAAGAAGGTTATAAAACAGCATTCTTTCATTCTATTTTTGTTAATAAATTCTATACATGTATTGGCTGGGTGTGGTGGCTCACATCTGTGTAATCCCAACTACTTTGGAAGGCCAAGGCGGGTGGATTGCTTGCATTTAGGAGTTTGGGACCAGCCTGGGCAACACAGTGAGACCCCATCTCTATAAAAAAATTAAAAAAATTAGCCAGGTGTGGTGGTGTGCGCCTATAGTCTCAGCTACTCAGGGGGCTGAAGTGGGAGGATTACTTAAGCCAGGGAGGCAGAGGTTGCAGTGAGCTGAGTTTGTGCCACTGTACACCAACCAGGGTGACAGAGCAAGACCCTGTCTTGAAAAAAAATTAATTAAAAAAAATTCTGGCTGGGCGCGGTGGCTCAAGCCTGTAATCCCAGCTCTTTGGGAGGCTGAGACGAGCGGATCACGAGGTCAGGAGATCGAGACCATCCTGGCTGACACGGTGAAACCCTGTCTCTACTAAAAAATACAAAAAACTAGCCGGGCAAGGTGGTGGGCGCCTGTAGTCCCAGCTACTCGGAGGCTGAGGCAGGAGAATGGCGTAAACCCGGGAGGCAGAGCTTGCAGTGAGCTGAGATCCAGCCACTGCACTCCAGCCTGGGCGACAGAGCGAGACTCCGTCTCAAAAAAAAAAAAAAAAAAAAAAATTCTATATATGTATTTAGTGTGTATTTCTGAATGGTGGGAAAATGAGAGATTTTAATTCCCTCTTAAATTTTAAAATGAAATGTGCTTGTCTCTCTACAGTGATCATGTGCTACTTGTGTAATAAAAAGTTATTAAAAATAAAAATGCAGCAGAAGTGCATCTTGGCGGTTGTTTGGTTTCACAAGGAGTGAGTTATACTTGGCACATTATGCTTTGCTCTTACCACGTGTTTCCTCTTGTGATCTGTAGAGAAGTCCTCTGAGGCGAGAAGTGGCAGAAGTTCCTAAAGGGCTGTGCCTTCACCTGTTGCCGGCACGCAGCTCCACAAAGGGGCGCTGAGATGGTTACTATCATGCTTGGGCCACAGGACTCTGTCACTCAGGCTGGAGTGCAGTGGCGCAATCTCAGCTCACTGCAACTTCCACCTGCCAGGTTCAAGTGATTCTTGTGCCTCAGCCTCCCAAGTAGCTGGGATTACAGGCACCCACCACCGCACCCAGCTAATTTTTATATTTTTAGTAGAGATGGGTTTTCACCATATTGGCTAGGCTGGTCTCAAACTCCTGATCTCAGGTGATCTGCCCGCCTCAGTCTCCTAAAGTGTTGGGATTCTCGTGAGCTACTGCACCCGGCCTGGGACAGAAGTGTAGTCCAGATGTCACGTGCTGGCCATCACCAGGAGGTTACATTTTGCATCTCTTCTGAGCTCACCAGCTCGGCGTGGGTATGTTAGAGCAGGACGTAGTCATGCTTGGCCAAGGGAGTGCTTAGTCCTGCCTCAGTGCCATGCACCACCCCACATTCTGTGGTTCAGGACCTGGCCAGACTCGCTGAGGTTCTCACAGCCGTTTAAGGCAGGGTTGGCTTCTGCTTGTCTTTGCATTCTGTGAACACTCACTTTCTGCTGCTGTTACCTCCTCTGACTTTTGCACTGAGGCCTGCCGCCTCGACTCCCCCTTGGTGAGTGTCTCTTAGGCTCAGCTCACACCTTCTCCTGCTCACCAAGACCTCACCCTGGGCCTGCCTGGTGTCTGCTGCCCCCGTGCCAATCCTCCCCACCCCAGCCGCACTCCTGCTTCCACAGCCTCCTCTGGCCTGCACCCTGCATGTGCCCTGGAGCCTCCCACTGTTCTTTCTCTGAATCAGTATCTGTGCCCTGCGATTTAGTTGTATGCTCCTCATTCTCTAATTGTGTCCTCTAAATGGCCATCTTCTCTCCCCTAGAAGACTGTGGCCTCCTTGCAGGCAGATGCTGTTGATATCATGGGAATGAGAACAGTTTTGACAGGTGACTGGCACTTCTGATGTGCCAGGCCCAGGGCTGGACGATTTACCTAATTATTTCATTCCATGATGACAATAAACCTGTGTGATCCCATTTGACAGATGAAGAGAGGTTGAGTGGCTTGTCCAAGGTCACCTAGTTGGGCAGCGGTAGAGCAGGGATTCTCAGCACATCCATCTGACTATAAGCCTGTGCTTTTCGCTGCTGTGCAACCCTTTGTCCCTGCTTGTTGCTGGACTCACATTTCCTTGGGTGTTCTTCCTGATGGCCTCCACTGAGTCTGCTTCTTGATGGCAGAACAGCCTCCTGCTGCCTTGAAAGACATTACATTCTCTCCCCAAGATGCCCAGGGCCGGCTTCCTTTGTGCTCAGAGAGTGGGGTGGGCTGAGGACACTCAGAGCTTGGTGTGTTCTCCCACCCCCACTTTCTTGCCCTTGTGCACCCTGCACTGTGCCACAGCCTCTCTCCCAGCCCCTTTTCCTGCGGACACCCAAGCTGCCAGAGGGTTCTCGCCAGACCCACAGGGATCCCTGAGCTGCAGGTCTGCCATCTCTCACTAGAACTGGTAAGAAAATGGAACCACAGTTCACCAAAAGGCCCCAAGGAGAGGCTCCGGACTGAAGACAGTGACCCTGGGTTCACACCCTCCATCTGGACCTTTCCCCTCTCTAGCCTCCCTCCCCTTCCCCCAATCAGAGTCTTTGCTTTGGGGCCCAAGCCCTGGGCTAAGCTCCACCCCTCTCCCAGCATCCTAAAGTTTGGGGGCTGCATTCAAGTCAGAGATTTCCAAGTAGGGGGTGTGTTGGAGGGACTTCTGAGGGCAGCTTGTCCTGGAAGAATGGGGGAAAGGCAGCGTATGTTGCTGTCCCTGAGGACATCTGTGTAGCTCCCTGGGAGACCCTCTGCCCTTTCCCCCTCCCACCAGCCCGGCGAACAGGGACCAAGCCTGCTTATTATCACCTGACGCTGCGCAGCCACTGATCCCATTGGTGGAGCCAGATTCGGTCTGGCTCTCTCGTTCCTTCTCCCTTCTCTGCCTCTCTCTCCTCCACGCTGCTTTGATTTCGCTCTTGCCTCTCTTCTTGCGCTGCTCAGCTGGGAACATCGTCTCACCAGGGGCAGCAGCGACGCACGCTGCACAGCCAGACAGGAGCTGGCTGCGGGGCATGGAAGCAGCCTCCTTGGCAGCCGGGAGAGGAGCGAGCGCACACCACTGCCTGTGACCCAGGCGTCCGGCTGCTGTCCCCTGCCTGGGATCTCATCCACACAGAGGTCTGTCCCTGTCCTCCCTGCCAGCTTTTCCTCTGCAGAGCCCAGTGGAGCCAGGTGAGTACCCTTCCTCCCTGGAACATGCTGCTGTTGATCCTGAATAGCCAGGAGCTGGGGGCGCTAGGGTCCTGCCACCACCCGGGGTGTCCACCTGGACTGCCAGGCCTGACGACCTTGTCCCCTCTCCCCCAGGCCTTTGGCAAAGTGGTTAATGGCTGAATCCAGTCTCTGGGGCACCACAGTTAGTCACCCCGTGACCATTCTGCTGCAGTCAGCGATGCCAACAGGGACAGCAGGGTGGGGGAAGCATTCCCTGTGGCAGGGCGGCTGTTCTGAATGGACATGGGGAAGGGGCACCAGTGTGAGCGGCATGTGTGTGTGCGCGCTTGCGAGTTGGCTGGAGGCTTGCTGGCGCAGATAGGTCCGTCTGCCTGCAATCATGCTCATGTGTGGGTTTTGAATGGTGTGAGGCATGTCTAGAAACATATCTTTCTGGCACATGTGAGGTACGTGTGTTGGGGGGACTTATCCGAGTAGCCTGTGGGTGTGCGTGGGTGGGGACACTATGAGGCAGTATATTTAGGGGTAACCATGTCCCTTGTCATGTGTGTGGGAGTGTATGCAGACAGGGGCTTTCTATGTGGGGAGGTGAGACCCAGAGCAGGACGGGGTGGGTAAAGAGAAGAGGGGGCAGAAACCATTGTCTGTGGGCAGAGCCACGTAGGTGCACAAACCTGTTGGCACGAAAGCTCAGGGCTGGCAGAGTGTGGCCAGAGGCAAACACATTTTCAAAGTCTGTCTTTGAGCCTGGCGATGATTCGAGAGAGAATACCAGACTTCGGGCGGGGGCTGCTGTGTGTATGAACACACATGTGTGTGCAGGCAGGCGTGTGGGTTGCGTGCCTTCTTGTGGAGGTGGCACGCACGCATGTTGGTGCCTGTGGCGTCCTCTTTTCCCCAAATATGGCTTGTGAGGAGGTGTGCGTGGACGTGTGTGCGTGAGCCTATGGACATGAACATGTCTGGGTGTGCATGGAGGTGACAGCTTGAAGAGGGAAAACTGCGGGGCATTCTTAGAATGTAGAAGGTGGCGGGAGGCACCTGAGTGTGTAGATGGGTGAGTGGGAGTGAGGACGTCCGTGGAAGTGTGGGATGCGGGTGGGTGGGCACTCTTGGCACATGTATGTATGTGCATGCGTGCCTGTCTGTGTGTGGGTGTGTACATGCCTGTCTTGGGGTGGATCCACACAGGAGTGTGGGTGTTTCTCGGGTGTTGCCTCAACCTGTCCCTCACACCCTGCCCTTCCCCAGTCTTCTGGGTGTAGAGAACTTGGGTTCACACCCACCCCTCTGTCCACCCCAGCTCACTCACTGCCGCCCTCCCAAGTTAGGGTGGGGATGTCATCTCAGCTTTCCCAGAACTGTAGGGAGGAAGGCACAAGAAGACACCCAGGTCCTGGAGACCCCTACCACCACACACAGCTGCCCCTATTCCTAGGACTCCAAGGAGAGGCAGGAATAGGTGCCTGGTCATGGGACGAGTGTGGGCTGCTTCCGAGCGTGTAGGTGGGTGCCACTCAGGGCCTCTTGGGTAGGAGTGTGTCTGTGTTCGTGTGCGTGGGTGCTTGTGTGTGTGTGTGTGTGAGGCACATGTGTGTCTCCCTGAGAGCTTCTCACCAGGATCCCAAGAGGTGGTAACTCCTCACTGTTCCACACCTGTCCCCGTGAATTACAGACTGGTTTATTATGGTAGGGTTGCTTCCAGACACCCAATCCCATCTGTTTGATTTTGGGGTGGGCCTGGTAGCACCCCCATGCTTATTTACCGTAGGATTCCCCATGCACAAAGCCACTGGCATTTTGGCTCTGGAGTGGGAGGCTAAGATGAAACAGGACTTGAGTGACACCTGGGGCAGGTAAGGGCCATCACCCTTAGCCTTCACCCTGTACTTGCCATCCAGGCAACTCACAGGTTAATACAGAGGTGCCAGGCTCTGGAGCAAGCTTAATTGACAGGAAGGTGTGGGCTGGATCCTCTGGAAGCTATAAATAAAAGTACCTGCTTTTGCAGGCACAAGATGCCCTCACCACTAGCTCCTGGGCAAGGGGAGGAGAAAAAGAGGGAGAAAGAAGAGAAGGAGGTGACACTTAGAAAAATGAGGGGTGCCGGGAGCTGGGATGGAGGAAGGGATTGGAAAGCAGGAGACCAAATGCCCCTGGAGAACGCCCCACCCCCATCTACGGTCCCCCCCCAGACGCTGTCACTCCCCTTCCCTTCTCTCTTCCCCATCCCGGAGCTAGGCCCCAGGCCAGAGTCACAGCCAGAGTCAGCTCTTCCCAGCTAAAGCACACATGAGAGTGACCGTGATGAGGTCTTCTCATAGCTGGACAAGCAGCAGACATAAGGGGAGAACCAAAGGAGGAAGACAGGGAGGGAGAGAAAATGCAGTTGCTTGAAAGGAAATGATAGAAGGAGGGAAAGTACAGGGTGGAAACACCACGGACACCCACGCATGCACACACGCCACACATGTGCCCCTCCACCCCCACATATGAGGGGACACCACCTTAGCTTAATGATCAAGAGCTTGGGAGCGGGAGTTCAAATCATTTGCTCCTTGCGTGGCCTTGGGCAGGTTAGTACCTTCCCGACCTCACTTGCCTCATCTGTAAAATGGAGATAACGATAGTGTGTCGCTGCTTCCAAGCTTGCATGAGATGTCTGTGAAGTTATGAGCACATGGTTGGCCCCCAATAGATGTTAATGTTAAAAGTAATGATTGAAAGGAATCAAGAGAAGATTGGCTGAAGAGAAAGAGGGATTGTCAAAAAAAGTTATGGGTGGAAAAAAGAGCTTGAAGCCGGCTTGTCGCGTGCCCCTCCCACCACGAATGTGTCCACATGCACCAACGTGGCACTTGTCCTTCCAGCCATGTACCGTGGCAACCCTTGCTGACCCCAGCGAGGAGAGAGGCCTGAATCCGAGGGCCCTGGCACCTGTGAGCTCTTGGCTGTCACCTGCCCCAAGCCTCGCACCTCCGCTCCACAGCAGGTGCTTCCTGTGTTTCCTCCGCCTCTCACCCGTCCTCTCCACCCCCACCCCTTTCTCTTTTCACGCCTGCTGGCTGAGGGCCCCCTCCCTCCTCGGCTCCATCTGCTGCAAATCTGTCCCCGCCCGGCTTTGCAGCGTTCCCACTGCCTCTGCCACCTGTCAGGTGCCGTCTGCTCTGCAGACCCCTCCGAGGACAGCAGAGAGCCCCCCGGGCAGGCACCCCATTCCACCCTCTATCAACCTTCTCCAGCCTCCCCTGTGCAGTCTTTCCCATCTAATTCATGAGGCAGGTGGATTCCAGGGGTCCTTGAGGTTCCGCCTCAAAAGGGCTATTGGGAAGAGGACATTCCAGAAAGCTCGCTGGGGGCAAGGGAGATACTGACCCTTTTCCTCCTCCTCAGTCCCCACAGGAGACAACCCTGACGGGAGCATGGAGCTGCTGTCCACGCCCCACAGCATTGAGATCAACAACATCACCTGCGACTCTTTCCGCATCTCCTGGGCCATGGAGGACAGTGACCTGGAGAGGGTCACCCATTACTTCATTGACCTTAACAAGAAGGAGAATAAGAATTCCAACAAGTTCAAGCACCGGGTGAGTAGAAGGTGTCCCAGGAGCCCCTTCCCAGCTCCTGTTCCTGAAGGAAGCCAGATAAGGGAACACCTGGAAGTCATGGCTTGGAGTCAGAGGCCTGGTTAAAATCCACACTCTTCTTCCTGTGTCATTTTGGGAAAGTTACATGACCTCTCTGAGCCTGAGCTCCTTCCCTGGTGAAGAGGGAATAACAATGCCGAGCCTCGCGGGGTCGTGGAGAGGATGCAGTGAGTCATGTTTGCGTGGTGCTTGGCCCAGCGCCTAGCACAGAGGCAGCGCTGTTATCAGCGCCACGACTGAGACTTCAAGCAGGGGCAGAGAGCCCGGGTGGGGTGGGGCCGCAGGCATCGCCTATGGGGATGACGTCTCAAGTCTCGACAAAGCCCCGGCTCAGGGCACAGCCTCGCTGTTGGCTGGATGGGCCACGCGGGCCTCGGTCTGGGCGGGGCCCTTTTGCTGTGGCCTCAGTTCTCCCTCTCCGGCCCCTCACCTGCTGGCCTGCCATTTGCTTGACTTAGAAAAGGAATAGGAGAGAGTCTTCCGTGGGTGTGTCCTTTTCTGGGGTTAAAAGCCAGTGTGGGGGTGGGTGGGAGGAAGCCCCCCATCCTCTCAAGTTGGCAGAGGCAGGGGGAGTGAGGCGGCCAGCTGGCTCCCAGGCCGACGGCACCGGCGTGGGTTACTCACCCGCTCTCTTTCTCTGGAACCGGCTCTCCCGATCTGGGTGTCTTTTGGCAGGCCAGTTGCCACGGTGACGTGAATGTTCAACACCACCCCCTTAACCCTCCCCCCCAAAGAATAAGGCATATTTTCCCTTCCTCCCTGGCTTCTCAGCATTTGCCGTTGCCGTGGAGACGGCACTGCAGTGTGCAGAGCTCTCAAAGTCTCCTTAAAAAATGAAGGCCTTGCCGCCCTCAACTTCGTGGCTTTTCCCCTCCGTTCCCAAGAGAACAGGGTGTCAGGGGGGTTCGAGGAGGGGCCAAGACTGGGGAGCGTCTGTGTGGCCTTCCCAGGAAAATGGTGGCCAGGATAGGAAGCCAACGGATCCTCAAGATTGGTCCTGCTCAGGAGAAACAGGGCCATCTGGGGAGTGGAGATTCTGGGGTGACGCCCAGATCGGGCATGAACCCCTGTTTGACGCCCGGCTCTCTGTCTGTACCCCATTTCTCAGGATGTCCCCACCAAGCTTGTGGCCAAGGCAGTGCCGCTGCCCATGACGGTGAGAGGCCACTGGTTCCTGAGCCCCCGCACGGAGTACAGCGTGGCCGTGCAGACGGCAGTGAAGCAGAGCGATGGGGAGTACCTGGTGTCCGGCTGGAGCGAGACAGTGGAGTTCTGCACTGGAGGTGAGGCCCTGCTTTCATGCCCCTGTCCTGCTGCTTGGCACGTCAGGCTTAGTTGTGGTCAAAGCGGGGCTTCCTGGCAGTCGAGCAAACACTGACGAACGCCTTCTGTCCACCAGGCAGCATGCTTGGGCCACAGGGAAGGCACACAGGCATGACACCCTCCCTGCCTCCAAAAGCCACCCTTTCTCTTCTCTCACTGGAGGCAGATATGAACCCTGCTAATCATGTTGGCAAGACCACTTCCATTAAGAAAGGGAGTTACTTTTCTGGCTTGGTACCAGATCACAGGCATCTTTGTAAACACTGTGGTCAAAGGTGCATGATGTAACATTTGCCATCTTGACCATTTTGAAGTGTACAGTTCAATGGTATTAAGTATATTCACATTGTTGTGCAGCCAATCTCCAGAACCTTTTTTTCTTGGAAAACCAAAACTCTATACCCATTAAACAACCACCCCCCGTTTCCCTCTGCCGGCTACCATTCTACTTTCTGTTCCTATGAATATGAGTCCTCTAAGTATCTCATATCAGTAGTACAATTGTACAGGATTTGTCTTTTTGTGACTGGAATATACCAGGATTTACTTCCTTTTTAAAACTGGATAGTATTTCATTGTATGGATAGACCACATTTTGCTTAATCAATTATCTGTCAATGTGCACTTGGTGGAGCAATCACATTTCGCTTGTTCTGAGCCTCCACGTAGCCTGGGAAAATGGTCCCTGGTCAACGGCCCTGCAAACTCTCTTAGCAGAACTTAACTTGTAGACTCCAGCACAAACAGCGGGCTTATGTGTGCTTGGTCACTCGTGACTCAGGGTCTGTCCCCACAAGATTGCATTCTTTTGGTGTTCACGGTGAGAGCTGCTCCAGATCTCTCTGTCACACGGAAGGGGCACAGAACATTCTCAGCCCCGGGCCTCTGAGGCTGCTGGCTCCATCCTTTGCCAAGATTTATGCCCCAAGTCTCCTTGAGCTGCTGTTGTCTTTTGAGTGGTGCTTTTTCTTTTTTTTTTTCTCCTTCTGTCTTTTTTTTTTTTTTTTGAGATGGAGTCTCGCTCTTGTCGCCTCCTGGCTGGAGTGCAGTGGCATGATCTTGGCTCACTGCAACCTCTGCCTCCCGGATTCAAGCGATTCTCCTGCGTCAGCATCCTGAGTAGCTGGGATTACAGGCGCCCACCACCACGCCTGGCTACTTTTTTTTGCATTTTTAGTACAGATGGGGTTTCACCATGTTGGCCAGGCTGGTCTTGAACTCCCGACTCAGGTGATCCGCCCGCCTCAGCCTCCCAAAGTGCTGGGATCACAGGCGTGAACCACCGCGGCTGGCTGAATGGTGCTTTTTCTTAGTTCTGCTGCAGAACCCCAGGCTCTGGAGGCCTCTTGCTCCTGGAGGGGAAAGCTCGGTTTCCCCTGAGACCTCCATGTGCAGTGGGCATTTAATTCAAATTGGGGATCTGGCTGCAATCCAGTCCACACTCCTCTCTCCAAACCAAGCACCCTGGCCAGGGATGCATCCACAAAGAGGGAAGGGCAGCTTCCTCCTTTGTACCAAGGAGCTGTATGTGCCAGCAGCAGCCTTCCTGGGGCTCCAGGGTTCAATGTTGCTATCCTGTTTCCAGCCTTCCCTGTTTCTCCTGAGATGCTCAAGCTGAGAGCCATTGCTCCAGACCCAGGACTGCCTAAACATTGCCTGGTCTCGCTTCTCCCTAGCCCCTCAGGAGCCCTCACCTGTGGCTACAGCTGGCTTCCATGGGGGTGGTGTGGGGAGCCTCCTATCTACTGGATTTGAGGGGTTTTCCCAAAAGGACCTCAAGCCCTCTCAAGTCTTCCTTTTTCCCATGAGTCCTCTTTTCACATGAGGATAGCCTGGGATCACAGCCCCTGGGCACCCTGGCGGGATTACTGGGCGACCCTCTGCCTTTTTGTGACCCAGAGAGCCCCGAGACTCTGGCATTGTGGTTGCAGAGGTGATGAGGACAGACAGCATGCAGCGCTCTGTGTTTCCAGCAGAGGCCAGCTGGCCTGTTCCCATCTGAGTTTAAGGTTCTGCGACTGTCTAGTCGCCTCTGCTGTTCTGACAGACAGAGGTTGGCCGGCACGCACAGGGTGGGGTGGGGTGGGGACAGGAGGTGTTTGTGCTCCTCAGCTGGCCCTCAGCTCACCCACTGCATCTGGGATCTTGCAGATTATGCCAAGGAGCACCTGGCTCAGCTGCAGGAGAAGGCCGAGCAGATCGCAGGCCGCATGCTCCGCTTCTCCGTCTTCTACCGCAACCATCACAAGGAGTACTTCCAGCATGCCAGGTATGGGTGTGGGCTCCCGGCTGGACCTGCCAGGTCTCTCCTCCCTCCCAGCCCTTCCTGTTCCTGTCCTGGCTGTCTGAGGTCACCCCCACCCCCGTGGCTGCCAGTCCCTCCTCTAGGATTGACATGCCCTGACGTCACCAGCTGGCTCTGAAGAGACTGCTGCTTTGGGGATTGGGCTCAGGGAAGATCAAGGGCTCTGGGGACAGGGCCTTCTGCAAGAGTGTTGTACTAACGAGCCTGGGAGAATGAGATCTGAGTTTGCTCCCGCTCTGGGACAGTTCTTTTCATGGGGGTCTACCACCACAGGTCTCTCTGATTCAGGCCCTGGGGCCAAAGGGGAGGTGGCAGGGAGTGCATAAAATGAGTGTTCTGATCACAAAAGGTTTGAGGAAGCACCCAGCTCATCGCTTTTCAAACTGGGTGCTCCCTCCAGGGAGACATGTCAGTGAACCCCTTAGAATGCTGCCATGGGGTTGGGGGGACCAGAGGATGAGGCTTGGTGGGCCCCACACCTGATGTCCAACCAGAGCAGCCTCAATTTTATTTGCCTGTGAGCCTTCCACGTATAATTTCTTTTGGGGGAAAAAAGAGAGAGATGCTGCAGTCTAAAAGTGTTCGAAAATTGGTGATCTGATCCAACACCCTTGGCCTACAGAAGAGGAGCACGAGGCCCAGAGGGAAGCAGCTTGTTCATTCGAGCCAGGGAGTCACTTGTCACTGAAGACAGCCAGGATCAGGCAAGAGTGAGGCAGGACCAGGAGTACCCACCCTCCCCAGGCCTGCTGGAAAGTGCTCCAAGACCACATCCTTCTGAGGCTCAGCCAGGGCAAGCAGCTGCTCTGCCTCTTTTTTTTTTTTTTTTTTTTTGAGACGGAGTCTCTCGCTGTCACCCAGGCTGGAGTGCAGTGGCGTGATCTCCGCTCACTGCAACCTCTGCCTTCTGGGTTAAAATGATTCTCCTGCCTCAGTCTCCTGAGTAGCTGGGACCACAGGTGTGCGCCACCATGGCAGGCTAATTTTTGTATTTTTAATGAAGCGGGGTTTCACTATGTTGGCCAGGCTGGTCTCAAACTCCTGACCTCAGGTGATCCACCCACCTCGGCCTCCCCAGGTGCTGGGATTACAGGCATGAGCCACTGTGCCTGGCCTCTGTCTGCCTTTATCCTTAGAGTCAGGGCAGTTTTAACCTCAGGGCAGTGAGGACCTTGGGAGTCTTTGGGGTTTGTATTAAAGAAGCAAGGCCTGCTTGGTGGCTCAAACCTGTAATCCCAGCATGTTGGGAGGCCAAGATGGGATCACTTGAGCCCAAGAGTTCAAGATGAGCCTGAGCAACATGGTGAGAACCCAATCTCTACAAAAAATTTAAAGAATTAGCCGGGTGTGGATCACTTGAGCCCAGGAGTTCGAGCTTGCAGTGAGCTGTGATTGTACCACTGCACTCCAGCCTGGAAAGTGAGTCAGTGGCGCAGTTTGGACTCCTTTATCAGCGAGAATGAGAGAGACAGGGAGCACCCATGTGTGCCAGGCACCTTACTTGGTGCCAGGATGTAAAGATAAAGGCAGAGTTCACCCTTTTGAGAACCTCAGAATCCAGTCAGCGAGACAGTCTGGAAAGATTTCATGTGAAAGGTACGTGTAATTGTTGAGCACAGTTCAGTGTCCTGGCCGATGAAGTGGCTCACACCTGCAATCCTAGCACTTTGGGAGGCCAAAGCCGGAGGATCACTGGAGGCCAGGAGTTCAGCCTGGGCAACACAGTTAGAAGACTGGGTGTCCTGCACATAGTAGGCAGCCAAATATTTGTCAAGTGCAGGTGTCTGCTGTTCCTGGAAGGTTTTAGTGGGGAGCAGACGCGTGGCTGAGGCTTGAAGGCTGATTAGAAGTTTGCCAAGCCAGCTGGAGGAAGGTGGAGAGGGCGGTCAGTGCAGCAGAGGGAAGAGTCCTGCACAGGGGGCACAGAGGCAGGAGACTGCGTGTGCAGGGGGTGGGTAAGTAGGTGTGATGGCAGGAGGTGGGGAGTGGCGAGGAGACCAGAGAGATCAGATCATGAGCCGCCATGCTTTTCACGCACGCCCCATCAAAGGGTTTCAAGTTGGGGAGTGACAGCTTCACATCTCTTCTCTGAGAAGGAGTGGGCTGGATGAATCCCTCTCCAGGGCCCTCTCTGCTCTTGCATTCTGGAATGTTCTATTTGCAACTAGTGGAGGCGGCTGGGGGAGGGCTGGGAGCTGGGCTGGCTCCCTCCCTCCTCGACCACACGCAGCAGCCAAGCCTCAGCCCGGCTCACCAGCCGCATCTTCTCTTCCCTTTGGCGTGTCTCCCTGGGGTGGGCAGGACCCACTGCGGGAACATGCTGCAGCCCTACCTGAAGGACAACAGCGGCAGCCACGGCTCCCCAACCAGCGGTATGCTCCACGGGGTCTTCTTCAGTTGCAACACGGAGTTCAACACGGGCCAGCCCCCGCAGGATTCCCCCTACGGCCGCTGGCGCTTCCAGATCCCAGCTCAGCGCCTCTTCAATCCCAGCACCAACCTCTACTTTGCGGACTTCTACTGCATGTACACGGCCTACCACTATGCTATCCTGGTGCTGGCGCCCAAAGGCTCCCTGGGGGACCGCTTCTGCCGCGACCGCCTGCCCCTCCTGGACATTGCTTGCAACAAGTTCCTGACCTGCAGCGTGGAGGACGGGGAGCTGGTCTTCCGCCACGCCCAGGACCTCATCCTGGAGATCATCTACACCGAGCCTGTCGACCTGTCCCTGGGCACCCTGGGGGAGATCAGCGGTCACCAGCTCATGAGCCTGTCTACTGCCGATGCCAAGAAGGACCCCAGCTGCAAGACCTGCAACATCAGCGTGGGCCGCTAGGGACTCCTGGGGAGCTGGGGGGCGAGGGAGAGAGGAGCAGAAGGTGGAGGTGGGTAGCCCAGGTTCAGGGAGCTTGCTTTCTCTCTCCTACCCCCCTGCTCCCTCCACTCTGCCCAGCTGCCCTCCCCCCGCCCCTTGGCATTGGAGGCAACAGACAGTGGTCCTCTTGGTAAGTGTGGCCCACCCCCGGCCTGGTGGACATGGAAAGGCTTCTCCTCCTCCATAGTTGGCAGCTGAGCTGGATTTCTGGAGAACTTCCCTTTTCCTCTGGTTTCCTTGTCCTACTGTTCTTTGCCTCATCCAGGTCTCTATGTCCCAAAGACCTGCCCACCTCCTGGGGCTCTCCCAGGGAAGCCCCTCTGGGCCAAAGCCCACGTGTAGCTTGGCTGCCTCCAGAGGAGATGCAGAGAGCTGTGGGGCGATCTTTCTTAGTCCCACTCACCCCACTCAGGGCCAACCACAGAATGCCCCCTCCCTGCTGAGCTGGGTCTCTGGGGCTTCCCACTCCAGGCCCGGATCCCTTCCTTCTATAAATAGTCTCCTGCACCACCATGACACCCTGGCTGCTCCTTGCCCCAAAGAACCCTCTTCCTGCATGGGAGAGCTGTCCCTCCTTCTCCACCTGCCCACCGGGACACTCCCCCTGCTCTCTAGAAAGGAATTCTCTTTCTTCTCTTGGCACTGGGGGCGTCAGGCTGTCGGGTGTTCCTTCCTCCCATACCCTACCATACCTTCTCCTTGCTTAGAGTATGGGGGTCTGAGACAGCAGCCACTGGGGTTGAGGAGGGGGAGGAGACCCCTGAGACCCAGAAGTGCCCCTTCCTCAGCTGGGAGTGGGCCGCCTCATGCTCTGCTGGGGCCTGGCATGGAACATGAGATCTGCGAGCTGTCCCGCGGGCCCCGGCACCCCGCCCAGCCGTGCACTTTGCTCACTCGCTCTGCCATGGTGCCGTGACTGTACTGTGCCCGTGCGTGACCTGGACTGTGGACCCTCTGCTGCTCCACCTCTCCCCTACCCACTGGCTCTGTCTGCTCTCCTGCCACCCTGCTGGCCGGGAGCCCCTCCCCGGGGAGTTCTTGGTGACGTCCTTCCCGGGCCTCCTTGTGTTTTTGCCTCATTCCTACTGTCGCACAGGTCACCAGGGTGGACTCCCTACAATCAGCAAAGCAAACAGAGAGCCTGTGGGAGGGGCTGACAGCAGCCGCCGGCTGTTTAGGGGATGACGGAGGTGACATCAGGCGGAGAAGAGTGCAGCCTCACAGTGACTTTCTCAGAGGTGACGGAGATGATGGATGAGCAGCTGGATTTCCATGACGAAGGACGGAAGCGGCGGCAGGCCGGCAAGACCATACCTCGGTGAGGGGCAGGTGGACAACCGTCGCCTCTCTGTAGCCAGGGGGAATTGTGTGGCCAGCTGTCTCTCTGGGATGGGTCAGGAGGCCTGGAGGCTTCCCGGGGAAAGAGGTGTGGAGAAGGAGAGAACATGGCCCAGGCCCTTTCCTTCCCCCTGTGCTGACAGCATTGCTGTAGGGGTGGCCTGCTGCCCTCCCCTGGCCCTCATGTTCCCCCGGGGCTGGGGTCCGCCTGCCTGTGCTGTGCTTGCGACGTGCATCAATAAACCACCATGGCCTGAGGGCCCTGCTCGTCTCAGTCCATTTGAGCTGCTGTGACACAATACCACAGACTGGGTGGCTCAAAAACCGCAGATTCATTTCTCATAGTTCTGGAGACTCAGGAGGTCAAGATCAAGGTGCTGGCAGAAGCTGTGTCTGGTGAGGGCCTGCTTCACAGATGGCTCGTTTCACTGTGTCCTCACAGGGTGAAAGGGATGAGCAAGCTCTCTTGCCCCTCCTTTTTTTTGTAGAGTTGGGGGGTTTCACCTTGTTGCCCAGGCTGGCCTCAAACTCCTGGCCTCAAGTGATCCTCCCACCTAGGCCTCCCAAAGTGCTTGGGATTATAGGCATGAGCCACTGCTCCAGGCCATCTTGGGCCCATTTCATAAAGGCACTAATCCCATTCATGTGGCCCCACCCTCATGACCTCAGCTACTTCCAAGGCCCCGCTTCCTAAAACCATCACCTTGGAGTTAGAATTTCCACCTAGGGCTGGGCGCGGTGGCTCACGCCAGTAATCCCAGCACTTTGGGAGGCTGAGGCAGGTGGATCACAGGAGATCAGGGGTTCAAGACCAGCCTGGCCAATATGGTGAAACCCCATCTCTACTGAAAATACAAAATTAGCTGGGCGTGGTGGTGGGCACCTGTAATCCCAGCTACTCGGGAGCCTGAGGCAGGAGAATTGCTTGAACCCAGGAGGTGGAGGTTGCAGTGAGCTGAGACTGCACCATTGCACTCCAGCCTGGGTGACAGAGTGAGACTCCATCTCAAAAATAATAAAAGAAAATAAATGTCAACCTAGGATTTAGGGGGGACATAAACATTCAGACTATAGCACCCCATCTCTTTGGGCCAGTGATGGGGTGGGTGAGTTCTGCAAACCACAGAGGAGCTCAGGTGGGAATGCCCACAGGACAGGCCACCTGGAATCAGCTCCAAGGGAGCACCTGGTCCACTGTGGGAGGCGGGGCTGAGGATGTAGAGCCGAGTCTTCAGCTTGGAAGGGACTTTGGAGTCTTTTGGTCCCACCCAGTGTTTTCCATATGGGGCCTCCCACATGGGGCCTCCTAGGAGAGGACCCATAGCATCTGGAGACCCCATTTGGAGCCTCTGGAGGCTTTGAAGGCTTCCTACTATAGCAGCTTACCATTGCTCCAGACCCAGATGCCACCAAATGTCCCTGTTCCAACTGCCTGAGTGTGCCCGCTCCCCGACAGAGCTCCCGTTTACAGATCCGAGTCACTTCTGCCTCTATCATTTTATCATTATCATTATTATTTTTGAGAGGGAGCCTCACTCTGTCACCCAGGCTGGAGTGCAGTGCACGATCTCAGCTCAGTGTAGCCTCCCCCTCCCAGGTTCAAGCAATTCTCCAGCCTCAGCCTCCCAAGTAGCTGGGACTACAGGTACATGCCACCATGCCTGCATAATTTTTGTATGTTTAATAGAGATGAGCTTTCACCATGTTGGCCAGGCTGGTCTTGAACTCCTGACCTCAAGTGATCCACCCACCTCAGCCTCCCAAAGTGCTGGGATTACAGGCATGAGTGAGCCACTGTGCCTGGCCATTATATTTATTTCTTGAGACAGGGTCTTCCTCTGTTGTCCAGGCTGGAGTGCAGTGGCAGGATCATGGTTCACTGCAGCCTCAATCTCTGGGACCCAAGTGATCCTCCCATCTCAGCCTCCAGAGCAGCTGGGACCACAGGCATATGCCACCCTGCCCAGCTAGGTTTTAAAAAATGTTTTATTTTGTAGAGACGGAGTTTCCCTGTTTTGCCCAGGCTGGTCTCAAACTCCTGGGCTTAAGTGATCCTCCTGCCTCCCAAAGTGCTAGGATTATAGGCTTGAGTCACTGCACCTGGCCTGCATCTATTATGAACTTATTGATATGGTCCTGTGCTGGAATAGAAAAGCTCTAGAGAAGTCAAAGTCCTCACCAACACTGCCTGACTCAAGGCCACGTTCATGTGTGTCATCCAGAGCTCAGGGCATAGCCTTTTTGGGGTAGAAAGGAAAGCGGAAGGGCAGATGACGGCTCCTGAGGGCCTACTATGCACCAGGCACCTGGGTGCTGTCACACACATCAACTTCTTTAGTCTTCACGATGTTTCTGGGGAGTATTATTCCCACTTAACAGAAGTAGAAACTGAGGCACAAAGCCTTGCTCGTGTCTCACAGCCAGTAAGTGATAGTGCCCAGGCTTTGATTGAGAAACCAGAATCTTCTCCTTTTCCGCCCTATGCCTGTCTCCTTTAGTGTATGTCAGGGGCTACCTGGGATAGTCCTGTTTCAGACACAGTGACACCCCCAGGGGTCCCCTCCACAAAGCCAGTTAAGCAAGTCTGTGCCTAGTTCCAGAATATCACCGGGGGGGCTGTGGAGTCACAGACAGCATGGAAGCTTGTTTTAAAGCCGTAGTGGAGCGGAGCAGGACGTGGTGTCACGCACCTGTAGTCCTAGCTACTTGGGAGGCTGACGTGGGAGGATCACTTGAGCCCAGGAGTTCAAGGCTGCAGTAAGCTATGATCATGCCACTGCAGTCCAGCTTGGGTCACAGAGTGAGACTCCAAGTTTTGAAAAACAAAGGGAGTAGTGGGCAGTAGCTCAAATCCAGCATTCTGAGGATGGAATGACTCCGGATCAACCCTTCTGCCTCTGGGCGGGCCCGCACAGGATTCTCCACTCCCAGCTGAGAGGGTTTCAGTCCTCCAGAGGGTCAGGCTCCAGTCTTCCTTTTGTGAACCCTTTTGGGTTTCTTGGGAGGAGAGATTGGCTCCCAGAGACCTCATAGTGGAGCATGAAGGCAGAATGGAGGTGGGGTTGTGGGGGTCCCCAGGCAGGTTCCTTTGGAGAGCCTTCCGCTTCTCCTTCCTCTGTCCAGATGGCAAGTCCCGGCGTACAGCCAACCCTGCCACACTTGCTCGAAGCACCAGTCAGACAGAGCTGGGTCAGAAGGTCCGCTGGAGTCCACCCTGGGGTCCTTTCTGGCCTGCTCTGACTTGGTGGAGGGAGAGAGGTCCACGTGCCAGTGCACACACACACACACACACACCCCTACACACGTACCCTCCCTGGGCTGGATTTAGAGGACAGCCTAGAAGGCACAGACAGCTCCCAGGTGAGGGACAACCCTGAACCCATAGCTGCCACTGCCCAGCTGGGGGGCCCTGAGTTAGCTCTGTCTGGCAGTGCAGGCAGCCAGGGAAAAGAAGGTGGCAGCCACAAGGGGAGGCTTCAGATTCCAGGTGAGGGGTTCCGCTGTGCAGCCAGGGAAAAGAAGGTGGCAGCCACAAGGGGAGGCTTCAGATTCCAGGTGAGGGGTTCCGCTGTGCAGGCACAAACACACAGACATACCTGACACAAACACATGGTGGCACACGCTTGGTCCCCGACACACACAACTCACAACCAAAACTCCTCTTCTCGGGTGCACACCCACCCTTGACTGCCGTTCCTCTGTCCCTGGACCAGCATCTTTCCTTTTAACCCTGGGCATCCCACAAAGTGGAGGGAGGCGAGGCACCCGCTCTGAGGACGCTAGCAGTTCCATTCGGCTTCTGTATGTGTCTCTTCTCCATGCTAGGAAAGAGGTGGCTGGGGTCCCAAGGAAGGGGACGAGGAGGGTCCATTCCCCGAAGTGGAGGGAGGCCTTCAGGAAGCGGAGCTGAGGTGATTGGCCATAAAACAGCTTGGCCACAACATCTGGAGCAGATTGAAACCAGATGTTCAAGGATGGGGGAAGGGAGGGTGTGGGATGGAGGGGGCTGGGGCAGCAGAGGCGGCAACTCTGGTTGGCGGGAGGCTGGGCTGGGGGCTCAGGGTTCTCCGGGGAAGACATCTGGCTGCCTTGTCCCTCACTCTCCAAGTCAGGCATTACTATTTTTGCAAACTGGAGCAACAGATCTTTTCACAGATCCTAGAATCAGCCTTGTGCGTAGGGACAGTCGAGTACAGGGTGTGACTTGGGAGGTGCCCAGAAAGGGCCACCAGCTCGCCAGAAATATGTCCCTTGCTGCCCTGCAGCCCCCTCCTTGCTGTGGGCTCAGCGTTGCCCCTCCGGCAGGGGGAATTCTACACTAAGCTCCTAGTGCCTGCCTGGAAACTACTTTTGTACCTGAAAGTTTCCTTTTAGCACAGGAGTAGAGTTGTCTGGGAGCTAGCAGAGGAAAGGAAAACAGGCCCATTTATTAAGAGCCCCCTCTTTGCCAGGCACCATGACCGGCTCTCTTCAAAGGTTATCTCATTCCTTGTTTTTCCTGTCACTCAGACTGGAGTGCAGTGGTGTGATCTCGGCCCACTGCAGCCTCAACCTCCCAGCTCAAGCAATCCTCCCACGTCAGCCTCCTGCATAGCTAGGACTACAGGCATGCACCACCACTCCCAGATAATTTTTTAAACATTTTTTGTAGAGACAGGGTCCGACTAGTCTCAAACTCCTGGGCTCAAGTGATCCTCCTACCTTAGATTCCCAAAGCATTTGGGATTACAGGCATGAGCCACTGTGCTTGGCCTCATTCCTTCACAACCATATCACCCCACACTGAAGAACCTGAGGTTCAAAGAAGTGACTCATCCAGGGTCGCATAGCCACCAAATGGTGGAGCTGGTGTTCAAAATGGGTTTTGTTTGCTCTCAAGCTTGTCACCTTTTTACTACTGGGGATCCTGTAGGGTTAGAGGGAGGGGCAGGGAAAAAGAGAAAAAGGGAGTGAGGGACAGAGCCAGGCACTCAACTTTCCTTGTTTTACAGCTGAGCCAACACTTGTCCCTGGAAGCTGCCACATCTCTGCTGAGGGTTCCAGTCACTTCAATTGCCTGGTGCCTTGCCCTCTGACTGCTTCGGAGACAAGACGTTGGATTTTCAAATCTGTCTCTCAGGACATGGCACGAAGGGTGCTGGGGACAGGTGATAGGTTTAGGGAGCAGAGGACCAGGGAGGGGGCAGCGGGCCAGTGTCACCGAGCTAAGCGTGGCAGAGCCAGGTCTCCTGACTGCCAGGCTCATGCTGCCCTCTTGGCCGAGGGCTCCAGAAAGTCTGAAGCTCCCAGGGATGTGCTTACCTTGACCTGGCTACTGGGGCTGGGAGTGTAGGGTCGGGGCAGCTGCATCCTGGCTTTTCCCATGTGAATGCTTATCATGAGTGCAGGACTCCGGGGGACCTCAGCTAAGCCCCCAGGGGACCTCAGGTGCTGGACACAGGAGGAGCAAGTGTACCTTCCTCTACCATGGAATCACCTGCGCAGAGGGGCAGCTGCACTGGGTGGGGGTGGGGGGCTCGTCTAGAACCCTGGGCAGCTAGAAGGTGAGGGTAGGCTGGGCCCGCAGAATGCATCAATTTATCAGATTCTGAAATACGCATCAGTGGCCTGCAACCAGCGCCTGAGGGGCTTCCGCCACCTGAGGAGGCAGATCCTTGCTCCTCCTCCACTTCCTCTCCATCCTCTCCCTCCTTTCTCCCCGCCGCCTCCTCTCCAGCCACCGTCTTGTCTTCCTCAGAACTCTCCAGCCTCCGTCCTCTGAGTGTTCCTCCTCTTCCTCCCTGTCCTCTTCCTCTTCGTCCTCCCCTCTCCTCCCTCTCTATCAAATGGATGCCCTTATCCTTGCTTTGGGCTGCCTCCTGCCCGATTGCAAGCCCTTGGGGGTGGACATCTGGGCATCCAGACAGGCCTGTACCCCTGCTTCTTGGTTGACCAGGGCAGAGGATCTGAAACTGCCATGTGGACCTCCTTGGTGGTCTTCAAAATCTTTGTTCACTCCATGGGGTGGGTTGGGAGCGCCCACTGTGGCTGGGGCTCCTGCACTGCGTCAGTTTCGGTGTGGGTGGTCTCCAAGATACTCTGTGCCAAAGTTCTCCTTGCTGGGCCTTCCCTCGACCTAGGGCACTACAGCCCCTTGCCTACCTCTGAAGAGGGGCCTATGGAACGTCTGGAGGGCTCGCTGGGCGGGTTCTTGAGTTGCTGGAGGAACCTGTGTTTGTGGGTGATGGAGTGTTGAGTCGTGTGCCCAGGTGGCTGCATGGGTTATCCTGAGCCTGCCTCTAGCTGGTGGTTGCTGTCCATAAGGACCCTGTTTGGGGTGGGGGGACCCAATGTATCTCTGTGGGTTGGAGCCCCTGCCTGGACAGGGTTATGACCCTGGCCTATGAGCTGGGACTGTGGTCCTTGGAGCTTCCGAAGGACCCAGAGGGCTGGTAAGGAGACCTATGGCCACTGACCACCAACTTCGTGGCAGAGCTCATGCCAAGTGGGTGGGCAGTGTCTGGGTGAGATGCCCAGGCAGCTGCACAAGTGTAGGGATCCTTCCATTCTGTCATGGCCCTCCAGGCTGTCCTGAGCCTCCTTTTCAGAGGAAGAAGCAGCAGGGAGGAGAGGCTGTGACATCACAGCCTGTGACTTTACTGGCGCAACAAGCAGTAACTCCTCTGGGCGCCTCTAGCTCTCTCTTAGGGCCCCGGGGCCACACTGGTGGTCAGGCCTGGAGGAGACAGCTGCAGCCTGAGCAGTAGAGCAGGCTGGTTTCCTGGAAGAAGAAGGTCCTGTGTACACATCCGACACTCGCAGCATGCCTGCTTTCCACTACTACCTTCTGCTCAAAGAGCCAAGATGGAGTCCCCCATGCCAGGCTGCTTCCGGGGAGTGGGGGCCCCTGCACGTCCAGACAGCATCTGGCACAGCCTCAGGAAGGAGCCAGGAAAAGCCTGCCAGTCCACTGAAGGCTCTAGGAAACCCTGGGGCTTGCAGCAGGCCACCTAGCTCTCTCTGGACCCTGGGAGCAGCCAGCCCGGGCATAAGAGCTGGGGCTGCTCTGGGCTTTCTTTCCCTTTGAGAGCCATGTAGAAAGAGGGGAGAGAGGGAACTGAGATGTGATTTCTCCTCCTGGCCTCTGGGAGGCACAGGTCTGGGATGGGGAAGCGGGGTGGGCAATGGCAGGAAGGAGGAGGCCGGACAAGACAGCTTTGGGTCGCCTGGGAAGAGGGGCCAGAGCTGGGATGTTTGCTCAGTGGCTGCTGAGCTCTGGCTCTTGTCTCCACGAAGACAGGGGGATCCATGGGGAGCGGCACTTGGCATCTGACTGGCAGGAAGGCAGGCACCAGGGGCCAACTGGACCTGTTCTAGCTGATGTGGGTTCTCTGGCCCCCGTTTGCTCACCTAGGTGGACACCCTTGCAGCCTACCTGCTCCTTCCCCAGATGCAGAGACAGAAAACCCAGACGGACAGACACCCCTGACCCCTTTCACATCCTTCTTCCCTCCCTACCAAACAGCCTCTTTATGGAATGTTCCACCCCTCCCCTCATGTGGGAGGACCGCAAGCAGAGCATGTGGTGTGTGTGCGCGCTGTGATGGGTGCCTGCGAGAACATATGTGCCTGAGTGTGAAATCACACCCTCGGGGGCCTGGGATCAGGGGAGGGAAGGGCAGTCCACGATGCCAGGTGCCCTGGCCGTGTGCCGGCCTCCACAGCAAGCCCATACATCTGGAACATGACAGCCCCGCCCCCACGGCCCAGACAGCATCTGGCACAGGATATTGGCTGTAACACTTTCGGTTTATTGGCTGTGGTGCCCTGGTGTGGCTGACCGGCCACTGGGCCTGAGAGAGGCCCTGTCTTGTTCCTCCATCCCCTCCCCATCAGCTTCCCACAGTGGCTCCTGGGGGACACACACAGACACTTGTGCCCCAGGAAACTGGGGGGTGTAGTGGGGGCTCAAAATAAAACCAAATCGAGGCTGGAGCAGGGGTGGGAAATGAACATTACAATGAAGACAATGCCCCCGGCGATACACAATACAGCGTGTAGACACAGGGACGGCAACGGGGTCCTGCTGACATTCCTTCTTGCCACCAGGCAGGGCCCCCGAAGAGAGGAATGGTGACTTTGAAATGTCTTGGGGAAGCTCTGCTCCCCGACCCCGGCCCCTTGCTGGTCGAGGGGTTGTGGGGAAGTGGCTTACGCCGGAGTCCAGTTCCCCCCACCTCCTATGGACAGTCTCACCGGGCCATTGGCCCTGCAGGTCCTGGGGCCTGGGGGAGAGGTATGGTGCGTCGCCTTCCGCCCACCCCCACTGTCCAGTCTAAGTGACCAAGGGCAGCAGGCTCCGGTCCCCGCCCCTGTTCAGGCAGTGGTCACTTTCTGCTGTGGAGTGTGTCCTGGAACTTGGTGCTGGTGTATCGCAGGTGGAAACCTTTTTTGGTGATGGTGTCATCTGAGTGGAACTTCACCAGGACAGAATCTCCCGCCGAGTACACCTCCTCAGGAGGCTGGCAGAGAAAAGGGATGGGGTAAGGTGGAGGAAGAGGGGCTGGGGCTGCTTTCCTGTCTCCCCAAGATCCCCGGCTCTGAGGGGCAGGAGGCTCCCAGGCAGCCACCAGATTCTCCCCGCCCCTTGAAGCATGGGGCTTCTTGCTAGTTTAATGAGGAACCTGGGGAGGGGAGAAGGCGTGGGCTGAAGAGAACTAAGTTCCTGTAAACCCAGGTCTACTGTAACTACTAACTGAGTCGTGTAGTCTCAGGCAAGCCACCTCCCATCTCTGGGCCTCACTTCCCTCAGCCACAAACAGGAGCAAAAGCTCTCTGCTCTCCATGCCTAGGACGGGTGCTAGGGAAGAGCAAAGGACCGGACTGATGTCAAAGTATTTTGCAAAGGGAGGGGTTCTTTGAATGGCATGACTTCCTGCCGTCCCAGCGGACTCTTAGGGAAGACAGCACGGCCACTTCTCTGCTGGAGTGTGGAGGAAGTTTTGGGGAGAAGCACAGTGTCCCCCAGACCTGGACTCTGCCGTCCCTACACCTCGCCCCGCCTCTCCTCTGGCACCTGGCCAAGGTCTGCTCCCAGGCCCTTCTTAGATGCCTCCTGCAAGCCTACTGAGTGAGGTCAGCCGGCAGAGCATCGGACGTCAACACCCTGGCCTTCCAGGCACAGAAGAAATCATTTCTGAGAACCTTGAGGACATTCCCAGTAGTTGCGCCAGGAGGCCTTGATCCTTCCCCAAGTCCCTTTGGTGGACTCAGCCTGGGGGAGGTCTCTGGAAGAAGACACCTGGGGACATCCGATTTCGTGTGTGATTCAGAAGAAAGAGCAAAGAGGGGAGGGGACACTAGCCTGGCAGCCAGGGGACACCAGGGCAGCCAAGCTGCTTCAGACTCCACCTTGTCCAGCCCCTGCCAGCCACACGAGGGCTGAAGCTCTGCTTCTGGGGAAGGTTTGGCCAGTGCTGGGTCCAGCAGCTGCTGCAGCTTCCAGGAGCTTTAACCCTTCCTGGGGCACCCAGGCTGCCTGGGACACAGCCACGAGATAGGCAGGGGGCCAGGGAGGTGACAGGAGGGACAGTGTGTTTCAAAGGGCATGCAAGCGGGTGGGCCTGTGTGTGTGTGTGTGTGTGTGTGTGTGAGACAGAGAGAGAGAGGGTGGCGGGGGGGAAGAGAGAGAGATGGGTAGGAAGAAAAGTCTGTCTCTTTGAAATCCTCAGGAAAGGACAAGGAAAAAAAAAAGCAGCAGCAAGCTCTTACAGGGAGGAAAATAAACCCTCCGCATAAGGCTAGCCCATGTCCTTAGGTAAAAGCCCATCAAGTTGAATTTTGCTCATTGCCTCTGAATGTGCCATTTTATGGACCAAGAAACAGTGCCCAGGGGCCACTGGGACAGCAGCAGGAAGAGCTTTGGGACAAGCTGGCCTCTCACCAGGAGGAGAAATTGGCAGAGGAAATGAAAAGGGTATTTATGGCTCCAGCAAAAGGACTGGTGAGGGCCACTCCGCTCAGGCCCCGTGTCCCAGGCTCTGGTACCAACCTCTGCCCCCCATTTCAGGCCCTGGTGGGCTGCCTTGGAGGAGGGGTAAGGAAGAGGGACAGGGGAAGCTCCATCCCTTGCAGGCCCTGGCCAACTGGTTCTGAAGCAGGCCTGGGTCAGAGGCCATAGGAACCTCTAGGTTGCCCAGAAAGGACTGGGTTTCCTAGATCGCGGATGAGGCAGTGTCTTTGAGCAGCCCCAACCAGGCTGGGCCTCTGGGTGCAGCACCACGCGCGTGGTGCACTCAACTTCCGGGGCCTGTGTGGGCGCTAGGTCTTGGGGATTGGGACAAGAAGGGTGGAGGACAGTGTGGGGCATGGGGCCAGGAGGGCAAGGGGCAGGGGCCTCACCCCTGAGCCACAGTAGCGCCCCAGCCTGGGGGCTGTGCTGTCGTAGCCGTCGAAGAGCTCCATGTAGTCGTAGCCGCAGTCAGTCTCCTCCTCCACCTCAAAGGTCTGGAACACGAGCTCCACGCCGTAGCCTTCCTCGGCCACAATGACCCACTCACAGTCCACACCCCCAGGGTAGTTGTTGTCGCCAAACTGGGCGTGGGAGTAAAGGTCCTTGGTCTTCACATCTGCCCGTACCTGGCCCCCGCACTCTGTAGAGGACAAGATTGGCCACCAGCCCTGAGCACCGGAGGCGTCAGGATCCATGGTGCACCATGCTGAATCCTCACGGCAGGGTGGAGGCCTAGACGAAGGCCACGTGGCCAGTGATGGGTGCGTGGGGGTCTGGCCCAGAACAGTGCTCTGCTGCCCCATCTCTAAATAAAGGGACCTTGGCCCTAGGTTGAGGGGGACAGGCGGTGAGGCTCGCTGAGAGGAAGGCAGCGTGGAGAGGCGGCACAAGGCACCACACACTTTGTCTAAAGAGGACATTGCTCATTTGCTCCAGCTGACGGCTGTCATGGAAGAATGTGGGCCCAGTGTTGCCGCAGCTTCCATTTTCAGGAGAGAAGCCGTACATCTGGGTTTTACATGAAAACCCCTAACTTTTAAGCGTTGGCTCACATTTAAAAAAAACACAGCCTGGGCCAAACATAGCAGGTCTGAAGGCCAGATGGAGTTCCAGGCCTCCGGTTTGTGACCCTGTACTGGGAGGGGCAGAGGACAGCGCATGGGGCCACCCTCCTCCCCAGGCCCTCTGGCCTCTGTGCACCTGGCACTCAGGTCTGCCTAGAGGAGCTGGGGAGAGGGCCAGGTCGGGCTGGGTCAGGGACTGAGTTGAAGGGGAAGAGGAGAAGCTGTGGACCATCAGCTCTGGGGATGCCCTGACAGGTGGCTCAGGACCCAAGAGGAGACTGCAAAGCTCCCTCGTGGCATCCTGGGTCTGGCACTCAAGGCGTCCCCTGGGCTCCAGCCTTTCTCTGCAGCCACATCATTCCCACCACCTGCTGTCCTCACACACCTGTTGCTCCGGCCAAACCAAATGACCTGCTGTCACCTGGGCACACCCTGGGCTTGGGCTGGGGTTGCGTCTCTGCCTGGGTACCTCCCCCTGCCTTGAATGCCTCTATCAGCTCATGCCCAGTTAGGCCGGGGTAGCTTTCTTCCTGCCTGGCTCCCGCTTGGACTCATGCTGTCACGGGCGGTGCCTGCCTTGTCTCTCTCCTGGACTGTGAGTTCCTAGTATGGGGTTGGGAGCAGGAGTGAAGGGCTCATGCCTGATTCAGGTCATGTGCCCCTCACTGCTCTCGCAGAGGGGAGCTCAGTCCATGGCTGCTGAATAAGCAAGTGAAAGCTGAGCAAGCCCCTCGAGGGCTGGGATCTTTGCTTGGTCTGTTTGTGGGACCTGCATTTAGGATACAGCCTCATCCATACTACATGTCAATAAGTATCAGGAGACTAGGCCGGGCACGGTGGCTCACGCCTGTAATCTCAGCACTTTGGGAGGCCAAGGCTAAGGATCACCTGAGGTCAGAAGTTTGAGACCAGCCTGGCCAACATGACAAAACCCTGTCTCTACTAAAAATACAAAAATTAGCTGGGCGTGGTGGCGGGCTCCTGTAATCCCAGCTACACAGGAGGCTGAGGCAGGAGAATCACTTGAACCCAGGAAGTGGAGGTTGTAGTGAGCCAAGATCAAAGCACTGTACTCCAGCCTGGGCAACAAAGCAAGACTCCATCTCAAAAAATAAAAAATAAATAAAAATAAAAATAAATAAATAAATAAATATCAGAGAATGAATAGAGTGTATTTCAGAGTTGGTGTGTGTCTGGGCTGCTGCAGTGGCCAGCATGCTCTCAGGGGGACCTCTGGGGGCTTTCCTCACTGTCCCTGAGTTCCCTAACCTCTCCTGCCCATCGTAATCACTGCCATCCTAATCCCTAACCACATCCTCCTATCCCTGCCTCCCAGGCCTGGTTCTCAGGACACAATGTTTGCATCACCCACACCCCCACAGGGCTCAGTCCCTTTATGCCTTCATACCCGCTTTGTAACCCCCTACTCTACCCCTGTCTTAGAGACCAGGCTCAGCAAAATCTCCCACAACCAATGACAGCACCTGTGCCGTGGGAAGCCTGGAAGCCCTTTCGCTGGACCGAGTTATCTGAGTAGAAGCGCAGGAACATGCGGCTGCCTGTGGCCAGGACGGGCTCAGGCTTCTTGCTCCCACAGAAGCGGCCGAGGACGGGGGCCTTGGCGTCTCGCCCGTCGAACACCTCCAGGTGGTCGTAGGCACACTCAGGTTGGGACTCGATGTCCATCTCCATGAAGGTCTAGGGGGATGAGGAAGGAGCACAGATTAAAAATTTGCCTGGAGGGCAGGTGGGGCGAGGACGGGAGCCCCAAACCTAGGCCTCACGGACACCCATGGGAGTGGCCACAGCTGGGGATGACAATGAAGGAGGGCCCAGGAATAGGGCAAAGGCAGGGATGCCCCTAACTTATACTGGGAAAGGGGCTCTGTCCAGGCCAGACGGGGTCTCCTGGGGATAGCAGGCCTCTGGGCTCAGCCTGCAGCCTGTGTGGCTCTGGGCATTGCCTCTGACCAGGGGTGGCCACACCACATAAGGAGTGGGGAGGGTCCCCTTACCAGCTTGACCCGGTGCCCGGGGGTGCTGGAGATGGCCCACGTGCACTCCTTCTTGCTGGGATACTTGTCAGGCCAGTTGGGGCTGGTGATGGTACCACTGGTGGATGTCACCTTGTGGTCACAGCCGGCTGCAGGGAAGCGAGTGACGGAAGGGGATAGAGAGGGACCCCAAGCTCCAATGCCTCCTGCCCCCCTCCTTCCTTCCATCTCTTGTCCCACTTATGAACGGGATGGCAGGCAGGCATCATTTCTTTTTCATGAGGTTATCTGTGTCTGGGGAAAATCTAGCTGCCTGATTCCTACGAGAGCCTTGAAGGAGGCCTCACATGGCAGCACTCATGAAGCAACCATCGCAGGCTTCCCTGGACCTTTGTAGGTATTGGGCCACAGTGGTCACATCACCTGTGCCTCTCCATTTTTCTTTCTTTCTTTTTTTTTTTTCGAGATGGAGTCTCACTCTGTTGCCCAGGTTGGAATGCAGTGGTGTGATCTCTGCTCACTGCAACCTCTACCTCTCAGGTTTAAGCGATTCTCCTGCCTTAGCCGCCTCAGTATCTTGGATTACAGGCGAGCGCCACCATGCCCGGCTAAATTTTGTATTTTTAGTAGAGATGGGGTTTTGCCATGTTGGCCAGGCTGGTCTCACCACCTCAGGTGATCTGCCCACCTTGGCCTCCCAAAGTGCTCGGATTACAGGCGTGAGCCACTGTACCTGGCTAATTTTTGTATTTTTAGTAGAGACAGGGTTTCACCATGTTGGCCAGGCTGGTCTTGAACTCCTGGCCTCAAGTGATCCGCCTGCCCAGGCCTTCCAAAGTGCTGGGATTACAGGCATGAGCCACTGCACCCGGCTGACCTGTGCCCCTTCTTGAAGCTGTCATCTACTGATTTCCAGCAGCCTGGACAGTCAGAGGGGACTTTGACACCTGACTCAGTTCTCCCCACCCCCACTCCTGCTACCCTCCCAGGTGAAGTCAACAGACACATAATGGTCCACCCAAGACGGCCTCTCAGTTCCTTGAGGGCTTTGTCGTCATCCACTGTTTCTCCACATCACAAACACATCACCCCTCTGTGGCCTCTTCCTGTTCCTTGGGGTGCTCAGGACCTCACCTTCCTGACCATGGTCATTCGGCTTCATTAAAATTAAAAAACAAAAAGAAAAACCGGTTCTCACTTTGCTACCCAGGCTGGAGTGCAGTGGTGCGATCATAGCTCACCATAGCCTTGAGCTCCCAGGCTCGAGTGATCCTCCTGCCTCAGCCTCCCGAGTAGCTGGGACTACAGGCATGCCACCTGGGTAATTTTTTTCATTTTCAGTTTTTCTAGAGATGGGGTCTCACTATGTTGCCCACGCTGATCTCAAACTCCTGGTTTCAAGCGATCCTCCTGCTTCAGCTTCCCAAAGTGCTAGGGTCACAGGCATGAGCCACTGTGCCCGGCTGGCCTCTTACTTTTAGAGAGACCTCCAGGGTCTTGATCTTTCCATTCTCTCCCAGTATTTCCTCCTCGATTGACTTAACCGACTGCAGGGCTGACCACTCAGCCTGCTCCTCTGCACCCTGCGTGGCCCTGCATCTCCGGCTCTGCGCAGCACCATCTTAGAAAACCCCACCTGTGGCTCCAGCCTCACCTGGTCCCCCAGACCACTTGACACTCTTTGGATTTGGCCTTTACCAGCTCCATCTCTCACCTCCTTAGTAACTGCTGCCAACATCCAGCCCCCTCCTCAAGCCACTGTGTCAGCTCCCTGTGGTAGACCACCTCTCTCCTACCTCCTGAGAAAGCCAGGGCCCTCCACTATGAATGCTTTCAACCTCCGGACTCCGACCTGCAAACCCACCTGCCCTGCTGCCCTGCAGCCTCAAGTGTCCCTCCTCCCCGTCAGGACGGACTGCCCTTCTGGGAGCCGCAGCTCATTGCTGCCCACACCTGGGAACCCTCACACCACAAATGATCCAGCCTCACGCTCTCCCTCAGCTCTGCAGCCTCAGAAGCTTCACACATCCTGAAAGAGCTCTCCCAGGCCCCTCCAGCTGCAGCCCATCCTCTCTCCTTTTCTTTCCAGCTTGTCTTCCGGAACACTTGCTATGGCCACTCTCACTGCCGATCTCCTCAATCCACGGCAATCTGACTTCTGCCTCTGAAAAGCATGGCTTCCCCGACTCAATTTTTTTTTTTTGTAGCCGGGGGTGGACAGGGTCTTGCTCTGTTGCCCAGGCTGGAGTGAAGTGGCGCGATCCTGGCTCACTGCAACCTCCGCCTCCCAGGTTCAAGCCATTCTTGCACCTCAGCCTCCCAAGCAGCTGGGACTACAGGCTTGCCATGTGGCCCAGGCTGGTCTTGAGCTCCTGAGCTCAGGCAATCTGCCCCCTTCAGCTTCCCAAAGTGCTGGGATTATAGGCATGAGCCACCACGCCCGGCCCCAACTCAAATTAAAAAGCTGATGATCATTATTCATGATCATATCATCGGACATGTTTCACTCGGGGAAACAGGTGGCCAGGCACTATGGCTGGTGGGGAAAAGAATGGGCAAGATACAGCACGAGAGCCCCGAAAACAGGGCCCTCGCAAGTCCCTGGTGGAGGCAGGTGAAGCTCCTGTCTACCCATACTTGAACCATGAGCTGTCACCATTACCCATCGGTGAGTTCACACAGCTCCCTGCCCTCCCTCTTTGCGCTCTGGCCTTCCATGTCCCCTGTGTTCCTTGCACGCCCATGTCTCTCCCCAGCTAGGCTGCAATCTCCATGGGAACAGAGGGGCTCCTGTCTTGAATTCCCTACAGATCTTTGCAAAGTGCTGGGTCCTCTGTAGGAATCAGGAAATGCTTACGGATCTGTAATTAACCTACCACCTGAGTAAGAAACCACACGTGCTTCTAAGGTGAATCAGCAGATGGAAAGGTAAACAGTCCATCTTCTCCAGGAGCTTCACCCCTGTCCTGGCTATCTTACGGATTCTGTTCTTTATCAAACAACCTTTTGACACAAGGGAGTACAGAGGCAGAATGCAGTTTAGACAACATCAGTATAAGGTCCCCTCTAGCTAGTTCCATGACTCAGGAACTGTGTATTTGGGAAGCCTGAAGTCACAGGGTTGGAAGCCCTCGACTGTCCACTGGTTCACTGTTGAGGGCTTCGGTTCTGTGTCTGCTTGTGAGCAGCGCATCTGTTTATACTGGGTTGTCAACCTAACCGGGGTAGGAAGAATCACTTGCCAAGCATGGTGCTAAGGGCTCACAGCCATGTCTATAAAGCTTAGTACCTTGCAAGGTAGGCATCATTTTTATTATTTTTTAGTTTTTGAAATGGAGTCTTGCTCTGTTGCCCAGGCTGGAGTGCAGTGGCATGATCTCGGCTCACTGCAACCTCCGCCTTCCAGGTTTAAGCAATTCTTCTGCCTCAGCCTCCTGAGTAGCTGGGATTACAGGTGCGTGCCACCACGCCTGGCCAATTTTTTATATTTTTAGTAGAGACAGGGTTTTTATCATGTTGGTCAAGCTGGTCTTGAACTCCTGACCTCAAGTGATCCACCCACCTTGGCCTCCCAAAGTACTGGGATTACAGGCGTGAGCCACTGCGCCTGGCCTATCATTTTTTATCATTTCATGGATGAGGAAACTGAAACACAGAGAGGTTGAGTGACTCACCCAAAGTCACACAGACATTCAGTGGTAGAGGCAAGTCTATGTTGTGCTGCTGGGATTGGACACAGCCAGCAGGCAAGGGCCACAGGGGAATCCCTGACTTAGAGCGGGCCTGTGAGCTATCAAGGCCCAGGAGGTATTAGGGGATACTGGTGATGCCCTGAGAGCTGTTTTTATTTTGCTTTATTTATTTATTCATTCATTCATTCATTCATTCATTCATTCATTCATTCATTCATTCATTCCCAGTCTGTCACCGAGGCTGGTGATGCCCTGAGAGCTGTTTTTATTTTGCTTTATTTATTTATTTATTCATTCATTCATTCATTCATTCATTTATTCCCAGTCTGTCACCCAGGCTGGTGATGCCCTGAGAGCTGTTTTTATTTTGCTTTATTTATTTATTTATTTATTTATTTATATTTTTATTTGCTTTTTCCCACTCTGTCACCCAGGCTGGAGTGCAATGGTGTGATCTTGGCTCATGCAGCCTCAACCTCCCCAGACTCAGGTGATTCTCCCACCTCAGCCTTCAGGGTAGCTGGGACTATAGGCGTGCACCACTACACCCAGCTAATTTTTTGTATTTATTGCAGAGATGGGGTTTCGCCATGTTGCCCAGATTGGTCTTTAACTCCCGGGCTGAAGCAATCTGCCCGCCTCAGCCTCCCAAAGTACTGGGATTACAGGTGTGAACCACTGCGCTGGCCTATTTTACTTTATTTTTGGTTTAAAAACCTGTTTAAAAATAAAATAGAGACAGCGTCTCACTATGTTGCCTAGGCTGGTCTTGAATGCCTGAGCTCAAGCGATCCTCCTGCCTCGGCCTCCCAAAGTGCTGGGATTACAGGCATGAGCCACCGAGCCCAGCCTAGAGCTATTTTTAAATGTGTGCGGGGCTTCACTGCCAGGAAGGCAGTGGCCCTGTTCTGAGCATCCCCAGGGGTTATAAGTGTGACCGATAATGGTAACAGATGCCATTGTGCTTGCAGTGGGCCAGTCCCTGCTTGGGGCATGTCGAGCTCCCAGTGCCCCTCTGAGGTGGGTACTATTATTATTATCTACATTTTACGCAGGAGCAAACCAAGGCACAGAGAGGGTAAAGAGTCAATCAAAGGCACACAGCTAGCGAAGCAGCAGGGCTGGGCCAGGCCACCTGGCTCTGGAGACTGTGCTCTTACCCACTATCCTTTCTTGCCTCTGTGCCAGTAGGAAGTCACAAAGAGACTTGGACATGGTTTTAAGAAGCGCAAACTAGAAAAGTCTGAAAATGAAGCCTCGAAGCAGCCGTGAGCTCCTCCTCTCCTAATGTGGGCAACAGAAGTGAGTGTGTGACATTGCGGGAGGGGGAACGACGGGGCCTCAGAGATCACTTGGGCCCCAGAATCTAAACGGAGGCTGACAGAGATGACCCGCTGGCCTTCCGCTCCCAGCAGCAGGTCCTTCAAGCCCAGACGCCCCTGGCATGCAGCCCGTACCTTCTTTGCAGTCGTGCTTGTTGTCATGGAGGACGAAGCCACTGCGGCACTGGCACTCATAACTGCCGAACGTGTTGACGCAGTCCTGCTGGCAGCCGCCGTTATCCTTGGAGCACTCGTCCTTGTCTGCAGGGGAGCAAATAAGGGCAGACGCTGGGTCTGTGCAGGGCTGAGGTATGGATGCCCCAGGGGAAGTGGAGGCCTGGCTGGGCTTTCTCCCACCGGGACAGAGCAACAGCTGGCCAGAGCTGGCCAGGCCAGGTGGTGGGGACTGGGAGGCCAGGTGACAAGGGGGTCCAAAGGGGCACTGCATCCAGCAGGACCAGCTGAGCGGGGCCCAGCTGTGGGGAGAGGAGGACGGGGGTCCGAGCGGACCAGCATGGGTCACCATTACCTGCTTACTGGACAGATGGACAAGTGGAAAAACAGACACATGGACAAGCAGACTGCAAGAGAAAGGAGCAGGACGCAGGGGTCCCTCTTTTACTTCACAACAGGAAATGTCACAGACACCATTAAAATGGGAGGGGGTAGGGCACGGGGAAGGGTCCCCGGTCCGTGGACGGGCACAGTGGGGAGAAGAGAGCACCAGTTCTGTCCGGCCAGAGGGAGGTGGGCCGGAATGGCAGAGTGGAGGCGGGGGGTGGGTGGGCACCGAAGCCCCCATCCCATTCCGTCCAAGGTGAGGTTCCTGAGTAACAAGGGGTCCGGGAGGCCTGGCAGGCCTCACTGGGGGGTCCGGTTTCTTTTCTGCACTCGGAATTTGAGCTGGTGGGGGCGTCCCCGAGGGGGCTGCAGAGCTGGCCTCTTTTCTGAAACGAGAGAGAGAAGGAGAACAGGGACCAAGGGGTGGGGGTGGAGGGCAGGGACCAGGGAGGGACAGCAGTGAAAACCAGACCCAGGGCCTCCGAGGTGGGTCCGAGGGCAGGGTGGGACGGGAGGGCAGGCGGACATACATGCGGGGTGGCCATGTCTGGGTGCAGCCAGGGCACGGAGGGCTGGGTTAGCAGGGGCAGAAGGCACAGCGACGGGACAGAGACAGAGCCTGTGGCAGGAGAAGGCCTGGAGGGATGGCACGCATAGCCCACTAGGTGTGCATTGCATCAGGGAAGGAGAGAACTGGGGAGTCGTTGGTAGAGGGGAGCAGTACTTGGGAAGGGCTGGGAGAGCTCCACTCTGGCTCTCATTCAGGTGGCAACATCCAAAGAGTATGTTAGACACACACACACACTCACAAATACACCTGCAGACCCAGTGCATGGAGGTATTGTTACCCAAATGTGGCAACACAGGTGCTGGTCCACAGGCACACACATACATATGCACATGGTACACACTACCCACACACGCACAGACACACAGCTCCAATACACCATGCAAATGCAGATACAGACACAGCCAACTACACACACATCCTCACTTGCCCGCCCAGCCTGTGTACAGGTGCATACAGAGGATACACACTCTGCACTCCCACCTATGTGTGAGGAGGCAGGCACAGATATCAACGCACAGACAGGCACGGACACACCCAGAGACAGGACACGTCTGCACACACAGGTGCATGGACACCTAGACCTGGATACAACATCACGTGTAAAGGCAGAGATGTAGCTCATTAGCAGATGGCTGGCAGAGGGGCAACGGCCACGTGTCAGAGACCCACACATACACTCACGCGACAAACACACAATCTGTGCCCCAAAGCCCAGAAGTGCACATGGTCACGGGTGTGTGTGCCACAGCCACATACATTCAGGTCTGTCTGTGGTCACTTGGGGGATGGTGTGCATGGCATAGAAGCAGGCATATCCAGGGAAGGTGAGGGATCCCAGTGGACTCCCAGAATTCCCGAGATGAACCATGAGGTGGAAAGATGCCTGCTGGCATTGAACTGGCCAGGCGGGGATCTGTGCAAGGGGGCCTATTCCTGATCCCCATCAGGACGGGGGCCCAAGGGCTGGAACATCGGCTTCCAGAAGGCCCTGCTTCTCCAACCCATGACCAGGTAGGCTAGACCCCGAAGGGCCACAGGAACCCAGGCCAAGAGGTGGAGTCCCCAAGTCCTTCTCAAGGGTTCTTGCTCAGTTAACACATCAGAGGGGGCCTGATCAAGAGCCCTCCATGAGCTGCCTTTGAATCAGCCCTGCAGAAAATGTGGGGGTGAAGGGCACCCTGCAAGCCATCCTGGGGTTCACTGAGGACATCTCCAGTGACTGTGCTAGAAGCTTTGGGGAGTCTAGCTTATAGACTGAGCAAAGTCTTCACTCCATCCCTTCCTCACATGTGTGCCCTAGAAACCTAGTCCAGTGCCTGGTACACAGCACGGGTAAAATTATACCTGCCAAATGCAAATAGACGGGTAAGTGAATGGCTGGATGAATGAGTGGGGGAAAGTGAGTCCTGAGGAAGGCTGCTTCCGTGTCCGGGACAGGAGTGGGCAGCCTCACCTGGGAGCTGGGGGGAGCAGGTTGCAGGGGGGTGGGGTGGAGGAGGTGGGCATGGGCCCAAGCAAGGAGGTGGCACTCACCCTACAGTGCCCAAATGCCCCGGAAGGTGGCAGGGGTCAGACTGAAGGTCTTCAGGCTCTTTCTTCTCCTTCTTGGCTTAGGGTCTCCTCGGTGGGTGTCCCAAAAGTCCAAATAGCCCCCCTTCTCGGGGGCCAGAGTCAGATGCCCCAGGCCCTGAGGGCTGAGCCTCGATGCCCCCAGTGGGGGTCCTCTGCAGGTTTCTTGTGCGATGGGGCAATGTGTGTGCACAAGTGTGCGCGTGTGGGCGTGTGTGTCTCTGTGCAGGGCTGAGGGTGGGGCGGGCATAGTGTCGACCGGGGCATGGGGGCAGAGCAGTAACTCCAGGCCTGACAGATGTGAGTGTCGGTCCCCTGCCCCCTCCAAGACTGGAGCAACAGAAGGGCAGAAAGAGACGAGAGTAAGCAGGTAATGGTTTCCCGGGGCAGAGCCTGCCCCTGAGCAGGTGTTACATCCTCTCAACCCTCTGGCGAGCACCTCTTAGGAGTCCCAGGTGGGCACAGGGAAGGAAGAAATTGGCCTGGCATGGGGAGGGTCTCAGCAAGCGGGGGCTGGGGGTAGGAGGTCAACGGGCAGAGCAGGGTGGCTGGCAGTGCCAAGCAGGGAGCCAGTGCAGGGGCAGGGGCATGGCATCCAGGGGTCAGGCAGGGGTACAGGGCAGCCACAGAGGGGGCGGAGGATGCAGGACCCTGGGCGAAGGAGGGGAGAAGGAAGGCAGCATGGACTCGGCCGTGGGCACCTGCCTTCCTGCCTATTTCCTGTCCAGCCCAGCAGGCAGGCCGGGAGTGAGGATCCATGGGCCTGCTCCAGCCAGACCCTGACCTCCCTCTCTCCCCAGCTCCACTCCACTCATGCCCTTCACTGCATGGGCCTGGGCCCTGTTACCTCTGGGGACCACCAGCTGCCTTACAGCCTCGCCCCAGGGTGAAGGGCTGAGTGATTCACAAAGAGGGGGAGATCTCCTGGACCCGGAGGATCAGCTCAGAGAGGCTGGGCCAGGGGCTGCTGATCACCATTGAGACCACCCGAAGATGGGGCCATCAAAGGCCCAAATGAGGCCAAGGGACTGGAGCCCAGGCCTTAGGTGGGGCAGCTGTCAATCAACATGTGCTAATTGGATCTGAGTTCCTGCCCACCGGCCCAGGGGAGCCCTAAGGCTTTGGTATTGAAGGAAGCAGGTGACTCATCCTTCTCCTTTTTAAAAAAATTTTTAGAAACGGTCTGGAGTGAGTGATGAGATCATTGTTCATTGCAGCCTCAAACTCCTGGGCTCAAGCAATCCTCCTACCTCAGCCTCCTAAGTAGGTGGGACTACAGACACACATGACTACACCTGCTAATTTTAAAATTTTTTATAGAGATGGGGTCTTGCTATGTTGTCTAAGCTGGTCTTGAACTCCTGGGCTCAAGTGATCCTCCCGCCTCAGCCTCCCTGAGTGCTTGGATTACAGGCGTGAGCCACTGCACCCAGCCACGACTCATCTTTCTGAAGGCCCCAGTATGAACCTATTTGGCTTGTAGAGGGTCTGATTAGAAGTCTGCCACTGCCAGAGACTCTGCCCCACACAGTCCAAGGCAAACACCTGCCTCTCCTCCATCCACCCACATTCTTGAACTGCCTGTTCCTAGGACCTGCCCTCTCCCAGGCCTTGGCTCGCACAGCTCCTGACACCTGGAATACCCTCTTCTTCACTTCTGGGCGCTGATTTCTGAATGCTTATGTTCTACCCATCCTCAGGCCCCAGCCATTACAGCCCTGAGGGCTCAGGAATAATGGGATTTGGATACCAGAAGGGCTGGCTTGATGGGGGAGTGAAGTAGTGGGGAGCAGGGGGCAGACTCTGCCTGCCTGGCACCAGGGAGGGCTGGGGAGTACAGGGGTGCAGGGGCAGGGAGAAAGGGAGCCCTGTTCTCCGAGGAGAGGCGGGGCTAGGAGCTGGGCAGTCCGGGGATACCTGAGAAGAAGTGGGCCTTGAAGCCCTTTTTGGACACGGTGTTGTCGGACTTGAACTCCACGCGCATGTTGTTGTACTGGGAGGTGATGACCTCGGGCTTCTCAGAACCACAGAACTTGCCATGCAGCTTGGAGTCGGCTGTGAGTCCACTGCGCACCTCCACGAAGTCGTACTTGCACACCTGCAGGGAAGCCCAGCTGCAGGTCCGCTTCCTCCAGGAAGCCTCTCTTGACTACTCCCGCCCTTGGGAAGCTCTCTGCTCTGCACATCCTTTAGCCTTGACTTAGCTGCTCCCCATCACTGGATCCTCCTGTGCTCCTCAAGCCAGCCCTAAGCCTTCCCTTGCTCCACACCCCTCCACACTTCCTCCCACTTGCCACATGTTCCCCCACCCCCTTCAGGGCCCTCCCTCCTGTGTTTCCCGAGCTGAGAGCAGTCTCTCCTTGACATTTGCAGAGTGTTTCTGCTGGGCCTGCTCTCGGAGGACACGAAGCAGGCATCGAGCTGAATGCCCACGCCTCACAGCTTCCTGCCCCACCTCAGCCCCCGGTGGGCACTTACATCATTGCCCTCTGTCTCGAAGAAGTCAAACTGCAGGGAGATGCGGTACTGGGTGGGGGCCACCAGCTGCCAGATGCAGTTCTTGTTGGGGGGGTACTCCTTGGGCCAGCCTGGGCTGGTGATGGAGCCATTGAGCTTGGTGAGGAATCCGCCACAGGCAGCTGCAGGGACAAGGAAAGTGGCATCATCTGCAGGGAGCCCCTGCCATGGGAAAGGGCTGAGACGTGGGCTGGGAAGCAGTAAGGAGAAGATGGGGAGCCTGTGGACTCCCCAAGGCTCAGGGACCTGTGTCTGGGGCACAGGGACCCCAGGGACCTCTGGGGCAGACGGGAGGAGGCAGGGTGGGTTCGGTGTCTTCAGGGGTGAGCCTGTAGGGAGGAGTGGGGGAACTAAGGGGTCAGAAGTGTGGCCATTTCTATCTTCTCTGCAAATGAACAGGCCAAGGATCTGCCAAGAGGGAGTGAGGGGAGTAAGGGGCTCAGGCAAAGCAGTTCAGGGAGGGGTGGTCCTGGGAGGTGCAGGAAAGGGAGCAGCTCAGGGGCACGGCAAGATTGGCCTAGTGAGCTGGAGCTATTAGCCTCGGAGTGCTGTCCCCAGCATCTCGGGACGATGCGTGGAGAGGCGGAAACAGTGCCTGTCCCACAACAGGGGTTTCCCAACCTGTAGATCATAACACCCTGGTGGGTGGTGATATCAATTAGCAGGTCAAGATGGTCATTTACAAAAAAACCCCAAAAAACCGTCCAAGAATGAAAAAACAAAACAAACCCAGAGCCAGAATGCAGCCTACAGGGGGACAGCGTGTTCTTGGGGTTGCAATGTGACATGTATTTCTCATCCATGAGCTACGAAAAGAGTGTTGGGGTATCCGTCTAGCTTTTCCAGGAAGGGGGCTGTCCAAGGGCGTAAGAAATCTTGGCAGTGACTCAAGCCTGTGATCGCAACACTTTGGGAGGCCGAGGCAGGAGGAGTACTTGAGGCCAGGAGTTTGAGACCAGCCTTGGCAACAAAGTAAGACCTCATCTCTACAAAAAAGTTTTAAAAATTAGCCGGGCAAGGTGGTGTGCGCCTGTAGTCCCAGCTACTTGGGAGGCGAGGTGAGAGGATTGCTTGAGCCCAGGAGTTGGAGGCTGTGGTGAGCTAAGATTGAGCCACTGTACTTCCAGCCTGGGTGACAGAGCAAGAGCCTGTCTAAAAAAAAAAAAAGTCTGGGTAGATGGGCTGGGGCCAGGGAGAGAACAGGGTCGGAGGCAGTCTGGGGGCACTCACCCTCACAGCGGCGCTTGTCTGGGGCCAGCTCGTACCCGGGGTCACAGCTGCACTTGTAGCTACCCAGGGTGTTGAGGCACCGCTGCTCACAGCCCCCGCGGTTGGGCCGAGAGCACTCGTCCACCTCTGTGGTGGGAAGGAAAGGGTGTCACAAACCCCAGGCAGGGGCCTGGTCAGTCTTCCCACCTCTGCTTGGGAGTCAAGTTCAGGGTCCCTCATGCTTCTTATGACCACCCCTCACCCCCATTCAAGGGAAGAAGTTGGCTGTGAGCCTCACTTGTCCACTCAGCCCCAAGACCCACCCAGCTCCCCGATGGCTGGAACCCCACAGAGGGACCCCACAGAGCCCTCCTTCTGAGCACACGGACTGGGCCGGTGTCTCTCATGTGCCGTTCCTTGACTAAGGACCCCTCTTTCATTTCTCCATCAATGCTTATGTGAAGCCTGTGGCGGATGGACTGTTACTGTGCCCATTTTACCGATGAGAAACTGAGGTTCAGGGAGAATATCCCGCCCAAGGTCACACAGGTTAAAAAAACCTCCAACTGCCTTTTTTCCTCCCTGAGTCCTACAGCAGGTCCTGACTCTAATCCACATTGGGGGATCTCTTCTCCCCAGCTAGCCCCAAGCTTCTTAAGGGCACGTCCCCTGGGGTCTCACTGGCATCCATATGCCTGCTAGAGTCTCCGTGTTGAATGAGTGAATGAAGAAGGAATGAAGGTCACGGAGCACCTTGGGGCAGGGGAGAGTAGGAGAGGAGGCACCTTTGAAAAAGTTGACGGCAAAGCCCGCTTTGTTAATGGACCCGTCAGAGACGAACTTGAGCCAGAGGCGGCTGGATGTGCTCTTGATGTCATCGGGCTTCTCGTAGCCACAGTATCGCCCGATGAGGGTGCTGCTCTCACTGTGCCCATCACGCACCTCCAGATAGTCGTAGGCACAGCTGTCGTGGCGCTCAATCTAGGCATTGAGGCTTCATCAGTGGAAGGGGCTCTGGCTGCCAGAGACCCACCCCCGGGAGCCCAAAGAGAGGCAGCTGTCCCAGGGAGCCAGTGCAGGATTCAAATGTCAGATCACAGGGCCGATGACCTACCTCAAAGGACTGGAATGTGAGGCCCACGTGGAAACCCTCAGACACCTGGATCCGCCAGATGCAGACTTTGCTGGGCCGGTAATCATCTGGGTAGTTGGGTGATTGAATGTGGCCATAGTCCTTTTTCACATCACCCCCGCAGATGGCTGTGGGGACACAGGATAGGGTGGGAAGGAGTGGTGAGTCAGCATGCTCTGCCCTGCTGGGGAGCTCTTTTCCCCACTCCTCCAGTCCTTCCCATGTCCCCCAGCTTTTCAGTTCCCCACCAACCCCCCAGTCCCAGGCAATCCCATCATTCTCTCTGCTTCTTCCCTTGGGGACCCATGGTCTTGCCCCTCAGGTGCCAGGAGGGATGTTCTAGGATGCCCAGAGACCTCCTATATGACCCCTCCCGCCCGCCACCTTCCTCAGTACCTTCATAGACTGCAAAGAAGCCCTTTCCGACCCAATTGCTGCTGCTGCGGAATTCAACCCAGAGGCGGCTGTCAGTGGAGACGATGGGCTCAGGGAGTTTGGACCCGCAGAAGCGGCCTGCACAGACAGTGTGGATGAAAGAGTGGTGAACCCTGAGGACACCCCCTATAGAGGCCCCACCTCTCCAGGAGGTGTGGGTGCTTGGGCCCTGATCTGTGGCCACCCTACTTCACACATTCTCAAGACTGTACACCCTCCGCTTGGCTTCTGTCTGGTCCAAGGTCCAGCTTGGCTTTGGAGACCCAGAGACCACTTGAAGGATAGGATATGAGTCTATTTCTAAGAGGAAAGGTAGATCTTTATTTTTCATTTTATCTTATTTTATTTTTTTGAGATGGTGTCTCGCTCTGTCACTTAGGCTGGAGTGCAGTGGTGCAATCTTGGCTCACTATAACCTCTGCCTCCTGGATTCAAGAAATTCTCCTGCCTCAGCCTCCCAAGTAGCTGGGACTACAGGCATCTGCCACCATGCCCAGCTAATTTTCATATTTTTAGTAGAGATGAGGTTTTGCCATGTTGGCCAGGCTGGTCTCGAACTCCTGACCTCAGGTGATCCACCCACCTTGGCTTCCCAGAGTGCTGGGATTTCAGGTGTGAGCCACCATGCCTGGCTAAGGTAGATCTTTATAATGTCCAACTATATATATGTGTTCTATTTACCTTTCTAAAGAGCATATTACCATCATATTTACCTTTTCTTATTTGGTCTCTATGCAAAGAAGAGACCAAATCAGAAATAAAATCAGAAATATAATCAGAAATAAACATGACCTTCTTTACACATTACAAACTGCCCTTACAGACATGCTTTTATTTGTTCAAATGCAAGGGATGCCCCAGGACCCTAAATAAATCCCAGAATCTGGGGACTAGGTCAGAAAATGTCCACTTTGAAATAAAAATGAATAAGAATCAACATAAGTGGATGAGGTCGGCCATCTGTGGAATTCTTTGTAGTCAAGAATCAACTAGGAATGAGTTGTGTGTTCCTAATAAGGCCGGTGTTTCCCAACATTCAGCAAGGGACAGAGGGTGCTGGCCCAGGAATGTAAGTTATGAAAAAGAAACTCCCATCTTGGAAAAACACTAACACGTCTGCGAGAGGAAGTGTTGTAAGGCCAGCTGCTTTGAGTGACCAAAAAGAAATATTTAAATATCGGAAACTGGGGCGAAAATAGAGGTTAGCAAGATCTGTCTGGCTGTTTTAGGCACAGGCTGAGGAGAAGAGGTTCTGTTGCCCACAGAGTGGTCCTGAGCTCCTTATGATCATGTCCAGCTAGGAGGAGATTCATACAGCTCCTCGGGCTTGCTGCAAATACCCTCTAGGATCACCTGCCTCCCTTTGCCCTAATTCTAGGTTCATTAAAGCACCTTCTGTTCTGTGCTTCTGACCCACTTATTCCCACTGACTCACCTCCTGCCCCCTACCCTCCTCGGGACACAGTATCCTATGCAAACAAGGTCGGGCCACGGTGCCCACTGTGCAGCCCTCGGCAGTGAGTGAGTTAGGAGATGGGCTGGCGGGTTATGATGACTCTCTTTTGAGCCAGGCTGCACTGTGGGCACTCAAAAACCAGAAGGGCAGACAGAAAAAAAATAGTGGAGCCTCTGAAAGTGCCCAGATGAGGAAGAGAGCCTGGGGCCACGGGGATGCACAGAACAGCCTGTCTGTCTCTCTCAGTCAATTCCAATGACTCCTTGCACCCACTGGGTGACAGCCGACTTCACAGGGAGGCCCAGAAGCCTGCATTGGGGACTCTGAAGTCCAGATCGAGGACAGCACTTGCCTAAAGTCACACAGCAAGTGAGTAACGCAGCTAGCTGGGACTAATGATGCCAGGACTCCTGGCTCCCACACCGGGATGTCATTCCTGGCCAGTGTTGGGCCCTGGAGGGAGATGAAGAGTGTGATGAGGGTGGTTCAGAGAGGGAATCAGCATGGAGGGGGCAGAGGGTGGCTGGTGCTGTTACCTCGGAGGGGCGCCTTCCTCCAGAAGCCATCTCGGACCTCCACGTAGTCGTACCAGCACAGGCGGCTGCGGTACAGGTCCAGGGATGTGAAGTTCAGGATGATCTAGGGCAACAGGGGAGGAAGAGGGTTAAGCTGTCCTGAACATTGCACCAGCCCTCTGCCAGCCCCATGATGACCACCGCCTGCCTTACGCGAGAGGCAGGTCACCCTGGGTGAGAGCTAACGGGCTCCCGAAAGGAGCTGCTGGCACAGAACCGCCCCTCCTCCACAGTGGTCTGCGTATGGTCAGCTTTCTTCCCAGAAGGTCCAGGAGGAGGAGCAGCCATCACTTTGGGTAGAACCTCTGGCTCCAGCTCTCTTCATAGTCAATTAGATAACACAACCCACAACACCTTCAAGAGGAACTGGTCTCCACAGCAGTAGGAAGGGCCAAGGGCTGCATGAGGATACTGAGGGGTCTGAAGTAGGGACGAAGGGTCCCAAGAGGAGAGGCAGGGGGAAAGAAGGGCTGAGTCACTAATCATCATTTTTTATTTTATTTTTTTGAGTCAGGGTCTTGCTTTGTCACCCAGGCTGGAGTGCAATGGTACAATCACAGCTCACTGCAGCCTCCACCTCCCAGGCTCAAGCTGTCCTCCCACCTGAGCCTCCCAAAGTGCTGGGATTACAGGAGTGCGTCACTGCGCCCGGCCCCATCATTTATTGAGGGCTGATTCTGGGCAGGGGGATACACTAACTGCTGAGAGGACACCAGATCTGAATCTGTCCCTGTCCTCAAGGAGCTCCAGGCTTAGGGAGGGATGAGACATACGCATGAGAAAGCTCAGACCCCAGTCACAACAGCCTGGGCGTGAATCTCCACTCTGCATTTCCTGCTGTGAGTTATCAAGCAAACCACATAACCTCTGAGCCTCTGCTGTGTCCTGCGTGCAATGGGGAGAACAGTCCCTACCCTGACATCACACTTCCAAGGCACAGGCACCGTCTGTCCTGAGCACCTCATTTCAGCCTCCGAGCTCAGGAAACGCTCGCTCGCTACTGGAGGAATGTTACACCTTGGTGAGTACCAATTCTCTTTAGCAGATGGGCATTTTAACAGGTAGAGAGTTTAATGGTTTCCCTCCATTTCCAGGGGGAAACCACTTCCTCGGTAGGTTCCAGAGTGGGCCCAAAGCCTGTCGGGTATTCAGAGTTCCAACAAGTAGGGATTCCAGGGATGTGTTCGCCGTGACCTGCGAGGCCGGTGCAGCGAACACTCGATGGTCTCAGGGCTCTCCCGCTCTGGGAGAGCTGGGTTCTCCACTAGAGAAGGGGACAGTCTGCCTCCCTTGTACCTTCTTGGAGAGTTAGAGGCAGAGTGGAGGCCAGGATGAGAAAGACTCCAAGGTGGGCACTGACAATTGCTGTCTGTAGCCAGGGTCAACTGGCTAGTTGGGGAGGAGCTCCCGGTCACTCTGACATGGGCCCTATCAGAATACCTGGTGATTCCAATATCCGCCTAGAGGACCCTTCCCATTTCTTGGCCGGTCAGTTCTGCGACCTCCTCTCTCCACCTCTCTACACCTTCCCGACCACACACCAACACGTCACGCCGTGCAGGCCGGCTTCATCAAGAATTGTCTGCCCCTCTACAATCTCAGTTTCTAGGGCTTCACTCTCCATTCAGTTCCCAGTCTTTCCCTCAGTTCTCATAACTGCGACCTTCAAGCCACTGCACCCAGGGCAATGCCACTGCCGGTCACCCCCATCTATTCTCTCTCCTTACCCAGCTTAGCTCCACAGCCCATCCTTTTTCTTCTATTCTTTTTAAAAAATTCTTACATGAAGGCCAGACGTGGTGGCTCACGCCTGTAATCCCAGCACTTTGGGAGGTGGAGGCGGGCAGACCACGAGGTCAAGAGATCGAGATCATCCTGGCTAACATGGTGAAACCCCGTCTCTACTAAAAATACAAAAAAATTAGCTGGGCGTGGCAGCGGGTGCCTGTAGTCCCAGCTACTCGGGAGGCTGAGGCCGGAGAATGGCGTGAACCCGGGAGGTAGAGCTTGCAGTGAGCTGAGATCGCGCCACTGCACTCCAGCCTGGGCGACAGAGCGAGACTCCGCCTCAAAAAAAAAAAAAAAAAAAAAAAACTTACATGAGTTTAAGTATATTTATTTGGGGGGGTCTCTTATTAATTGTGGTATTCTGTGATATAATTGAGTAAGATCATGTTTTTGAAAAGTACACTATAGGCCGAGCGTGGTGGCTCACTCCTGTAATCCCAACACATTGGGAGGCCAAGGCAGATGAATCACTTGAAGTCAGGAGTTTAAGACCAGCCTGGCCAACATGGTGAAACCCCATCTCTACTAAAAATACAAAAAAATTAGCCAGGTGTGGTGGCATGCACCTGTAATCCTAGCTACTTGGGAGGCTGAGGCAGGAGAATCGCTTGAACCCAGGAGGTGGAGGTTGAAGTGAGCCTAGATCGTGCTGTTGCACTCCAGCCTGGGTGACAGAGCAAGACTCTGTCTCAAAAAAAATACAAAATAAAATAAAGCACACTATATATTACTCTTGGTTATTATTATCATCATCAAAAGTTATTGTTACTATTATAAGTCCTGGCATTTTGAAACTCTGAAGATGCAAGTCTGTTCTAGCTCCTGCGAGGGAGTAGATGGCGTCTCATTACCTAATCTTTTAACTTTTTAGAAAATGATCAAATGTGGACAAGACATGGTAGCTCACACCTGTAACCGAGCACTTTGGGAGGCCGAGGCAAGGGGATCGCTTGAGTCCAGGAGTTTGAGACCAGCCTGGGCAACATAGTGAGACCCCATCTCTACAAAAATTAAAAAATTAGCCAGCTATGGTGGCATGTGTCTGTAGTTCCAGCTACTAGGAAGGCTGAAGTGGGAGGATCACCTGAGCCTAGGAGGCTGAGGCTCCAGTGAGCCAAGATTGTGCTGGCTCACTGAATGGAAATTTGGTTTTATTTTATATATATATAAAAAATACGTATTATATAATATATAAGATATATAGTATATATGTATGTGTGTGTATGTGCGTATATATATCTATATATCTATATATATCCATCAATAGAGATCTGCAGGGGGCAACTGAATAATTAAATTGAGATAAATCAAGACAATGGCATTCTAAGCAGCCATAAAAATGGCTGAGTGCTGGCATGGAACGGCGGGCACAATTCATTGCTGAGTGCAAGGTATATTGCAAAAGACCATATACGTGTGCATACAATTCCTTTTTGTCTTGTATATATATACATACATATATACACATCCATGCTTACATGCATGTGTATACCTAGAAGGGTCTGGAAGGAGACACCAGAAAGTGTTCCCAGTGCTTAGTCACCTCTGAGGAGTGGGATCTAGAGGAGGGTCTAGAGGAGAAAATTCACTTGTTATTTTACGCATTTCTAGATTGTTCAAAAAGTTTGTTTACTGTGTGCATATGTTATTTGTATATCTAACAAACAACAAAAACAAAGGAGTTGCTGGATGGAAGAAGGGATGCAGAGGGCCGAGTGAGGGCGCTCTGGCTCCTGAGTCACACCCTCCACCACTCCTCCACGTGGCCTCCCTGGGCTTGCCAAGCAGTTCTGCTCAGCAGCTGTGCTGAGGACAAGCGCCGCTTTCCTTCATCCTTAGAAGCAGCCTTGGCTGTGTCTGGGGAGGATGATGTCAAAGCTGCTGAGGAAGAAACCACGCCCAGCCGGCAGAACCCCAGAGGGCCCACCCGAGACCTCCAAAGAAGCAGGAGGAACCAGAGGTCACATCACTCAGGAGGAAGAAACCTGCGTTGGCCGAGAGAGGCATGCTACAGAGAGGCCCAGTGATGGCTATATTGAGACTGGATGTGTCAAATTAAGAGTTGTATTGGCTTCTGTCGTGTGGAAACAGCTGTGCTGTGGTGGCAGGGGCAATGCCCTTTGCCAGAGAAAACCTGGCCAGCCCCACCGCTTCCGGGCTGGTGACTTGGGCCTGTGGCTCGGCTTCCTTAAGCCTGTGTTTTTGTCTGAAATTGAGATGGGGCCGGGTGCGGTGGCTCATGCCTGTAATCCCAGCACTTTGGGTGGCTGAAGTGGAAGGATTGCTTGAGCCTGGAAGCTTGAGACCAGCCTGAGCAATATAGTGAGACCTCATCTCTACAAAAAAATTTAAAAACTTGCTGGGCATGATGGCACATGCCAGTGGTCCCAGCTACTCGGGAGGTGGAGGTGGGAGGATCACTTGAGCTGGGGAGGTCCAGGCTGGAATGAGCCATGATCACATGAGCCATGAACAGAGCAACTCTGTCTCAGAAAAAACAAAACAAAACAAAAAAAAACCCCAAACTGGAAATGATAATAATGGCTTCACTGGGGAGTTGGGAGGATTCAATATGGGGTGCAGAGTCTCCTGAATATAGGAAATACTCCTCAAGCTTGCTGCATGCTGGCAGGGGAGAAGTAATAGGACACCTCACTTCTGGCCACAGCGTGCCAGTTAAGCATCTTGCCCCTTGGTGACTCACTGTCCGGCTTCAATCTGACCTAGCTGCATGATCTTTAGGCCCATCAACCAGTTCCTCTGTGCCTCCATGTCCTTATTTATAAGAGGGTAATGATGATACTATCTGCCTCCCAGGACTTAGGGGAGTTCAATTCGTATATGTGTAAAATTTACAAGTGCCCAACGCAGAGTAAGCACTCAATAAATGTTAACTTTGCTAGTAGAATGAAGTTTGCTTAAGATTTTTTGGTATTTGGAATGGTTAAGACAAGAATCCTGGAATTAGAGAGAAATAGGGTTCCTGGGGAAGTGGACCAGGATTTCTTCATTTAAAAAGATTACGGGGCCGGGCGCGGTGGCTCAAGCCTGTAATCCCAGCACTTTGGGAGGCCAAGACGGGTGGATTACGAGGTCAGGAGATGGAGACCATCCTGGCTAACATGGTGAAACCCCGTCTCTACTAAAAAATACAAAAAACTAGCCAGGTAAGGTGGTGGGCGCCTGTAGTCCCAGCTACTCGGGAGGCTGAGGCAGGAGAATGGCGTAAACCCAGGAGGCGGAGCTTGCAGTGAGCTGAGATCCAGCCACTGCACTCCAGCCTGGGCAACAGAGCGAGACTCCATCTCAAAAAAAAAAAAAAAAAAAAAAAGATTAGGGACTGGGCTGGGCGCGGTGCCTCACGCCTGTAACCCCAGCACTTTGAGAGGTCAAGGCAGGCAGATCACCTGAGGTCAGGAGTTTGAGACTAGCCTGGCCAACATGGCGAAACTCCATCTTTATTAAAAATATAAAAATTAGCCAGGTGTGGTGGCACGTGCCAGTAGTCCCAGTTACTCGGGAGGCTAAGGCACGAGAATCACTTGAACCTGAGATGCGGAGGTTGCAGTGAGCTGAGATCACACCACTGCACTCCAGCCTGGGCAACAGGGCAAGACTCTGTCTCTAAAAAATACGATAAAATAATTAAATAAAATTAAAAGATTAGGAATATAGGAAAGATAGCAGCAGCTAACATTAGTTGGGTTCTCACTATGTGATAGGTACTACTCCAGGGACTTTATGTATAATAATTTGTTTAATCCTCATACCTTTATGAGGAGGAGATGGTTTTAAGAAGGGAATCATGGTCAGCAGATCAAACATGATAGCACCTCCCTTGTGGTAGGTACTATCGCCAGGCTCATTTTATAGTTTATAGATTACAGAGGCTCGCACCTGTAATCCCAGCACTTAGGGAGGCCGAGGCAGGTGGATCACCTGAGGTCAGGAGTTCGAGACCAGATTGGCCAACATGGCGAAACCCTGTCTCTACTAAAAATACAAAAATTAGCCAGGCATGGTGGCATGTGACTATAGTCCCAGGTACTCGGAAGGCTGAGACAGAAGAATTGCTTGAACCCAGAGATGGGGGTTGCAGTAAGCCGAGCTCATGCCATTGCACTCCAGTCTGGGCAACAGAGTGAGACTCCATCTCAAAAAGTATATATGTAGATAGACGGGGAAACAAAGGCACAGAGAGGTGAAGCAACTTCCCCAATACCACACAGCCAGTACATGGCACAGCTGTGAGTCAAATTCAGGCACTCTGGCTCCTAAAGTTACACCCTCCACCAATCCTCCACATGGCTTCTCTGGGCCTGCCAAGCGATTCTGCTCAGCAACTGTGCTAAGGATAAGTGTCCATTTTCCCTTCATCCTCAGAGCCCCACACCCTTCAAGAAGCGGAACTTGGGTAGGATCCAGCACAGGCTTTGCAGAGAAGGCAGGGATCCCTTTGGCCTGGCTGGGGATGTGGAAGACAGGGAAGGCATTAAGAATTTGGGCTGGGCTGGGTGTGGTGGCTCATGCCTATAATCCAAGCACTTTGGGAGGCCGAGATGGGTGGATCACCTGAGGTCGGGAGTTCGAGACCAGCCTGGCCAACATGGTGAAACCCTGTCTCTATTAAAAATACAAAAATTAGCCGGGCATGGTGGCACACACCTGTAATCCCAGCTACTCGGGAGGCTGAGGCAGGAGAATTGCTTGAACCCAGGAGGCGGAGGTTACATTGAGCCGAGATCGTGCCATTGTACTCCAGCCTGGGGGACAAGAGCAAGACTTCGTCTCAAAAAAAAAAAAAAGATGATGAAACCCTGTCTCTACTTAAAATACAAAAATTAGCCGGGGGCAATGGCAGGTGCCTGTAATCCCAGCTACTAGGGAGGCTGAGGCAGAAGAATTGCTTGAACCCGGGGGGCAGAGGTCGAGGTGAGCTGAGATCATGCCACTGCACTCCAGCTTGGGCGACAGAGTGAGACTCAGTCTCAAAAAAAAAAAAAAGAATTTGGGTTGGACCTTGAATAACAGGTAGCGTATCAGGAGGCAGGGATGGGAATGAGGGCAGATACTGCCAGCTCTAAAAGTTCTTATCTTCTTGGCTCCTCTGCAAATGTTTGATCCACTGACCATGATTCCTTTTTTTTTTTTTCCTTTTTTGAGACTGAGTCTTACTCTTGCCCAGGCTGGAGTGCAGTGGCATGATCTCGGTTCACTGCAACCTCCATCTCCCGGGTTTGCGCGAGTGATTCTCCTGCCTCAGCCTCCCGAGTAGCTGGGACTACAGGCATGCACCACCACGCCCAGCTAATTTTTGTATTTTTAGTAGAAACGGGGTTTCACCATGTTGGCCAGGCTGGTCTCAAACACCTGACCTCAGAAAATCCACCTGCCTCGGCCTCCCAAAGTGCTGGGATTACAGGCGTGAGTCACCGTACCCAGCCGATTCCCTTCTTAAAACCGTCTTCTCCTCATAAAGCTTCTCCTCTGTTGCTGGGGAACCACTGTCAGTCCTCTCCGCGCCAGCCGCTAGTTACATGAGTGTAGACTCGGGGGATCTGAAAAGAAGGCTTTCCAGTTGACTCTTTTACTTTGACATACCCAAGACAGGCAAAATCAATTGTATATGGTAAGATTTACTTATCATTCACATTTCTAGCAATAAGCTGAGAATTGGGAGGCAAATGAAAAACAACTTCTCCACAGCCAAAATAGATGTCAAAGTCCATCCACTAAAGCAGGCGGCATTATTTCAGGTTTACCTTTGAAAGACCATAGACTTTGGAGTCAGAAAGTCCTGGAACCGAATGCCAATTTCACCACTACTACCTGTGTAAACTTGGGGAGATTTATTCAAGCGCTTGAAGCCTCCATTCTCTTGGCTGTACAGTAGGGATAACAGTACCTAGGTCGTAAAAGTGTTACAGGGAATAGCGAGGTCCTGCATGTAAGGTGCCTAATGCTTTCTGTGGTACATAATCGTTAAACGATAGAGAGGCCGTTAGTATTCTACCACACCAGGCTCTGTAGGTCCTTTCAATGTTCATGTCCCCAGGGTGTCACTTGGCTTCCCTTACAACTCTCCAATTTCATTCAGGACTATGGCTAGTTTTTACTTCGGGTACTTCTACAACCACTCGTTGACTAATCTGGAATTTTTATACTTAGCCCTTTTCTCTTTCTGCAGCCCCAGGCAGGCTTCTGAAAAAAAGGACAGGAGTCCTCTGGGAATCGCCGTGGAAGCAGCACCAAGGCAGAGAGAGAGGCTTTGGGGGCAAGGCCATGTGTGTCCACTAGAGAGACTAGTGCCAGCCCAGGCCAGCCAGGAAGAACAGGGAAGGAAGCTGATCCTAGCCCAGATGCCACACCCCTGTCGACTGCATAAAACTCCCGGACAGGAAGGTAAGTAGCATGCCACCTGACTCCGCTGCTCAGGGCCAGCGACTGTCTTGCGCGTCTGTACATTTCTGGTGGCTGGCCCAGGGCTGGGCACATAGTAGGCACACAGGTTTGCTGAAGAGCACTAAAGTCATTGTCGAAATGCAGCAGGGCTTTAGAACACATATAGTATCGCAATCACCGACTCTTGTGTCATAATCCAATTTTGTGTAATTTTGGAGAAGTTACTAAATTTTTCCAAGCCTGTTTTCTCATATCCAAAACAGGGATAACGTTAGCATCTGGCCCATAATGTTGCTGTGCGATAATGTTGGACATAACACACATAAAGAATTTAACATGGCCGGGTGTGGTGGCTCACGTCTGTAATCCCAGCACTTTGGGAGGCCGAGGTGGGCGAATCACCTGAGTCCGGGAGTTCGAGACCAGCCTGACCAACATGGAGAAACTCTGTCTCTACTAAAAATACAAAATTAGCTGGGTGTGGTGGCACATGCCTGTAATCCCAGCTACTCAGGAGGCTGAGGAGGTTGCAGTGAGCTGAGATCATGCCATTGCACTACAGCCTGGGCAACAAGAATGAAACTCTGTCTCAAATAATAATAATAATAATAATTTAGCACATAGTTACTCAATCATATGTTCAGTCAGTTAGTTATTGCTATTATTATCGGTGGGTGAGATTTCCCAAGGCTGGAGTAATGGGAACCCTCTAGAGGGAAACAAAGGAAGCCAGGGCATAGCTGGTAGAAAACAGCAAAAAAGGAATGCAATTTTTTGTTTTGTTTTGAGACAAGATCTTGCTCTGTTCCTCTGGCATGAGTGTCATGGTGTAATCATAACTCACTGCAGCTTTGAACTCCCAGGCTCGAACAATCCTCCCACCTCAGCCTCCCGAGTAGCTGGAACTACCAGCACCCACCAGACACCCAGCTAATTTTTAAAATTTTTTGTAGAGATGGAGTTCCGCTATGTTAGCCAGGCTGGTCTCAAACTCCTAGCCTTAAGTGATCCTCCTGCCTCAGCTTCCCTAAGTGTTGAGATTACAGGCGTGGGCCATATACTGGCCAAAATTGCCGTTTTTAAGAGAGATTCAGAACAAGGAAGAAAGGGTTCACTTTTAAGGGAAGATGGTAGAATGTCAACCAAGAGCGAAGCCAGAATTACTCAACTCTCAATAAAAATCTGTCCTATGTAAGAATGATCTTCAAATTACAACAAATGAAAATAAGCATTGTTTGAAAAGGAAATAGAAGCTCAATAACACAGAAGGAGGAGAGCCCGTGAGCATCTCGCTACATTGATTTTTGTCTCCAAGCTCATCAATGACATCAGAGGAGACAGTCAAATAATTTGCAGATGTGATCAGCATGTGTAATCTGCAGGACTCAGAGTAAAAGCTTTCCCAGTCTTCAAAGGGGTGTGTGTACTGGAAGGAGAGTAAGGAGCGGATTCTGGGAATTGCAAACCACTGGGCCAAACGTCAATCCCCAAAGAAACAGATGCTCTGTGACCATTTAGAAAAGAAACACTTGATGACTAGGAGCCAGTTTGGGTTCACTGGAAACAAGGCAGGTCGAACACATTTGTCTTCCTTTTTAAAGGGGTTTTATCAACTGGTGGAACAGTAGATTTAATTTGCTAAGGCATTGCATCTTACGTATTCAGCATTTATGAAACACTTCCTGGGCCAAGGATAGAAAGATGACCAAGGTATGGTCTCAGAAGGAGCGCACATCCTAGTCAATTGGTGGTCACCTGTGGCTGGATAGTCATGACTTTAAGTGGCATCATAACGGATGTAATAACTCTTCTCAAAGCCTAGATGAACAGATTAATGTCAATTTGGAGGGAAATCTTGGTTCTTCTTTGGTTTGTGTGCCGTTCTATGTTTTGATCAAAGGCCAGGATGCAGACTTAGAAGACATGCTTATCAAAGGAGCTCATGGCAGAGGTAAGAGGAGGGCTACCTGATGAATGGTGACTTTCTGATTCAAAATGATCTTGAGATGTCGAACTGAACAATGCAACCAATAATAGAATCGAATCCAGCTCAACGCTGCACTATGACATTAAGAATCGTGTCCCAATCAAGGAAAAGAAAGTCTTGTAGCTCATTCTTGGGAGCAATAGAAATATAAAGGACACAGAAGGTTTGGGGTTGGTGCAGAGGTCCAGACTCTGTGAAAAGACCGTGAATGGCTCTAAGGAGGGATGAGAGTAATCTCCCCACGTTACGAGGACTGACATGGGAAAGAGGGAGTGAATTATCCTAAATTGCTCTTGAGGAAAGTACTAGAGCAAGTAAGGAGCTTAAGGGAGAAGAAGAGATGTTGTAACATTAAGACCTGGCTACAGGCCAGGTGTGGTGGCTCACGCCTGTAATTCCAACACTTTGGAAGCCTGAGCCGGGAGGATCACTTAAGGTCAGGAGTTCGAGACCAGCCTGCGCAACATGGCGAAACCCTGTCTCAACCAAAAATAGAAAAAAAGTTGGCCGGGCATGGTGGCGCACATCTGCAGTCCCAGCTACTCGAGAGGCTGATGTGGGAGGATCGCTTGAGCCTGGGAAGCAGAGGTTGCAGTGAGCTGAGATCGCACCACTGCACTCCAGCTTGGGTGATAGAGTAAGATTCCATCTCAAGAAAAAAATAAAAAAAGAGCTGGCTAGAGAACAGAATGAATTATTCTGAAAAGTAGTGAGCCTCTCATCACCTTAGGTATTCAAACAGGGATAATCAACCATGCAGTGGGAAACCTGACGGGACAGGCTTGGGGGCCCTCCCCACACTCGGTGTCCACCCTGCTTGCCACCAATTAGTAATGAGTAGGGAAGGCTCCCTGAAGGAGGTCACATCCGAGCTAGACTGTGAAGATGGAGACAGCTCTGACCTGATCCCGTAGGGTGCCCGAAGCCAGCCCCATGTGGCAGTAAGTATGAGAACTGGGCACTTCCCCACAAGGTAAGACAGAAGGTGGAGCTGAGCTTTCTCTATGGATCAGAACTGATACAGCAGGTGACAGGTAGAGGAAGGAGAAATAGAGTGCCAGTGGAGAGCCAGGAACAAAAAATCAGGCCCAGAGAGCAAAGACCGGAGGGTCCTGGCCTGAGCAAGAGGAAGGGTGGATGGGAAGGAGAGACCCACCAGGCAGCATCCTGCTGGAGACACTTCTATCATTCCTTAATCGTTCCCAGGACCAGAGCCTGTCAGAATTGGGGAGAGCTCTTCAGGAGCCCCTGGCCCAAGCCCTGATGAGATGGATGAGAGTTGAGGGTCAGGCTGGAACCCAGACCTGAGAAGGGCTCCAATCCCACCTCAGTCCTTGTCAGCTGTGTGACCTTGGGCAAGTTACTTAACCACCCTGTGCCTCAGTTTCCTCATCTGTAAAATAAAGGTGGAGGTAGCCATAAAAGAGGTGATGTAGGAAAAGCACCCAAGAAGAACTAGATAATCAAAATAGACCTACATAGTAAGTGCTATCTGCAAATTAACACTAATTTACAATTATTGGGAGATGCCGGGGAAGGCGGTGAATGCTGGGAGCCCCTTCCCACAGCAGTGCCCCATCAGCGCTGTGGACTCAATGCATTTACGGTAACCAGGTAGGTCGCTGGTACCCATATTGATTCCCACCGTGGGAGAAGTCCCTGAGGTATGGGGACCCGCAGGGGAGGGGAAGGCTCAGAGGCCGAGCCCACACGTACCTTCTCCCCGGGTGTGACGGAGATGCGCCACACGCAGTGCATGTGAGCAGAGTAGCCGTTGGGGTATTCAGGGGAGGAGAAGTTGCCTGTGCTGTCTTGCAGGGTCTCTCCACAGGCTGTGAGGAAAGGAAATGACAGGGCAGGGCTTCAGGCGCCAAATCCCCCCACCTTCTGGCTCACCCACCCCTGAGCCCTGGCATCCTCTGAGGGAGGGGAGAATGCCCGAGGAGTGGGAGGGTGTCTGCAGCAGTCCTGTCCCTGTAAGATCCACCCCTTCCGCCTCACATACAGCACACACCATCCTACCTCCCAGCCCAGTGCTGCCCTGTTTGTGAAGGCAATATGGGTTCCAGAGTTAAGGTCAAGCTCCCTTGGTGGGGCTCCGTGCCACCACCTCCCTCTCCTAGGATTGCCCTGTTCTTCCCCACTTCTGCCCCTACAGACCCTCAGAAGGTGGTGGCTCAGCTTCTGACCACCATCTGAGCCTACACCCAGTGGCCTCCTTCACTTGGACACTGCCCCTCCTATGGGGTCCCCTCCCCCGCCACACCATTCTCTAAAACTTGCAGCCTAAGCCTTCTTGGTGGCACCAGGCACCTGGCCTCTGCCTCCCTCAGGCCCTGCCCTCCACGCCTTCACCCATCCCTTCTCTGCCCTGACCTGGGCACTTGTAAAGCTTGCGGGCTTGGGCAATGTCCCCCTTGCTGAGCCGTGTCCTTTGGCCAATGGGAGGTTTCACCCCGTTCACCTCATACTTGGGGACAATGGTATCCAGGAAGATGCCCCTGAAGAAGAGGGAGAGAAGGAAGGGTGAGCGTCTTGGGGACAGTGGGCAGGGAGTGGGTGGCATGCCCATCCGTACCCACAAGTCGCGACCCTGCTGGAGCTCAGACATTCCTCAGCAGGGTCAGGGCCGGGTGGAGACGTCTCACCCTGTCATTACACTGCCCACTGACCAGCAGCCACCCTGCTCCGTGGCAGCCACACCACAGGAGTCGGGGGAGCCCCAGGAACACTTTGGGAGGTCAGGGATGCAGGTCCAGGGTGCCCTGAGACCCACTGGTGCCCCCAGTTCAGGCTGGCCACGACTGCCAGTCCCAGGAAAGCTACAGGCCCCTAGCGGGTCATCTTTCCAACCCCACTGGGCCCCTGCTTCTGCAGCCCCTCATGCTGCTCCAGCCCTAACTAAACTTCCTCCAGGACTCCCTAGGCCAGCTACTCACCCTGCTGGCACAGGCTGCATCTGAATGCACATGGAACAAGGCCAAAGGCAGATTCCACTGCAGCCAGACCAAGCCCCGGGGACAGCCCCACCAGCTCCCCATCTATCAGTGTCTCCTGTACCCCCCATTCCTCCCTTCTGAATCCTGGGTGTTTGCACTGGGAGGAGCAGAGTGAAGGGAAGGCAGGCAGCCCTCCACCTCCCCAGGGCCCCTGACTCACACCCAGCTGGGTGGATCACAGCAGGGGGTGCGGTGGGATGCGGTGGGAAATGTAAGGCCGGGTCTGTGGGTGTGGGGGGGCAGAATGACCTCACCACCCCTCCTTGGTCTCTGTTCCTGCAGGTCTGCAGGCAGGAAAAGTGGATCGGGTAGAAGCACTGAGAAGAGGGGGCAGGGCCACTGTCTGGGACACAGACAGAGGATGAGCAAAGCACCAGGCCTGGGAATGGCCAGGCCAGGAAGGAGTGTGAGGAGGAGGGAGGCGCCGTTTCCCACACTCTGCTAAGGAGAAGCTTGGGGGAGGGGAGGCTGGGCCACCACCTTCGAGGGTTCTAGTTGTGGCTTCTGGGGACCTGGGCATCGGATAAGGAGGATGTGCTTTGGACTTGGGCACGGGGGCTAGTCCAGGGCAGGGGCCTGGCTTCATGCAAACTGGCCAATTACCAAAAAAAAAAAAAAAAAAAGCAGACTAATTAAAAAGGAATGGCTGGGCATGGTGGCTCATGCCTGTAATCTCAGCATTTTGGGAAGCCGAGGTGGGAGGATTGCTTGAGCCCAGGAGTTCGAGACCAGCCTGGGCAATATAGTGAGACCCCATCTCTAAAAAAAAGTCATGGTGGCGTGTACCTGTCATCCTAGCTACTTAGGAGGCTGAGACGGGACAATTGCTTGAGCCTAGGAGTTTGAGGTGCAGTGAGCCATGACTGTGCCACTGCACTCCAGCCTAGGTGACAGAGCAAGACCCTGTCTCAAACAAAAACAAAAACAAACAAATGGCCCACAAATAAAAGCTCAGCACCCTTTGGGCTGATAGTTTGGGGCTACCCCACACTGCTTGGCTTGCACAGTGGTTGGGTTCAGCCTCCTCCGCCAGGTGCCCTGGGTGCACACAGTGGTAAGGCCCTGCCACAGCCCCACCCATGGAAGAGTACAGGAGGGCAGGCAGCATCGGTGGACCCTCTGCTTGGAGGCCACAGTCCCCCGGAGGGCCACTCTTTTCCTGGGTCATTGCCCCGGAAGTGGCAGGCAGAAGGAGAATGACCTACAGAGGGCAGGGTGGGGCTGCGCCAGCAGAGGCCCAGCCCTGACCCCATCTCCTACCTGGAGAACGTGTTCCGAGCATAATGCATGATGCTGTCAAAGTCATAGGTCTCCCCCAGGGACTCCACCTCCTGAGGCTCCATCTTCAGGAAGTTATACTCCTGCCCTGAGAAGATCAGGAAAAGGGTGTGTAGGGAGGGAGGGAGTGGGTCTGCCTGGGATGCAACGCTCCCTTTCCAGGGCAGGAATGGGGTCCTTCCTGTATCTGAGAGGGCCCCCCTACCTGAGGGTCCGGGGAGCAGCCAAGGGGAGCCTGGGGAGTGGGGAGGGTCTCAGGAAGAGTCCTATCCAGCAAAGGGCCTGGTGAATGGAGGACTCAAGGGAACATGGAAAGAAAGCACCCATTTCTAGAGCCGCAGCTGAGAAGGAAGCAGTGAAGAGTGGAGAGTGCCTGGGAGAGAGGGAGGAGGTGGGAAGGGAGGGACAGAGATATCGAGAAAATGAGAGAAAAGCCCTCAGAGGGCAGACCAGGCAGAGGACAGAAAGTGGGCAGAGGTGGGGAAAGGCCTGAGCAGTCCCCAGGGCGGGCCCACTAAGCCCATGCCCCACCCTAGAGGCTGCCCGGGCTACCGCTGTCCAGGACCAGGACCTGGCCCAGCCCCGCAGAGGAGCTCCGCAACGGATGCAGGTACTTGATCTGCCACGGAGGAGGAAATGCCTCAAAGGCAAGGGCCGGCTCAACCCAGGCTGAGGGTAGCGCTGAGGGCCCAGGCTATGACGGCTGGCAGGAGCGGCTCCCACTGCCCCCAGGGTCCCTGGAGGTGGGGGTTGGGGCAGGAGCCACCCACCAAGGCCGCACCGAGGGACAGGTACCTACCTGGCTGGATGTTCTCACGAACGATGGAAACGTGGCGGTCCCGGTCTGGCCGAGTGTGTTCGTGCCAGAAGCCGACGACGTGGCCCAGCTCGTGGACCACGATGCCGAACTTGTCACAGTTCTTGCCGATGGAGATGGCCTGGGGGCCCCCGCCGCGGCGACCCACGTAGGAGCAGCACCTGGAGGGCGGGGCCAGCTCAGGGGGGCGGTCCCGAGCTGGGGGAGTGCATCCACTCAGGGGCGGGGCCAGGCTGCCGGGGGGTGGGGGGGGAGGGGAGCGGAGGGGAGGTGGGCCCTGAGCGCCGAGTGCCCAGGCTGTGTGCTGGAGGTCACAGCCACACAAGGGGCAGTTCCTGGGGAGATGCCCCATAGCAGGAGGGGACGAAGGGACCCAGCGCTGTGCCCAGCTGGGGGCAGTGGCAGTGCCCAGGGAAGAACCTGGGTTGGGGCAACGGCGGAAGGTGTAGTGCCTAGGGCTTCCTGCTCACCCGCAAGGTCGATAGGTGAACACAATATAGCTGTCCTCGTCCGTGCGCTCCAGGAAGGTGACACAGGTATGCTTCTCCCAGTGCCTCATGGCCTGCCGGAAGACTGCCCTCTGGCTACCTGCCAGGAGGAAGGAAGACAGGTTGCCACGGTGTCCAGGCGGTCCCACCCCCTACCCACCCCCTACCCACCATAGAAGAGTCACAGCCATTCTGAGAGCAGACTGCCCAGAAAGGAAAGTGTGGGCACTCGGGCTGCAGATGGCACCCACGCCTCCGTGCCTGGCAGGGCTGCCCCAAGGCCAGGCCCAAAAGCTGGCTGCACCCTGGGCCCCACAATAGCACGCTCACCAGTGAAGTTTCCCCCAATGACAAAGGGGATGACCCCATCGGGCCACACACGCTCTGGTCGGGACGTTGCCGCCCTTCGGCTTCGGGATCTGCCTCTCCATCTCCCACAGGCTCCCCTCTGAGGCTGCCCGTTGGTGCTCTGGCAGCTGGGGGTAGAAGTGTTTCCTGGAACTGAAAGAGGAAGGCATGGTGGCTAGTGATTGGAGAGGAAGACCAGGAAAACAAAAGAATAGTCAAACCTCATTTTTCATGGATTCTACGCTTGCAAATTTGCCTACTGGCTAAAATTTATTCGCAGCCCCCAAAATCAATACTTTCAGGGCTTTCACGGTCATTTGTGGACATTTGCCGAGCAGTGAAAAATTTCAGTCACCCAACATGCATGTTCCTAGCTGAGGTCGAACAATTCAACGCTCCGCCTTCTGCTTTCCGCTCCCATCATGTAAACAAGGGTCCTTTTTGAGGTCTAGTTAAAGTGCCCTGTTTTTTGCGTTTTTGTGCGCTTTGTTGAGGGTTTTGCTGTTTAAAACAGCCCCTGAGCATAATGCTGAAGGGCTCTCTGGTGTTCCCAAGGGCAAGAAGGCTGTGATGTGCCTTACAGAGAACATACATGTGCTAGGTAAGCTTCTTTGAGGCATGAGTTAGAGTGCTGTTGGTGGTGAGTTCGATGTTAGTGAATTAGCTCCATATTAAGCAAGGTGTCTTTATAAAGAAACACTCATAAAACAAGGTGATGCATTGATCAGTTGACAAAAATGTTGTGACCAGAGGCTTGAAGGAACCTGACCCTGTGTTTTCCCTAGGAGCAATGGGTCAGTATTTGCTAGTGTTTTCAGTGACTGTACAGAGTAACTATAAAGTTATTCTGTAACTTCCACAAACAGTGAGAATTGACAATAATCATAAAAGAGAACAAAGGTGCACTCATTTTCTAGGAATTGTGGGGATCTGAGATTAGGAAAATATCCCTTCTCATTGAATAAACCTTGACGTTTGTGGAACATTCAGAACTCTATACTTTCTTTTGGTTTCCCAAATTCATGTTTGCATTTGACATAGGAGCTCTAAGGCATGTGGACAAGTGTCATATTGTATTTGGCACATGAGGAAACTAAAGCCAAAGCTTTGCCCAAAGTCACCTGGTAGTTTAGCAGGGGACCCCTCCATGCAGCTTTCCCTTGTGCCATACCTACTAGTCCCCACTAAGGTCACATGAGCCTTACTTGTTAGCAGGCCACCAGGTCACCCTCCAATGCCACCTACCCTTATTCCATAAGGTACCACATCAGGATCTTCCCTCAAGCTGGAGAGGAAAACTTCAGGCACACTACAGTGTTCCAAGAGCAGGCCCTCAATAAGAATCCCTGCCCTTTGGCATGGTGGCTCATGCCTGTAATCCCAGCACTTTGGGAGGCCAGGGAGGATGGATCACTTGAGGCCAGGAGTTCGAGACCAGCTTGGCCAACACCGTGAAATCCCGTGTCTACTAAAAATATAAAAAATTGGCCAGGCGTGGTGTTGCATGCCTGTGGTCCCAGTTACTTGGGAGGCTGAGGCATGAGAATTACTTGAACTCAGGAGGCAGAGTTTGCAGTGAGCCAAAATGGTGCCACTGCATTCTAGCCTAGGTAACAGAGTGAGACCCTGTCTCAAAAAAAAAAAAAAAAAAAAAGAGAGAGAGAACAAAAGAAAAAAGAATCCATGCCCCTGCCCTTTGGGAAGGGGGGGCTATTTGTGTGCTCTCAGGACCATGTCTCAAACATCAGCATTGGCAGTGAGGAGCTTTCACCCTTCTACAGAGCAGTGAGGGGCTGGAGAGAACAGACACAGCCCAGCCCCTCATCCCTCCCATTCCCGCATCCATGCACAAGTACCACATGAATTTTTAGGAGTTTGGACCACAATCAAGGATAAGAAGAAAGCATCCCTGACCTTAAAGAGCTTTGAGTCCAGCTAGGGAGACATAGGAGCAAATCCTTTCAATATGGTGTGATAAGTGACAGGGTAAGAGTGTGAGCACAGACGAGGGAGAAAACAGGGAAAATGGAGGGATAGTCATGTTTAGGGGGCAACTGGGAAAGATGAATAGGAGAAGCTCCTGAGATGGGCCTCAGAGGATGCACAGAAATTTGCAAAGTGGGAACAGGAGAGCCCAGGAGGGATTACAGTGTTGGGCAGAGTGTCAAGATCTGGAGTGAGAAAGCTCGGGTTCCAGTCCCAGCTCTGCCACTCACTAGCTGTGTGATCCTGGGCAGGTCACTTTACCTCTGTGAGTCTTAGTTTCTGGACCTGTCAAACAGGAGTTGTCCTGACACCGCCTTTAAAGGTGGTTGGGGACAGTCAGGCTAGACAATACTTTTGAAAGTGGTTTGTAAACTGTAAGCAGAAAGAATGTCAGTTCTTAGTTGCTAGGGATGTCTGTATTTACTACTCCTTTGGGGAAGGGATGAAGATATCCCGAGGGAAGATAGGCCCATGTGCTGGGGTCAAGCTCATGGCCTCTGTCCTGGGAGGGCCTGGCTGGGAACAGGGAGAGTCCTTGTTTCCCTAAGACTGGAATTCATTTCTAGGACACAGAGGGCCCTTTGGCACCCGACTTACCTGCACCTTTGATGGAGGACTTACGAGTGGTGTGCTGTCTAAGATCCGCAGCCTGCTGTACCTGGAAGGCCCTCAGGTCCTCTTCGTCCAGGGCAATGTCCCCAAGAAAGGCAGCTAAAGAGAAAAGAAGAAGCCAGGGCTGAGTTAATCTCCCTTCCCAGCCCTGGGTGCGACGTGCTTCTAGCCCCACCCCTGTGGGCACCAGCCCCCAACCTCCACAGCGACTGTGATCCTCAAATGCCATCTGAACAAGAAGGAGAAGGGCAGTTAGGGATCAGCTTATAGAATTTCTTGGGAAGCTCATGCTTACTTTTCAGTTAAAAATCCCAATAAAGCTGATGCTCAGTCCCTACCAGGCTGTTAGCTCATCATTCTTTGGGGAGTGTGGGGCAGATAGGGTCTCACCGCTGTGCCCAGCTAATTTTTTAAAATTAGCAGGATCTTGCTATGTTGCCCAGGCTGGTCTCAAAATCCTGGCTTCAAGAGATGCTCCAGCCTCCTCAGCCTCTCCAGTGGCTGGGAATACAGGTATGAGCCACAGAGCCATCATTCTTCAGCAAATACTTAGTTAACATACTACTGTGGTGGAGACAATACCCTAGTCATTAGCAAGACAGAAGAGGCCCCTGCTCCTGTGGAGCTAACCTTCCATAATATGCAAGTAAATAAATACTGACCTAGGGTCTTCTAGATAGCAACGGGAGCTATGAAGAAAATAAAACAGGATGTGCTGAGCATGTGGTGTTCACTCAGCAAATGCTGTTTCAGTTTAACCAAGGTTGGGGGGGTCTATGAAATAAAGTAAGCCAGGTGCAGTGGCTCACACCTGTAATCCCAACACTTTGCGGGGGTCGAGGTGGGCGGATCATTTAAACTCAGGAGTTCAGGATCAGCCTGGGCAACATGGTGAAACCCTGTGTCTATAAAAAATACAAGAATTAGCCAGGCATGGTGATGTGATGCATGCCTGTAGTTCCAGCTACTCACTCTGGAGGCTAAGGCAGGCGGATCAATTGAGCCCGGGAGGTCAAGGCTGCAGTGAGCTGAGATGATGCCACTGCAATCCAGCCTGGGCAACAGAGTGAGACCCTGTCTCAAAAAAAAAAAAAAAAAAAAAAAGGAAATAAAATTGCACCAATTTTCATTAGAACAGATAAGCATCTTTGGGAAACGAAGATACCTTCCGGGAGCTTCCCAGCTAGGAGAAAAAAGTTTAACAGTTCTCAAGTAATTCCTATTCCAAGTCTTAGGCTGCTCAAGCAGAAAGGCCAGAGGGGAAGAGAGCCTCCCTAAAGGGCCATTCCGATTCCAGTATGTGGAGCTGAGGAGGGATGTTTCCAGAGACCCGGCTGAACTGTCTGTCTCCCTTTTGCGAAATCTGTAGAAAAGGAAGCAGAGGCCATAGAACTGGCCGCTTTGGAAGGCGCTCATATGGGAGCTGCATGCTGAGCTGAGCTGGGCTGGGGGAGGCGGGAGGCTGGGCTAGAGGTGGGACCCACAGCGGCTTCCCTGCAGCTCCACCCACGGCAACATCTGCTTCTCATCCAGGCAGAGCGCTATACAGGCCTGGCGGTCGCATTACACAAATTGTTTTAACCTTGAGGACTTCTACACAGGTTTTTCCTCCCCAGTTGGCCTCACTGGTGAACACACACACACACTGACTTCATCACATACAGAATCAGACACCCAAGGTTAGTGTTCCTACGGACACACGGTGGCATCCACACCCTTGCCATCCAGTGCAGAGCCATCAAAGCCAGAGACACACATCCTTGCACACGAAAGCAGCGCCCAGCACTGCACTTTCAGGCGGGAGACACTCCAGGATGTTCAAATGAATGAATTGCTACGCTGATATTCTTCTGGCTTGCAAATACATGCCCAGAGACACACCCTCACCTAGACAGGATCAACAGAATGTGGGAGTGACTGTGGCAGTCATCGAGGCCAAACTTCCATTTTATAGATGAGAAAACTGAGGTCCCAAAAGCAACAACTTAACTGAACCTACACTGCTAGTCACTGGAAAACTGGATGTATAACTCAGGCCTCCCCATTTCCAGTCCAGCGACCACTGAACTCTCTAGAACCCCTATTGCAAATACATATACACAAAAATAGATACTCAGACAGACACATCCACAACAAAATACACACACAGTCACAGTTTTTAAAAAACACACATGCACAAGCTTCAACACACACAAACCAGCTGCAAGCTCTGAACTCATTAAGCCAATAATAGTCGTGATAATGACACCTTATGTAAATGTCTGTTGAAATTTTTGTGGTGCTTTCCAATTGGCAAAGTACTTTCCCATTAATTAATTTAATCCTGGCCTGCCCACAACATGCCCAGTAAGCCACACTCCACACCATGCTCTTGCGGAGGAGTGCCCCATTAGAAACTCTCAGAGAGAGATAACCTAAGTGGCTAGGCTCCAGCCCCGCTCCCTGACTTTAGACATCAGAACACTTGAGCCTATGAAGGGCAATGACTCACTCAAGGTCACCAGCCAGTAAGTGGCCCCAAATCTCTTCCAACCCATGAGAAAGCTACTTCTTACTTAAATCGCCATCCTTGGCAGGTGGCCTTGGCTCAGCAACTGATGGGACAGCAACAGAAGATGCTTCCCAGGTGACATGCAAGAGTGGCCTTAGCAAGGACATGGGATGGGAGGTACACTCCAAGGAAGAAGCAGCAGGTTCATACTCGCCATTCACATAGATGTGCATGTGCCACACGAATGCCTCCACACTTAGACTTGTGGATATCTTTCTTTCTCTTTTTATTTCTTTTTTCTTTTCTTTTCTTTTCTTTTTTCTTTTTTGAGATGAAGTCTCACTCTGTTGCCCAGGCTGGAGTGCAGTGGCGCAATCTCAGCTCACTACAACCTCTGCCTCCCGGGTTCAAGCAATTCTCCTGTCTCAGCCTCGCCCAGTTAACTTTAGTATTGTTTTTTTTAGTAGAAACGGGGTTTCACCTTGTTGGTCAGGCTGGTCTTGAACTCCTGACCACAGGTGATCCTTCTGCTTCGGCCTCCCAAAGTACTGGGATTACAGGTATGAGCCACCATGCCCGGACACACGTGTTTTACCTTTCACAGACATTGTACCTGCAGGCTCCCACACCCAAACCCACAGGCATCATCGCATACAGGTGTGTCTGGACATTTAGACTCACCTTTGGACACAGAGCAAAGGGCAAGGTCTTTGGAGTCAGACAGACCTGTCTTGGAATCCCAGGTTGGCTACTATTAGCTGACAAGCCATGTAAACTCTTCTAAGGCTCAGTGTTCTCCTAGATAACAGAATCTGTCTCCTAGGATTACTACATGAAATAAGACATATATACGAACCCCTTAGCATAGAGCGTGCAGCACGGTAAGCACCGCCCACCACTTTAATATTATCCCAACACAACCTGTAAGCTCAAAGTCAGCTCTAGACCTCCTCTGGGAATGCTGTCTCACCCACACTCTCTGCCCCCACCCCTCCTTGAGTGAAACCCCAGTGCAGAGGCCACAGAACTGTGCTGGCCTGCGAGTCCAGGGCCAGTGTAGAACCAGGGTAAAGCAAATGTAAGGCAGGGCAGGGCATGGCCCTGGCTGCTGAGCTCCAGGGGTGAGGATGTCATGGCTGAAGAATGCGTGGGAACCGAGTGGGGGTGGGGAGAGAGAAGATGGACAGGAGAGCCTTAGGGGCAGGAGCTGGGCCTTGGGGCACTGTGCTTTTGGGCTCCCCTCTGGGGAAGCAAAGGAATCTGGATGCTAAGGAGTCTAGGAGGTCTCTCCTTACTCAGAGGAAGCCCTGGGGTCACGGTCACGGTAGTAGTTATTTTCGACACAAGATAAAAATTTTTTGTGTTGTTTTCTGGCTGTAAACCTGCCAGGAGCACCGTGGCTGAGCCCATCTGTGTGCCTGGGCCTGGGAAGAATCTCACTCTTCCAGGTCAACCTCTGGACTCCACTGTCTCCTTGCCCGGGGCATAGCAAGGCATCCCCTCCTTGGGAAATGGGGAGAGGAAGCTGGCTGGTGTAATGAGCCCCAAGGCTATATGTGCAAGACTGACGCATGTCCTGTGGTACAAATGCAAGCTTCTAGCTGGGGGATGACGCACGCAAACCCCTGCAAACATGTGGATGGACTTCATCACATGTGAACACTTCTGCAGAGGGGCACGTTTGCACCCATGCCTCCATGTACTCAGGAAGACCCATGCCCACACGGGTGAACATGCTTGCCCACAAGGCAGCGACATACCCACGCATGTGCACAAACACACACTCAACCGCTTCCCCATGCAGGATCTTGTGTTTTTAAACACACAAATAACTGCAGGCATGCACTGTGTTTCATGGGCCACACTCCCCAAAGGACAAGGGTACACTTAGAAATAGACAGAGATGCACTAGTGCGAGACAAAGAGAGCTAGGGACGGGAGAGAGAGAGATTAGCTGACTCCCTTGGATCTCCTTAGGAGGTTCTTAGTGGCCTGAGAACTGGTGCTTCTACTCCCCCCACCCCAATATCTTCTCCTCAGATCTCTAGAGAAACTAGAATTTTTTTTTTTTTTTTTTTACATAGTCTTGCTTTGTCACCCAGGTGAGAGTAGTGGCGCAATCATAGCTCACTGCAGTCTCCAGCTCCTGGACTCAGCCTTGAACTCTCAAGCTCAAACTCCTCCCACTTAAGCCTCCCAAGTAGCTGGGACTACGGGCGCATGGCACCACCCCCAGCTAATTTTTTAAGTTTTTTGTAGAGATGGGCGTCTTGCTGTGTTGCCCAGGCTAGTCTTAAACTCCTGGCTTCAAGTGATCCTCCCGCTTTGGCCTCCCAAAGGCATAAGCCACTGCGCCCAGCCTATAATTCTTAAGAATCCCTTCTTCCTGGGAAATCCCTGGGCCCCGCCCACCCCATCTAGCGCCCAGGGAGAGTATAAGTTTTTTCCTCCCCGCTTGGGGCACTGAAATAAGAAGGTGACTCAGGGGCAGGGGCCTGGGTGGGTGGGGTGACTCAGCTGTCTAGAGGGGGAGTGTGGTCTGGTGACAGGAGAGATTACTTCTAGACCTCAGAGGGTATACCCTAATCCTCTGTGGCTCTCTCATGTCCAAACCTGGCCCAGGCGGCCCCTGGGTGGGGATGGGGGTGTGGGCTGGTGAGAGCTGCCCCCTTCCGCTCCTGCAGACTCTGGGCTGCCAGATGAGGTTGAGGTGGCAGCAGGGGCCTCACTGGCCCATTTTAACACTGCCACAGGGTTACTACCCAGCCCTGTGTGCGACGTGCTTCTAGCCCCACCCCTGTGGGGTCAGGCCAATGGGCTTCTCTGATTATGGGATCAACTGTGTCCCAATTCCTGCCTCCAAGGTCTCTCCAGGGGGTTGTTGGCTAGTCACCTGGGGTAGCCAAACAGTGCTGGGAATCTTGCAGAAGGACCCCCTTCATGGTTTGGCTGATTTCCTGACATACAGGAAATCAGGGCTGCCTCAAAATCTTCCTGGGCAAGGGCTAGGGAGGGCTTGGTGGCACCAGCTCTGAGCACACAAACAGACCAGCTTGGCTTCCTGCCCAATGTCCTGGTCTCACCCAGAAGGTCCAGGAACCTCTCCAGGCTATCAAAGATCTTAATTTTGCCCTTAGTACAACGGCAACCATAACTTGACCAGTAATGGCCCAATGAAGGGACCTGGCTACCCTCAGAGCAACCCAAGAGGTCACAGGTAAGCTGTGGGAGTCAAAGGAGCTTTCACTTCCAGCCCTTGAAAAGAAGCAGGGACAGGCATGCCTGCCATCATCACCTCCAGCATCTGGAGGTCAGGGCTGCAGAGGGTACAGGAAGCAAAGCCAGGCAAGAGAAAGCAACGTGGAGAACAGAGCTGAGGGACCCGTGGCTAGAAGACAGTGGCACAGGGGTGTGGGTGTGAGTGCCTAGGAATGGCCATGTGAGTTTCTTCCAGAGGTGGGCAGCAGATCTCAAGCATCAGTCATACCCCAGAGGGAGGCTGATCTGACCCAAGGCCTGGCCTTGTCAGGCCCCAGGGCCCTCTCAGCCGCCCCCAGGCCTGGCCCAGCGCCCCACCAGCCTCACTTCACCCGGTTAGAGTGCTTTCTCCAGAGCCCTTACTTGAAGCTCCAACTCAGCCAGCCCCACCCTAGCATGAAACCTGAGACTGGGGGGAGAGCCCTCAGCCTCTTGCTGCTCTGAAAATCACTCCCATTTCCAACAAGAAGGGAAAGACATCAGAATGGCTTCCCACCCATTCTTTAAGGCCTGGCCCCAATTGCACCTCCTCCACGAAGACCCCCCAGACCTTCCCAGCTTGCTGTGATCACATTTCTCTGCCACCACCAGGCTGCAGAGGGGTAGGAGACTCCCTGAGCCTTTAGCGTCCTACTCTCCAATGTGGCACTCAGTGTGGCTTGGTTTGTGCCGTTGGTTATGTCTGTAGGTGTCTTGGGTCCCTACTGGACTGTAAGCTCCTTGAGGGCAGGGTCCTAGCTTGTACATCTCAGTACCTCCCACAACATCCATTCCAGGCCCTAGCACATATTAGGTATTGATGGATTGATGGATAAGAAGCACAAGGAGACAGCAGCAATCCCACACTCCTCAAAAAAATGAAGTGAGAGTCTGAGGCACAGAAAACAGAGAGGAGGCAGCCCACATTTATTTAGCTCTGACTCTGTGTTAAGCACTATTAAGTGTTTTATGTATGTTCTCATATTTAACCCTTACCACCAACTCTATGGGAAGATGTATAATCAGTCCCATTTTACAGGTGTGAAAGCGGCAGTCCAGACATGATCATTACCATTCTGAGGTAGTACAGCTATAACGAGTGGCGGGGTCAAGATTGAAAGCTAGATGTGCCTGCCTTCAAAGTCCATGGGCAGTCCACTCTGCCCTGTGCCCACTCCCAGCACCCAGCAAGAAAGACGACAGCGAATGTCCCGGTTTACCCACAGCCCAGCAGGCATGGAGGGGGAAGGGCTGAGGGATTTGCCCTGATCTTCTCCAATGGATGGTCTCTTATTCCTGCCTGTGGGCCATCCTCCCAAGAGAGTCCCTGAACAGGGTCTCCAGAGCCAGGACTAGAGCAACCTGCCCCTCCGCCCCTTGTGCCCCACACAAGCAGTCCAGTTCTAGGAACTATGCCACTTCCCCTAGCTCTGGCTATTTGGAGATGAGCTGAAGTCAGAGAGGCAGGAAGTCAAGGAAAAGTTCTGTTATCTTGTCCCTGTGTGTCCCCAAACAGCCTGCCCGGGGCATCCAATCGGGCAAATGGCCCGAGTGCCTGGCCATCTGGTCACTCCAGGGGCAGGACCCCTCTGGACCCAGCAGGAGTGAAGGGGTTACATAGGGTCTTCAGAGACAAAGAACACACACACACACAGGCAAACACACACTCCAGGGTCCTGACCTCGGCTAATTAGCCTCTGGTGTCTGGGGGGTGACAGAGCTGATATACAATATCTGGGTTCTCTTTGTATTTTCCCTCTTTCCACCCCAACTTGGCCTTGGCAGGGGTCTCCAGGCACATAGGGACAAAAGTAAGTCCCCTTTCTGAGCTGGCTTCTCTGACTTTGACAGCTGTCTCCTAAGTCCCAGAAAGCTGCAGCTACTGGTTAAACCACGGGATACCCAGAGAGCACGATCTCAGGGAATCCCTGGCAAAACTTTCTTCCACTTGGGCTGGGTGGTGGCCTGGGGGACCTGCTCCTGGGAGACTCAGGCCTCCCAGCTCCAAGCCAGACAGATGTGCAGCCCTAGGGCAGCCCAGACAGGCTGGAAAACACTCAGCTCCTGGAGCAGGAGAGATGGGGGAGAAGGGGAAAGAACACACACACACACACACACACACACACACACACACACACGCACAGGAGTTTGGCCAGAAAAGTTTCCTACAGAAGGAAAAGCCGCCTTGCCCGCCGGTTTTCCCGGGACCCAAGGAGACTTCCCCTGGAATCCTCTGGGAAGATGAGAGGCAGCGGCAGCAGCTTCTACCAACAGCAGCAAAACTTCAGTCCGAAAAGTCCCCCAAACCCCCCTCCCTCTCCCCCTCGTTCTTTTGTTCCCCACTGCATTGCCAACCAGGCAGCTCCCGGCTTCCCACACTGGACTGTCCTCCCCCAACCCCAAACCCGAACCCGCCCGCGCCTCCCCGCCTGGCCCGCTGCCGGGGGGCCGGGGGGCGCTCACCCGCCTTGCAGGGGTCTTTGTAGTTGAGGGGCTCCGAGTCGTCCTCCTCCGCCAGGTCATAGGTGTAGTCGGCCAAGTCCAGCGGCCGGCCGGGACGCGGGAGCAGCAGCAGCCCGAGCAGCAGCGGCAGGCGGGCCACGCCGGGCATGCTGGCGGGGCGGCGGCGAGGGAAGCGGGGCACTGGAGGCTAGGGGAGGGCGTCCCCTCGCCCGCTCGTTCGCTTGCTCGATCGCGACCGCGACCGCTCCCGCCCTCGCTCCCCGACCTCTTCCCCTTCCCTCCGCTCGCCTCCCTCCTTCCTGTCTCCCGCCCCCCGCTCGGCCCGCCGCTCCGCGCTTGTCCTCGGGCTGCAGCAGTCTCCCTCTCCCTTCCCTTCTTTTTCTCTCTTTCTTTCTCTCCCTCCCTCCCTCCCTCCGGCTCCCCCCCCCCTTTTTAGGGAAATGAGCTCGCTGGAGGGCGGGTTTTCGCCCGAGCTCGGCCCCCCTCGGGGCCGGGACAGTGCTCGGCCGGGCCGGGCCGCGCGCCAGCCGGGGCGGGGAAGGCGCAGAACCGCGCGCCCGGGGAGGGGGCTCGGGCCGCCCGGGCCGCGGGCCGCCGGGCCGCCGGGCCGGGGCGGGAGCTCGGGCCCCCGGGGTGCCGGGAGGGCTGTCGCTCCCGAGATGCCCTCTAGCGGCGGCCTCCCCCGCGGGCGCTCGGCCGAGCCCCCGCCCCGCCGCGGGACACGCTGTCAGGTCCTCCCGCCGCCCCTGCCCCGCGCCCCCGCCTCGGGTCGGTCTCTCCGCCGACGTCTCCCTAGCTCCCCTTCTCCGACCCTCTCTCGCGTCTCGCTCTCTGCGCTCTCTGTCTCTCTTGCTGTCTCGGTGTCTCTCCCTCCTCCGGAGACGCCGCTGGAGGGCGCCGAAAGCCCGTGGATGGCTCCCCGCGAGCCCCTCTCCGCCGCCAGCGTGGACCCAGTCCCCCAGCGCACTGGGACAGAGGGAGAATGGCAAACCCCACTCTGCTCTCCCAAGGCACTTCCCTTCCCGGCCGGCCCCTGCCAGGGCAGGACTGTGCCCTACAGAAAGATAGAAGAAGACCCTTTGCTTTTCAATCAGGCTGCTTTATTCTGTTGTGGCAGGAGTTCCAGGGCCCCTGGGCACCACCTCTGCCCGCTCCCATCCTCTACCCAAACTCCAATTTCTCCGGGGCCTGTCCCTGCGTTGTGGGCAGAAGCAGCTTCTTGCCCGTCTGCAAAAGCTGCAAAAGACCCTTTGCCCAGGGCGTTTCCTGTCCCCCTGGGGCTTCCACTGACCCTGTGAAGCAAAGGCATGTTGAAGATGGACAGAGAGGATCGGGGGAGTGGGAAGTACCGTTCTGCGAGCCTCCCCTCCCCTGAGCTCCCTGGATGACCCTGCTTCAGTGGATGCCCCAGCGCCTGGTCAGCGCGAGCGCTCCTCCACAGCCCGGGCAGGTGGCCCAAGCGCTCCCAGCGACCCTGGGATCACACCTGCTCACTTGAGGAGTCCTAGATGTAGTAGAGCGGCACCTCGCCACACAGGGTGCTCACGGCCATGCCCAGGAAGGCCAGGTCCCCTCTGGAGGGTGCTGAGCCTGCATCTCGCCCCTCCACCTGGTCCAGCTTAGAGGTAGGCACTGCGGGCTTGGCCTGCGGAGAGCATTCCATTTGAAATCTAGGAAGTGAGTTTGTATCCCGTGTGCAGCCCTTATTGTGGGACTTCAGGTATATCAGGCAATCTCTCTGAGCCTCAGTTTCCTCACCAGTAAAGAGGGGCTATGCTAGAGTCAGAAGCCACCAGGTAGTGAGTGGACTCAGCTGAGCCCAGCAGCTTGGCAGTGGGGTGGGAAGGGAAGGAGTCGTGCAGGGGAATAGGGAGAGGGGCAGTCAGCAGGCAGCCAACAAGGAACGATGCTTTACAGGTGACAAATAGCCACCATTCAGACGCTCCTCCCAGCAGCCCTGGGAGGGAGACAGCCCACTCCTTTCACCCACACACACACCTGGAAGTTCTGGACTTTTCTAGTGAGCGCCTCAAGACTGGGGATGCTCTCCGGAGCTGTCTTCATGATGTAGCACCAGGTGCCAGGGGCTGGCTTGTAGGCGATCAGGAGCTAGGCACAGAATGCTGGAGATGATTTGGGGGTCCCTGCCCTGCTCTCTCCCTGACCCAGGTCCTTAGCCACCTCCCTCTAGGTTGGGCATGGGAGTTATACTAGAATCTGGGGTTCAGGCCAAAAGGGCTGGAGGAGGGGGAGAGAAGGATGTGGATGAAGTGGCCCAGCTGGGTGGCTCTAGCAGAGCCTTGTCATTGGTCCCAGGGTCAGGAGGTCCGGGCATACCCACCCGCTGGTAGTCATACACCACGAGGCCAGTGGAGCCAACAGAGAAGGTGGCAGTGGTACCCAGGTGCCCACTCCGGGCCAGGTGTTGCTGGGCTTCCGGAGCCCCGATGCTCATCTCCAGAACCTGGGGATAGGGCATGGAGCTGCCTGGTTTTCCCCTTTGCTACTCAGCCTGTGGTACCCATCCCCATCCTCAGGCCTCTGTACTCAAATTTGCTTCCCTCTTTCCCGAGAGCTCAGAGAGGCTGAGTGGAACCAGGTGCTGGGGGGAGCCGCTGTCCTGCTGTGGGGCAGGGGCCCTGTGGAAAAGCCTGGGCTGGGTTGCCACCTGGTTTGTGCCTCTTTCCTTCTAGCTGTGCCCCTTGCCTCCTCCCCTCCACTCCCCTTGGACAGTTTCCTATCGCCCATCCCACCTAGCCCCTCTGTCTGGCATGTCCTATGCCCACCGCCGCCCCATCCCACACCTCTCACCATCTCCGTGTGTTTCTGGCTCATGTGGAGACCCATGAGCAGGGCTCCCACAATCACCACAACGACAAGGACCACCACCACCACCACGATGAGAAGGCGTTTCAGGTGCACCGGGCAGCAGGGGATGCCAAATCGGCCCCGGGGAGCCGCGGAGTAGTCCTGACACAGTGGGGCAGGCAGGGAGACCGGCATGAGGTCATGAGGCTGCCCCTCTTCTCCCTGCACAAGCTGGACACCCTCCCACGGCCGCCTAGGGCTGGACGGTCAATGCGATGGACAGACAGGGAAGGGTTGAGGAGATCAGAGAAGGCTTCTTGGAGGAGGTGGCTTGGATTCTAACAAACCCATAGACACATAGAAGCTTAGAAGCAGGGTCTAGTTTTGAGGGACCCAAGAGAGCCTGCTTCACCTGTCTCTTCCTGCTGTGTCCCCCAGGCCCCTGGCATCTCAGTCATGGTCAGCCCCTCTCTGTTCCCCAAGTGATCACCTCCATGTGGTGACACAAAGTCTCCCTCCTTCCTGGAATGCCTTCCACCTTCTCCACCAGGTGAGCTCCTCCTTATTCTGGCTCCAGCTCATGTGTCGTTTTCTCTGTGAAGTGTCCCCTGACTTCTGAAGTTTTTCATGGCTTCTGACTCGGAGCTGTCTACGGATGGCCCTTTCAATCGACCCCAATCATGGCTCTCGGCCCACGAACAACTCCACAAGGGTCCCAGGCTTAGTGGTCTTGGTGTCCCCCATCCTGACTTACCACAATCCTAGGTTAGTTGAGTGAATGGATCTGGATAAGGAAACAGGCCAGGGAGGATAGAGGAGGCAGGGACCATCACACACACGCGCGCACACACATACACACACACGCAACCACACTCACCGGCGGGCTCTCCATCAGGACCTCTTTGCTGCCCACATCCATCTTGCTGCAAGTGCTGTGCTGTCCTCTCCTGCTCTCCCAGGTGTGACCAGGGTCTTATATGTGTCCATAGGGAGAGAGGACAGAGGTGAAGGACCAAGTCCCCTGTGTGCCAGCCAAGCCCTTGGCTTTGAAGCTTGTTTGTTCCTGTCCCTCCAGAACTGAAGCCCAGATAAGCCAGCTGTGAGAGCCCCCAAGGGCCCTTGGCCCTGGCACATGAGTCCTCTTGGCCCCAGCAAGAGCAAAGCTGGGTGAGCTGAGCAAACTTGCCCTTGGGCCATCTGCACCTCTCACCGTGGGTGTCTTCCTGGCGTGGCCGCCTTCCTTGCTGGCACCTGCCCCTGCTGCCCTGTGGCTTTCCTGATTCTTCTGCCAGCCTGAACCTCTCAGGCAGCCAAGGGTCTGACCATCACATTTCCCAGCAGAATTTCTCGATGCATAGGGATGCACTCCAGGAAGGGGGTTCTGGAGGCAGCACCTGTAGACTCAGAGAGGACTCTGCCTAAAGCAGGAGGTGCTTTGACATCAGTTTTGGGGGTTTCATAAATCTACATTTCCCTGCAAGGACCAATTCCAACTTCAAGCACTCTTTCCCTCACCTCGTCTCCTCCCACACATCTAGTACCAGCCTCAAACTTGCCCCCAGTGATTATTTTCCTGATTCTGGAAACTGTCCCCACTGGTGGCAAGCTCTTACTGATGTGCAGTGCTTCCTTCTTTGCTCTGGGCTTGTCTGTCAATTGCAGGCTTTGCTGATGGCAGATTCCAGGTCTGACACTGCTTTCTTCTGTCCGGACAGCCCTGCACAGGGCTGGCTCTGGTCACTGGTGGGCTCCCAGTCTCCCCATCCTCAAATCAGCCCACTCACCCTGTGGTCTACACTCTACCCCTCTAGACTCCCCCTTCTACATCCTCTGATCCTAAATTTGCCCTGAGAATGATACTCACCCAAATATGATCAACTTTCAGGACTGTCTCCTTCTCTTTTCTCTCTTTCCTAGTGCCTTCCCTAAAGCCATCTCTATGGATTTACGAGGTCAAATCTGCCAATGACTTTGGGCTGGCTCACACTTTCTCTCAGGTTCCCTTTCACTCCTTGGGCCAGGTGGTCTCTAAAGTCCCTTCACCTCTAAACTCAGGTGGCTGTGGCAGCGTCCAGGCCTGGGCTTGCTCGCTTCACCTCCTATCTTTTTTTTTTTTTTTTTTGATAAAGACAGCCCCTTTATCACCCAGGCTGGCATGCAGTAGCGAGATCACTGCTCACTGCAGCCTTGACCTCCTGGACTCCGGTGATCCTCACACCTCAGCCTCCCGAGTAGCTGGGACTACCAGAGCATGCCATGCCCAGCTAATTTTTGCATGTTTTATAGAGATGGGTTTTCACCATGTTGCCCAGGGTGGTCTTGAACTCCTGGGCTCAAGTGATCTCGGCCTCCTAAAGTGCTAGGATTACAGGTGTGAGCCACCATGCCCAACCAGCCTCCTGTCCTTTAACATGCCACCCCAGTTCCTGCCCCCTGCCCCAGCCCCCTCCCACCAGGGCCCTGCCCTTTGGTCATGAGCTGGCAGGTTCCCCTGTCCCCCCCTCCACCTGGAGGGCCTTCGGCCCCAAGGTTGCATAACAACATGGCATCTGAACTGAGAGCCCCTGAGAAGCTGAGAAGCGCAGGAAGGAAGAAAGGGAAGGAAGTGTTTGCTCCCACCACCCTCCTCACCCCCGAGCTGCCCCTTTAAATATTTGCCTAAGACTCCAGCAGCTCGAGAGTGTCCTAGGACAGTGAAAGGAGGGGAGGGGTGCCGGGAGGAGGGGGAGCCCAGAGAAGCGTCCTCTCAGCTCGGCCTCAGCTGTGTGCAGGTGCCAGATGTAGGAGACAGCTCGCCTGCAGTGCCCACCCCTGCCCTCCCCCAGGGCCCCCACTCCTGCCCCCATCATCCTGGCAACATTGCGATTGATCAGCTGACTCACACGTACTGGGCCTGAGCCAGGTGGGCAGCCAGCCAGCGGGAGAGCCAAGCACTGCAGGCATCTCGGGGTCCCTGTGGGCATCTCAGGGGGCCGTGTTGTCCTCACGTGGGACTTGTTCTTAGCAGGCACTGTGGGTGGGGCTTGCCGCCATCACTGGGTGCTAGGAGAGGGGTCTCTTTCTTTGAAAAAGCCTCTGCTCTTTCTGGTCCTTGGTCTCCCTTGCCTGTTGCCCTTAGGCTGTAGCTGTCATAAGCTCTGTGGCTGCTGTTGCTGCTGCTTCTCCTTAAAACTCATTTTTGCTTGAGGGCTGAGGGAGGGTGCCCGCCTCCTGGAGCACTCACACTAACCAGGTGAAGGTCCTGGGTTCCTTGGAGAAGGAAACACAGAAGGATCTTTAGCTGGGTGTGCCAACCTTCCCCCTCCCCCATACCAGCCCTATCTGCAGCCTTCTCACATTTTTGCCTTTTCTCCTTATGGGAGAAATGCTTAAGCCATTTCTCCCTCTGTGAAAGCCAACCTCCAATCCCTCTCCACTTCTCCGGTTTTATTTATTTATTTATTTATTTATTTAGAGACAATGTCTCACTCTGTTACCCAGGCTGGAGTGCAGTGGTGCAATGACAGCTTCATAGCTCACTGCAGCCTTCATCTCCTGGCCTCAAGTGATCCTCCTACCTTGGCCTTCCAAAGTGCTGAGATGACAAGTGTGAACCCTGCATCTGACCTTCTATCTCTCTGAATGCCACCCACCCAAACAGGCCAAGTGCCATTGGCACCTGCTCTGTGACCTCACTCCAGTTCATGGTGCCCTTTGAAATCCTCAGCCTCTCTGTGGCACCTTCACCTGCCATTCAGCACATATGAATGTTCTTGTCAGCTACATGGGTGATTTTTGTTGCTCTGTCTTCTAGCCCAACTGCAGGCCCTGGGAAGGAAAGGAGCACGCTTCCCATAGGCTTCTTTGAACCTGCCACTGGGCAGGAGGCATGCAAACAGCCAACACTTAATGATAGTCAATGATGAGACCAATACCAACAGTGGCCAATAGTCCATGCCTTCTGTATGTGGAGGTCTCAGTGCTTCCACTGGCCAGCTCTGGGACCCAGCGTGAGTCATTCTGCTTTGCTAGGCATTAGTATGTTCATCTGTGAGATGGGTCAGGTACTAGCTGTCCACCTCACTATGCTATTATAAGGACCTAATGGCATCATGGGTGTGACATCCAGTCGTCATCATTAGCATCATCTACTTCATCCTCTAGGGGACCTCCCACTAGCTAAGAATACAGCCCAGACTCGCCCTCATTGTCTGTTTCTGGGTTGACCCCCTCTGAGAGCCCTGGGCAATGGACAGCCCCACAGTGGCCACCCCTTCTGTGTGGGCCTCCCCGTTTCCTCCTCCAGCCTCTCAGCTGCAGGGGTGGGGACAAGATTCACTTTGCTCTTTGTGTACTGGGCAGAGCCGTGCCAGGGACGGGTGGGAACAGTTGCCCAGCTGCCCCAGCCACCTCCCTACCCCCACTGCTTCCCTGCCCCCAAGTTGGCATGGGGAGGGCAGCTAAATGTGTGGCAGCAAGTAGACATCAAAGTGCAGGGGCATCCCTGGCTGGGAGAACACGACTTAAGCTCAGACCAGAGAATCCCCTGCTGGCAGAGTCTAGGGACAGCTGGGGAAGCGTCTTAAAGCCATTGGTCTCAGTTCCCTGGACTGGTGTGGAAAGAGCACAAGACTAGAAGCCCAGGCAGCTTACAGCCAGGCTCCCCTTGCCCCATGCCTATGAGCTCTTAGGACAGTCATCCTCCGCCACGGGGAAGCTAACGTGGTATAGAGCAGCAGTCTTCAAGCTTTTTGGTTTCAGTACCCCTTAACACTCTCAAAAAGTATTGAAGACCCCAAAGAGCTTTTGTTTATGTGGGATATGTCTGTTGACATTTATTGAGAAATTATCTTTTTATTTACATATGAATTTAAAATATCAGTAATAAACCCATTATATGTTATGATATAAATCACATTTTTAATGGAAAAACTATTTTACAAAGCAAAAATAAAATTAGAAAGTGTCACTCCTTTACAGTTTTAGAAATCTTTTAAATTTGGAACTTCATAGAAGTGAAAAGGGCAAATCATGTCTTGACAATACTAGGGAAATTGTTTTTACCTCAGAGACAGAGAAGGCCCAGGGCTACACTTGGAAGAACCCTGCATGGAAGGACAACCGTGAACGTTGAAGTTGGGCACAGTGGGCAGAAATCCCTGCTGATACATTTTTCTTCTGGTGCGACAGGCCTCACTTTTCTTGTCTGTAAAAGGGAATTACTATCACCTGCCTCAAACTATTGAGAGGATTAAGTAGGGAAAGTACAGAACACTTGAGATTGCAAACTTAGCCAGCCTCTTTTTGGGGGACCTCAGTTTCCTCATTTGTTAGACAAAGGGCTGGACTGAAAAATATCTAAAGCGCTTCCCAGCTTCAACAGGCTGTGGCTGAGCAGTGAGAAATGTTCCAGAATTCCACACAGTCCCACTCCAGCTCCAGAGGCTGTGTTTCCCTTTTCAGCTCATGCTGACACAAAGGTACATTCTGTTCAGTGGCGCGTGGAAAAACATGTGAATTCAGTTAGAAGCGCACTTCAGACTCCTCCAGGACGCCCTTGTGCTTCTAATCTTGCATGCTAACTTAGATATGCGTCTGCCACTCACGACATGCCCATGATGCTGCCTAGGGGATGTGTCCCCCCCATGCAAAGAAATCCAGGTACACAGAAGCACAGAGATCCCTAACTCCGAAGCGCCTCCACAAGGCAGTGTGTGCATGTGCCCGTGCAGAGACAGGTGAGCACCGGCGCGCACGGTCGTGCCCAGCACACGAAGGCACAAGTACAAGCTCACACGCATGCACTCACGCGCAGCCACACACGCGGATGGCCCCAGAGACAGCCCGGGAGAGCACACAGCGGCCACTCCTCCCCTTCGGTGACTCCCAGACTCGGGCCTCCCACTGCCGCCCCGCGCGCGCCCCCGCCGCCCGCGCCGCAGTCCGCATCCACCCCGCGCGGTCAGCCCCGGCTGCGGCTCCAGCTCCGCGCTCCGCGCTTCTCTCCCGAGCCGGATCGCGGGAACGAGCAGGGGAGGGGACCGCAGCCGGCGCCCGAGGGCAAGAAGAGTCCGCAGGCGGGCCCCTGGCTGCGGCAGCAGCTGCCGGTGGCCGGGAGGTGCCAGCCCGCGCGGGGTGGCCCAGCCGCGGGAGCGGTGGGGCGGGTCCGCGGCTGCCGGCCCCAGGGAGAGCTCGCGGGCAGCATGGCGGGGCTGCGGGCCAGGCGGGGCCCGGCGCCGGGGCTGCTGGCGCTCTCCGCGCTTGGCTTCTGCCTCATGCTGCAGGTCAGCGCTAAGAGGCTCCCCAAGACGCCCCCCTGCCCGCCCAGCTGCTCCTGCACCAGGGACACCGCCTTCTGCGTGGATTCAAAGGCAGTGCCCAGGAACCTGCCCTCGGAGGTCATCTCCCTGTGAGTGTCCAGCCCCGGCCTTGGGGGTGGGGAGGGAGAGGAGGCCGAGGACAGCTCTGGGAGAGGACAGGAGAACCCTCGCTCCCCCTCTTCAGAGTGTGGGGACCAGGGGGACTGCAGGGGTCCTCAGGGCTGGAGAGCCCAGGCCCCAGTCGGGCAGGGAGTTCTGCAGTTTTGCAGCCTCAGCGGCCATGGGTGGGGAAAGCAGGAGTTCACCACCAAGAATGAATCATCACCACCACGAGCGTCAGTGAGACCTACTGTGTGCTGGGCTCCAGACTTGTGGGGGGGGGTTGCTTACACGAGCATGTGGACTCCTGCCTGTGATGTCACACCAAGGGCAGGAGAGTGGCAGCCAGGGCAGGTGGGAATGAGCTCTGCCCTCCCAGCACCCTGGCATGGGGCACATGCCTGCCACTGACCAGCCACTTGGCACCCAGCCCGGCCAGCCTGTCACTTGCAACAGCCAGCCTCAGGGGCTCCCCTTGTCTGTGGGACCAGAGAGGTTGTGAAGTCCTTAGGGACCAGGATGCCAGCCCCCACCCCCATGCCCCATCTCTCAACAGCACCCAGCCCATTGTGGGTGTTTGGATAATGATGATAACGGTGTGGGTGATGGAACCTTTTCTTGCCTGAGAGGGAAGCTGAGCCTGGGGCCATGGGTGCCCCAAGAGGCAATAGGGGAGGACTGTGGTGAAGGCAGGCAGTGAATTTGGGAAGAGAAGGGAAAGACACAGGTGGGGGCCAAGGTCGGTGAAATGGGGCGTTTCCAGGGCAAGTGAGTACAAAAGCCTCTGCCCTCCATGTTCACCTCTCCCTGCCTCAGCACAGCCCCTGCAGACCCCACAGTACTGACTCGGGTGTCCCCGCAGGACCCTGGTGAATGCCGCCTTCTCAGAGATCCACGATGGAGCGTTCTCCCACCTCCCGCTGCTGCAGTTCTTGTATGGATAGGGCCTTGTGGAAGGGTTGGGGAGCTGTGGGGATGGTAGCAGGGAACAGATCCTGGGCTGGGGAGAGGGAGAGTGGACAGAGGCAGCCTCTGGAGACAAAGATGCAGGTGTCCCTTGCGTTTATTCTGATAGGATGTACCCAAAAGGTGGGGCAGCCTGGAGTCAGGGGAGTCGGGGCAGCAGGAGGACAGCTAGGGATGGCACAGAGAAGCCAAGCACGGGGGATCTGGGGATGGGCTTGGCGCCTCTGGAGACCCAAGAGAACTGGGTGCGATAACCTGGACTAGTGCCTAAGGTGGGCACTCTGGGGCCATGTTAGAGACAGGTGACCCCAGGAATCACGCATCCCAGAAAGAGCTGGGGGCTGAAAGAAAGGGATGGCAGGAGTGTCTCCAACTCTACAAGATGCCGTCCATGAGGGACAGTTGTCCATGATGGGCTGAAGTGGGACAGAATGAGGGTGGGAGAGAGGGAGAGGAGATGCCACTGGGGAGGGCCAGGAGCTGGCTTGACAAGAGAACTCTGCCTCGGCCCATGTTTAGGAGCCAACAGGGACCCTGGGAGCTTCTGGGGCCAGAACAGGCTCCTGCCTGGCCTTGTTGCCCAGGTGGCCCAGGGATTCCCTATGGGGTCCCTAGGGGTGGCAGCAGGGCAGCCAGGTCTTGGGGAAGCCCAGGGTTGAGGCAGTGGGCTGGGGGCTGGGGCAGCAGGCACACCCTTGGAAGCTCTAATTCCACCTTTGTCTCTGCAGGTTGCTCAACTCCAACAAGTTTACACTGATTGGAGACAACGCCTTCACAGGACTGTCGCACCTGCAGTATCTGTGTGTGGGAGGGAAAGGGGCAATGGGAAAGAACAAGGGAGGGGGACCCCAGGCCTGGGAGGCCGAGGGACTGGGTAGGGATTGGATGAGAATGCCGTGGGAGGGGGAGGTGATGGGAGGCGAGAGCCCTTGCATCCCGTGACGGCAGGACCTGAGCGGAAGGTCGTTTCATTCATTTTGCCTCTACCCTACCTGATGCCCTATCCCTATGGCTTGATGATGCCAGACTCCATTTGGAAACCTGTCTTGGGGACATGGGCTGAAATCTAGGCTGGGGCATAGGGCGAGTGCTGCCGGGGGTCTGGCATCCTGTGTGACCACTGAGGCAAGCTCCCGCTTTCCCCAGCTTCATTGAGAACAATGACATCTGGACATTATCCAAGTTCACCTTCCGAGGACTCAAGTCCTTGACTCACCTGTGAGTACGTCACACATATACACACTGCACCAAAGCCCCACCTCTCGTGTGGCCTTTGGCTTTGGTCATGATCTTCAGATGACCTGGGGGTCTCTCTTGCAGCTCGCTGGCCAACAATAACCTGCAGACACTGCCCAGAGACATATTTCGGCCCCTGGACATCCTGAATGACTTGTAAGGCCCGAGTCCTATCTCTTCCAACAGTGCCGCAGAGGGTGCATCCCTGGAGGGAGTGCTGTGGGAGTCAGAACTGGGATGGTCGTAAGGTCTTGAGAAGCCGGGAGGGCTTGGGTCTGGGGGCCCCTGAGCAGGTGAGGAGGTGGAGTTAGATATAGATGGTAGCCTTCCAAACTGCATTTTTTTCTCAAAGTGCGCCTGAGACACCATGTGTATATGTTTTTGTTTGTTTGTTTGTTTCTTTAGATGGAGTCTCACTCTGTCACCCAGGCTGGAGTACAGTGGCACAATCTTGGCTCACTGCAACCTCCACCCCTTGGGTTCAAGTGATTCACCCTCAGCCTTCTGAGTAGCTGGGGCTACAGGTGTGTGCCACCACACCTGGCTAATTTTTTGTATTTTTAGTAGAGACGGGGTTTCACTATGTTGGCCAGGCTGGTCTCAAACTCCTAACCTTGTGATCTGCCAACCTCGGCCTCCCGAAGTGCTGGGATTACAGGCGTGAGCCACCATGCCCGGCCAAAAATGTGCTTTTCAAGGCTGGGCATGGTGGCTCACGCTTGTAATCCCAGCACTTTGGGAGGCCAAGGAGGGCGAATCACCTGAGGTCAGGAGTTTCAGACCAGCCTGGCCAACATGGTGAAATCCCATCTGTACTAAAAATACAATAATTATCTGGGTGTGGTGGCAGGTACCTGTAATCTGGGCTACTTGGAAGGTTGAGGCAGGAGAATCACTTGAACCTGGGAGGCAGAGGTTGCAGTGAGCCAAGATCGTGCCATTGCACTCCAGCCTGGGCAACAAAAGCAAAACTCAGTCTCAAAAAATTAAAACAAAAACAAAAACAAAAACAAAAAACAAAAAAATGCACTTTTTTTTTAAATTTATTTTTTTTAGACAGAGTCTTGCTCTGTCACCCAGGCTGGAGTGCAGTAGTGCCATCTCAGGTCACGGCAACCTCTGTCTCCCAGGTTCAAGTAATTCTGCTTCAGCTTCCCGAGTAGCTAGGATTACAGGCATGCACCACTACACCTGGCTAATATTTGTAATTTTAATAGAGACGGGGTGTCTCCATGTTGGTCAGGCTGGTCTTGAACTCCCGACCTCAGGTGACCCGCTCGCCTCTGCCTCCCAAAGTGCTGGGATTACAGGCGTGAGCCACTGTGCCCGACCAACATGTGCTTTTTTTTTTTTTTTGAGATAGAGTCTCGCTCTGTTGCCCAGGCTGGAGTGCAATGGCGTGATCTCCGCTCACTGCAATCTCTGCCTCCCAGGTTCAAGCGATTCTCCTGCCTCAGCCTCCCAAGTAGCTGGGACCACAGGTGTGTGCCACCACACCTGAGTAATTTTTGTATTTTTAGTAGAGCTGGGAATTCACCATGTTGGCCAGGTTGGTCTCAAACTCTTGACCTTGCGATCCACCCATCTCAGCCTCCCAAAGTGCTGGGATTACAGGTGTGAGCCACCACACCCAGCCTGTGCTTTTTAAATTTATATTTGATTGGACTCCACATTAAAGTTCAATCAGGGGAAGGAGAGTTTGAAAGTTTTGAGTAAGTAGTATATAGCATATAGTAGTGTATAGCATAGCCACACTCATTTATCATTATTTATAAGAAAATAAAAGCCTTGGATTGTGGGAGGCTTAGAGGAGCAGGGATGCAACGTACTGCTGTTCAGGTTGCATACTGCAAAAGCCAACCTGGCCAAAAAGGTCAGCAAGGGCTGAAACTGACTCCATATTCTGCTGGCCAAGCCTGTGTCTATGGGGCTACATCCAACCAGAGGAAACCTTTTCTCTAATCAATACGAAGATGCATGTGAAAGACTTGCAGCAGCCTTGACCAGCTCTATTTCTGAAAACCTGGAGGGCCTGGGTGGGCAGAGCCCTGAGATCCTGTCTCTCTCTGTGCCCTCCTCCTCTGCCCTCATGATGTAGGGACCTGCGGGGCAACTCACTCAACTGCGACTGCAAGGTGAAGTGGTTGGTGGAGTGGCTGGCACACACCAACACCACGGTGGCGCCCATCTACTGCGCCAGCCCTCCCCGCTTCCAGGAGCACAAGGTGCAGGACCTGCCGCTGCGGGAGTTCGACTGCATCACTACGGGTAGGAGGTGCCCCTGCCTTGGGTGTCAGCCCACGTCTACCCCAAGGCAGCTTTACAGGCGTGAAACCCCCCACCCTGCCCCACGACACCCAGTGGCAGCAGTAAAGCAACCACCGTCACCCAAGCAGCCCTTCCCTTCTCCCTCTGGTCTTCAGTAACACACCTCTCATCTTGCAGATTTTGTGCTGTACCAGACCCTGTCCTTCCCAGCAGTGTCGGCTGAGCCCTTTCTCTACTCCAGTGACCTCTATTTGGCTCTGGCCCAGCCAGGTGTCAGTGCCTGCACCATCCTGAAGTGGGACTATGTTGAGCGGCAGCTTCGAGACTATGACAGAATCCCAGGTACCTGCACCCAATCTGGTTCGGCTGGCCCTTGCCGGGGGAGGGGGGAGTGGACTCCGTCATTTAACCCCATTGAGTTTCTGTAGGTAGAGGGATAGATGAGACATATCCTCTGCCCACAAGAACTTTCCAGTCTTTGGGAGGAGGCCAATATATACACAGATATCATCCATATGATAGGCAGATGTTAAGAGGGAGATATGAACATGATGCTCTAGCAGCACAAAGGACAAGCCTACCCTGGGCAATCAGGGAAGGCTTCCTGGTGGAGGGGGAATACCTAAGCTGAGTCTTGAAGGAGAGAGGAAAGGGAGGACTCAGAGGTGATCCCCAGGTGTCTGGCTTACATAATTAGATGGACTGGGAAATGAGGAGGACACAGGAGTGACTATTGAGCAGTTTTGGATCTACCAAGTTTGAACTGAGTCTTGAAAGCTGAAGGAGACTTAGCTAGGAGCAAAAAAAGTGGAAAGAGTGTTTTGGCAGAGGAAACAGCATGAACAAAGTCAAGGAGGTGTGCAATAACTTAGTATGTGACTGTGTGTATGTGTGCAAATCATAAGCAGCTTGTATGACAAGGGATAAGGTTCAAGGTGGGGAGTGGCAACCAGAGATTCATGAGTACCAGCTCATTGACAGGGTTTAGGCAGAATGTGTGATCCAGTCTGCATTTTAGAAAGCTTCTTGCATGGAAAAAGGCTAGGTGTGGGGCCAGACATGAGGGCAAAACAGTAGGGGGATATGTGCCTGTCTGCTAGAGGGGTGCTGGAGCCTGGATATGAGACAGTAGCAGTGGGGATGGAGGGAGATATTTAGAAAGAAGGGTTAAACTGACACCAGATAAAATAGAAAACTTACATTGCCCTGTCTCCATTAAGGAGCTTGAAGTCAGTATTAAAGAAAAAAACAAAAACAAAACACCTTCCCCTAAAAAAACCTCCTGGCCCAGAGAGCTCCCCTGGTGAACGCTATCAAACATTTAAGGAGGAACTAACACCAATCTACATACACACTATTAGAAAGTAGAAGGGAAGGCTGTCGGGACTTGAGGACTGATCAGGGAAGGGTGAGTGGAGGAGAGAAAGGTGTTAGGGATGACTGCCAGGTTTCTGGATTGGGAGACTAGTGGAGCCACAGCTGAAATCAAGAACAGAGGAGGAGGAGGGCAGGCTCAGCGATGGGTATGGAGCTCAATTGTGAGTTGTGAGTCATGACTGAGTTTGAGGTGCTAGTGTGGGTGTGTGGGCCAGAAGAGTCTGAGGGAAGATTAGGAGCTGGGGTGTGGCATGGGGATCATTAGCATCTGGGCAGGGCAGACCAAGCTCCAAAGAAGGGATTTAGGCAGTGACTGCCAGAGCCTGAGGCTCTACACAAATTTCTCTTAGGGGAAAGGTGGGGTTGCAGTGAGAAGGAAGGAGGGGTGAATTGGGGATGTCAAAGTAGAGATGCTGGGCAGCAGCTGGAGACCCTAGGACAGGTGAGCAGTGTGTGGTTTGATGTACCTGGTGCCCCAGAAGGGCTCCGATGAAGCTGATCGTGAGTACAGGTGCACATGGGCATGCATTCTTGTACATAAAAGCCCTTTCAAAAGTGAGAACTCTTGGGAGGATGTGTTCTCATGTGCTGTGATGCAAACAGCAAGGTGTCTTGGGTATACCTAAGATTCCTCTCCCCTCTGTGGATCCACTCAAATTCTTCCTCCCTTCCCTGCCTGGCCACTGCCAGTGGGGTAGCTTTGGGCAAGTCACTTGCTCTCTCTGAGCCTCAGTTTCTTTCTGTGTGAAACGGACAAAATCACAGGGTCTTTTCCAGAGTAATGAATTCCTCATCGACGTAACATGTGCTTACATTCAGCATAGTGACTGCACACAATAAAAATTCAATAACTGACATTATGGTTAAGCAACGAGTCACTATCGAGGGATACCTATTTTGTGCTGTATCAGCTTATATTTGAACCCTAGGGGTATGGGTGGAACAAGGGTGATACTAAAACTGGCTATTAGCTGTGAAACAACTGGAAAGCATTGAGGGCTTAGTGGATGAACTTCAGTGTGGGTGGAATGGTATAGCGCAGAGTCTTAGTCCTGGCCCAAGGTTAGAAGGGACCGGCCTTCTCCAAGGGGGTGGGATGGAGTGGGAGCTGCCAGCCTGCTTGATGCTGCCTGCCCCTGTCCTGGCACAGCCCCCTCTGCAGTGCACTGCAAGCCGATGGTGGTGGACAGCCAGCTGTATGTGGTCGTGGCCCAGCTGTTTGGTGGCTCTTACATTTACCACTGGGATCCCAACACCACGCGCTTCACAAAGCTGCAGGATATCGACCCACAGCGCGTGCGCAAGCCTAATGACCTAGAAGCCTTCCGCATCGACGGCGACTGGTACTTTGCCGTGGCCGACAGCTCCAAGGCGGGCGCCACCAGCCTCTACCGCTGGCACCAGAATGGCTTCTACTCCCACCAGGCGCTGCACCCCTGGCACCGCGACACCGACCTGGAGTTTGTGGATGGCGAGGGCAAGCCACGGCTGATTGTGTCCAGCAGCTCCCAGGCACCGGTCATCTATCAGTGGAGTCGCACACAGAAGCAGTTTGTGGCCCAGGGTGAGGTGACTCAGGTGCCTGATGCCCAAGCTGTGAAACACTTTCGTGCCGGCCGCGACAGTTACCTGTGCCTCAGCCGTTACATTGGTGACTCCAAGATCCTGCGCTGGGAGGGTACCCGCTTCTCGGAGGTGCAGGCCCTGCCCTCCCGGGGTTCGCTGGCCCTGCAGCCCTTCCTTGTGGGTGGCCGCCGCTACCTGGCGCTGGGCAGCGATTTCTCCTTCACCCAGATCTACCAGTGGGATGAAGGACGACAGAAGTTTGTACGGTTCCAGGAACTGGCTGTGCAGGCTCCTCGGGCCTTCTGCTACATGCCTGCTGGGGATGCCCAGCTACTCCTGGCCCCCAGTTTCAAGGGACAGACGCTGGTTTATAGACACGTTGTGGTGGATCTCAGTGCCTAGGGTGGTGCCAAGGCCTCTGGGCTCCTCAGGGTGGCCACTGAAGGATGGGTGGGGGCCTCTGTGAGCACCACGTGTGCCCGTGTGAAGACGTGAGGCCAACCTGCATCCATGCCCTTGCATCTGCACATGCCCAGTGTGCACAGGCACACCCTGTGGACTGGCCCGGGAGTACATGCATCATCACTGCAATCAGCATGAACACCAGGCACCCCTGGGACACCTCGCGCCCAGTTCCTGTGACCCCAACCATAGCCGCCCCTCCTCTGCAGCCTTCCCCACGTTCTGCCCCCTGTCTTATGCATATGAGTGGTGCAGGGTGCTGGGAGCGAGGGGGGCCGCACCCTCCCGTCCTTGTGCTTCTCCTCCTGGCCCTCTGGTCTTTCCTGTTGGTGCTCCAGGCATTGTTTACCTGCTCTTGCTCCCCACTGTAGCCCACGGCCATATCTGTCATACTTCCCCGGGGGCACTCACCCCTGCCCCAACCTGTCTGCATGCTCACATGGACGCGGACAGACACACTCAGTTACACACTCACACGCCCGGTCTGCACTCCGTGTCTGTCTGTAAACGTGTCAGGGCATGTGTGCATACAAGCAGATTCAGCACTGCCTACCAGGCTCTCCTGTTATCTTGCCTCTCTGCTTGGAGGGGGCCCCCTTTGCTCACCCCCAGCGTGCCCCCCACCCAGAACTGATAAGGATGAGAATGGTGGTGGCAGCTTCTGAGGGCCTGCTTGGCCTCCTGGGGGCAAAGCCCCTCTGCCTGAAGCAATAACAACAGCAGCAAAAGCAGCCCCAGGGAGCTGCCGGGGTGTCTGTCTCTGTTCTCCTTGGCGTTTCCTTCATGGCCCTGAATCCCAGCTCACCCATGGATGGAAGACCCCCCCCTTCAACTGAAAGCCTTTCTGCCTTCCTTCCTGTGGCTGTTGCTTTCTCAGGCTTGGACTGTCCCCTGGTTCACCCTGTCTTTGGGATGTGGTCCCTGAGCTGGGCAGGCTCCTTGGGTGGATTAGAGAGCTGGCCAAGCTATAAGCACCTGAGCTACCTGAAAGGGTGCCCAGAGTGGAGCTTGGCCTGAGGGCATGTTGTAGCCCTGGCCCCCCCAGTCCACAGAGGCCCCCAGGAACACTGCCTTTCAGTGGACAGGGTAGGGACTGGTGGGAGGGGCCCCATGAGCCTAGCTTCTGCTGCCCTCTGCTGTCTGCTGAGATGCCAAGCTAGTGGAGAGGGAGTGGGCAGGGGTGGCCCTGTCCTGTGCCCAAGTGGTGTGATGCTCTTTGTGGCAGGATACCAGGGTACTGGGGGGCAATGCTATGATTCACTTGCTTCAAATAAAAAGCTCCCTCCCCATAACCGGCTCTTGGGTGTCATCAAAATGTGTCATTGAAAATGGAGCTTGGCCCTGCCTGCCCTGCCGCCCACGGGGAGCCTGGCAATGGCTTCCAGACCTTCTTCCTCCTGGCTCCCTTCTTTCTGAGAAGTGGGCATCCCCAAGGTCAGCTGGGGCTGGGGTCAGGAGTTCACAGGGATGACACTCAGGTGCTGGTGTGATGAGTCTCCAGCACCTGGAGCTGACTCACAGCTAGTGTTCCTTCCTGGAGATTACAGTCCGGGCACCCACGAAGACTTGAGTCTGTCCTGCCGTCAGGCCAACTCCAACCAGTGGGTCTGAGGATGATCTCAGCAGTCCATCTTCTTTTATCCCGATGCCTGTTCCTCCACTGGGCAAATGTCTGTCATTGCCACCACATCCACCCAGATGAGACCTGGGAGTCCTAGGTGACATCTGGATCTCTCTTCTCCCATATTTCATAAGCCAAGTCCTCTCCATTCTTTGTCCCAAAGGTTTGCTAGATGGGCACTTTTTTGTTTTGCTCTTTCCCAGCTCAAAGCTTTGTCCAAACCCTCCTCATCGCCCATTGTCTTGGGTCACTTGCCAGTCCCCGCCAACCCGCTTCTCAGTCTGATTTTTTTTTTTTTGAGTTGAGTTTCACTCTTGTTGCCCAGGCTGGAGTGCAATGGCGCGATCTCGGCTCACCACAACCTCTGCTTCCCAGGTTCAAGCGATTCTCCTGCCTCAGCTTCCCAAGTAGCTGGGGTTACAGGAATGCGCCACCATACCCAGCTACTTTTTTTGTATTTTTAGTAGAGATGGGGTTTCTCCACGTTGGTCAGGTTGGTCTCGAACTCCTGACCTCAGGTGATCTGCCGGCCTCGGCCTCCCAAAGTGCTGGGATTATAGGCGTGAGCCACTGGCCTGGCCTTTTTTTTTTTTTTTTTTTTTTTTTTTGAGATACAGTTTCTCTCTTGTTACCCAGGCTAGAGTAAAGTGGCCCTGTCTTGGCTCACTGCAACCTCTGCCTTCCAGGTTCAAGCGATTCTCCTGCCTCAGCCTTTCGAGTAGCTGGGACTACAGGTGCCACCACCACGCCCGGTTAATTTTTGTATTTTTAGTAGAGACAGAGTTTCACCATGTTGGCCAGGCTGGTGTTGAACTCCCGACCTCAGGTGATCCGCCCGTCTCGGCCTCCCAAAGTGCTAAGATTATAGATGTGAGCCACCATGCTTGACCATCGGTCTGATCTTTCTAACACACACGTTCCTCCTGTCCTCCCCTGCTCAGGAACCTGCCTTGGCTTCCTGCTCTACAAGCCCATGAGCCTCTGTGCAACATGAAGATCTTCTATGACCTGGTCCCACTGTACACACCCAAGCCCTGTGGGCAGTCAGGGTCCCTCAACATCTCCGTGAGTGGAATTGAGAGAGCCTAAGACTGTCAGATGGGGGCCGGGTGGGGTCAGTGCTCAGGGTGTCAGTGCAAGTAATGAGGTCTCGGAGACAGCACGCTGAATGGCAAAACAGATGTTGTTGAGCGGCTGGGACCCCGCTTCTCCTCTTCTCCCATGGGCTTGAGTAAACGGAATCCTTTTGTGGCCTCGTGTGGGTTGGTGATAGTGCAAGGGACAAGAGATGGAAACGGGGCAAATGATAGATCCTTGGGCAGGGGTGCTTGCTGTGTGACCCTGGGCAGGTCAAATCCCTTCTCTGGGTCTCCAGGTTTTAATTTGTCCTTCAGAGCCCCTTTCAGCTCTCGCATGTCACAAAACCCCCTTCATTTCTCTGTCTTCAGCGAGCACCTGTGAGCAGCTGGGCGCAGAGGATTGGGTCATAGTCAGACAGCCTAGGCAGCTCACAGCCAGCCCAGGGAGTGGAGAACTGGAAACAGTGGGGTCTGGAGCGTGGATAACATGGGTGTGAATTCTGGCTCAGTCCCTTCCTATGGTGTGAGATTTCAAGCAAGTCAGCTGATTCCCTTGAGCTTCAATTTCTCCTTCTGTGAAGCAGATTTAAAAACTCCACTTCACGGGTTCTTGATTCTGCCAGCCGGGTGAAACCAGCTAGTAACACTCAGCCACGTTACTTAGTCTATTTGTGCCTCGGTTTTTCTTATTTATAAAATGAGTATAATCGTGATACCTACCTGACAGGGTTTGTTTGTTTTTTCCAGCTTAGGCTGGAGTGCAGTAGTGTGATCTTGACTCACTGCAAACTCCGCCTCCTAGGTTCAATTAATTGTCCTGCCTCAGCCTCCCAAGTAGCTGGGACTACAGGAGCATGCCCCCTGCCTGGCTAATTTTCATATTTTTAGTAGAGACGGGGTTTCACCATGTTCGCCAGGCTGGTCTTAAACTCCTGACCTCAATGATCTGCCCTCCTTGGCCTCCCAAAGTGCTGGGATTACAGGCATGAGCCACCGCGTCCTACCCTGACAGGGTTATTTCTCATGAGAGTGAAATGCATTAGCATATGTAAGTCCATTGGTGTAGTGTTTTGCCTTGGTCTATAGGAATATATGAAAACAGAAGTGGCTCAGATAAGGGTGTTTTATGCAAGAGGAGGAGGTGGATCTTTGGAGAGAACTGTCTGTGGGTGACGGTTCCTCACCCATCCTCAGTCTCAGAGCCCTTGTGCCCCATATCTTACCCGTAGCCTCTGACCCGGCCTCCTCGCCCGCAGCAATAGGTGACTTACCTGCTTTCCACCTCCTCAAACATGCTCTTAGCTTAGCAGGCACCTCCATCATCCTGGGGAGGCCTGTCCTTCTTTTCCAAATGGGAAACAAGCCCTTATCCTGTGCTTGGGAGAGGTTGCCAGGGAAAGTGGGTTGAGTCTCCCAGACATGCTGGCACTCTGCTGCCCAGTAGAAAGATAAATATCACTTTGACAGCTGCTGCCCCCGGGGGGAGCTCTTCTGATGGGTGGGAGGCACTTTCCTCCCTTGGCCTGAGTGCCCCGCTTTCTGTGTGTGCCTGCTGGGTCACTTGCCCTGGGGCTTGTCCACGTCCAGAGTGCTGCTTAGCAACCCAGTAGAACTGGGTGACTGTGTCAACAGCTCAGGACCAAAGGCTGCAAGAGGCAAGGTCCACTCACTCTGCCAAGACCAGGGATGGTGACACTCCTCAGCTGCCAGCCTCTTGCCCTCCATGCTGAGCCTTGCTGTCAGCGCAGACCTCTGACATCTCTTCTCTTAGATTTCCCAAGCACAGGCATTGGGACCAGGAGTCTCCATCCGTGAGACCATTCCAGCTGAGTGGGCTTTGGGTGGGCCCAGGGAACGTTTCCCAGCAAATGGGGGTAGACAGAGGCATGTGATGCTAAGGTCAGGCACGTGGCCCCAGAAGGCAGTCATCGGGGAAGGGACAGTTCTGCAGCACGCACCAAAGGACCCGAGGCTCACATGTGCAGTGACCTCCTAAGTCATGGATGTCCCTTTCCTCCTGAGCTGCTTCCCTCTTCAGTCACACCTTTCCTCCTTCAGGGAGACCCAGGACACTTTTCACATGTCTGTGCCTAAAGATGGACAGGGGCTGGGGCCTTCCTTAGGGGTTCCTCTAGCCCTTGGCCTTTTTGGTTATTCCAATGTGTGTGTGTAAGGGGGGACAGGCAAATGTGAGGGGGTGGTTAAGAGAGGAGAGGGAGACATGGGGCCTCGGGGGAGTTTCTGCTGTGGGCTGGTTTCACTGCTAGCTCTCACACCCAGCAATACCAATAAAACTGATGATAATAATTAAGACCATATAATCACCATGTGTTTATTTATCCCCCAGAAGCCTCCTTTCCCTGGCCCCATGATTACCTATTCCATCCTTATGATAGCTGGTGGGCGTTAACTGTGGCTCCAATAAAAAGCAGTAACTGCCTGTGTTTCCACCCCACACGCCCGGACAGCTTTGCTCCCACCCTTTGCAGGGTGGGAGGGACACTATTTTCAGAGGGAACAACAGAGGCAGTAAGCTGAAGATGTCAAAAAGAATGAAACCTCACAGGGCAAGTAGTAGAAGCAGCAACGTTTGCCTTCTGTTTTAGAGCCTTCCCCCTTCTTCCTGGTGTCTGCCTCCCGCCCAGAGAAACTTCTCCAGTTCCACGACCCTCTGCAGGACCACTCAGCCTGCAGCTGCTGATCTCTCAGAAGACTGATCAAGCCGAGCATGTAGCCACCAGCCGGAAATAAATACCACTGGGTGATACCGGGAAAGTTGCTTTTTACCACTGAGAGTCCTATTTCCTACATGGTAAAAAGGATGTTTGCAAAGACTAAGACCTTGCGTGCAAACGTGCATTACAAAATGGCAATGGTTGATACTACTATTCAGGGCCCAGTGATATTTGTGTATTTGGCTCAGAGGAATAGGTGGAATTTCAAACTTCTGCTGAAGAAGGAGTGTGGGAGCTGGGAGCTCTATCCAGAATGCCTCAAATCATCGCGGTCAGCCTGCCCCGGAGTCAGGGCTCTGGAAAGGCATCCCAGAGAGAAGGGAACCCCTGAAACCTGCGGGGGCGAAGAGTTCCTCAAGTTCCCTCTCCCCCCACGCCTCCCCGCTTTCTCTCCTGGACCCACTGGTGTGAGACCCGGACTTGGGGACGCTCAGCCAAGCTTCCTGCCTGAGCCTGCAGAGATCCTCCCCTCTACCCTACCAACCACATCTCATCCCTTTACCCATTTCACAGAGGGGAAAATGAGGCGAGAGGGAAAGACACCGGGAAAAGCCAGTTAAGGGTCGCGAAAACTCTGGAGTCCAGATTTTCTTTGTGTGCCGACCCCCACACTCCCCCTGCTTTTTCGTTACAGCTTCCCACGCTCTAATCTTTCCGATTGGGAAGGTGACTCCACTGTGGGCCCCGCGCGCGAGTCCCGCGGCACATCGCCGCTTTAAGGGGCCGGCCTCTCGCCTCCCTGACCTCGCCCCGCCCCCTCCGCAGCCACACTGCGCCTGCGTGGCGAGCCGGAGCCCTGGGGTTGGGCAGCACTCGGTTCCGTGCAACTTTCAAGTGAGTTGCAAACTCCGCCCTGCAGGCCGGTGCTAGTGGCCCGGCGCGCTGGCACCGCGGTGACCCGCTCCAGCGCGGGACCAGCAGCAAGGGCCGAGCGCCGGGTTCTCCGCGGCAGGAAGGGCGGGTGGGAGCTGTAACTGTCCCGGCCGCGGGGCGCGCCCGCTCCCAAGTCGGCTTCCTCCCCGTCGGGGCCGCTTTGCCTCGGGTCTCCCCGTTCTCCAGGTCCCCTGAACTGCACAGTCGGAGGCCGTGGGCGGCGGGCTCTGCCTCCGCCAAGGAACAGCCGGATCGCCCCTCTGCTTCCCGCAACTGCCCTGATCCCCCCCGTTCCAGCCCTTGAGTGAACGTCCTTCTGAGCGGCTTCCTGGGGTTCTCCCCACGTCCCCAAGGCCGGCAAGATGGTGTCCTGGATGATCTGTCGCCTGGTGGTGTGAGTATGGCCGCCCTCAGACCTCCTCTACCCCGGGGTGCCGTCCCACCCCTGTGGTGGAAGCTGTGGACGTCTATAGGAGGGGGAACTTTCTGAGCTCCGCCCTCCAGCACTCCATACCAGGGTTAACGGACCTGTGGGCTTGCACGCAGTGTCTGGGGTACCGCCCACTCCCCGCCCCACCAAGCCTCGTCGGCTGAGGACGACCCCTGCCACATGCCACACACACTGCAAACAGATGCCTGGGGCCGAGGGCCACAGACCTACTTTACTGCCCCTTGGCAAACACAAGGTGATATGGCACGTTGTGGGCGGAGAATCCAGGTGCCTGCTTGCCATCTGAGCAGTCACATGACTTACCATCCTGCTCCTCACCTTTGAGTACGCCAACACCTGGCTCCCATAGCACCTTCTGCAGCCCGGCAGTACCAGGTCTGGTGACCCTGGGCCTGATTGCATGCCCATGGGAGGGGACAGTCTGGTGTTCTCACCCACTTCGTGGAGTGGCTGTCCTCTCGCTCCATCACGCACCCATGGGCCACCGGTGCAGGCCTGGGCAGGCTTGGATGTTTGTAAACAGCAGGGTGGGGAGGTGGCCTCCAGGGCTCTGACTCAGGCACAGGTTGTACAAGCCAAGCGAGAAAAACAGGGCGGGTACTGCCACCTTGCACCCCAGTGGGGAGAAATGGCCACCTGGCAAGGTGGGAGTGGGGCATAGTGCCCCTCACACTCCCCATGGCTGCTTTTCCAGGCTGGTGTTTGGGATGCTGTGTCCAGCTTATGCTTCCTATAAGGCTGTGAAGACCAAGAACATTCGTGAATATGTGAGTGTGGGGGTTTGGGTGTGTGTAGTAGGACCCGGTGAGGTGGGGAGGGTCTGAGCTGGCTTCTCCCTCCTCCAGGGGCAAGGTCATGTGGTACTTCCTGAGTGGAGTGGGGAGGGAGAGAGAATGGGCCCTGTTCAAGAGGGTGTAGATAGAGGGCAGGCCATTGGGGTGCCTGTGGAAGACCTCGTGGGTGAAGCTTGTTGGAGGCGGGCATAGGAATGAGCAGCAGTTTCTCAGAGCTCCTGTCCAGCCATGCGTGGGGGAAAGCAGCTATGCAGCCGGACAGGCTCCCTGGAATCTCTGGGCTAGACTGGCCCGGGTTGGGAGTTGGTGCTGCCAGCCCCAGGCTGACCTCTGCGCTCTCACTCCACAGGTGCGGTGGATGATGTACTGGATTGTTTTTGCACTCTTCATGGCTGCAGAGATCGTTACAGACATTTTTATCTCCTGGTATGGACACAGGGTCCGCAAACCATGGGTCAGGGGTGGCCCCTCCCAGCCCTGCTCCTTGGCTCACCCTGCCCCCTGCGCTGTGACAGGTTCCCTTTCTACTATGAGATCAAGATGGCCTTTGTGCTGTGGCTGCTCTCACCCTACACCAAAGGCGCCAGCCTGCTTTACCGCAAGTTTGTCCACCCGTCCCTGTCCCGCCATGAGAAGGTACCCCAGGGGGAGGCGGGAAGGGAGGCTTAGGGGTGTGTGTGAGGGAAAGAGCTCTGGACCTGGGATTTAGGATGCTGGGGATACCAGGGTTCTATCCCAGTCCTGCTGCTGTTGAGGTGCAGGACCTTGACAGGGCCCAGCCTACCTCATCTTCTGGGATAATCAGGTGGGGCGCACATGAATGACCTCTGAGGATGGAAGTTGGTTTGGGGGTAGTGGTGGCAGCAGCTGGAGCATGGCCTGTCACTGAGGTGAATGGGTGGTGGCCCTGCTCTTGGTATGTGTTTGTGGCCCAGATTTGTGGCTCTGGGCACCAGCTGGGGCTGGGCTGGGCTGGGCTGGCCTGGGTGGTGCCACAATCAGTGGCTTCTCAGAATCTGCAGAGGAAGAGGGACTCTGGCTGTCCACCTGAGCTCTCCTCCCCATCGGTTCCACAGGAGATCGACGCGTACATCGTGCAGGCCAAGGAGCGCAGCTACGAGACCGTGCTCACCTTCGGGAAGCGGGGCCTCAACATTGCCGCCTCGGCTGCTGTGCAGGCTGCCACCAAGGTGCTCCAGGTCCCCAGCCCTCCAGCAGCCCCCATCCCACCGCTAAGGCCCTTTGGGCTCATTCAGCTCCTCTGCCAGGGAGCCCAGAGATGGCAACTGGGGAGCAGGGGTGAGAAGGTGACAGGGGATATTGGCAGAAGCATGGAACTGGAGTCAGATCTTCCTTCCTGGCTCTGGCACTGAGCGTGAGCAGCGGCTCCTGCTCTCTGACTTTGGTTTCCTGTTGGTGCCACATTGGCGCGGGGCCAGAAGCTTGCTAAGCAGTTTTCACTTCTGCGTCTCAGCCCCAGTGATTAGCTGGTTGGCCGATTTCCCTGGGCAGTCTCCCCGCTGAAGCCTCTTCCCCGTTACAGAGTCAGGGGGCGCTGGCCGGCAGGCTGCGGAGCTTCTCCATGCAGGACCTGCGCTCCATCCCTGACGTGCCTGCCCCTGCCTACCAGGACCCCCTCTACCTGGAGGACCAGGTGTCCCACCGGAGGCCACCCATTGGTGAGTGGGCAGGGGGACCCAGAGCCATGCCAGGAGGGATGGCTTCCTTCACTCACACCATGGCTTCCCCCAAGGCTCGAGGAAGAGCTGGCCTGGCCACAGGCTTTCAGCTTCACCTCCTCCACACAGGGTACCAGGCTAGGGGCCTGCAGGACAGCGACACCGAGGATGAGTGTTGGTCGGATACTGAGGCAGTCCCCCGGGCGCCAGCCCGGCCCCGAGAGAAGCCGCTAATCCGTAGCCAGAGCCTGCGTGTGGTCAAGAGGAAGCCACCAGTGCGGGAGGTCAGTGTGGGAGGACGACAGGAGGAAGGAGGGCTCTGCTGGCTGGTGCTCCCCACACCCTCATGTTGTGCCTCCTCTCTCCCCAGGGCACCTCGCGCTCCCTGAAGGTTCGGACGAGGAAAAAGACTGTGCCCTCAGACATGGACAGCTAGGGTCTGCCGCATCTGGCCCCTTCTTACCTCGTGCCCTGCAGGGCTCCAGGGCTATTTGGAGCGACCTTTGGCAGCACATCTGGCCTGCACCAACTGCCTGGGCCCCGCCCTCCTGACTCCTACTGATGGTTAAGGGCCAGGAGCAGATGCTGCCAAGGCCACATGCACCCACAATGTACCAAAGCAGGCTGGGCCCAGGGTTCTATTTATTGCCTTGCTCTGTCCTCTCCCTTCCCCAGTTGTGGGACAAGAGCCTACCCTGAACCCCTGCAAATGAAACTAAACGTCCACCTGGGTGTGTTCATTCCTTCCTGTCCTTCAAAGTACTTGATAGCCTTTTATAAGGCCTGGTGCGTGTGTCCTGGTTGTGTGTGTGTGTTGGTGAGTGAGGTCAAGTTTGCCAATGTTTTGATAAATAAATACATAAAGGGGTTCTGTTTCTCCTGATTCTTACTCCCATTGCTCGCATCACTCCCTTGAAATTGAACAGCCCAGTCCCAGCCTAGGTCTAAGGCTGAAGGAGCCCAGTCCTCTGGAGGAGACAGAACCATTGACAGAGGGTTGCGATGCAGCACATGATCTCACGAAGGAGCTCTTGGGGAGCTTTTGAGAGCATTGATGGGAAAGTGGGGACCAGTCCAGAGGACGGGTCAGAACCCAAAACTTCAGTTAGGCAGAAGTTAGGCCTCGGCAGGAAGGTGCAGCTGTAGAGAAACCAGTGGGAGCACAGACAGGAGGGGCTCGGGGCAGCACGTTATTCCCATAGGGAGGTCGAAGCTAGACAGAAGAGGCCTGGGGAGCAGTATCTCCTCTAGGAGCCTTGAAGAAGGAGCCCCCTGGGGCAGCTCTGGGGACATTTAGTTCTGTAAACACTCAGGAAACAGCAGGGGCACCATTGCACCTCTGAGGAGTGGCCACCAGAGGGCAGCAGTGGCCAGGATCTGGGCTGCCCCCGGCTTCCAGGTCAAGGAGGGTGGGGTTGGGAGACGGGCCAGAGCCTCGCCCTGCGGGGCCTGGCGGAATTCAGAAGGCCTCCAATGGCCCTGACTGGTCCTTAGCCTGCCCCATCCAAGGAGTCTCCTCTGCTCTCCAGAGACCGAGGCTCTTTGCCTGGCTGGCTCCACTCCAACTCCTCCGATTCCTGAGGCAACTGGGGTACCCAGCTCTGCCCTCTCCTGCCCCTGATGCTGGTCTCGCCACGATGCCCAGGGTGCACCCCTCTGCCACGGCCGCACCTGCTCCTCCTCCCTGCTTTTGATTAAGCAAAGAGGTGGGTGAGAGTGTGGGATGAGAAGAGGGGAAACAGGGTGGTAACCTGGAGTGGCCCCAGAGTGTGGATTAACTCTTGGTGTGGGGATTATCTGGGTTTTATTTGGGGGAGGCTCTTAATCTGCTGCGGTGATTTAGCTTCTCACATATGGGGGCTCACTGGCGTCCAACATGGCCTGCCTTTGCATCGTGGGGTTGTCTTATCTCCTCATTAATTCATTCAAAAATGAATATTGAGCCTCGAGCAGGTACCAGACATGTTGCCAGACACTGCAGGGATGCAGGGAGTAGTAACGGCTGGCGCCCAGAGCGTGGCTGCCCACGCAGACGCTGCTCTAAGCCCCTGGCATATATTAATTTAATTCTCATAACGATCTTGTGGGGGGCAGGTACATACTAGTCTTATAGTCTCCATTTTACAAACAGGAAAACAGGCACAGAGAGGGCAAGTGATTTGCCCAAGGTCACATAGCTAGTAGGTAGCAGAAGGGCTTGGAATCAGGCGGTCTGGCTCCAGAGTCTGTGCACTTAATCACTAAGCAGTACCAGAGTGTAGGAGATGATTCTTGCTTGGGAGGCAAGGACACAGAGACTAACACGTATGGAATATTTGCTGTGTGCCTGACCTTGTACTGGGCATTTTACAGAGATGATTTCCTTGAATCCTCCCAACAAGCCTACCAAGTAGGGACTATATCCATTTTTTAAAACAGGTTCGCACTGAATCGCCCAGGCTAGAATACAGCAGAACGATCATAGTACACTGCAACCTTGAACTCCAGGACTCAAGGGATCCTCCCACCTCAGCCTCCTGAGTAGCTTGGGCTACAGGCACTCTCCATCACACCTGGCTAATTACTATTTTTTTTTTTGGTAAAGACAGGGTCTCCCTATGTTGCCCAGGCTGTTCTTGAACTCTGGGGCTTGAGTGATCCACCTGCATTGAACTCTGAAACTGCTGGGATTACAGTCATGAGCCACCGCACCCACAGGGCTACACCCATTTTACAGATGAAAAACCGAGGCTTGGAGAGCCACAACAACTTGTGTACCACTGTGCTGCTTGTGAGCCGGGGGCCCTGACTCCTGATGCACCTCTGCCTGGGTGTTGCATTGATAGAGGCGGGCTGGCAGGATCCATGTACCCAAATCGAGGGAACAAAACCAGAGGGGCTGGCTGGGCGCGGTGGCTCACACCTGTAATCCTAGCACTTTGGGAGGCGGAGGCGAGTGGATCACGAGGTCAGGAGATCGAGACCACGGTGAAACCCCGTCTCTACTAAAAATACAAAAAATTAGCCGGGCATGGTGGCAGGTGCCTGTAGCCCCAGCTACTCAGGAGGCTGAGGCAGGAGAATGGCGTGAACCCGGGAGGCAGAGCTTGCAGTGAGCTGAGATCGCGCCATTGCACTCCAGCCTGGGCAACAGAACAAGACTCCATCTCAAACAAAAACAAAAACAAAAACAAAAAACAAACAAAGAAAAAACCAGAAGGGCGCCAAGTGCGGTGACTCACCCCTGTAATCCTAGCACTTTGGAAGGCTGAGGCGGACAGATCACCTGAGGTCAGGAGTTCGAGACCAGCTGGCCAACATGATAAAACCCCGTCTCTACTAAAAATACAAAAATTAGCCGGGCATGGTGGCACGTGCCTGTAATCCCAGTTACTCAGGAGGCTGAGGCACAGGAATTGCTTGAGCCGGGGAGGCAGAGGTTGCAGTGAGCCGAGATTGAGCCACTGCACTCCAGCCTGGGTGACACAGCAAGACTCCGTCTCCAAAAAAAAAAAAATAACAAACCCAGAAGGGCATGTGATGAATGGCAAAACAAAACAGAGTGAAAGAAAACAGAGTTGGGGAGAGGCCTGAAGTCGTGGGGTGGTGAGGGAGATTTCACTGGGGTGGGGGCTTCACTTGCCCTCCCTCCTAGGGTGGGTGCTTGGAGAGGGCCACAGGGCTACCAAGCCCCTTGGCGGAGCTTATGATCCCTTGTCCTCGCCATCTCATCAGACTGTCTGGTGGCTTCGTGTGGCCCTATGCATGCTGGCCTCTGACATGCTCTTCCTCCACCATCCAACTCTGTCCCATTTCTACTTGCCCTTTGAACCCCACTCAGACATCGCCTCCCCAGGAAGCCCTCTGCAAGCATTCCCTCACCTCAGAGTGGTTTGCTGTCTGGACCACACCACCTCTGTTCTTGCACAGACTTCTGTTTTTGCCTTGAGCACGTTGCCTTTTCTCCCCCACTGTGTTGTGACTTCATAAAGAACAGACGTATTTTACACACTGTTGTAGCTCAGCCTGGAACAAATGGTCTAACCACAGAGAAATATTTTTGTAAGTTCGCGACTGGATGGTGAAGTCCTGCTCATTCTCTGACCTTCTCCATGAAGTTCCCCTGACTTCCCCAGGGCGGGACTAGAAGCATCTTGTAATCATTCATGAACAAGCCCAACACCCCCAGCGCCCAGCACCGGGCCAGCACCTAAGAGGCCTGGAGGAGTTTTGCTGGTGAAAGAACAAACGCACCAAGTGACCATAAGTTCTGGGTGGGGGAGGCCGGGGGTGGGGGTGGGGGTGGGATGGCCTCGTGATTTCTGCCTTTGTGCTCTGCGTCACCTGGGGCCTACCGCCAAGCCTTGAACATGCCAAGGCCCCTAGAACACGGGTTTGGTGAACGGCTGACTGCAGTTGTATGAAGTCCAACACATGCTGGGGACAGAGAGGAAGGAGCCAGAAGTCCAAGTTCTGGGGCATTTCTGGGTGAGCACACCTATGACCCGGAGGCTCAGGGCACTGGTTGCCAACTGGGCTTCCCTGAGAGTCAGTCCTGCCTCTCTGAGAACCCCTGATACCTCACCTTTGCCCAGCATGGTTGTACACTGGAGGAGATTACTGTCTCACCCTCCACCTCCTCTGGCCTGGCCTCTCTAGGAAGAGTAGGCTGCGTGCCAGCCAGCCTAAGCACCCCCAACCCTCTCCTCCCCACCAGACAGTGGACCACCAGCAGGATCAGGGCTGGTGGGGACATAAAGCTGCCACAGCCAGCCCCCTTAGAGCTGCATACCTCCGCTGGGTCCTGGCCCCTGCCCCACTCGGTTCGTGCCCTGGTCTCACTCCTCCCCTCCCCTGCAGCTTGTCTGCTTTTGAGGGGCTCCTCCATATCCATCCTGGTTTCTGGGTGCAGATGGCCCTTTGTTCTTGCCCCTCTCTTCTCTCTCCTCTCCACCCACTGCCATCCCTTGGCCCTTCCAGGTGGCTCCGTTCCCTGTCTGCCTCTTCAGCCCCCATCACTATCCCTCTTGGCCTGGGGCCCTCCGTGTCCTGGTCCCCTTCCCCGTCTCCAGCCTCCATGTGTGCCGCATGCATTGGCTGTGTTTTTAGCCGCCACTGATTAGCCTCTAGTTCTGACACAGCCCTGGCCCAAGCTGGGTCAGGGCTGGTTGGCACTGCCCTCCACCTTGAGGGGGTTAAGGAGGTGTCACCTGGGCTCTGGCTCCGTCCTCTACCCAGCATCAGGGACCAGGGGTTTCAAGAGCTGGGTAGGGGGCAGATGCCTGGGCAGGAGGATTCTCTGCTGCTGGAGAAATCCTGGGGGCCACAGTTGGTGTTTCCAGGTAGGCACAAAGGTCCCGAGCCCAGGGCAGAGTGGAGCTGGCTTCCTCTTCCCGGGTGGGTAGCTTGTGGGGCTAACCTGGAGGGGAGGGGAGGTGGGGGGAGGAGGAAGCGCACTGGGAGGTGCAGACTGAGAAGAGGAATTAGGTCAGGGATGTAGGTGGGTGGGCGAGAGGGGAGGGTGGCATCTGCTTCGGAGCTTCCTCCGGGTTCCAAACGCATCTCCACACTTCCCTTCCCCTCCTCCCCACCCCCTGCCCCCACCCCCACGGGTCCCGGGAGAATTCGCCTGGTATTTCCCCTCCCCCATCCCCCCCAGGCATTGCCACAGGGTGGGGGTGGGGTGGGGGGAGGCCAGCCTCAGCTGTCTGAAGGATGGAGGGGCTGGGGAAGCAGGGCTAGGTGCCCAGACGGCCGCGTGTGTGGGAGGGGATGTCCTCAGATGCCCTCCACCCGGCAGTCCCCGCTCTGACGTGGGTGCCCCCCCTTTCCCCGCCCGGATTAGTGGCAGCTTGGCCTGACTCTCCGGGGCTCCTTCCCCCGCCCCCGCCTGCTGCCCTCCCCTGGGCCGGGGGCTGCTCTGCCCGGGGGGCACTGTGCTTGCCCAGGTAAGGGGCTCTGGGGATGGCATGAGGGCCGCCGGCTCGTGAGTGCTGCTGTGCCCGTCAGCACGAGCGTATGTCAGTGAGCGAGTGTGTGTCAGTGCGCCAGGGGTCGGTGAGGGGCTGGGGCTCGGTCCACGAACGGCTGGGGGTGCTGGTCAGCTTGCCTTTGTCCACGAGTCTGGCATTGTGTCCACGCGCCGTGTGGCTTTCCTTCTGTGTTTGTGTCTTTTGTGTGTCTCCTCAGCTCTGCTCCGTCTTCAGGCACAGAACAGCCGGCTACAAGGACTCTGTGGGCCTGTGGCATGGGCCCCAAAGCGGGATGGGGAGCTGGGTGAGGGTGGGGAAGAGGTCCTTCCTTCCACCCCGCAAGTCCCCACGAGCCCCTGGGCTTTTCAGCAGCCTGTCTCCAAGAGCCCTGCTGCTCTAGTCCAGGGACTATGGCCTGACAAAGCAGACATGGCAAGTGGGGTAGGGGGGTATCTGCCCCACACCCCTGGGATAGTCCCCAACCCCTTTGGGGATGTCAGCCATAGGCTTTCAGGGTTCTGAACAGCGCAGGCTCCCATCTTGGCCTCTTCCAGGCCCCAAGCCGCAGGAATCTCCCCCTGGCGCTCCCACAAGCTTCGGCTGCTGAGGAGGGAGGCCAGAGGACACAGATGGGGGACCACAGGCACACCCCAGTCCCTCACCTTCACCCCTGGAGCCAGGCTGGAAGTGGGAGGCCGGGCCTCAGAGCCTGGGGCCTCCAGTCCATGTTAGACCCTCTACAAGCATCTCCCCTGGCACACTCAGGTCCCAGCCACCCTCAGGGGAGCTGGGGAGGAAGGGAGTGTTACTCAGTCATGTAAACAACCTCTACCAGCCTGCCTTGCCACAGAACTGGCCTCTGGGGGGAGGCCAGGGGCAGGGTGAATCGATGCCAACACAGCCCAAGTCCGGCCCAGTGCCCGCTCCTTTAGGACCCTGCTCCCCAGGACCCCCACTATTCTCAATTGGTAGAAGGCTCTAGGCCTTGCTCATCCCTTAGGAGGAAGGC